>NC_090932.1:838862100-839477457 GCF_040938575.1 Ambystoma mexicanum | reverse complement strand
ATTAGCTCATGTCTGGCACTCTTTGGAGCGTGTTCTCACCTACTATTAACACTAGCAGATGCTTGGCAACGTGGCCCTTTTTCAGTAAAAATTATAAACAGGACAGCATTGTGCACATGGAATGTTCATGTGTATTTTATGGTTGTGTATAGAGTGCCATATTGCAAAAACCATTGTAGATCTTTGAGCGAAGAGCAGGACTAGCAATCTAGAAATGATAATGCTTAGATACATACATATTATGTCGGTTGTAGAAGGGCCAATTAATTGGTTAGCCATTTATACAAAATAAAACAAATCTTGAAAATGACGAAGATTGTGTTCTTTCAATGTTCTTTAGGGAAAAAGTTCAATAACCAGTTGTCTCCAACTCCTTTATTCTTGGATTTGGCTGAAATTAACTTGTTTTCAACAGCTGATCACAGAGTTCTTGCAAACAGATACCTTTCAGATATGTATGGAGGTGTCTGGGGCCTGTAAAGCAAACATTGCAGGGCATTGTGCAGGTATAAGCTAGTCCCTGGTATCAACAGGTAGACATTTTAGACTCTTGATTTCAGGATAATACCAATCTGTTGATTCTATTGTTGATATGGTGCATCTCATGTATTGTGGTTTTTGAGACTCTTGAGGTAGTCCAGGTTGAAAAGAACAATAGCACTGGTGATGCTTTATTTTCTTTGTAATCTTGACATATGGTATTATCTTTCTCAACATTTGAAGTAAAAAGTAGCATTTCTTAGTAAGGCCATTGATCTGTTGGAAGATTGTAAGATCAGCGGCATAGTAATCCCTTGGTTTTTGTCTTTTTTCATTGTGCTCGGGGAGAGCCATTGACTCAGGCCATGGGAAAGAGAGTAAGGGTGGGTTGGAATCTACAGCAGCATGATCTCTGCTTTGTAGACATTGAAGCAAAGATTGATGTTTTTCATACAGACTGCTGGTCAAAAACATTTGGTCGACAGGACAATTGGTTGACACCATTTGGTCGAATGCCAAATGGTCGATTTTTTTTTTTTTTTTACCCCTTTTTTGTTTTTTTGGGGGGGGTCCCCCCAACCCCCTTTTTTTTCTTTTTTTTTTTCCCCACACAAAAACCCACAAAACACATATATATATATAAAAAAAAAAAAAAAATTCGACCATTTGGCATTCGACCAAATGGTGTCGACCAAATTGCAGTCGACCAGTTTGTTGTCGACCAATTGACCGGACACCTGCTTGAAGACAAAGGGTGATACAGGAAGTGAGTTAGGTTTTGTGGGAGGTTGAACACTATCTGGCCAATATCAGAAAATATTTGGAAGTCAGGGCTGAAATACTTGATGTGAAATGCTACTAGCTTGATATATAGACTTTGAAGAGCCAGGTGATAGACAACGTATGATTTTGTGAGTTGAAATCTTGTAGATTTAAAGTTAATAATTTTACTCAGTCTCAGCATTGTTCCAGGAAGGAGGTTTTCCTGTATAGGTAATGTCATTGATTCCAATTAAGGTTTGTAGTCTTTTAAGAAGAAGTTGCTTCGATAGAGATTCAGTAGTTTGTTGGCTAACACCTTTTTCCAATGTTTTAATCATCAACGGGATGTTTCAGAATAGGTAACAGTTGTTATATTCAACCGTATCCTATTTAGGTTTCCTTTGAAATGGAGATATGGTGGGTTTTTTGAGGGTTTCAAGTAATTTTCCCAATGTGAGCGGATGCATTTTAATTGTGGAGCTTAAACAGGCTAGCGAAGGCATAGACACCCTAAGTGGAAGTTATGGAACTGTTGCGTGGTTACTTGAAGTACGGAATCTATTTCATTAATATCATCTGGTAATGTATCCTGAAACAAAGAAAGATAAGTAGGATCCAGGACATTCTTGAATGGAGGTTGGGCTGATTATATTTTTGGGATCTGCTGCTAGTAAGGATTTGGTTGATCTGGTCTCGAAAGTCCATGTCTAGTTTATCTTAAAATCCCAAATGCATATTGGTTATACATCTCCAGCTAATTGGTGAATAGGTGATTGTGGTAGTGATTCTGTTTTCATTAAGCCTTTCTTTTTCATTAGGGACAAAAAGGTGTCTTTTTTGTGATTTGGAAAGCTAATTTGCTAATATTAGATGGGGATTTTCTCAATTTCTTTTCTGGGTCTCTCAGATTCCATTTCACGATGTTGAGCTTGTTATTTTCTTATATTTCTGGGTATTCCGGTGTTCGGGCGATATTGGGGCTAGGATGATGAAAGAGATATCCATATGTGTACTTTCATTCAAATTCAACATGGCATTTTAAAAGTAAATTAATATTATACAGATTTCAATTGGCACCACAAACTTTAAAAAAAACAGAGATACTACTAATGGAAAATATATTATTAATCTTAATGCCCAAAACTGTAGTTCAACAGCAAGGTATTTAAAAGGCGGAATAGATCAGCGACAACGCATTCGTGTTGGATGCAAGACAATGTAGAGCATCACAAGTTTGAATCTTGATCCCATGTTTAGAGGCTGGTTTCTGGCATAAAGCACGATATAAAAGTTCAATTTAATAAAAATAAAAAAAATATGCAGCCCCTAGAAATAAAATACTGAGAATAATATATGTTCTGACCCTTCTGGTGGCAATCTCAGAATAGTGTTGTAATTGGATGCTCGACAAAGATAAGAATGAAGCAGCTTCTCTAAAAAGGATATTGATGTGGTATGCACAGAACTAAAGTTACAGCCAACATTGCTTTTAGCTCTTTCAGTGTGCAAAAAAACCTGCCTATTTGTGAAATGAGCTGGGTTAGAGTGGCACTAAATCACTTGATTAGTGACACCCTTTCCCTTGAGCTCAAACTCTTGGCAACATCTGCCAATTCCCAGACATTTTTGGTCAGCTTACTCTACAACACTTTTTGCAACTCCTATTTTGAAATATGTTGCTTTCCCTAGTGCACATCCTCCCATCTATCTCCTGTGTACCATATGACTTTGTGAAAACCTCAACTGATGCTCTACACTTTGTAAATTCATTTCTCTGATATATTTGTGCAGTCCATAAATTGAGAAATGTGGCCTAGTACCCTGAATGACCAAAAGCTACCAACTCTTAACTTGGCCTAGTTCACAAATGGAGGGCTCTGGATAAGGTGGTCCTTATACTAATAATGATTAATATCTATCCTACTTAATACTTGCATTACCTGGCGATTTGGCCACACACCTGACAACTATCAAAAGTTTTCCCAAATACAAAGGGACACAATCTAACTCTCTCAAATGCAGCAAAGACATAATCTAATTCTGTGATGCTGGCTAAGAAACCTTTGGAGTGACGTAGGCCTAAATGCTAAGTGTATCTTTTGCTGCCAATGTTGGGAAGGGGCAGCACCGCCCTACCCCACCCAGGTGCTTTAGAGAGAGGTGAGATGCATTTGAAGCACTATGATAGGCCGGGGTGATCTAAGTTTAACAGGAACCTACACATAGGACAGCATAAGGCATGCAAAGTATTGCTATTTTGCATAGATATTAGTCACCATAGGTAAAAGCAACAGCCTACATGGTAAATGCAGGATTGAATGCACTAGGCCCAAATTGTGAGATGAGGGAAATCTCCAGCCAGGCCCGAGCCCCCATGAGTACAGCCCACACCATCTGCCACAATGCCTATTCATTGTTTTAACAGTGTTGCAAAGATGTGTTTTTTACTCAAGAGGAATGTGCCCTAAAAGGCTGTGATCACAGACCGGCAACTGGTGTGCATGTTTTCTCACACTGGCCAAAGCATGACCTGGCCCATCCCCAGGCAACCACGAGTTATAGCCCATATAACTGACCAAAACCAAATACTTCTGAATTCCATGGCACCAGGTGCCCTTTGACCACCAACCCCAAAGTACCAAGTCCTGAGATGTTCAAAAAGAACAGACAGGGCACATTGTTGAAGTGACAATTATGTAATTTGTATTGCGAGGTGCTGGAAGGGATACATTATATTTCAAAACGAGGGTGGAGAGCTTTGAGCCGGATGGCGTGGAGGGGAGTGAGTGAAATGTGTGTGTGAACGTTAAAGTGCCCAAGAACCTCCTTTGTGCCTATTTTACGGCCTGCCAAGTCAACATTATGAGTGATAAAATAGTTGCATGCTAGGAGTATCATTCATTTGTTTTCTGACCACCTTCGACGTGAGAGGAAGATGGTCACTGCAACACCCATGTAATGAAAGATGGACGGACTGGGCTGGAACCAATGACCTGGCATCCCTTATGGGGCAGGTGGATCCTGTTTAGGCTCACGCCAACCAGTCGCACAGGTTTCTACTGGGTATGTTGCATCATTAATGACAATGTGTTTCTTTATAAGATTCTGCTTGTATTATTTTTTGGCAGAACGTTCTTAGCAGCAGATGTCTTTGCTTATCCCTCTCGTCTGTGTGTGAGATTAAAATTTGATATCTTTACAAAATTGACTTGGGCCTTTCTTCCCTAGCGGGTTGTATTCTCTCTGGCGTTCTGGAACTTGCCTTCAATTGGTGATGCCAATGTGATCCCAGCACCCCCCAGATTTGCAGAGGCTTCCAGGTCGCCTCTCTAGCTGGAGCTGCACCCAGCTATAGCGACCGGTCCCAAAATAAACTGTGTTCCAAGTGGTTTAGCAGGAGCCATTTTAAGAGAAGTCCTCTCTGCTCTTTGAAGTGCAGTGTGGCTCCGAGGAGAGTGCAGGCCAGCATTGGAACCCTGAGACAGAGGAGTTTGTGTAAGCATGCACATGTAAGTAGATTTTTGTAAGCGATAACAAGTAGAGGACAGATGCACGGGGACATGTAAGCGAAATAAACTGGTGGAGAGAAAGGTTGTTGATGTGATGCAGGTGTGGTCTAGGTTATTTTTTATTGGTGTTTCTATTATGAAGATATCATTTAGGTAAGGCAAAAGGTAAGGCAAAGGTAAAGCAGGGAGCCCCACCTCGGAAGTGGAGGGAAAGTCGTACCACATTACAATATATTATTTAAAGGAGGAATACGGAAATAAAAGTGGTGTTCTCATATAAGTAGTAGGCCTGGGACAAGTATTGGTTGTTATTTTAGCTTGTTGGTCTAGTTTATTGTGATTGTGTTTTGCAGATGAAGAACAGATCCTAGCAGAGATGGTAATTGTGTGTGTCACAGTGTGGTATGGTATTGGAGGGTTTCGTAGAGGAGTGAATGTGTGAAAGGAAGGGAGACAGAAAAGAGTGGGGTGATTCTTGTTCTTTTGGTTACAAGCAAGTGGCAGCATGTGCTGCATGTTAGTGGGACTTGGGGGAAGGAACGCCAATATAACTTATGTATAAGGTCTGGCACTGTATCAAGACTAGGTGGAGAAATATCATAAGCAGTGGGTTGCAGAGACAGGAGGAGGGGCAATGCCCTGCCCATGGCCAGGGCAGTGCTCACACAACAAGTTCATCTTGGAACACGTGTCCACATTTTAGTAGCAAAATATAAGGGGAAGCAGCTACAGAAGAGAAATGAAATTCTAGATCTCTGGTAAGATGCAGAAGATCAAGGGAGCAGAGTAGAAGCACAGAGACAGAACGATGGTAAGTTCAGGAAGGGAGAGGAGAGGACTGGGTGCCAGTGGGAGTGCGGGGAATTATATCCCTTGACAGCATATCCCGCAGAAGGTTACACCAATCCAAGCTATGTACCCATTGCGATACCACAGGCTACCGCTCCCCAACCTGAGCATACACACCCACCTGAAGTACTGGCATCGGCGAGTTACAGGTCAAGGGAGTTTGAGGATAGGCTGAGAGGATTGCTAACAGAATTGAGAAGGAAACAGACATCCCCAAGGGCAGTACGGGATAGAGGTGCATTGAGAGAAGGATCAGGAGAGTGGAAATAAGGGGAGGTGCTGCTTAGGATGGATAATGAACGGATACGATGTGTAGGTGTTGAGAAAGAAAGAAAGAAAGAAAGAAAGAAAGAAAGAAAGAAAGAAAGAAAGAAAGAAAGAAAGAAAGAAAGAAAGAAAGAAAGAAAGAAAGAAAGAAAGAAAGAAAGAAAGAAAGAAAGAAAGAAGCCTGGGTGGATGGATAAACTTGGGAGAGGAGAATACGGTGGTGGGAGAAAATGTGTTGGAAGAGGGCGAGCATATGTTTGATGAGGGTCATAGCGAAGGAGAAGGAAGGGGTGAAGAGGCAGCTGAGAGTATCCCCCAAGAAGGAGGTGTGAGGGCAGGGGGCAGGTTGAGGGTCAGGGCTGGCCAGATACGGTGGTTAAAAGAAGAGGAGTCACGAAGAAGGGTGTGGGAAGTAGGGCAGATGCACCTCATACATAAGGGGGCAGGGAGGACACAGTATGTGACCTGGCCCCAGATGGATAAGAATAATGTAATTAAGGAATAATCCCTGTGCTATTCTCGCTAGCTCCTCCTCTGCTTTCTTTAGCGCTGCTTCTAACTTTCTGCAAGCCTTATTTTCTATTTCCATAATTAATTAATCGCATGTTTTATCTTTCTGTTCTTCTGGTTTGCCCTTTTTGGGCTCAGTGGGGGGAGAATACTGGGGGTCGGTGTTCCCATGAATGAGGGCTGTAAAGAAAAGGACCCATAGGTAGGTGGGGCTGTGGCCTGTGCAGATACCAGATTAGGTCCCTCTGTGCTGCCATCAGTGGGGTTGCCTACATCTTCGAACATTTTCCACAATTCAAGCTTTGTCATGCATGCCCTCCTCAGGCCAAGATGTCAACATTTTGCCTTAATTTCCCTCAACCCACTCACAGTGGTACAGCAGGATTTTTTCCTTATACTGCAGGAGCGTCTTACAAATATGCTTCAATGGAGTACCCATACCCCATCTCAAATCCAACCTTGTATAGAACTAAAAATCACATGGTCACTGATCCGTCGATCCCTTACCTCAACTACTACAACCAATTAACAATATTGTTTCACCCTCACACAACAAAATATCAAACCTCCACGCCCTTAACACACTTCTGCTAATAGAATCACTACAATAAGACACTGTACTCACAGTGTGCTACCAGTGCCCTGCATAACTGCTAATAAGACCTATAATAAAGAAACATGTATTTACACACTCACTGAATGGTCCTAAGCACAAGAGCGCTACCAGTGTTTGATGCGGGATCGATCCCATTTACTTGTGAAAATAAAGCTGGCTTTTACACTTCAGGCTTCCCCGCGGGCATCCTTGCAGAATACAACTTCTTTACAGGCTCCTCTATGGTCCAGGTACAAGCTACCATGGCGTCTGTACAAATGTCGATGCACTCCAGGTCACCTGACACGTCTTGTACGTGGAAGACGTACAGCAAGCCACGCCCCTCTTACGACTATAAAACCACCGTCTTCCAAAGGGCTCGTTGCTGCTAATTAGCGTTACCAGCTACACGCGGTTTCCTCCATTCCCTCTTCGTGTCTCCCTACACAAATCCTTATCTGAACTCCTGGTTTTGACCTCTTTGCCTGACTTTTGGATTGCCTCGTCTCCTCCTTTATTCCTGTCGTGCTCGTCTGGTTGTTGGACTCGGAACGCTACTGGATATGGCTCTCTTCTGTGTCTTGCGGTTCTTTCCTGGTTGCCGCTCTGCACATCAATTTGCTGTCTACTATTCGGTTCATCTCAACAGCTACTCAGTCAAATCTTTACAATCATTCCTGAGATTTGCAAACTTTTATAGATGCTTCATCAATGGGTTTTCTGAAATATCTGCATCACTTACCTCTCTGACAAGTGCCAAAGTACCATTTGTATGGTCTTCAGAAGCTCAGAGAGACTTTGATCAATTAAAATCAGCCTTCACTTCCGCTCCTGTCCTCAAGCATCCTGATCCCGAGCTTCATTTTTTTGTTGAAGCTGATGCTTCAGGTTATGCCCTTGGGGCGGTATTGTCTCAAACCTGTCCGCATTCGGGAGAGATTCATCCTGTTGCCTATTTCTCTCGTAAATTGACCTTTTACGAAAATAATTATTCCATCACAGAAAGTGAACTTTTAGCCATCAGAGACGCATTCTTAGAATGGAGGCATCATCTTTTGGGGGCCAAACACCTTGTAACTGTATACTCGGATCACCGCAGTCTGATAGCCTTCAATTCTACGGCTAGACAGGCGCGGTGGCATTTATTCTTTTCACAATACCAATTTGTTATCACAAACCGTCCTCCTAAAGCTCAAGTTCCGGCTGATATTCTCTCACGCTTACATGCGGATGGTCAGTTTCAACAGGTCGAAGCCCTTCCTCTTCTACCAAACAAGGTTGTTTGTGGTTGTTCGGTTCAGCCCTCTTTGCGTTCAATCATCCTTGATTGGGTTTCAAAACATCCAAAAGATATCACTGACCTCAATCTGGAAATCATTCAGGGTATGCCATTCATTCAAGGGCGCGTCTATATACCCTCAGGTCAAGCTAGAGATTTAGCGCTTCAGTGGTCTCACAATTCTTTGATTGCTGCACATCCAGGAAGTCAAAAAACTCTTGAAGCCTTACGGCGTTGGGCTTGGTGATCTTCCATGGTTCGTGATGTAAAGGATTACATTTTGACTTGTTCCATATGCACTCAGTGTAAAACTTCTAGAGCCAAACCAGTTGGATTGTTACAACCTCTTCCAGTGCCGTACAAACCTTGGCAGATGCTGTCAATGGATTTCATTGTGGAACTTCCTGACATTCATGGCTATGACACTATTTGGTTAATCGTTGATTACTTCACTAAATATGCATTGTTCATACCTTGTTCTGGTTTGCCTGCAGCTCCAGAATTGGCGAAACTGTTCTTGACGAATGGTTTTCGTTTCTTTGGTTTACCCTCGGTTATTGTTCCGATCGTGGCACACAATTTACATCACGATTCTGGAAGGCTCTTACAGCTTCTCTGGGTATTGAGGACAGGTATTCCTCGGCTTACCATCCTCAAACGGATGGGCAGACCGAGAGAACTAATGCTACCATCGAACAGTATCTACGCTGTTTATGCCTTCAGTACCAACAGTCTTGGTTTGCTTCTTTGCCTTATGCAGAATTTGCATACAACAACTCTAGGCATACATCAACTGGAGTTTCTCCTTTTTTTGCCCTGTATGGTGGTCATCCTAGGGCACTTCCACTTGATCCGGTATTACCGGCCATTAATCCAGCAGCAAAAGAATGCATCAGAGATCTCGATAATATTCGTCGGGATGTACGCTGTCATTTACTCCGAGCTCAAGATCGTGCCAAGAAGTATGCTGATGTGCATCGATCACCTACTCCAGTCTATCGCAGTGGCATGAAGGTGTGGTTGTCGTCCCACAATTTGCGAATTGCAGGCAAACACTCGCTTCTGCCCAAATTTGTGGGACCCTATGTCATTACTGATGTCATCAATCCTGTGGCAGTTAAGCTTTCTCTGCCGCGATCATGGTGCATACATCCAGTCTTTCATGTCTCCTTGATCAAGCCTTTCATCCATGGGACCCGTCTGCCTACTCGTCCTTTGCCGATCTTGGTGGATGGTAAGGAGGAATATGAGGTCTTGTGTATCCTGGACTGCAGGGTGTCTCTTTTAGGTACGTTGTTCTACCTCGTGGATTGGAAGGGGTATGGGCCTGAGGACCGTACTTGGGAGCCACTCTCCAATTTGCATTGTCCAGTTCTTCTGAGGAGCTTCCATTCCCCCAGGGGGTTGCCAGAGTCTTTGGGGGAGGTTGCTGTTACACTTCAGGCTTCCCTGCGGGCATCCTTGCAGAATACAACGTCTTAACAGGCTCCTCTATGGTCCAGGTACAAGCTACCATGGCGTCTGTACAAATGTCGACGCTCTCCAGGTCACCTGACACGTCTTGTACGTGGAAGACGTACAGCAAGCCATGCCCCTCTTACGACTATAAAACCACCGTCTTCCAAGGGGCTCGTTGCTGCTAATTAGCGTTACGAGCTACACGCGGTTTCGTCCGTTCCCTCTTCATGTCTCCCTACACGAATCCTTATCTGAACTCCTGGTTTTGACCTGTTTGCCTGACTTTTGGATTGCCTCCTCTCCTCCTTTATTCCTGTCGTGCTCGTCTGGTTGTTGGACTCGGAACGCTACTGGATACGGCTCTCTTCTGTGTCTTGTGGTTTTTTCCTGGTTGCCGCTCTGCACATCAATTTGCTGTCTACTATTCGGTTCATCTCAACAGCTACTCAACTATACTCGTGTACTCAGGTACATACATATTGTCCTCCATTTTGTGATTTGTTATCTCCACGACTACTTTGGATATTGTCTTCTGTTGGATTCTGGGACATTGAGTGACTTTCCTGTGAGATTGCTCTTAAGTGCATATGAACGCTTTACCGAACTGGACCAACCCGGCACTAGTGCGTCCCTCGTGCCGTTCGGGGTTACTTACCTGTACTAACTTCCCTGTTTGTTATTTTCTCCTGTCGTTGTCTTCAGAATCCTGGACTCCTCTTACTCCATTTATCTTTACTCAGGTCAGTTGTTATCAATTCTATAGTTATAGTGGGAACCAATACTGATTTTGTTCAATTGCACTCATTTGTGTTATTCTTTGTAGATGTAGATCATCCTGGGGAAATCTCAACTCCACTCCAATATCTATCTAGGTAGTTGTCCAACCAATTCAACTGTTCTAATCACTTGCATAATATCAACACTGTCTAATATCTTTGTATTCTTTTGCAGCATTGGTATTGGCGGTGTGTGTTCTCCCCGCTTTTTCTAACTGAAACAGCAGAGATGTACATTGTGGAAAAGAGCCCCTCTTTGAGGAAGCCTGAGTCTTGTACTCAGGGGAGCTGGGATGGAAGGCTGAATTCCGAATCTTATACCACCAACATCTCCAAGGTCATTTTCTCTGCATCATCGGCCTATTCGGAGTGGTGAGTAACACTGACACAAGCATTGAGACCATGCATTCGAAGTTACTAAAGCCCTGATTTGAGAAAGGCTAATCAATTAGCTATCAGAGGTCTTTTTGGATAATTCAATTTTTTTGAGTGCTTTATTTGGCTTTTTCAACCACATCTCTGATAAGACGCGACACTTTCACTATATTTGGTTCAATACCCACATATCTGCTACTTACATATGTCGCCTTGACAGATTGAGCCTACCAAGCCATTCCTTCAATACAACATGTATTTACACAATGGTGTAGACCCTTCCTCTGTCACCTTCTCCCAGGTCGAGGGTACTCAAACCTCATTACATCCCTTTTACACTAGGACGGAGCAATACTGGGTCCTTTCCACTCAGGATATAACTTAAAATACAGCGCTGTCATCTTCACCTAATCAGTTTATGAGATCATCTTTCCCTGCAGCTGGAGAGCTTCTCCTCACTACTAATTAAATCTCATACACTATTTCACAATGTTTTCTTCCCTAATCTTCGAAGGGATTCCCCTTCTCTCTTTATTCACTCATATGCCACACAGTAACAAAAAACTGTAATTTCCCCCAGTTTTTCCCACAAGACTGCACTCACATTCTAGGGATCAGGGAGGCCTTCAGAGAAATACAGCACATGCATACCTCCTTGTGGTGTGCACATGAACTGGTCACTGCAGGTAGGAGCCTCAGCCCAGGGTGTGTGATGGGGAAGCCCCCAGCCTCTCGGGGTTACTGGAAATGTACAGTAGGCCCAAAACTGATAGGAAAAAACAATTCAAGGAGTAATTAATAGAGTGCATGTTTTGTAAGAAAAACAGGTTTTATTACATGCACATATGGCCAGTAGGGTGAGTCAGCTCAATAGAACTAAAAAACTGAAAACACTCTCTACACACCCATATTAGTTTACAGGTTTTGTAGACTAAAACTGAAAAATGAACATGTCTAGCCAGTATCAAGTACAGATTAATCCCACATTCCCTATTGGCTAACCCCTATACAAGAGTCCAAATACAACCTATACCACTCAACTCAAGCCTATTGGTTAGTAAACTATCTGTGACCATAGGAGTACAGCCACCTTGAATGACCTAATCATGCAGTCAGCATACAATACTCAGTTTTGATTGGCTAAACAGCAACTATTGTAATAATGCTATTTTCTTATTGGCCAGAAGAATTTCAGGTAACTCATAATGTGCATGTCCTTGAAAAAAAAAACAATCATGTTGGAGGTGTGTGGAGGTGTGTACAATGTGACCGGCATATTAGACACAATTAAATCCTTTCCTATTTGCTCAAACCTTTAGCAAAATCAGACACTTCTCAGACCTTTTTGGCAGCTTACTCTGCAACACTTTTTGCAACTCCCGTTTTGAAACCTGTTGCTTTCCCCAGTGCATATCCTCCTAGCTATCTCCTGTGAACCAGATGACTTCCTGAATACCTCAGCTGAGGCTCTACTATTTGGAAATGAATTTCTCTGATTTATTTATGCTACCAGGCCTTTCTAATATGGACCCAGTTGCCCTGAATCCTCTAGGGGGCAGTGTGACTACAACTTGATTCACTATTTTGTCAATATCTTGACACAAGGCCTTGTTCCCTTCAGATCTCCTGTTCACAATTATTATTCTAGTCTAATATCAGGAACATAGCTGTTATAATGCATTCCACTCAAACCCCTAGGAACTGTTGGATCTTGAAACATCAATTAATATCTTCTGTACTTCCCCCTTCCTCCAGGGAACTTGGACATTGAAACACTTGCTGGTGGTAAGCAGGAATGCAATCTAAATAATTTAACAAGACAGAGGCTCAGAAATCGAACCTAGTTCCCTGAATGACATAAGCCAACCAACTATCAATTGGGCCTAGTTAAACAATGGCAAGGCTCTGGCTAAGGTGGCAGATTGTCTTTATGCTAGTAATAATTAATATCTATCCTACTTAATGCTTGCACTACATGGCACTTTGGCCTCACACTCACTCGCCAACTAACAAAAGCTTTCCCCAATACAAAGAGACACAATTCAAATTATCTTAAATGCAGTAAAGACATTGGGCCTCATCACAGCATCCCGGCGGTAATTGCCAACGAAAATACCTTTGCCACAACTCAGTCCGGCACTATTGGCGCTGGATCCCAAATTGTTTTAAGGCTGACATTCCCCATTTTGTTAAGAGACCATAGGACTCTATGGGGCCCCGGAAATGGGCCAAATGATGGTGCAATGACCTCCAGCTCAAAGCTGGAGCGCAGTGCCCCAACCTTCCCTGAAACTCTGGATTGGGCGAATCGGTAATGTGTAACAAAGATGGACCGCCAGTACATCAAGGTAAGTTCTCGGGTTCTTTATTGTCCATGTCCTAAACCCCTCCACAGGACACAGGGATCGTAGGGGACACAAGATGACACGGGAAACACCGGGGTCACCCCCACACCCATCTTCTCAGCTCACAGCTCACTCTCCTCTTCAACGAAGTTCCACCCCTAAGGTGAACACAGCAATGTCACTAGTCATTTGCAGAATGAAACACATTACATCCCCGCAGAATGAATCACATTGCAAACCTTAATTGCATTACAACACCCAACCTGGAGAATAAAGAGAAAAAACCCATCCACAGGGTTCTATTCCCCCACGAAAGGCCACAACACTTGACACCACAGGGAACAAACAACGGCCTTCCACAACTAACTCAGGACAACCCCCCCGGGATTTAATAAGGGAGCTAGGTACCTTCTAAACAAATGGGCCACAACATGTAACGTGCATCCATGTTCACTCACACTGCCCGATACACTAACCTGACCCAGGTCCACGCCGTACACCAGGCAAATTTCCAACCAAATTATTGCCCAGTACGGGATCGGGGAACTCTGCAACAGATGCCCCAACTGCTCCAGCTCATGGAATAATAGGCATGAGTTTGGCACCTCAAAAACCAGTCCAGATCCATCACTCTCCGGCGCGATATAATCCGATGTACACTCCATCAGAGGCGAGTTCCTGCTTCCCTTAGACCCACGGGGAACGAAACCTTGATCCGCATACGTGATCAACGTGCATTCCGCACGTGACAGTATAGTCCTCCTTGTTTACACTAGCCCTGATAAGATCAGGGTTGGAACGCACCGAACAAATGTTCCCTGCACATGTGACCAGCTGGGAATGCCACTCTGCGCTGTGATGTCACCAGTTACACCAGAGTCGCTGGCACGGCAACACCCACCAGAGGCCCCTGCAAACTCCCTCCATGCTGCGTTTCACAGACAGACAATGCCGCAGCGCTGCCCCAGGCTCCGAGTCCCTCTCGTCCAGAACTCCACGGGTGTTCGTAGAAATGCAGCCAGTCTCCGGCGATATCCTGCACCCCTCCGCCAGCCGGTACCATGGAGAAGTGACCAGAAATGCCCAGAAATGCAGCCGTACATAAAAATGCTCCCTGCACTGCTTCAGACGCCAACCGGCTCGGTTACACGGAAAGAGCCAATACTTCCCTACTCAGCCCTGCCCGTCCCACTGCATTCACTTCGCTCGCCAACAAGCAGAAATCGTCCGCTCCAAAACCGCACGGCGCCAGGTGCCGGCCACATCTCCTCATTAGCCACCCGCGCCCCAGACGTTTGCACACAGCTGTGGGCGAGCTCCACTCCTCCTAGAGAGAGGAACCCCAGCCAGTTCATCGGAAATACGGTCAGCTATCTCCCTTGAGTCCAAGCAAGACAGCAGTAAGCGCTGCCCCTAGTGACACGAGATGCGTTATGCTCCGGACCTGGCCCATCCTGGAGAAGGGGCAACGAACTGCATAAGGCGGCCAAGTACACAGGCCCGCCTGTGTGTGGGGGGACCTCACAGGGCGGTGTTCCAGGAGTGCTGCACCCCCCCCAGCAGCACCAACAGAAGGCAGTCCACCTACCAACCCATCCTTGTCGCCAGTGTAACAAAGATGGATCGCCAGTACATCAAGGTAAGTTCTCGGGTTCTTTATTGTCCATGTCCTGAACTCCTCCACAAGACACTGGGATGGTAGGGGACACAAGATGACACTGGAAACACTGGGCTCACCCACACACCCATCTTCTCAGCTCACAGCTTCACTCTCCTCTCCAACCGTCACCAGCAGAACACCTCCACACAAACATTCTACACAAACATTCCACTACAGATGACCTCACACTCAAAGCTAATCTGTAGGCCAGATTACTACATAATGCAGCAGTAATAGCATTATCCCTGCATTTTTGCTGTTCTGCCCAACCCGTGATGAGGCCCACAATCTAGTTCAATGATGCTGGCTAGGAAACCCTTGGAGTGACATAGGCCTAAATGCTAGGCACAATGGGCAGTATCTTTTTCTGCCCCTCATTCCACTGTGTAATGCTCTCTAGTATCTGTCAACAATTAAGCGCAATTCTTACGTTGACAGAATTGCCAAGTAAATGACAAGAGCACTGACACTAAACATGACCAGCTCTTCATGCTAACAGAATTTAGGTAACCTGTAATTCCTTTCACCTTTTGGACAGTGCACAAGCGTGCCAACAGGAGCCTACGGACAATATTTACATATTTACAAATTACATTCAGTAGTGTGAGGATAAAATGTGGTGGTTAAGTTTAGATAGAAGAATGGCCATCCTGGGGTGCTCCTTCCACTGCTGGAAAGTCGCAAATGAGCATTTCTTTAGAGTTACACTATAGAGATGGCTTTGATATTTGGATGGAGAACATTTCAGTGGAGATGGGCAAATAGGGAGAAGAAGCATAAGTGAGAGGAGATATAGGGGGAGAGGGGACTGAAAGGTTGTGAAGAGTTAAGGAGTGAAGAGTCCAAGACGGAGAGTACATTAAGATGCATTCAGGTAAGTAGTGGGGAAAGGGGCAAAACCCTGGATGGTTTTATAGATGAGTAGCAGGAATTTAAAGAAAGTATTTTTGCATAGATAGCCATCAAACATTGTGATGGAAGATAGAGGTGGGACACAATCTGGGGAGGTTGCATGTCACAAAGTCCAGTATTTATTTGTTGTTAGTGAACCTGGTAAAAATAATTATTAGTCAGTATTGTGCAATTAATCTCACCACTATAAAAATATCACAGTATATTGTGAAGGACTATAAAAATATACCACAAGACTACCACCATATCAAAAATACCACAAATATATATATATAACCCCAAAATATATCTAACCAATTTGGTGCGTTGGCTGGGAAAAATTTTAAATAATTACTGGGCATGGCCTTGCATTCTAAATCATAACCATATTGTACATTCATTGGTTGAATTAGTGCTGTGAGGTAGTGCAGTACTGTGTGCTCATCTGACTCACATCAGCGTCCCATTGGCAACAGTACTGCCATGTCCCAGATTCAGGTTGAGTTTTCTGAATTGTCAAATTATCTCGAGGCAAAACTTTATGCCCATGCAGTTTGGTCCTCTGAAAATGTGACAATATGGAAACATATAATTACCACAGAGGTAGAACGGGAGGCATTTGAACATGAATTTGGATGAAGGAAGCAGATCTATATAGATGCAAGGGAATGACAGTGAAGTTATTAGCAAGTTACAATTAACCCACTTAAAAGCAATTTTAGATGAAAAAAGACACAATAAAGATGTTGATATTTCAGAAATACAAGACCTTAGAGAAGATGGCAGGGAGAAAGATAAAGAATTCCATGCTATGGAATAGGAGATTTTTAAGTTGCTGGATGAGAATGACAAAAAGGCCAAAGCGCATAATCAGTATCACACACAAATCAATGGAATGCAAGCAATAAGGTCTGGGATGAGAATTCTGATCTCTGTCATGAGGCAGAACAGCTTCATGGAAAGTGCAAGGACCTAGAACAACAAATATTTATTTTAAAATCTCAGAAAGGCGGCACGGCACTACATTCAATGGAACTAAACTCAATCACAGCTGTTGTCAAGAAAACAGCGCAACAACAGCTATCCCTTTGGCCAGACCTGGGTATAACCCAATGGTGGGGTCTGTATCACCTGTAAATATTCACACGCAATCTTGCTCACAAGAGAACAGGAATGAGCGACAAAATCACACACACACAAGAATGCACCATGCAGTCCTATAAGAATTATGAAATCCATTAAGACTTTAATTAAACCATTCAAAAAGGGAGGCGATTGTTGCATGGAAGATCATTTAGAAACCATTCCCGATGTATTCAAAACCCTGCAGATACCTAGGAAACAATATAGACAGTAACTTCACCTTACCCTGGATGCAGCATGTGCTAGCATCCTTCGTGGTCTCAATGAACAGGAAAACTTGTCATGGGCGGACTTTGAGAAGGAGGTTAGACATCAATTCTCGCATTACCAGTCTATAAAGGACGCCAAAAATGCAGCTTATACCATGACGGTAAAGCCAGATATGTCACCTCACCAATAGCTTCAAAATTTAAAAAGAGCTTTTTCATGCTTTGATGTGGCCTTTAACCCTAAATCTGTAGAATGTAAGACTGCATATTTTTATGGAAATTGTATCCCAGTTAATTTGTGAATTTGACAGGGAAAAAACATTAGAATGGATAATAGAACAGGGGACCACACTGTATGAAGAAATATTTGGTCAGAGAGAGGAGGGGCCTAAGAAGACAAAACCAAAGTCTAAGGCATCCACACCAGCAATTTTGGAGGTAAAATCTGTAAAGATGCCACTATATGCCACTATAATCAGCCCAAACTCAGAGAAGGAACAACATAACATCTAGTCAAAGGGGCATGCCTTGACAGAAGGCATCACCCTAAACTCCTATGTTCCAATTAATTGATGACAGCAATAGGGATTCTTACATTAGCCCTAAATATTTGGATAATTCTCCCAGAGTGTGGTTTTGCCATGATATGCCAGACCTAAATAACAATCAATGTCAAATGTGCAATGGCCCTGACCAGACACTAGGGGCCCAGCGTATATTTGGCCCTAATACAATAGTATATGGTCACCAGGAAAGACCAAGATATGTGGATAGACTCATTGAAAATGGAAACTAGCATACAGAGCAATTACCACCAAATGAAAGACAAAATATGAATTATGTCCCTCGCCAATATAACCAATCACCAAAACTAGTCGACCATGGTCAAAGGATGGTCACTCCATGTTCTCCACCTTCTGTGTCACATGAATACAGAGGTAACACAAACAGAAATCAATCTCCTGAGAGATATCAGAACAGGCCTAATCAGGATGAGTTTAATCCTTACTGGCCCAGGTCACAACAAGAGGAATCCAGAGACATTGACAGGTTTCAATGCTTAGAAGCCCAAGTCAAAATGTTGTCTGAACAGATCGGAACATTGTGTGCAGTCCAAAAGCAACAGCCAAGTGAAGGGCGCAAGGCCCAAGAAGTGATCTTTTGCGTTCTTACTACAAGTGACTAGCTAATCACCTCTGCACTGATGAAAACACAGATGTCTATGAATCACCTTCGAATAATGGTATTGAATTTCTTTCTGATTTAAAAATGAGAAAACAAACAAATAAAAGTGAGACAGGGAGTTTCAGCACACACAAAAAGGGAGTGTTGTTCAATTTAGAGTTGAACTAGACTATTCAGGTGTATGAAAATGAAAAACAAATAGGAGAAAATGAACAAGAAAAACCTAAAGAACAGAGAAGCAGATTTAAAAAGAGCATCCAATGTGAAAATAAAACACAAAACAAAGAGTTAGGATCAACAGATAGTTTATCCATACTTGATACCCATATGGAGGATATAATTGCCCAAAAGGAGAGTGCAGGTCAGTCCACTGAGTGTTATGAACCACAGATATTCCAAGGGACAGAAATGACAGGCTTGATGCAAAATGCAGATACGTGTCATACTCCACGCTTTCAGGTGACACTTGTGAAAATACCCAGCCAAGAGGTTGTGACATGACCACAAGTAGTGTCAAGTTAGAGGGGCTGTCAGTGGTTACACTCCAAATGAGTTATGAGCCCAGGAAAATAAACAAAGAAATTCAAAATGAAGTAGGCAAAAAGGAGGGTAAAATGTAATTTCATATACCCATTTGCCTAACTAAGAAAAGTAAGTCCTGAAATCAGTAAACATGCACTCTTTTCATGTGTACTAGAAGAGGTTGAAGACAGGTAATGTGCTCCAATTACTATTGAAGAAAAATGCATTTGCAATGATTGATACAGTGGCCCTTAGCTTAAAAGCCATTGAGACCTAAGAAAATAATGACACAAAGCAACAGAGTAAAAGAATGCCACACCATTGCTAAATCAGAAAGTGCAGTGGAAGTATATCTTGAGAATGGCTGTGTGCCTAGCGTCACTGTCATTCTCATGTGTCAGGATGAAATTTGAGGAGAAAAAGAGAAGCAGTCTTTAGAGATTTAGTTGGACGCCAAGAACAACTGGCAAACAGACATAGATGAAAACATATTGAGTTTTTATCTAAATGAAGAAAAACGCAAACCAATTTTCACTCTAGAGGTAAATAAAGAAAAACACATTTCAACAATCTCAGAAACACAGATGAGAGAAGGGCACCCATGAATTCCTATCCATGTGAATGGCATCCTGAAATGATTGAAGTCACTTTGGCACTTGAACATGAAAGGAGTTTCATTAATGAAAAGAAATTCCAGCAAATAATTGACAGGGAGGAAATCAGAATGAAGAATCAACACATTGTTGTCATAGATGACCCTGAGTTGGGGCAAAGGATTGAAGGAAGATGCATGTTAAAGATTACAATTGGAGTATTCATCACGTGTAGATTGTGAGCGGCACACAAAACAAATTCTATTTGAGAAATTATATCATGCACAGGATGTTAATGGTATTAGACTTTCTTAAATCAAAAGGTTTGGTCCAGGTTGGGTGAATTTGAAGACAAAAGACAAGCTTACCATTGTGCCCAAATGGCACCTTATGCAATGGAGCCTCAGATGAAAAATGACATTAACATTCCCACATTCACCAGAAAATGTACAATAGCATTAAAATACAGAAAGGGACAACATATAAAAGCTTCTGATGCATTTGTATGCCTAAATGAATGCGTAAATGAGCAAGGATTACAATGCAAATATACACAACTGATAGACTTGATCAAAGTGCAAAAGAAAGACCTTATTCTAGGCCTATTTTACAACCATTTGCTAGATGCAGAACACAATCCTCTGACTGAAGAGAACTGCAAAAGGAAAGAGGAATTGAGAGTGCTATTAAAAAAAACAAAAAGAGAATTGCGTTACAAGACGGATTGATGATTAGAGAATCTGTGACAGGCCAAATCCAATGGATAGTGCCTTTGTCATTTTGGGGATTGATGTTACATCATGCCCACGATGCCATAACTGCAGGACAGAGAGGGTTACAGGAAACTTTGGAAACATTAAAAGATTATGCCTATTGGCGATACTTGTCCCAAGATGTTGAGCTCTACACCAGAGGGTCTTTAGTGTCTGCACAGTTTCAACCTGCGTCACTGACTCATAGAGCTCCATTGATGAAAAAGGGGCTTGACACTCCCATGGTCTGATTTACAAGTTGACTATGTCGGGCCTGTGAGGAGATCAGCAAAGGGAAACAGGCACATGCTGACAGTCACTTGTCTAATGTCCAAATGGGTGGAGTGCTTTCCAGCTCCAGATTCCAGTGCGCAAACTGCAGCCACCCTACTGGTAAATCACGTTTTTTCAAGATTTGGTTTACCTCAAATAATAGAGTCAGCCCGTGGAAGTCATTTCACTAGTGCATTGATGAAAAAATATGGCACATTTTGGGTGTGAAGAGGAAGCTACACATTTCTTACCAGCCCTCCTCTTCAGCGGAGTGGAACGGTGTAACAGATTGATAGTTCATATGTTCAAAAGGTTTGTAGCTGAAGCAGGATCTAGTTGGGATTTGCGGCATCCATTGGTACTAATGGCTATCAGGTCGACACCCTCTAAATCAACAAATCTCAGTCGCCAAGAAATATTGACAGAAATGAAAATGGTTCTGCCACAACACTTACTTTACAGAACAAATGAACAGGTGCTTATAAATGTGTCCACAATTCATGAAAATGGGGAAGAATTGAGAAAGCACTTGCAATATACATTTGCATTTACGCAGTGAATTTTGGAAAAGGCCGTGGACTGTGCAAAGACATACTATGATAGGAAGGCATCTGTGAGAGAATATGAAATAGGAGACCAGATATGCAAGTTTAATTTCTGAAAGGGTAAACCTAAAGGGCTCATTATAAGTTTGCTAGTCTGGAAACAACAGTGTCGGTAAGCCTTCTGGCACCATTGTGTCCGACCGGCAAACTACAAGTCTGCCTGCCGGAGCCACTGTGCCCGACAGGTCTGACCCTGCTGGGCGCAGCGGCCACAGTAGGCAGACTTGTCAGGGAAGCAACATCACCATTGTTAGCCGTGCCTGTGCCCCCATATCCCCATTCCATTATGGGGATTAACGAAATTGCCAGCACCTGACTTCCAGGCTACCGAGTCTGGTGTCAACCCTGTGGTAGCACTGTCAGGGTTAACGCCGGACTCGAATCGAGGCCTAAAAACTTTAAATGCCTTGCAGCATGGCAAGGGCCATATACAATTGTAGATAAGGTTTCACCTGTGGTTTGCAAAATTGCTAAAAAGGGAGGGAGAATTAACAGTGGAACAGTTTGTGCATGTAAATCAAATTAAGCCCTTTCAGCTGAAACATAAAGTGAAAAGACTAGAGCGAGTTGAGACTAGCAGGGAGTGAAAAAGGGTAGCGCTTACCTATTAAATAGAATTGCCAAACCAGGTGGATAGGTGTAAATAGTGTGAAGATGTCAAAAGGAGATTTACAGAGGGAAACAAATAAAGAGGGTAAAATATATCAAGTTTGTGAACAAAAATCCAAGTGAGTAAGTAAGAGGAAGGAATGTTGTGTTTGAAGCTGTTATCTGAAAAATAACATGTGATATTAGTGTGCTTAATATATGTTGTTTTCAGTTAATCATTGGCTGCATGGTATATTATTTGGTATAATCTGAATTTTTGTGCATAACTGAATTTGATTTCAGATACTCCATTGAGAAAGGAAAAGTAAAGAGTTTGATGTGCTTGATACTTAAGTTGTCCTTTCTTTTTGCTCTAGAAAAAGCATTGTTTTTCCAGTCAGCACCGGATTCTTGGAGTGCCGGATGCCTGGAGGAGTCCACTGGAAAGAAGCCCCTGCAAAGTCTCCTGGACCAAAGAAGTGGGTGAAGATGAAAATCCCAAAAGAAAAGGATGGCTGTCTGGTTTTCTTCAGTGGTGCAGAGCAAAAAACAAAATCATTTTTCTACTGTTGGTGTTAGTAGCTATGAATCCTCCATGTGCCATGTTTGCGGAATCATAAGTTCTGATAGATCCAGGACCGGCATCAGGAATTGGAGTTGAAGAAGCACTAGGCTTTATATTGGGGAGTAGAAGGTTGTTGTACCAGAACATGTATATTAGCCTGATCCTGATTTAATCATTAAAAAAGTTTCTTAAGGGATCAGAAATAAAATCAGAGCAAGTGACGGAATGGGTGCAACCACGTAAAAAAGAAGCTCGGAGGGCAACCAAGGAAATTATGTTACTGTTAGAAAATATTTTAATAAATTCATTTAGTGTTAAGAAAAGGAGGGGAAAAAGAATGGCTTGTTTATTAGTGGCGACAATCGTGATGACAAATATTGGTGCTATGGTGGGCACGACAATTTCTACAGCCAATGCTGTATCTGGAAACACACTGAGTAACAATGTAAATGATTTGATTTATGATTTGAAAGAGTTGCAACAGACTTTAGATGGGCTCAGGGGTGGACAGAAAGAAGCAATCTGTTATGTGAATGAAACAATTCTGGTTCTTAAAGAGCAAGCCAAAATATTACAACATAGTACCAATGTCATTGTTAAACATGACACACTGCTGCATGATATTCTAAATGTGGTATCTCCATTTGAACGCATTCTGACAAATTATTTATGGAAATTAAAAATGCGGTATCTCAATTGATTTAAGGCCATATACCTCTGAATTTTGTGTCATCTGATATCATCCGTCAAATGATGGCACGGATTACACAAAGGGAGGTGGAGACAAACCAAGAAAGAATTGCATTTGAAATGGGAAGTGCAATATCATTATATATTAATATGAAGGGAATGGAAGTAGGTTTCCTACTCTGCATTCTGTTTATCACCCCAGAGTTAATCTCTCAAACTAAGTTACTACATAATGTAGGTTTTTTGCAAGATGACAAATATGTTAAGATTATAACTCCAGAGATGGTAGCATTTCAAACATGGGAACCTGATGTACATCTGATGCCTGTGTAAAATTCTAGGAACAGAATTATATATGTCCAGGCAAACCATGTATACCTAATGCTGCAGATGTTATTTGTGTGTTGAGGTCAGACCATGGGGTGTCTAAGGGGTGTGAGGTGATTATAAATAATACGGAAGTTGAGAAGTTAGCCCATGCTAGATTGATTAAGGATTGATGCTTAGTGAGTACTTCGATGACAAATTACACAATTACTCACCTTATTCATGGATCTTTTATTGTCAAACAGTTACAGCATAGCGTGTTCTACATATCTATCCCTAAAGATACAGTAGTGTCTGTGGGTGGATGTACCCTGTTTCATGCCGATGACGATTTGTGGGAAGGGAAAGTGAAGAACATTGATTTCTTTCAGAAAAATGTGTTTCCCATTGATCCATATATTCAATACTTACTGAACCATAAAAGCGTATGCATGATTAGAATGAATCTGAATAAAGATACCATTACTGTGAGCATCTTAGGCCTGAGAGAGGCAGATAGGTTCAATTGGGGGACCTGTGTGGAAAGAGGTTTGGTTATTTTGGTGGTTTCAATGGTGATTGTTTTGATATGGTTGATTGTACTCACCATTAAGATGAAAAAGATATTTGTTTTAATGACGATGGATGGAGAAGATCCAATTGGGAGAAGCACATGTGTTTTAGAACATGTGTGTTTGTTTTTCCTGCAGTGAATTTGGGTTAAATCCCAGCCGGAAAAAAAGGAGGGAGTGTAAGAGTATAGGCTGTGCATTTCAACATTTAGACATTTTAGTGAAGGGTTGAACTTCATCTAGGGCTCAGGGTGTGAAATTCATTGCTTGACTCAAGAGTGTGAGTCTCAGGCAGAATAAATAGATGCCAGTGCACAGAGCACATGCTGGAATTGATCCCTTTATTCCATGATGATATTTCAATGAATTGGGCTGCATTAAATATAAGACTAACATAATCTAACATACTAATTAACCCAACCCATTTAAAATGTAACTGAATCCCATAATAACATTTAGTGCGAATTAGTCCATGATGAAATAAACTGGATTCAGATTGAGCCAAAGGCATAATGCTCTGAAAATGGGAAACATGCAGGCTGAATCTGTGCTGTGTGGTAACTGAAAAAAAGTGAAGATCTGTTCTGCTAAAAACATGGCTTTGTTCTGGAGCAGGAATTGCAAAAGAAAAATTAAAACAATTCCTCTTCATCAGTGCATTTAGCACAATGAGAAAGGCAGATGGCGTGATTCTTAGTGGGATGAGCTGGACAAGGGGAGGTGTTTGTGTTTGACAAGGGATTTTGATAAAAAAGGGTTTTGAGGCAAAGTTGGTAGGCATTCCTTTTCTGGCACTGATGGACGAAGCAGGCAGAAGTGCTGGTTCCTGAGCTGACTGAGTCCGTTTCTTGCAAGCTGACTGTCTGCAGGGCTAAGGCTGACTAAATCTGAAGCTGTCTCTCCTGGGTTGACGATCCTTAGAAAAACTGCAGTCTTGAGAATCCTTATCTAGGTGGACCCTATGCAAGGCAGGTAGAAAGGCTGGGGAAAATTGCATTGCAAAGCTGAGTTTGGAATATTGCCAACAGATTTAAGTAAATATGAGGTTAATTGAGGGGCGAGTGGAGTGAGTGGTAACTTAACTTAACACAAATAGTTCAGTTAATTTTAAATGCTGCATTAGAGATTCAAATTTAAGGGCACATGTCATTCTGTGTTCTTATTTCTCAAAGCCTTGCTGTTTTATCAAAGGGTATCTTTCTTGCCAAGTTTTATGAAGCCAAGGTCAATGGGCAGAAATGTGCACATATAGAGCATTGAAAGCCAGTGCAAAATAGATTCACTCATACTGTGACTTATAATGTGGGTTTATGGGTCATTCTGTGTAACTTGCATATTTCTAGATTATGATAAAGAACACATTTGAAAAGGTAATAGTTTCAGTGTATTACTTTTTGCATTCAGTCTCATTGATTTGACATGCATCGAGAGATGCAGACGTGCAGTAAGAAATATCTCAGAGCAAAGTAGCCGCAGGGAATTGTTTTACTTATAAAGGCTAAATGAATGTGTTGCATGCTTTACATTTGTTGAGACTCAGCCAAAAGGGCATAATGTGGTATTGTACACAAGATAACACAGCAGGGCATCTATTCAGAGTGTATTAAGTGCAGTATTTGTTGTTAGTGACTCTGGTAAAAATAATGATTAGGCAGTATTCTGAAATTAATCTTGCCACTATACAAATACCCTGACAAGTTTACCACAATATATTGCCTAGGACTATAAAAATATACCACAAAAATACCACCATAGCAAAAATACCACAAAGTAATAGATACAACCCCAAAATATATCTAACATCACCTGGTACCAAGGACATGAGCGAGGTAGATACTTTGGAGATTGTGATAACTATGTGTACCCCCTCTCATTTTCCAGATATGTTGGTGCTTCCACATCTTTCCCATCCACAGCATACATGTGTTACCTTCTCCCTTGACACCTCGCAGCACAAATCACAAGAACTGGGGTTGGGGACAGCCAGTCCTTGTTCTCTGATTTGTCTGATTAAGTGATCACTTTACTACAGTTTTATGGCCAGGGGTTGGTCTGGACAGTGTACTCAAATGTTTATGTCTGAAACTTGGGGGTCTGAGGTTTCTATAACTTAAGGGTCTGGACTGGCGAGGGTCTTTAGCCCTCACGCTTAATCTTGTGGGATTGCCCTTTGAAGATTCATCCAGGCCTCTCTTGGCCTTGTTGGGTATATTCATGCTGGTTTGCAAGCACTAGTGATATGATACAATAGAGAACTGTGTGTGTTTGTTCAGGAAATGAACCTTCGGCAAAGCTGTCAGGTGAAGTGGGAGAATGGGAGAAAAGACTCCCCCCAATCTCCTTGCGACCCTGGCCCAGAGGATCGCGACCCAGACACCCGCCACGAGATGAATTTGTCTATCTACCAGACGACCAAATACCCTGGTTCAAGAACATACGGATGTGCCCACCAGCCTGCCCGCCAGCCTGCCCTACTCAAGCCGACACCTGCGGCATGGATGAACTCGACTAAGCCCTCAACAACAAGCACCCACATCGTTAGAGATGCCATGACGACCTAGCCAACTGTCAAGAACACACGTGCCAACATGCACACTGGACACTCCACACCAACCCACATGAAGAATATACTCAGTGCTATGACGTAGGTGACGGATACACCCACTGACGCGCATCTTTATTATTTTCACATAGGTTTTCCAAAATGCAGAAACGCAAGACGCACAAAGCACTCGCTTACATGCTTGCTGACGCTTCTCCCGACCCTTGCATCGTGATGAAAATACAACGAAGACATGATACTGCCTATGAAACCATGTGACACCGCAACACAAGTGCCTTGCATTACACATCCCCACCTATGAACCAGGCCCAAGTAGGCTGCAAGCAAGAGCCGCCATGAACACTGAGCGAGCAAGAGTACAAGTGCTGACCCTGCAGAACGGGCCCAGCGAGATCTGGCAGCCAAGGGAGCAATGTTGCAACTCGTATGCTACCAGCCGATGCCAAGGTCACACCTGTAAGCAAAACCAGGCACGCAGATGCAAATACAACTTTAAATGTGCAGAATTCTGCCTCAGCCACGGTCTCTCCTCACGTGACCCAGCCAAACCTGACAAGGTGCCAGACCCACGAGGGAGAAGTCGCCTGGGTCCCACGTCTGGGACACAGGCTGCAACAATGAAATGACCCAATGGACACCTACAGCGATGGGAATAGTCTGCTCTCAGGCCTATGAGCAAATCCACGCATTGTCTGCACAAACACATAGTTACATATTGTTGCAAATGACAGGTACACCGCGAGCTGGGAACAACGATGGTCCCAGACTGGGGGGCTCTCGAGTGGACCAATCAGAACATGGGGGCACTCATCACTGACGCCACTAACATTAGCCAATCATTAGGGGTCTTCGTGTAACAATTCTCAAGTATCTAATAGAAGGGACAACCCAAGTATACCACCTGACTGACCCTCAACCACTAACAACGTTCTCTATATGTATGCTATTCTAACCCTACCACTCAAGAAACCAATCCAGAGTGACGATAGGTTTTTCGCTAACTTTCCCAGGTGACGCAAGTAGCGCGTCATACTGAGGCAAAAAGGGGCCTGCGAGCCCCACAAATTTTGAGAGTCTGGACGGACGCGTACGATCCTAGACCCATCCCTGCCGTTGTTCAATAAACAGCAGAACCACCTTGCTTCTTGCGTGTGTCTCATACTCATTTTTGGGAAATATGGGAGGAGTTGGGGCCTCCCAGCCCAGAGGTCCGCGGACGGCCCAGCCGACCCCGGGAGAAACTCCCTGACACGTTGGAGGCACTGCTGAGATCTGGTTACGATCTACCTTTTTATTTTTCTGAGTACTCTCATTGCGAGGAGGCCCGGCGGCGCGGCCCCCTCTGCCGCTGCCCCCTTTTTGAGGACTACAGGACCATCGCGGAACGGCGAGAAGACCGGACAGCGCAATCCGGATATTGGCCCTCGGGAGCCGGTTGAGAAGTATCCCACCCGCGGTTGGCGAGTGTCCAGACGTGGTCCAGACGAGGGGAGGTGGCGAGCCGCTTGGAGGGGTGCACGCAGTCGAGCGACCCCGCATCAAGAGAACTTGGTAAGTATGCCACACCCAACAAGCAATGTGAAATAGTGAGGGGGGGAGGAATGAAATAAGGGCGGTGAGAGGTGTTACTAAGGTGTGCGGCGAAGATTTGATAAATTAGTGTTGGCGGTGAAGTGAATGGTAGCTGGACAAGTGCGAGAGCAGTCCGCTACGTTACGGAGAAGAGTGGGTGGAGCACGAAAACATCACGTGCGGCTGCTCGTAGACACTGATTGGCCTAGGTCGTGACCACCTGTAAGGGTGTATGTGTGTGTGTGTGTGGCTTCCTATGAATTGGCGGTTATTGATCAATGAGTAGATGAGGATCCCTATTGATAGAGCAGCGGAACTCGATAGATAGATGACGTTTTCCTGTAGGCGGTAGCTAACTGGTTGCCTAATACGGAAGATAATTGGCTGGTTAAGCCATCCTGTTGAGGGTCGTATCACACGCGAGGCGACGCAGTGTGCGCAGTCTGATTATATTATTGGTTACCTTGTTCCAGGCGTGACAAGAGGACAGCTGTGGGGTTAACGAGGACAAATAGCAAAACTTATTTCGAGCTTTCTGAAATGTGAAAAGATCTTACCGATAGTTTTGGAAGAGGTCGGTGACGTCACCCGTAGGGCTTTCATAGGATACCTCGACCACACAGTATTGTTGAAGAGTGGTGGGGGAGTGAATAGTGGTGAGGGGGTGGGAAAGGAGGTTAGCGGCCACGTTAACTCCGGGGCATGTGGAGAGGGGGACGTTACCGCGCACAGAGAACGCCGGACACGCCGGACATGAAGAGTGAGGAAGGAGGAGGAGGGGTGAAGAAAAGTGGGACGGCTGTATAAGCACGCCACACAGGGCATGCAGCCGCAGGGGGCTACGTGCGCCTTGGCTGTAGGGGGCCGTAACGGTATTAAGTAAGAGAAACAAAGACAGAGAAAAGACTACATACTTGCAAGCATTATATTTGACTGTTTTTCTTTTTTAGCGGACGGTCGTAAGTCCCCAAACTACTGGGCCAGGTAACACATCCGCAATTGTCATATTTGATTGAGTTATTTTAGCCAGGTAACGACTACTATATTGACGGGAGCTAACAACACAGTGCAACCATGTCATACGGGATAGGATCGGGAGGGTCGGGAACACCCTCACTACCCCGCTACAGCATATATGTAAAACACTGTCACCCCGTAGGGAGAAACTGATTAAATACAGCATAGAATGGACACAAGGGACGGACAACAAAATGACGACACCCTGGCCGCCTAACGGCAGTTTTGACCCATACGTCCAACACTCGCTACTGACACATCTACATAACACATACAAGGGGAAGAAGTTGACGCACCATGTGGAGGTGTTTAACTTATGGAGGATGTTCCAGGGGTCCCGAACAAGACCGACCGGAATGTTCACTGTGGGGGAAATAAAGGAGGAGAAGAAGATTAAGGAGGAAGAAGAGAATGGGGAAAAGGAGGTTGAAAGCACACAGTGCGCGGGAAGAGGACAAGAGGGGGGGAGAAGCTTAGCAACGTAAATGAAACAGAAATAAAAAAGGAGCGGACCGACGACATGCCCTTAGCAAAAGTAGTGAAAAAGGAGGAAGGGGACTTATATCCTGTAACGGAACTACGAGAAGTGGTAAGGCAACAACTAACGGCGGCTGAGGGGTATTCGAACGCACCATACAGCCCACCACCATATACAGCTACAGGTGGCTATACAGGGGGGAGGTGACAAGTGCGGTAGGCCCAAATTATACGAAGATGCACGCAAGGGAAGGGAAGACTAGTGAAGAACAAATCCCAGCCATAGGACACGGCAAGTGGGTAGCTGCGCAGGTGTTATTAAAATTGCGAGGGACATTAACGGGAGAAGAGAAGGAGGTAATAAGGAAAATGAACGAGGACAATGAGATTAGCAGTGCAATAAAAGGGGAAGGAAGCAAAAGGAAAGAAGGGGAGCTGTTACGAGCAGAGGAGGAGATTTTGGAGGAACGATTGGCGGAGTTAAGGAATGAGCAAAACGCCCTGATCAAACAGCTTGAGAAGGAGGAAAGAGAGAAGGAGGGAAAGGAAGGAAAGTAAGGATGAGTTAGAAAAAATGAGGGAACGAACTGAAGAACGGAAGAGGGAAGCTGAAAGGATGAAGGCGGTAGCAGAAAGGGTATCTCGAGCAGCGCAGCGCGACAGGAAAAGGGAGGAAGAAGAGAAAGAAAAGGAAATGGAAATATGGAAGAGAAAAATGCTATCAGAAACCACAAAGAAATACGAGGAAGGGAGTGTAATAGAAAGCATATTAGAAAGGGAAAGAGAGAGATGGGAAAGGAGGAGAGAGGAAGAAAGGATATTAGAAAAGGTGAGTAGTGAGGTGATGGAGGAATTAAAGAAGAAAAGAGAGGAGATAGGTGGTGAAATAGTAGAGAAAAGAGAAGGGGAAAGAGGAGATAGGAAAGGAGAGAGTGGGGTATGGAAATATGTACGCTGGGACACAGAAGTAGCAACCACATCAGCACAAAGGGGAGCAATTGGTAAAGAAGAAGTGGGAGGAACGGATTTAATAGATTTAAAAACAGTGACGATTCGGGGGAAAAAGACAGATTGGGGGTTGTCGCTCGTGGATGATTTTTGCAGCAAGGAAGAAGAAGGAATGGGGGGAGAAGGAAGAAGCGGCGAAAGGGAAAGCTTAGACAAATTGTACATCACCCGCACCAACAGGGAATCGCCATGGGCATGTAGAAGGAAGGAAGAGCTGGGCGGAAGCGAGGAGAAAGAACAAGGAATGCGGGAAGGCAAACATGTGCAGCTATACCCACATCATCCCGTCCAACATGTCCACCCACCACCTGCTCCCGAACACACACCCTACGCCGGCAGGCTTAGAGATCTCCCCGGACACAGGCAAGAAGGACGGACACACACACCCACATCAAATAAAGGAAATAATAAAAGAAGGGGAAGAGATGAAGGGGAAGCAGCTATGAGCGGGGGAAATATGGACGTAACAGATGACGTAGACGACACAGAAGAAGAGGAGGGGTATACGGATTCAACACCGCGACACCCGGGGGGACAGATAGGACACAATCTAATGCCACCTTTGGAGAGAGGGGAGGTTAGACCACAATACGTCCCTTGGAAGCATGCAGATAAGGAAAATATAAAGTGTAGGCTCCCATCACTAAGTGGAGGAGCAGGGAAATGGATATATGAGATGGAAAAACACACTGCAGGACAGAAACTAGCAGTAGGAGACGTGAAGGGCCTACTAATATCAATATTAGGGGATGCGGCAGATGATATCTGGAAGAGAGCGGGTTTTCCCGGGGTCACAATAACGAACACAACACATGACGGGGTGCCATTCGCGAATTGCAGGCATGCATTATGGCAAGCACTGAGGGTACAATACCCAGACACCTCAGACATAGGAGCAATTACGTCACGCAAGATGCGTGAGAACGAAGAGCCTGTTGATTATATCCAGGAAATTCAGGAGAAGTGGCGTATGGAAACTAGAGAGCACTGGGACAAGACACCGGCAATATTTTACCACATACTAATACAAGGGCTCCCGGAGGCAGTGCAAAAACTATTGAAGAAAGTAGGGGGGATAGAAGCTAAGGCGTGGCGGGAAATACAACTGACAATAGTACACCATTGTAGGACGTGGCAATAAAAGATGAAACAAAAGGAAGAAGATAGAAAAGCGGAAGAGGCTAAATTAGTGCAGAAAAAACTGGCTAAGTACACGATGGAAGGTGCACTAATAACTACACCAACGACAATGACACCAAACCCCACGCAAGTAGTGGCCGCACAGGATCCCTCCCAACTACAATCACCACGAATTATAACACAACAGCTGCCACCACCCCCACCATACACGGCTAACATGGGAGGAGGATACATGACATCAGGAACTGGATATTATAATAACATCAGGGGAAGGGGAGGAATGATGAGAGGGAGGGGATATGGCTATCCTGCACAACAGCAAGGGGGAGGATTCCGAGGCTTCTACCCCACTGGGCAACCAGTGTACCAGGATAATTCAGGAAGTTTCCCATGGCAGACCAGGGAACCACCTGTATGTTGGATTTGTGGAATGTTAGGACACATGTCACGTACATGTAGAATGAGACCCTCCACACCAGCATGGGGGGAACAAGGACAACAAGGGCCTACAAGGGAACAGCAGGGTTACCAACAACAGCAGGGGCTGCCACAGGACAGCACGCAGCAACAGTTAGTAACAGCACAACAACAGCCACAGACATATTCACTACCACAACAACAGGTAGCAATAACACAACAACATCAAGTGCAGCAGCCCACTCAAATACAGGACCATAAGGTAACCTCCACCGATACACAGCTACAACAACGCAATTAGGAAGGGTGAATGTCCTGGGACACAACCCTTACACAGGAAATGGTCAGTCATTATACCCATTGAGGTAACGATAGGTGACAAAAAATTATCATTCCTTGCTGATACTGGGGCAAGCCGGTCTTGCATAAGGGAAGGTAGGTTTAAGATGTCAGGTGAGGCCATGAACACCCAAGGATTCTCTGGGGCTAGGGGGTTGGTTCCCTTTACTGATAACATCTCCTTATCTATTGGAGATTATGACATGTCTGTCCCGCTCCTATATTCAAAGGAATCACCAGTAAACATACTTGGGAGAGACATAATGAGCAGGCTAAATATGACAATCTCCTTCACGGAGGACGGCATAATTTGTTCCACTCCAGGAATAAACATGCTCACTGCACGGCAAATTCTGCAAGCATGCTGTGGACAGACAGTAACTCGGGCTGAGCCAGTAGATGGCGAACTGTTCCAGTACAGAACAGACATGGCATTCGCATGGATGCCAGGAATAGAAGGAAAGATCTGGAGGAGGCCAGCAGCATATTTGTTCAGACCCGAGACACCAGCCAATGAACCAGAAGGGAAGGTGATTTCAGTGGGCATCGAGAGTATCATAGCAACTGCTGATTATATTGCAGTACATGCTCAAGACCGGGAAGGGAGAGCATGGGGGGCAGTGATAGCTCTGGCTGAAGGATGCAGGCTGACCCAGGTGTCCGATGGGGAGCTCTTTTCAGAAGACAAAGAAGAGGGCGAAATGGTATTTATGATGAGTGTAGATATATGGCTAAGAGTGACATATAAGCAAGTGGCACAGAAAATGGCCATGGCACTCGAAGCACCCAAATCTACCCCAGTTCCCTTTTACGAGGAAGATATGGCAAAAGTTCCAACATCACTGTGGACAACCAGTCCCTATGACTTGGGCTGCATAAAGAGTATCGGGGGAGTAAGAATAAAGCTGAAAAAGGGTGCAATACTCCCTAGAGTGAAGCAATACCCACTATCAAAAGAGGCAGATGAGGGCATATACGAAACAATAACGGCCCTAATAAATAATGGCATATTGGTACCATCAGAATCACCATGTAACACGGCCGTGTACCAGTGCGCAAAGCTAAAGGAGGCTCTTGGCGTTTTATCCAGGACCTCAGACCCTTGTAAAACATTGTAGAAGCAGAATACCCCATAGCAGCAAACCCGGCCACAATAGTATGCGGAATTCCAGCCGAGGCCTCACGGTTCACAGTGATTGATCTCAAAAATGCCTTTTTCTCAATACCCCTGCATCCAGATTCACAAGACTTGACAAGCTTCACATACAGAAACACAAAATGGAAACACACCAGGTTACCACAAGGGTACTGCGAGTCACCCTCAATTTTCAACAGAGTAATACAGATGGACTTGGGAAACGTTGAATTGGAAAGTACGGTGCTGCAATATGTTGACGACATAATAATTTGCAGCACAAGCGAGAAAAGGTGCAGGGAAGACTCATTGAAAATGCTGACAGTATTGGCTGAAAAAGGTTACAAAGTAGACAAGGAAAAGTTACAGTACTGTCAGGAACAGGTATTATGCATTGGTCAACTAATATCCCAACACGGAAGAAAGATTGCACCACAAAGAGCACAAGCTATATCAAACACGCCACTATTCAAACAGTGAGGGAGCTGCAGCAGTTCCTGGGATTGTGCAACTACTGTAGAGCATGGGTTTTTGATTACAGCTCATACATAGGACCCCTACTTGAAGCATTGAGAGAAGCACACAAAGGGGACAAAACATTGGGGTGGACAAGGGAAATGAAGGAAGCATTTGACGAGTTGAAGAACGCAATATCAACTGCTCCGGTACTGGCCACCCCAGATTATGAACGGCAGTTCTTTATCTTTTCACATTGTGACTCAGCAGTAATGAAAGCAGTGTTGGCTCAGAAAACAAGCATGGGACACAAGCCAATAGCGTTCTACAGCGGTCACTTGGACCCTGTTATGTTAGGTCATTTCCCTTGCGAACAGAGTCTCGCCGCAGCTGCATTTGCTGTAGAGAAATCATCGTCTATTACAATGGGGTGCCCAACCACACTATTTGTGGAGCATGCACTGTTTGCGATATTGAATAAGCCTAAGTCCACACTAACCACGCAGAGGGCGTCAGGTTATGAGATCATTTTGTCTAGACCTGAACTGTCAATTGTCAGATGTAGTACAGTTAACCCAGCAAGGTTTATAGCGGAAGTTATTGAGGAAGGTGATTATGCTCACGATTGTGCGCAGTCAATCGAAATGTATTCATGCACTAGGAAAGTTGAAGAGAATGCACTCAATGGTGGAGAGATCTTGTTCATTGATGGGTCATCGACAATAGACCAGAGTGATGGGATAAGAAGAACTGGGGCAGCAGTTGTAAAAATGACAGAATATTTAATGTGTGTCCCGGTGAAATGTGTACAGTTACCACAGCATTATTCGGCTCAAGCAGCAGAATTGGTTGCACTGATCTTGGCGTTGAAGGAAAGCGTTGACAAAAGAGTTACTATATATTCTGATAGCGCATTTGTCACGTCAACTGTCCACTCAGGTTTGATAAAATGGCAGAGAAGGGGGTTTAGGAGAGCTGATGGCACACCAGTGCAACATGCTCTCTTGTTAGCTGAATTAATTGAAGTAATTAATGATCCCCAAGAAATAGCTTTGGTCAAATGTCCGGCACACACTAATGGAAAAGATCATATCTCAAAAGGGAATGAAACGGCATACGCACATGCCAAACATGCGGCGTACTTGGCAGAAAAGGAACTATGGGTAAAAAGAGGATGCACAATGTCCCCAACTGACGCACTATGGCGTCAAAATAACACCGGAAAGGTGGTCATGCCGTTGGCACTGTTGAACACCGTCCTGGCCCAGCTCCATCACCCAGCTCATACAGGAAAGGAAGTAATTGCAACACGAATTAGGGAAGACTGGTTCTGCCCCGAGTTAAATTCTCATGTAACAAATGTTATCAGCAATTGCCTTACATGTCAACAGTTTACAGCCGGTCACACGCTGCAAGTGATAAAAGGTACTATACCCCGGCCAGAGGGACCCTTCTGCACATTCATATTGACTACGTTGATATGATCAATGTATGTCAGGGAAATAGGTATATGATTGTAGTGGTATGCCCATTCTCCAGGTGGATCGAGGGCGGACCCTGCTCACATGCAGATGCGTTCAGAGCAGCTAAATTTCTAGTGAGAGAGGTTTTCCCCAGGTGGGGTGTGTGTGATGTGTTGCGGTCAGATAACGGCCCACACTTTGCTAATGAAATGTTTCAGCACATCACGTCTTTGCTGGGCATTAAGCATAAATTTGCGTGTGCATATCACCCGCAGGCCAACGGTTTATGTGAACGCCTGAATGGCCTACTGAAAGAAGAAATAGCAAAAATACAGCAAACAACCAAAAAGAGCTGGTTGTACTGTCTTCCCTTAGCTCTATTTGAGCTAAGGAATAGGCCAGGGTCTGATCACCACCTCACTCCTCACGAGGTGGTGACAGGACATCAAATGCGCCTCCCTCTAACGCCTACATCAAGAGCATTCACAGACTATGAAAACACTGCAACTGTTCTTGGTGACGAAATGTATCAATATGTGTCTTCCTTGATTACTAGTGTACCATTTCTATCTCAACAGCTCGAGAGCACGCGGGGCGGGTCGAAGAGTTCTCAACAAGAAGACACCGACAAGGAATCGGAAAAGGAAGGACTAAGCAAAATTGCTAAAGGTGACCATGTGCTACTCCGCAACTTCAATAGAAAGTGGAACGGCCCACGCTTTACTGGTCCTCATTTGGTAGAAGAGGTAGCTACCAGAGCGGTGAAATTGCAGGATAAGCGTGCCTGGAATCACCTACATGACGTGAAGATCTACAAACTCCAGACCCGCCCTAGCGTTAAAGACAGGGCCATTGGAAGAGCAACGACAGCAACAGCATTGGCTACAGAGAAGGAGAAGTCGACCACAGCTGACGACATTAGTATCACTACACCCGATCACCCCCCAGAGTCCCCAGAGACAACTACTGAAATAGACATTGGACGCTTGCCCACAGCCCATCCCATGGTCACGAGATCACAAAGTAAAGAAACTTCTGCCAAGTGAGCCCCAGCCCCTTCCCCTCTAAGGTCACCCCCGATTGAAGGACGTTGTATAACAAACTTGGGCATTGCACATACACACAAGTAAAACACTTGTATGTTTTTTCTCTTTTTCTTCTCTCGCACATGCAGGTACCATGTATTATTGTATTGTTAAGAAAATAAGTAACTAACAGTGTACATTGCCCAGGAGTAGATGCTACCCACGGATGATAAGAACCCTGAAGCCCTATCACACCAATTTGTATATCATATAAGAAGGCCAAAGTACCTAAAAAGAAGGAGGGTACGCGTATATTACACCGCATTTGTTTTGGCCATAGAACAATCATTTCCCCATCTTCACCAGCACTTACCTGCTCTAAGAGATAGATCACTAAGGTTGGCGTGGGAACAGCTCTTCGCCTGCGCACTGAACGACTACTTGATAGGCAGAGCTTGATAAAAACAACTAACCATAATAACAAGCGAATTGAGAATTTTCAGGCAGGCAACTTTAACATCGCAAGAATATGCTGCCGGACTGCAGCAAGGTAAGAGCAAATGCAGGTGAAACTAGCTTTTGCAATAAAAATGATAGGAGTATTGGTCATCACTGGTCTATTGACTGCCTCTGTATGGCAGAAAAGTTATGCTATCAATATTATGGCTGCACCCAAACCTAACGTACCCCCTCCCACGGCTGCAACAGGTGTGACGTCAGGTGGTACTAGCAACCCTCCGCATAAGGGAAGTAGAGTTAAACGCAGCACATATTCAGATAACAAGGGTATTGATAATTACATAACAGATTCAGCTCACGTTTCGAACAACATGTGGTACCAGCACATGACCCAAATAGGTAAGCAGACAACAGAAGACAGCTGGTTATGTTTGCTCATTGTTCCCATACGCCATGAGCGCTTCCTGAACATTCGTCTCCACAGAAATAGAAGAAAAAACGGCACGATGTATAGTATATTTGGCACTATTCCAAACGAGAGGGCGATTTCAAGGATCGGTGATGAGAATGGAGTGGAAAACAAGAGACACATACCCATACGAAAACAATTTCCTCAAGTCATATTTGAGTTACCACAAGAGCAGTTTACATGCTGAAGCGTTCAGATACATGACAAGTGGCCCTGCAAAGTGAGAAACGAAGAAAGTAACACTACAATACCTACCATGTGATTGGTACGCCACTGAAGTTCCTGGTACACAAGGCTGTTGGGAAAGGCCACTGGTAACAATAACAGGGAAGTTATACATGAACAATGAATGGGACATAGGAGTGGTCGGTAGCAACATGGTAACAAGAGAAAATATTACCACCATAAAGGAACACAATGACAGATGTTGGACGACATGGGGCAAGTACGTACCCATGCTGACATGGATGGAGAAAGATGAAGACCCAATAAGCATACTACCGCTGACCGCGCCCAAGTTATGCTACCAACACAGAGGAGATGTGGAGGTGGGATACAACACCAACTGTGGAAGCGTGTTAGAATTACAAGAGGGGGGTGCAGGAATGGCAGTGATAATGGATCACTACTGGGCCTGTGGAAATAAGGCATATCACACCCTGCCCCCATTGTGGAATGGTATATGCACAATGGTACACATCAATGTACCATCGCTAGTGGTGCCCCAAAAACATGTGAATATGGCCAACTTCCCCAAAATGGATGACAGGAACAAGAGGAAGAAGAGATCGGTACAATCACAGAGGAGAGAGAACAACGACAACAACAACAATAATGTCCTGAACAGGAAAAAGAGACAAGGAGAACCCCTGACAGGAAACTACCTGTGGGGAAGATCGGAAACAGCACTCACTTCTATCCCACCAGAACACAGGTTATTTAGCAGAGCTGCTATGTTCTTCTCGTCAATAATACACCCTGGACTACAAGCTTATGCAAACGCTAAATGGCTCCAGATAACCCGATGGGAACTAATGATGACCATTAATTCAACAGTAAATGGATTCAATGCAATAAAAGAGGAACTGCGAGCGGTGAGAATGGTAGCACTACAGAACAGAACGTATTGGATCTCCTCACAGCGATGGAGGGAGGAGTTTGTGCAAAGATCGGACAATCCTGCTGCACATTTATTCCTGCTAACGATGCCGATAATGGTACACTTACCGAAGCAGTATCACAACTGGCCCAGATGCACTCCAAGATGATGGAAGAAAGTGAAGGAGTGAAGAAGGATGATAGCTGGTTTTCATTGTTATGGTCATGGATGCCATCATGGCTGTCGGACGGGCTGAAGATTATAGTTGGATGGATAATACTGGCTGGAGCTGTATTGATCATAATAAGGTTTTGGAAGGCCAGGAAGGCACGCACTACAGACGAAATGATCAAAATGGTCGGCATGCACCCCTTGATGCCAACTGATGATGACCAGCACACAGACACGATAATAAAGGAAAGAGAGAAGCTGCGCAGACAGATCATCGCCAATCACCTAGACCCACCATCCGTAAAGCTCGAAAACCCAAGAAACCCGAAGAGCTATATCGGAAGATGGGTATACTGCAAACAGGGAGGAAGCTGTGTATACATGTATTGGTCATTTGAGGACCATGTCAACCACTATGGACACCTGGGAGGAGTGACTAAAATATGGAGAGTAAGAGGAGATAAAGAAAAGGATATGTTTGTGGTCGACAAGTCGACCAGAGGGGGGACTGAAGTGGGAGAATGGGAGAAAAGACTCCCCCAATCTCCTCGCGACCCTGGCCCAGAGGATCGCGGCCCAGACACCCGCAACGAGATTAATTCGTCTATCTACCAGACGACCAAATACCCTGGTTCAAGAACATACGGATGTGCCCACCAGCCTGCCCGCCAGCCTGCCCTACTCAAGCCGACACCTGCGGCATGGATGAACTCGACTAAGCCCTCAACAACAAGCACCCAAATTGTTAGAGATGCCATGACGACCTAGCCAACTGTCAAGAACACACATGCCACCATGCACACTGGACACTCCCACACCAACCCACATGAAGAATATACTCAGTGCTATGACGTAGGTGACGGATACACCCACTGACGTGCATCTTTATTATTTTCACATAGGTTTTCCGAAATGCAGAAACGAAAGACGCACAAAGCACTTGCTTACCTGCTTGCTGACGCTTCTCCCGACCCTTGTATCGTGATGAAAATACAACGAAGACATGCCTATGAAGCCATGTGACACCACAACACAAGTGCCGTGCATTACACATCCCCACCTATGAACCAGGCCCAAGTAGGCCGCAAGCAAGTGCCGCCATGAACACTGAGTGAGCAAAAGTACAAGTTCTGACCCTGCAGAACGGGCCCAGCGAGAGCTGGCAGCCAAGGGAGCGATGTTGCAACTCGTATGCTACCAACCGACGCCAAGGTCACACCTGTAAGCACAACCAGGCACGCAGAAGCAAATACAACTTTAAATGTGTAGCATTCTGCCTCAGCCACGGTCTCTCCTCACGTGACCCAGCCAAACCTGACAAGGTGCCAAACCCACGAGGGAGAAGTGGCCTGGGTCCCACGTCTGGGACACAGGCTGCAACAATGAAATGACCCAATGGACACCTACAGCGATGGGAATAGTCTGCTCTCAGGCCTATGAGCAAATCCACGCATTGTCTGCACGAACACATAGTTACATATTGTTGCAAATGACAGGTACACCGCGAGCTGGGAACAACGATGGTCCCAGGCTGGGGGGCTCGCGACTGGACCAATCATAGCATGGGGGCACTCATCACTGACGCCACTAACATTAGCCAATCATTAGGGGTCTTCGTGTAACAATTTTCAAGTATCTAATAGAAGGGACAACCCAAGTGTACCTCCTGACTGACCCTCAACAACTAACAACATTCTCTATATGTATGCTATACTAACCCTACCACTCAAGGAACCAAGGTTTTTCGCTAACTTTCCCAGGTGACGCAAGTAGCGCGTCATACTGAGGCAAAAAGGGGCCTGCGAGCCCCACGAATTTTGAGAGTCTGGACGGACGCGTACGATCCTAGACCCATCCCTGCCGTTGTTCAATAAACAGCAGAACCACCTTGCTTCTTGCGTGTGTCTCATACTCATTTTTGGGAAATACGGGAGGAGTTGGGGCCTCCCAGCCCGGAGGTCCGCGGACGGCCCAGCCGACCCCGGGAGAAACTCCCCGATACAGGGCTGTGAATAAAGTGTGCATACACACCCCTCTAACCCTCTCGACTAACAGTAAGCATACTAGCATAGCCATAGCACTAGGCCTCCATTGAAAAAAGGCATCAACCTACTAAAATTGGGTTTTTGCTACACACATAGTTCTAAGGTTACTATTCACTACAGTTCCATTACCACATAACTTCTATAACTGGGTCCCCCTCCTCCCTTTGACTCCTAACTCTCCTGCAATGCTTCCTTCTACAACTGCCTTGTCCTGAATCGCTGCTACACCTGTGTCTTTTGTCCCTGCATTAGAGCACCGATTTCAAAACCCTTTTCTCTTTGTTCTACTATTCTTCAGTTTTTGCTCAGGCAATATCATTCTGTGACATGCCTCATATGGGTAAAAACAGCCTAAGGCAATTGGCGCAGATGTCTTAAAATGGAACAGGTTATGGCCCATAAAGCACGTTCTGGCCATGATTTCAAAGTTTGAAACACCATTAATTTCACTGCAAAGCCACCATACTTTTCATTTATTTATGAGAACAAATTTAGTATCCAAAAGTAAAACATAGTCCTTGAAGAAATTTTTTTTTTTTTAAAGCTATGTTCATCATTGTTGGCTCATGGTCCTAGTATTGTTGCACCAGCTAACAATATGACTAGCTCTGATTTAACAATAGAGATTCACCTTTCTGAGCAATATGAGACCAGATCCTCTGCCGCCGTGGCTTGGGTGGACCTAGGTGCTCTCCAAAAACTCCAACTCTATACCATTTGACACATCTTACCTGGCTACTACAATACTTAAGTCCAAAACCCTGCTGTCACCAGGCTGTGGGTCTCATTACGAGTACGACAGTATAAGATGGAATTACTGCCACTTTTACCATACATCTGAATAAATAGTTGGTGCAAATTCCACCAGCAGAATTAGACCCAGCAGAATTACCACCAACAGCTGGTGGAATTAGTTCTGGGTGCTAATTCCATCGGCAAAATTACCACTGAGATCTCCATTGTATTTCCACCATATTTCAAGTTGAAATAGCGACAAAATAAATTGGTTGTAGTACCCCCAAAAACACAGTGCATTTACTTCCACCTAAATGGTGGAGGTGAATGCATGCAGGTGGTGGAAATCAAGCTGCAGGTGCACCCAATCCTCCCAAAAAGGGTACATACGACCCACACATGACCCTAACACACTCACCAACCCCATACTGCCACTAGCTGTTGTGAACATTGAGCTGCACCGGCAAGAATAGCAGCACAGGGCAGAGGGTGGAATGAGGAGGAGGAGGACAAGCCATGCAAGGTGTGTGAACATTCCCCAGGTCAGTCCCTCACCCTTGACATAACTGACAACCACCTGATTACTCTTTACAGGCTGAACAGGGAGACCATCGTTGAGCAACCCAACTCTTATCCATGATGATATATATAGCAGGATCAATGTAAGAATTGCTTCACTTTGCAGCTGAAGCTTGTGTTGGTCTGGTCCGACACTTCCTTGCCACGGGCACCTTCCAGAAAGTCATGCCTGCTTGTGGAGGTGGATGATTCACTTCTGCACCATGCTTCCTGGTACATCGCCCTTCCCACCACCCCAGCACAGATAACTGCCACAAAGTCATGTTTGTATGCAGCAGCCCACCTCCCATACGTTTTAGCTGCTCTGGACCGCACCCATTAGGTGTTGGTAGCCCCCTGGCATCTGAAAAGGTATACTGCAACAGGAAGCAGTATCACTCCAAGAATGCCCAGGTCATCTGCGATGCTGTTCTTGGCATCACACACTGCTGTGCCTGATTCCCTGGCTCCACCCATGATGCCATGGCCCTGTAAAGCAGCAGACTGCCTGCATACATGGAGAGCCACAGATGCCAACGGACATGGATTCTGGGTGAGTTTAAGTGCCATCACACAAACTAATCTCACAGCATGAGGGAAATGCCATGTTAAAAAGGGGAGGGCATCACCAGGATTGATCAATGCATGCCCTGCAAATTCGCTGTTCATTCAGGACCTGTCCTCTCACCCCACACATGACACCCACCAACCACAGGACTAGGCTATGTTTGACAATACAGTAGTATGTCAGTGATGCATATTGCCCCAACAATTAAGTAATGCACAGAGGTCTGTATGAACCTCAATGCATAGGGAGCACATACCTGCACATCAAATGCCACAGTTCAACACTGCAAAAGACAATGCAACACCAGCAGACAGTAATTGCATGTAATCTGGCAATCATGTATGTGAAGTATGTGAGGTGTAATGGTACAGAAGTAGGACACTGACACAGTGGTGGTATTTTGGTTGAATACGATTTTTATTACAAAGAAAATAAGGAAAACCCCTACTTGTGCCTATGACTAAGAAGGGTTGTCCTACCTCAACAAAAAGACTAAGGACTCTGGACTCTCTCAGGAAGTTCTGTGGAAATCAAAATAGTCCACTGTCCTGTGTCAAAACGTCTATTTCCAAAACCCTCACACTGATAACCAATAATTAATGGATAAAACCACTTAATGATCCAGAGTAATGACTCCCATCCTCCGGACAGTGTCAATTTGTTATGTTATGTTATGTTATTGTGCATTTGTAGGGCCTTATATACTATTGGTATGATCTTAAAGCACCGTGGTTTAAATGCCCTCGGGGACCATAGTCCAGGTCATTGGAAAAAGTAGGGTAATATATAGTTTATGGGTGCACTCAGTATTTGTGCAGCCAGTGTAGTGAGTAGCTGCATTCTAATGCGAGGCATGGTGCAGTGAGTGTGTGAGATCAGTACAATATGTGCAACAAGGCCAGTGACCTCAGTGTCTGCATTTTGGCAGTGGTGGAGCTTGTGTATAAGGTTATGTGTGCAGCTAGGCTGATTTTATCGTGCGGGTAAAGACTATTGAGGTCTTGTGGATAAAAAGCAACTACCAGAACCACAGTTTGCTATTAGGAGGAGAAAAAATCTAAGAGATTCACTAGTACATACTTATAAAGAACCACCTCCCACTGCTGAGATAAACACTCTCTGGAATACATCTAAACCCCAGGGCCACACACCATGTGGAATTTGCACTGTGTGTAAATGCACACAACGCACTACAGCCATAGACATAGGCTGGAAGTATCCTTGGGAGACCAGAGAAACTTGACCAATTGTAACACCACTAATGTAGTGTACCTTATACAATGCCCCTGTAATAAGAAATACATTGGCATGACGACATGGGCCATCAAAACACGGATAGACGAGCATCGTTCAAACATTAGGACACAAAAAAAAACGGCCCCTCTGGTGGAACACTATATTGAGAAACACCATACTGAAGATGATCTTATGTGGACTATAATAGAGAAAGTGAGAGTACCCAGAAGAAGCGGTAATATCACAGCCCTCTTACTAAAAAGAGAACAACAGTGGATATATAGAACCCGTATCCACCTGATTGGCCTAAATGAGGATATTTGCTGGCAAACCCTGGCGGTTCTATAAGGGCGGGCTCATCCAGTCACCAATCTTAAGAAATAAACAACAACAAATAGACATCGATTTCAGCATTTTTCTGATGGATTAAGTATCATCCTCCTTCTTTTTAAAGATAATAAAGGTGTCTTGTGGTTACTCTTGTGGTCCGTGTAAGATTTAATCTACAACTTTCAAGTAACCTCTGGTATCTTCCACAACGCCATGAGGTTCATAGGCGCACAGACGCGGCCATAGCGGCATCTTAAAAATAAAAATAAAAACAACATTTATTTTGGTTTAAACACTTTGGTTTTTTCCTGCCGGAACTGCAGCTCGTTCGCTTGGATTTACTACAATTCCCAAGTAACTTCTGGTTGCGTCCACAACACACATGCGGCCATGCGACAAAAAAATCCCCCCCTCTCTCTATAACAACTACAATCTTTGCAATAATTTGGTGTGTAGCTAAACTACGTTGGCTTTTAGCCGGCCGGAACTACAGTCCGTTTATCGGACGTACTGCAGTCTACCAGTGACACACTTGACAATGTACACGTGACACAACCTGATCAAGTAACAGAAAAGTGATTCACTACATTTCCCAGGTAACCACGAACAATGTCCGAGACATACATAGAAGCGGCATCTGTATACATGGACCCTGAACTGCTAACTCGTAGGAAACACATCCTTTCAGTGAATCATTGCGGTTGGATTACGCACACGTGACGCGATCCCGCGATCACGTGATGCAGCACCATTGATCACGTGCTTATGACTCAGCATATAAAAACACGTAACAAACAAGATGGCGCAGTACCGGATACGTCTTGAAAGCGGACAGACCAGTACTTAGAGGTAATCGGTAAGAACAATGCCTTTTATGCTGCAAACACCATACTGGGGCTCTTCAGATTCTGGGGATAAGCTCTAGAGGATGCAGACTCCTACAGTTGGGGAGCTATTTAGTTACAAGCTAATGAGCAACAACCCCATAGGGGATTAATATAGCCCACAATGAAACCTGAGTTTTCTTAAGTGAGAAAAAGATGCAGACAGGACCCTCCCAAAGAGGAGCTATTTTAACTACGTCATAGACAAGAAACAAGAAAAATTGCTAACTAAAAATTGAAATCAGTCGGAAACCTAAGAACTTGTATATGTCTATTGCTCAATTACAGGGTATAGGAGTGAGGAGAGACAACAAGAACAGATCCTCCCCCAATAAGAGCCAACTGCAAAAAGACTTTTTGCTGCAGTGAAAATCATTGAAGACACACAGTGCATTACAGATACTGGGACTCTACCACAGAGGTATGAAAAACATTATCTCCAGCAGATAGAATCACCAGAAGTTCCCATCTCTCATCTTTCATTTTTAATAGATTTCTATAGTACTTGAGACTGATACTAGCCCCACTGCCTCTCTTGTCTTTGTCCATATAGGATCAGGAATTGTTCACCCTATCCAGTTTTGGACCCTAGAAGACACCCTCTAATACTTCACAGTGCTGAAGATATTGTTGAGCATACAAGAATTTTAAAAAGTATTCGTCCTGAAGAAAGCGGCCACCAGAGAATCCCGCTGAAACCGGTTGACTGTTTAATTGGCCTGGTGGATAACCCAGACCCCCATTCCCCTACAAAGAAAATTGAGGGCTTGCCTAAAGAAATTGAAATTGTTATCCACACGTATTGTTTTCACCTAAATTTTGGGTTGGCGATAAATACGTTTTTTTTTAAATTTTTCTTTTTCTCATCGGCAACTGTCCATAGAATCAGTTGCTTTAGTTTTGTTCTTGTTTTTGGTTTTATGATAAGACACACGCTTTGGGGGCGACAAATTAAACATAAAGGAATCGACCTCCATTTTGTGTGCACGCACTAGACACTAGGAAAGTGTTTTAGAGAGTTTAGGGACTAGATCTCGACACTATTTGTAGTCGGCCCAGCAGCACCAACTAGGGTCCCGATATAATTGGCACGGTGATTATTTACAGACAGGGTCATTTAAGTGTTTGGCTAGGGATTTAGCCACAGGAATAACTTTATAACTACTTTGCCTTCTGTTTTTTGTGTACCTTCCAGTGCCCCCTGAGCTGACCATATCTATTTTGGAGGTTCGGAGCATTGGTTCTCTGTCTGGTGCAGATTCTTTTCTGATTACCAGGCTTGAGGGTGTCTTTAACTGCTTGTCAGTGTCTTCGGTGTTCAGTTGCCCTGTCCAAAATCTTTATAGGGTTAAGCGAATGCAGGTCTATGGTTGTCCATGTGTCTCATTGGGTCTGCCATAGTTTATTGGATGATACCTTCTCATTGTGCAGTTACATCCAGTTTTGTTCTATCAGACCTGCGAATACTAACTAGATTTGATAACTGGTGTTCAGTGGACTCAAGGACCAGCAACAGGTACTATGGTCATCCCTGTGTCTTGTTGGGTCTGCAGATTTCTTATAGGAAGAACATCTTCTTGGTGTACATTAACTTCAATTATGTCCTATCAGCTGTATGAATACATCCTAGGTATGCATACTGGTACTCAGTGAACCCTGAAGGTTAAGCAACCGATCAGGCCGTGATGTTACTGATGTGTCTGACATTGTTATGCAGCGGGGGTTAGGGTGTTCCTGATCCAGTGTGAGGTTAGATTGTTGATGACAGGCAGCCGTACCTCAATGTCAATTGCTGGTGCTTGCCTTGCCAGATTCCTTGTCTGCTTAAGCACGTATTCCCTTGGGTTGGAACAGAGTAAGTCAATTTCTGAGGCTCAGTTATAAGTGACAGATGGCCGATTATCGGAGTCCTGGGTAATTGCTTATTGCAGGTAGATGGGTATTCCTAACATAGTTTATGGTTTGGTTTGTGGAATTATATTGTATTCTTGTCCCTTTGAGAGAAAGAGTTTTAGAGGTCATATGATTGGAGGACATACTGCATATCTGCAAGAGACCAAGAGCAAGTCCAACCAAGCATAGTTGACACTGCGCCCCGGGCGTGAAAGTTCATGGAATCCTTTCCTAGGCAGATCAGGGCAACCTGACTTGAACAGAGACCAGCTTGTATACCCTGAGGATGCCCTGATCTGGCCCTGTCGTAATGTTTGAACACATAAGTGCTATTAGGCCATGGGATTGTAGTTTTGCACATTAATTCCCAGATAGGTATAATTGATACAGGTTAGCAAGGTCCAACCACATTGATTAAACAAAGGCATATTACTCTGGGTTTTTAGTTCTGTGCATTCATTCCTGGAAAAGTAGGAATTGCAGAGGTAGACATCTCCTGGACTGATACGCAGTGCATTGATGGAGGAAGATAATGATTGATCTCACTCACGTGGTGGAGAATGTAAGTGCTGTTAGGGCTCAGATTTTGATTCAGAGTATTATTTCCCTGGAAGAACAGTTGCAGATAAACATCTCCTTGTCTTAGAGTGTGGTGCATGTCTGGTCGAGGGAAATTGGCAAGCCCAGTCATAGCGTAAGAGCATAAGAGTTGTTATTTCTCAGGTCAGGAGTCATGGGTACGGTTTCCATGTCCAGACTCTTCTTTCATTCCCATGTTGATGTGGTTGCAGGCAATTCTGGCCAATGGTTGTAGGTCGAGTGGCCCAAGCATTCCCTTACATGATTTAGGGAAAGAGACAGCTTTTGAGTGCTTTCCGAAAAGCCATACACTCTTGGCTGTGTCAAATGTGGGGAGGCAGTGCAGTGAGTTCCACAGTGTTGGTGCCAGAGTTGAGTAGGCAGACTCTTCAATCCTGACTGAATTGGAGACAAGAACCTCTAGAAGGAGGGCTGTGCTTGAGCTAAGGGTGCAGGGTGGGAGGTAAGGCATAATCTTTTCTTGTAGGTATTTGGCACTGGCTTTGTGGACCATTTAGTGAGTAATGTACAGGATTTTAAAGGTGGCCCTTGATCCATTTGGGTTTCAGTGAAGGGTACGGAGAGGAGGTGAGATGTGATCCCTTCATCCCAGTGCCAGAAGCAGTCTGGCAGCTGTGTTTTCAACTCTTTGGAGTTGATTTAGTTCGAAGGATGGTGCACCCAGGTAGAAGGAGTTTGCATAGTCAAGTCTGGACATGACAATGGATATAATTGCAGCCTGTCTATTAGGATAGGTGAGGTAAGGGAAGATGCACCTCAGTAGTTTAAGGTGGTATTGACAGGATTCAGGTACATTATTGACTTGGTGAGACATGGTTAGGTCAGAGTCCATTGTGCAGTCACAGTTTACCTGGGGTCAGAAGGGGATTGGATGGCAAGCCATAGGTCAATATCTGTGAGATATGCTGCTAGGTCTGGGCAAGTATTGTAGTTCGATTTGGGAATTTTCAGGAAGATTTGTGTGTCATCGGCATAGTTATAGCTGGTGAGGTTGCGAAAGGGATTATCCCTGGCAGAGCTGTCATGAACGTTAGGGAGATTTTTCAGGCCTATTGCAGGCAAACGGTAGAGAGGGGTACAGAGGGGGATGCCAGCAGATTTAGAGCTATTTCAATATGGAGTGGAAATAATGATAGCATGGCTCTTGTAGATTCAGCGAAAACTATGGCATCTTCCCAACAAGTACATATTTAGACCAGAACTGCCATTAGATGAGCCAAATGGGAAAGTGATCTCACTAGGGCTTCAGGCAGTGATAGTGGGAGAATAGAGAATAACATTGCATGGAACGGATGATACAGGAAGAGCTTGGAGGACAGTGATTGCAGTGGGGGAGGGTTACAGGTTGACTGACGTAACTGACGAGGTACTATTCCAAGACAATTGTTCAGATCATGAAATGGTGTTTGACATTAGCATCACATATTGGGTCAGAATACACTACAGGTTAGTACCACATGAAATGGCGATGATGCTGCAAGCATCGCCATCATTTCTCGAGGAGAATTTGGCAAAGGTACCCAGTGTCTTATGGACAATGCTTCCCTATGATGTGGGGCTCTTGAATGGGATGGGGAAGTGAAAATAAAGCTCAAACCAGGAACAATTTTTCAGAGGGAAAGGTAATATCTCCTGTTGAGGGAGGAAAATGAGGGCATTTATGAGACCATTGCAGAATTTATTAAATAGGGCATTCTGGTACCATCAGAATTGCAGTGCAATACTGTAGTGTACCCTGTGAAGAAGGCAACAGGGGGAGTGTGGCATTTTATAAAGGATTTGCAACCTTTGAACCAGATTGTAGAGGCAGAATTTACATTAGCTCCGAATCCTGTGACAATTTTGTGTAGCATTCCTACGGAAGCTACCCACTTCACATTGATAGATTTGAAGAATTCCTTCTTCTGTATACCACTTAACCCAGAATCACAGGAATAAACTTTGTTTATATATAGAAATATAAAGTGGAAACATACTTGGCTTCACAAGGGTAAATTCAATAGGGTCCTTCAAAATAACTTACGCAATGTACAATTGGAAAGCACCATTATACAGTACATGGATGACATTTTGATCTGCAGCAGCCAAATTGCAATATTGCCAGAAAGAGGTGCTATACATTGGACAGTTGATATTGCACAAAGGAAGAAAAGTGACACCAGAAAGGGCAGAGGCAATATGCAAAACCCCAAAACATATGACATTGAGACAAATGCAGCAGTTCTTAGGGCTCTGCAATTATTGCAGAGTGTGGGTTTTTGATTACCACACATACATAACGTCTTTGTTAAGTGCACTGAAAGAAGCACAAAGAGGGGAGGGCACCCTACAATGGACAGAATAAATGACTGGTGCATTTCAGGAGCTGAAGACAGCGATATGTACAGTTCAAGTGTTATGTATACCAGACTATCAAGACAAATTGTATTTGTTTTCGCACTCCAATGGAGTGGTAATGACCACAGTGCTCACACAGAAAACCACAATGAGTCACAAACCATTAGTTTAATATGGCGGGAAATTAGAGTGAGTAATGAGCAGGCATTACTCTTTCGAACAGGCACTGGCTGTGGTGCATTTGCAGTAGACAAGTCAGCAAGCATTACCATGGCATACTGTCAATCTAGAAAAATGGATACCTCTCATGATTGACGGCAAACGTATTTTGGTGGCCGTGGGCCAACCGTCTCATCCACGATATGATAGACATATAGGTTTCCGAATTTACCAATGAACGACCATTTTGATGTAACAAGGATTGCCATTTTGTTTTCTAACAATTGCTCATTGCTTTCTGTTCTTATTGCTTTGCAGCACATTTTCTGCTTACACTGCTCGACTGTTAAACATTGTTGACTGAATGTGAAAGGACAAGGCTGCAGGGCCGCGAGGCTAACAAGAGTTCGTTGAAACACAACGTAGGCAGCGCCAGGAAGGAATGCCCGGCTCCCTCCCGAATGTAGCCTTGAAGCAGAGCTGCAGGGCATTTACTCATTTCACAGCTGCCAGCCAGTCTTCTTATATGGTAGAATATGTAAGAATAAAGAAGCTAAAAGCTTGAATTATGCTCTTCTTACGGCCCCCCTTCTACGGAGCCCTGTAGAGCGTGTCGGCTCCCAGGACACTAATAGCACCTCATAGATAGCAAGGTCTGGAATGTGACTCTTCCCCCGTATGTAGCTCGCTTCCAAGAACAGAAGCACTGTGTTCTGATCAATAACTAAAAGATGCCTCTGCACTTGCAAATTGCATATCGTTACTAGAATAGATATTTGAAGGTGTCATAATTGTTGAAAGTGTCCATCATCACACCGAGTTCAAAGAAACCCAATAAAGGGGGGTGTTAAACATGTCATAGCTGATTGTATGATATGCATTTTGTATATATGTAACTGATGTACGTAATTCAATCTCTTGCGTCCCTCGAGGTCTAGAGATACACGTCGCGGGGCGTGAGACCAAGTTGGCCAACTGAGACTATTTGCTTTGCAGTAAGCCCTAGCTTTGGTAATACAACCTTGTGTCTGGTGTATCTATCGTGTATGGTGACTTGCCTTGTTTCCATAGACGTAAGGGACCCCTAGGGGCCCCTTTCAAGATGGCACCCGAATAGGGACCCTCCGCCACTTGTTCCATCACATACGTTATAATTGAGTCAAGGCGGAGAACGGCGAGGACGGGACGATCGAGCCGGGATCAAGAGGTGTTCGGGGCGCCCTGTAGAAGTGATGGGAGATTCCTTTGCAGATCTGCACAATCTGATCCCTGATCGACGTACCTGGCTGGAGAACAAGGAGGCGAGGGTCCCGAAACGAGGCGGAGGCCAAGAAACGCAGACACAACATCATTGGTTGCGTCAGTATACAGACGACTTGTGTCCGGAAAGGCAAATTGATTTATCAGGTGAGTCATACCCCGATTCAAAGTAATCCTGATATTGGTTGAGAGTTGACTTTGCAAAATCAAACACCCTAGGTAAGGTTGATTAACCAGGGGGAAGGTTGAAACATGCCTGGGGTATTGTCCACCCTAGCTGGGTTTTTCTGCTGTGGTAGACAATCTTTGGAAGATGGCCAAATTGCACCACCTGGGGGAACGCCGGTATATGAGATGTATGTGAAGTATGGAGTGGGTGCAATAATATTCTGTGAGACTTGGCATAGGCAAACCAGAAAGCAACAAGACCATCAGTGGCCTATTAATGGTAGTTTTGAGATAGCGAGAATAGATAACTTGGAAAGGGTGTTGATAAGAAAGAAAGCGCGTCCTGCAGCATTTGATATCGTTAAGGACTGGAGAAGGGAAGCAATGCTCCGATTTAGAAGTACAGCGAAGCATGCGTGCAGGCATAAATCAAAAGGTGAAGTAGCGGAAGAAAAGGAAGAGGAGGAGTGGACTGAGAGTTTAAGGAGGTTAGGTAGACGTGACCAGTTGAATATAGAAAAAGTAAACCCACAACGAGAATTGCACATAGCAGATGAATTGATAGAAAACATATTGATGCATACAAAACAAGGCCCAAGATCAGAAGCGAGGCCAAACATGTCAGTAACTATTGCCCAAACCCCGCCCAGAGTTCAAACGCTCAAGCCCTCCCACAGCCACAGATTGCGCACCTAAAACTTCCTATTAGCCAACCAGGCCCACGGCAGACACTCCCCGTTTCTGTTGTCCCATCTGCACCTCCCACCTTAGATACAGACTCGGTACTGTCTGTCCCTCTAGGGGTTGAAGTTGAAACCACGGGGGCGAGAGGCGGGACTGAACAAAGTAGATGCACAAGGGTAACTCGCAGTGCGATCAGCAAAGAAAGGAAGGTGGAATTACAGCAACAGGCAGAAATGTATATAGACAGGAATGATGGGACAACAACATTGGCTTCAATATGACTTCCGAAGAAGCAACGAAAGACAGGTAGTGTTGGAATGCATGGGTGAATATTTGGTGGAGAGATAGAAACAGTTAATTGGGAAATGACCACCGCAGCGATTGTTAGATTTGAATGCATTAGCACACTGTAGAGAAAGGGATGAAGAAGTGAGAGAACATGTATATGGACTTTTTGAACTTAAAAATGAATTAGATAATTATTATGCCGAAATGTTTACTGCACCTGGGTAAAGGGGTAAGGATATCGGAAGACATAGGAAGAAAACTGAGCCGTATATACAACAACGACATTCAATGTCGTCAGTACAGAGGGGCGATAAATTGAAAATATGTATACAAGAAGCGTTTAGATGGATGTCGGATCCCAGCATCCCCACAATGGAGATACATGAGATATTTGATGAATATTCCATGCTCATGAAAAGAAAAGCACGGGAGTCGATGGCTGAACATTTACTAGACAAAGATATAAAAAACGACAAGGCCAGCCCACCTGAAATAATGGCAGTATATAAGAGAGCACTAGAGCGAGGGACAGGAGAAACAGCCTTATCGCTTGATATGGGAATATTGTTGCACATGAGAGAAAGGGGAGGGACAGTAGGTGGGGCATTTCCTATGAGAGAGGTCCCACCTACCTTTGTGCCCAAAGTAGAGGTTCCCGCAACGGGCAACGTAGCGGCGCAGGTAACACCAGCCTATTATACCACCGAATATGTGCATGTCCCCTTTTCCAGACAGGAGGTGAACAACATAAAGCAGACGATTCCGGATATAAGAAAGAATCCTGCAGGGTTTTACAAGGAAGTAGAGTCCTGCCTACAAACATCCGTGCTTACCATGGGTGACATAGACCTAATATTCCCAGTGATCCTGCCAACAAACATATGGAAGCAAATAAGAAAGGTGGATGACATAATGACCTTTGGCGCCACATGGGCGGACTTGATAATAGAAGACAGGAATAAAGCGGTTGGAGGAACACCGGGACCGAACCTGGTAGCATTACCAGCACGCATAGTACAGAAATGAAAAGAAATTGTCCCAGTGAAAAGAATTCAATGGGACAAATTGACTGCATGTGTACAAGGCAAGGATGAGTTAGCTACAGATTATTTTAATAGGTTTGAAGAAGTATTTACAGACTTCAGTGGGCAGGATGTGAGCTCGGAAGCGGGAAAGAGGTTATTTGTTGACAAATATGTGAGGGGGTTAAAACTTCCAATCCAGAACCTAATAATGACATCAGAGAGTGCATGGCAAGCAAAACGCTGGGCGAAGTATTACACATGGCCCAATATTATGAGAACAGAGTGACTGCGGAGAAAGAAAAAGAGAAGGATAGGGTAAATCTGAAGACACGGATGCTACTGCAGCAAGTAGCAGGACATAATAGAGGGAGAGGGAATGGATAAGGAAGGAGTAATTCGAATATGCATGGGGGGCCAGTGGGACCAAATCAGTGGGCGTATTGTAAGGAGGAAGGACACTGGCGAGCGCAATGTCCACATCTGCAGAATAGAAATGGGTCTTGTCAGAGGAGACAGCACCCAGGGCACCAAGGAGCGAATGGACCAAATAGGAATAGTATGCAGCAGCACCACAATAATGGAGGTAATCAAAACCAAGCCCAAAACCAAAGTGCCCCTAACCAGAGTCAGGGACAGCAAAACCAACAGAATGGAAACCAGAGTGGGGGAAATAGAAGGAAGAGTGGGAACGTTTTCGATACACAGCCAAACACGTATTACAGTAATAGTAATGATTACACATCGGACGATGTGTTATTTCCCCAATAGGACAGTTCAGGACAGGGGTCGGAACCAGTGTCTATTCCCGTGAATCAGAGAGGACCCTACGTAGAAATGAGAGTCGGGATTGAGGAGCACCGCTTCCTTGTAGATACAGAAGCGCAAAGGTGTTCAATAGACCATCACTTGGTTCCGGATATACCACTGTCAGGGCAAAAGAATATTTCTGTAGGGTTCGCAGGTACACCAGTCATAAATCCAGTGTCCCAACCAGTCCCAGTTACTATAGGACCATTCACTGAACATTGTCATTTCCTTTTAACAGAAAATTGTGGGGAGAACCTGTTGGGATTAAATTTGTTGAAAAGGTTAGGTTCCGTTATACATTGCACGGCAGACGGGGTGTTCCTAACGAATTGGCCACAAGATGCCCCTGTGTCAGAATTAATGTCTGAAACTTTACCAGGAGAACTAAGTAAAGTGCCAACCTGTATATGGGCAATGCATGATAATGATGTAGGATGCTTGAAAATAGAGCCAGTAAAGATCATTTTGAAAGAGGGTGTTACACTACCGCGAATTCCCCAATACAGAATTTCAGCTGAAGGAGAAAAAGGATTGAAGAGTGTTGTTACAGATTTGGTGAAATTAGGGGTGATTGAAGAAATTACAGGCAGTACATGCAAAATCCCGATTCTTCCAGTTTATAAAAAAGGAGGCAATGAAGTACCATACCGTTTCATAATTGATTTGCGCATGCTAAACAAAGTAGTAGATCCTTTAGTGTCATATGTCACTACAATATTGACAATGATACCTTTCTCAGCAGAATACTTTAGTGTAGTTGATCTAAAAAATGCGTTCTTAAGCATTCCGGTGGACAAGGACAGCAGATATTTGTTCGCGTTCACATTAGGAGGACGATCATTTACATTCACGCGGATTCCGCAAGGTTACACGGAAAGTCTGAGTATTTACAGTAGAGCATTGAAAGAGCAGCTAGACATGGTAGAATTACCAGTGGGTTGCATACTCTTGCAATACATAGACAATCTATTGTTAGCTGCTGACACAGAGGAGATTTGTAAAGAAAGCACTGTATTACTACTGTCACACCTAGCGGCACATGGCCATAAAGCTAGTTTGAAGAAGTTTCAATATAATCGAAAGGAGAACGCTTATTTGGGCTACCTACTTTCGAAAGAGGGGAGAAGGCTAACGCCAGAACGCATAGAAAGTATTTCTTGTATGCCTATTCCAAAGACACAGAAAGGAGTCAGAGCCATAATAGGCATGGCTTCATATTGCCGACAATGGATCGGTAATTTTGCGTTAATTGTGAAACCGATGATGAATTTGACTAGAAAGGATGAGGTTATGCCTTTACAGTGGGATGAGGAATGTCAGAGAGTGTTTGATCAATTGAAAACTGCATTATGTTCTGCTCCAATTTTGGGTACACCAAATTATGAAAAGGTTTTTAGACTGTTTGTGTGTGAAAGTGAAGGATGTGCATTGGTGGTTTTGACACAGGAACAAGGTGGAAGAAATAGGCCGTGCGGCTATTTTTCTTCTGCGCTGGACCCTGTAGCGCGCGAACTACCACGATGTTTGCGATCTGTCGCGGTGGCTGCTGCGTCGGTGAAACAAACGGAAGGAATGGTATTGGAGCATACTTTAATTCTGATGGTGCCACATGCCATAGACGTTCTATTAAATAGGACACAGACACAACACCTCACCTCTGCTAGATTGACAAGATATGAGATTATCTTGTTCGCGCCCCATATCCAAATTATGAGCTGTAGCGCTCCGAATCCTGCAGAATTAATGCTACTACCCATAAAAGAAATTGGTGACAACGAATCACCCCCCATGATTGCTTAATGGTCACTGAGGAAGAAACAAAGGGGAGAGTTGATTTAAGTGATACCCCACAGAAAGAGCCAGATGGAGAGTTATTTTGTGAAGGCTCTTGTTTTAAATTACCTGATGGCACGACAACTGCCGCCTACGCTATCACTACCCTAGAGAGCATTGTAGAAAGCAAAAGAATCCCCTACAACTCGGCACAAGCCACAGAGATAATAGCATTGACCAGAGCCTGCGAGATTTCTGAAAATTTGAATGTGAATATATATACTGATAGTCAGTATGCTTTCGGGGTGGTTCATAACTTTGGTCGACTCTGGGCTGAGAGAGGTTTTTTGACATCACATGGTGCCAGAATTCAACATGGCCCTTTGATTGTACGATTGCTGTCTGCACTCACCTTTCCAAAACGCCTAGCAATAGTGAAATGCGAGGCACAGAAGAAGGTAACATGCAAAGTAGGAGAGGGAAACGCGTTTGCCGACAGAATTGCGAAACAAACTGCCACTGATTTAAATACTAAAATGATGACAGTCCAGACTGAGGAAGTACCCTGTATGATAGAAAATGGAATTGCCACTGTCAAAGAAATGCAGGCCGAAGCCATGGTCGATGAAATACAAGGGTGGGCAGAGGGCTCTGCTGAGTTAGATCTGGAGGGTTGTTGGGTGGACAAGGGAACTAGAAACTGGATGTTGCCAAATTCTTATGTGACTGCAATGGTCACAATGGCCCACAGCCCTACTCACATCTGTGCGAAAAAGATAATACAGCACTTATCCACAGTATGGCAGAATGTAAACATAAAGAAGAATGCAGAGAGGTTGGTGCAGAACTGTATCACGTGTTTACAACACAATGTTGGAAAGGAAACAGTGACTCCAATAGGCAATTTTGGCCCGCCCTCTATGCCTTTTGAGGTAATCCATTTTGATTTGATAGAGATGGAGGGATGCCAAAACTTGAAATATGTTTTAGTAGTGATTTGTGTATTCAGCAATTGGGTGGAGGCATATCCCTTAAAAGACTGCACAGCAATGAGCACGGAAAAAGTAATGCTTAAAGAATACTTTTCCTGTTTTGGCCTGCCCCGTGTCCTATGGTCAGATAATGGTCCACATTTTGTGGGCGCAGTGGTGTTACAGATATGTGCGGGTCTTCAGATTGATAAGAGATTTCATAGTTCAAGACATCTGAGTTCGGCCGGTCTTGTGGAGAGGCACAACGGGATCCTCAAGTCAAAAATAATCAAGATATGTGCAGGTAGCAAGTTGAGTTGGGTGGATGCATTACCAATAGCGTTATTATGCATGTGAAATCGTAATGGGGAGGCCGGAAAATGTTTGGTGCGCACCTCAGCCAAAACAACTTAGGGAGGTAGAACATCCTGTGCTTAGTACTTATTGTGGCATTTTAATGCAGAAATTGTGTTTGATTCAACAGCAGGTGCAGGAGGCTTTACCAGTGAGATATACCGATCCGGGGCACGCGCTGGAGGAAGAGACTAACATTTTTTGAAAGAAAGTCATCGTTAGCACCCAGGTGGTGCGGCCCCTATCAAGTACTCTTGGCAACGCAGACGGCAATACGGGTGGATGGACGGAAGTCGTGGATCCATGCCACCCATGCCAAAAAGATTCCAACTTCGCTGAAAGACTTGCCTGACCCAGACGACTGGAAAGAGACAGCGGTCCCAGAAACGAAAGAAACTGTTGCCAGTAAGCCGCCACCAAATCTGCCTGAGCGAGAAGTGAAACTCGAAACAAAGCCGGGAACGATTGCCAAAAAGGGAGAAGGGCGAATAGTGCCCCAACGTTGCCCAGAAGAATCTACATCACTGTTGGCTGACACAAAATCTTCATTGCAAATACCGGCAGACACTAAACGTGTACCCCTTTGGCACCAACCAGCACTTGCCAGCGCGCCAAAGTCCGAATCTGTATCACTGGCGCGGCGCACACAAGCACCTGCAGTAGCGCCAAAGGCTGACTTTGAGCCTGGATCTGGAAGTGCACCGGGACTGTTCACTGATCACACAATACCAGGAGTGAGGCGATATGATTTGCGCCCTCGAAAGACAAAGTGATCCACAGTTCTTTGGTGTTTATGTCAACCTCTGGTTCTGCTCATGGACGGAGAAGGAACTAGAGGTGTAGAGGAGAGAAGCATGAGAATTGTGCAGGTCAGACAATTCAAGACTCGCGGCTCCTCGGTGCGATCATAAAAAGTACATGTGTCTGGAACCAGAGCAGACAAGCTGGGCGCACATGGTACTAAGGCAATAGATAACTGATCAAAAGTCCTCTGTGCAGTATGAGAAAGGACAAGTGATCTTGCCTAAAAACAAATAAGCAAATCCAGGCTATAAAGGACTGGCAGAACTGAACTGTGACAATTCTGTTGAACTTATTGACATCAGAGCAAGTGCATCGAAGAGAGATATCCACGACGAACGCTAATAAGGAAGAAGAAGGACGATGAGAAACATGTCGGGACCGGTTTCAGCCTACTCCTGCACCGCTGCTGAGAATGAGTTAATTGTAAAGACTGTAAGCTTAAGAAAAACGCATGGTAAAAAGAATTGTATGCTGGCACTGACAATAATTATGTGCTTTATGAGTGTGGTAGCACCAATAACGAAAACCCTAGTATTATGGTATGTGGAATCGATACACCCATTGGGAATCTTTTTACCAATAGTTAATATATTCACTACTGAAAGCCCGGTTCAGGTGATTACTTATACCTTGTCCCCAATAGAAGAAAGACACAGGGAAGGGTATGGAAACAATACGTTGTTATTGATCATGAATGTGACACATGCAATTCTAAAGAAAACAAATTGCTGGGTATGTGCCCATTTACCACTGCATGCTGAGGAAAGGAATAGGTTGGTAGGTACAGCCATTACCATTAAGTTCTGCATGTAGTGCATCTTTCAGTGCAATGTTCTATGGGAAATGGAATAAGAGTGGTACGGGTCAATTAGACAGAACAAACATGAATGAGTTTGAGGAAATCATTTTGAGGCCTGTGGGTTGTTCCATATTCCATAAAGAACAAGTGATGACCCCAGAGCCTACGAGGAAAAGTACGCAAAAAATAACACAACAAAATAGACAAGATAGATTGTCCCCACCAGTTAAAACATCTGTGATGTCATTTCGTGTAAGAAAAGACGGGAACAAAGATGCAGTTCCCCCTTCTTACACGGTAAATTACAACCCGAGAACTGTCCCTTTTTGTCTAAAAAAGAAAGGCTCCTATTCAGTCGGAGGATTTATTGGATGCATGAATACAGTGGTATTAAAATGGGAAATAGAACCAGTATATGTGGGAGATCCAGTTTATTTTATATGTGGAGAGAAAGCATATCCTTTCTGGGGAAACTGGGGAGGTACATGTTACCTAGGTCTACTGTTCTCAGGAGTGTTCCTCTTAGAAACAGCAGACATGGCCAGACTATCCAGATCTAGAGCCAAAAGGAGTAGCAAAGGCATTTTGACAGCGACTGACGTAGCAAAAACATTCATTCCATTTTTGTCCCAAATAGTGAACTCCTATAACATAAGGAAGTTGTCCAGAATACTAAAAAATACCATAAACACAACAACAGATATACTATTTAACAAGACGTTGGAAGAAAAAGGAATCAGGTTAATGACACTGCAAAATAGAATGGCTCTCGATGTGATCCTGGTTGATCGTGGCGGAATTTGCAAGATTGTGGGATCAGCGTGTTGTGTATTTGTAGATGACTATTCCCCTACGATTTTTGAAGCAATAAAGAAAATGCATGTCCTAAGCTCCGAACTCCCTACTGGAGAAGGAGGCTGGGGAATAGAGTCCTGGTTTTGGGGACTATTGAGTTCTTGGGGATGGAAGTTGATCTTGATATTAGTAGTGGTGTTTGGAATATTCATAACGTGCTGTTGTTGCATACACTGCCTACCGTTAGTTTGCACTGAGGTAACTGAGGGATGTAAGAAGGGATGTATGCATATGATGACAAGAAGAAAACAAACTTATGGTTGGGCTGACCAAGACACAAATGAGATGAAAACAGTGAAAGAATGAATGGCTATAGATGTTAAGGAAGATGATGATGCTTACAATAGCATGCAAAATTCAGACATAAGTACTTCAGACTTATCGTCATCAGAGGAGGATACAATGAATGAATGAGACATTTGGCATACAACCAAGGGAGGGTTTGTCAGTCTAGAAAAATGGATACCTCTCATGATTGACGGCAAACGTATTTTGGTGGCCGTGGGCCAACCGTCTCATGCACGATATGATAGACATATAGGTTTCCGAGTTTACCAATGAATGACCATTTTGATGTAACAAGGATCGCCATTTTGTTTTCTAACAATTGCTCATTGCTTTCTGTTCTTATTGCTTCGCAGCACATTTTCTGCTTACACTGCTCGACTGTCAAACATTGGTGACTGAACGTGAAAGGACAAGGCCCCAGGGCCACAAGGCTAACAAGAGTTTGTTGAAACACAACGTAGGCAGCGCCAGGAAGGAATGCCCGGCTCTCTCCCGAATGTAGCCTTGAAGCGGAGCTGCAAGGCATTTAATCATTTCACAGCTGCCAGCCAGTCTCGTTACATGGTAGAATATGTTAGAATAAAGCAGCTAAAAGCTTGAATTATGATCTTCTTACAGCCCCCCTTTTACTGAGCCCTGTAGAGCGTGTCGGCTCCCAGGACACGAAGAGCACCTCATAGATAGCAAGGTCTGGAATGTGACACTTCCCCCGTATGTAGCTCGCTTCCAAGAACAGAAGCACTGTGTTCTGTTCAACAGCTAAAAGATGCCTCCGCACTTTCAAATTGCAAATTGTTACTAGAATAGATATTTGAAGGTGTCATAATTGTCGAAAGTGTCCATCATCACACCGAGTTCAAAGAAACCCAATAAAGGGGGGTGTTAAACATGTCATAGCTGATTGTATGATATGCATTTTGTATATATGTAACTGATGTATGTAATTCACTCTCTTGCGTCCCTCAAGGTCTAGAGATACACGTCGCGGGGCGTGAGACCGAGTTGGCCAACTGAGACTATTTGCTTTGCAATAAAACCTAGCTTTGGGAATACAACCTTGTGTCTGGCGTATCTATCGTGTATGGTGACTTGCCTTGTTTCCATAGATGTAAGGGACCCCTAGTGTAAAAACAGAAAAATAATATGAGGCCGGGAAGCCCAAAAAGAAACACACCAACACAGGTTACAAAGAATATACAAGTGCTTTATTTAAAAGCTACAACAGTTACCAAAGTCAATTGACAAACAGATAGCTATTCGGCTCTCAGAGTAAAGTAACGAACTTCAACGAAGGTTCGATGCATTAGTGAGAGAGACCGTACATTGGAATACTTGGGTCTTTTATACTATTTGTCCAGCCCTTGGCCAACCCTCTCGCGGGTTAACCATTCTACAAGCCGGGCCCATGGGTTCCTTGCCAGGTCAATCCTATAATATATGCATTTTGATTAGTTTCGCTGATATAGTTGTACATTTACACATAGGTCAACAGTAGGACAAGGTCTCAGTTCGCAACCCCGATAAGTGGCCTGCAGGCATATTAATTATTCATGTGTACGGAGGTCACTACGGCCAGAATCTTACTCAGAATGACATTCGGCCTCCATTTTGATGTTCAGGGTGACTTCCATATTACAAGAGAACCTAAAATGGCGGCTTAATCCAAGATGGCGACTTACATTACTTTTCTCTAAGGTCAAGGCCTTGCCGTGGAGTTTGTTCGCATATGATGTTTTAGACAACTTGGCGTAGGCCAATACACATACAATTGTTGCGATAGGAGGCATAATATTGTTTCAATTCCGACAAACCCTCCTTTTGGCCTATGCCAAGTGCTAATATAATTTCTAATACTTCTGTAAATAACTCCATGCATTGTCGTCCATACATCCTGAATCATTATCTGGCGTGACTTCTTAGACCTTCCCAACCCTAGCCAGCAGAATCCCTTTTTTTTCCTCTTCTTCGAAAGGAACTTTCTTTTACAAGAGAAAACTTTCAATCACTTCTTCTTTCCAGATGCACGGAAAAGACCTGTGCCGTAGTTCTATTTTCTTCGTTGAAGGTCGTACCTGGTGGTACCCAGAACTGTTTGATCCGGAAACAAGGTAACGTCACTTCCAGAGGGAAGCGACGTATCGGAGGCGACGGAAGTCGCAGAACTTGAAACAATGTTTTCCGGAAGTGACTTTTTCAAAGAGTGCGGAGATGAAATGGGCTGTTCCCCAAGCTCCACGGGCTCAGAGAAATTCTCCGACGCACTCACAGTTCTGTTTGCTACTCCAGGATCAGAGATTGTAGCATCAGCGAGGGATTCTGCTTCTTCTGTAACGTGTGGCGTCGGGTGAGGAGGTTTCTTGACATGCGTCGCGTGGATCCAATGCTTCTTTCCAGCCACCTGCACTGCTGTTTGGGTGACCAACAGTACCTGATAGGGTCCCCTCCAGCGAGGAGCGAGACAGGAAGACCTTTCGTAGGCCTTCACTAGGACCCAACTTCCAGGCTGAATATCGTGTCCTGGGCCCGTAAACCGTACAGGTAAAGCTGATTGGACCTGATGATAAATGAGATACAGATTTTTAGTCAACTGGTTACAGTAGTCTACAAGCAATACATCCTCGACCTCCCTCAAGGTTTTGGGCTTCAGAAGGCCCCAAATGTTAGCAGGTCTCCCCATCACTACCTCAAATGGGGAGAGCCCAGTCTTTGTTTGAGGTGTGTTACGCATGGCTAACAATACAATAGGTAAGGCATCTGGCCATTTCAGTTTGGTGTCGGCACATATTTTCGCAAGCTTATTCTTTAGGATGCCGTTATGTCTCTCTACCAACCCAGCACTTTGAGGATGTCTAGCTGAGTGAAATCGTTTTTCAATGTGTAACACTGTGCATTTCTGCAAAATTACTGCTGCAACAAAATGGGGACCATTGTCCGACCAAATTACCCTTGGAAGCCCAAATCGTGGAAAGAATTATTTTACCATAGTCTTTGCAGTGGTCATGGCAGTAGCATCTTTAACGGGGAAAGCCCCAAACCATTTACTAAAAGCACAAATAATCACAAGATTGTTACAGCGTTCCATCTCAATAAAATCAAAGTGGATGACCTCGAAGGGAACAGAAGGGGGCCCAAAGCGTCCCCTTGGAGTTACTGTCCCCTTCCCCACATTGTGCTGTAAGCAAATCATACAATTCTGAGCATGTCGCTGTGCAGTCTTCGAAATTTTATCATTCACCCATACTTGTTCTAACATTTTCGTGATCTGCTGAGCACACACATGCGTAGGACCGTGTGCCATCGTAACCATTGCCAGCACATATAAATCAGGGAGCAACCATTTTCCTTCAGATGTATCCACCCAACACCCATCGTCATCCAGTTTCCCCATTCCTTCGGCCCACTTTTTAGACTCTTCTATTGTGGCATCAGTTTGGATATCTCGCACAGACCCGATACCCTCATCCATTACATAGGCATCTTTTGTTTCCCTTAGAGCATACATGTCTGCGCTAAGGTCTGTAGCCATTTGCCTGGCTATCTGGTTAGCAAAAGCATTCCCTTTTCCCACATCATCTATGACCTTACGATGTGCTGCATATTTCATGATCGCTAACTGCCTAGGGAGTGAGAGCGCCGAGAGCAATTGCACTATCAGGGGACCATGCTGGATCTTGATCCCATGTGAGGTTAGGAACCCTCTTTCCGACCAGAGCCTCCCGAAGTTGTGAGCCACCCCAAAGGCGTACTGGCTATCAGTATATATGTTTACTATATGCCCTTCGGAAAGTTCACAAGCTCGGGTCAACGCTATAATCTCTGCGGCCTGCGCGGAGTTATGCAGAATTCTGTTAGTTTCAACAACTGTACTTAATGTAGTAACTGCGTAAGCAGCTGTAGATGTACCATCTGGAAGTTTGAAGCAGGAGCCATCACAAAACAGCTCCCCTTCTGCATTGCCCAAAGGAGTATCTATAAGGTCTATCCTGCCCTTCGTTTCCTGTTCAGTGGTATACAGGCAGTCACGTAATTCTTTGTCACCGCAAACAGTATTTTGCGGGAAAGGTAGGAGTTCAGCCGGATTAAGAACACAACACATCTTAATTTGAATGTGAGGGGCGAACAGAATTAATTCATACCTTGTCAGCCGTGCAGAAGTGAGGTGTTGCGTTTGGGTTTTATTCAATAGGACATCTACAGAGTGAGGTACCATCAGAATTAAATCATGGCCTAGGACCATCCCCTCACTCTGTTTTTCAGACGCGGCAGCAGTAGCGACAGCTCGCAAACATCTTGGCAAAGCGCATGTGACAGGATCAAGGGCGGAAGAGTAGTAGCCGCACGGCCTATTCTTCCCTCTGTGTTCCTGTGTTAACACAGCCAAAGCACATCCATCACATTCATGCACAAACAAAACAAAGGCCTTGTCATAATTTGGAGTACCCAGAACCGGTGCAGAGCATAACGCGGTTTTGAGAAGCTGAAATGATCGTTGATGTTCCGATTTCCATGGCAGCGGCAGAGAAATGCCCATCTTCGTCAAAGCCAACATCGTTTTTATCACTAGTGAAAAGTTTGGGATCCACAACCTACAGTAAGAAGCCATACCTATTAAGGCCCTGACTTCCTTCTGTGTATTTGGAACAGACATGCCAGAAATGTGTTTTATTCTTTCAGGTGTCAATCTTCTCCCCTCCTTTGACAGGAGGTAGCCTAAATAGGCGACCTCCCGACAACAATATTGAAATTTCTTGAGCGAAGCTTTATGACCGTTTTCGGCCAGATGAATAAGTAACAATACAGTGCCTTCGTTACAAGCACTTTCAGAATCTGCAGCCAAAAGCAAATCATCGAAATACTGAACAAGTGTACAAGTAGGTGGCAATTCAAGGGTGTCAAGCTGCTCTTTCAAAGCTCTACTATAAATGCTTGGACTTTCAGTATACCCTTGAGGTGCCCGAGTAAATGTAAATGAACGTCCTCCCAAGGTGAACGCGAACAAATATCTACTCTCCTTGTGTATAGGAATGCTAAAGAAAGCATTCTTTAAATCCACAACACTAAAGTGGGTAGCTGTAGCAGGGATCATTGTTAGTATCGTTGTTACATCAGGCACAATTGGAAATTGTGGGGCGACAACTTTGTTAATAGCACGAAGATCAATTATAAAACGGTATGGGATTGTATTGTCGCCTTTGTTGTATACAGGCAAAATCGGGCTGTTACATAAACTACCTGCAATCTCTTCAATCACCCCTCGATGCACAAAATCGGAGACAATGCACTTCAAAGCACGCTCGCCCTCAACTGATATTATATATTGCGGAATGCGTGGTAGTTTAACTCCATGTTTCAAAACTATTCTAACGGGCTCAATCTGTAGTACCCCGACATCATTGTCGTCAACCGCCCATAAACATTCCGGAACAACACTAAACTCAGGAGGCAATGGTCGAGTCAGAAACTGAGAACTGGGAAGTTGCTGTGGTGAAACCGTCAGTCGTACTCCATCAGAGGAACAATGAATTACTGCATTCAATTTCTTTAACAGATTTAACCCCAGCAAATTCTCTCCACAGTTTGAAGTCAGAAGGAAGGGACAATGGTCCGTAAAGGGACCCAAAGAAACAGACACCGGCGAAGAAACCGGACAAACAATTGGTATACCAGAAAACCCTACAGAAACATTTGTTTGCCCTGACAGTGGAATGTTTGGAACCCGGGAATGATCAATGGAGCACTTCTGTGCTCCAGTGTCTATCAAAAACTGATGTTTCCTATTCCCCACTAACAATTCAACCTAGGGACCTTTCTGATTAACGGGAATAGGTGAAGGTTCCAAACCCTGCTTCGGGCAGTCCTAACGAAATAAAATGTCATCGGAAGGAAGCTCTTCAGAAAGATAGGCAGCAGAAGGGTGATCAAATATGTTTCTTGTGTCCACACTCGGAATCTGATTTTCCCGTGAAAAAGGTTGCTGAGGATCTTGCAAAAACTGACCTCTATCAGGGCGCCCCGCTCCGGGGCGACCTCTAGGTCATCTACTCATACTCCCAAATGCATTGTTTGACCTTTGGCGAAGGACAGGGCACTGTGCTCTCCAATGACCTCCCTGGCGGCAATAGGCACATTGATTAACATTCACAGGACCCAAAGGAGTGTTTCCTTTTGGGACATACTGACATCTGGTCTGTGACGTACCTCCTCTGGGATTTCTAACAATTTGTTGTAACAATACTTTAGTCTTCAAATCTCCTTTCCTCTTCTCTATTTTCTCTTTTTCATTATTAACATGGTTCTCATAATACTGAGCCATGTGCAAAACTTCAGATTGGGATTTCGCCTGCCAAGCGCTCTCAGAGGACATAATCTGTGACTGGATGTCGGGCAACAACCCACGTACAAATTTGTCCACAAACAACCTTTTCCCAGACTCTGTGCCCAAGTCCTGTCCACTGAAATCAGAGAATACCTGTTCGAATCTATTAAAGAACTCGGTGGCACCTTCAGTTTTTCCTTGAACACAGGCCGTAAGCTTGTCCCAAATAATTCTTTTCTCAGGAATTATGGTTTTCAATTTTGCGACAATTCTATCAGGCAAAGTAAGTATTACCTGAGGTGGTTTCTCACCAGCTGGTCTTTCCCCATCAAACCTAGTCATGTTAGCCCACGTATCTCCTAACCCTGGCACATCGTCCATTGTTCAAACCTGCTTCCATAAATCTACGGGCAGGAGTACAGGGAATAGCAAGTCAATGTCACTTAAGGTGAACACAGAGGACTGCAAAACGGACTCTATCTCTTTGTAGAATCCTGTCGGGTTTTTCCTAATATCGGGAATTGATTGTCTAATAGTGTTCACTTCCTGTCGTGAAAACGGGATGTGAACAAATTGCGATACATAGTGTGCAGGGATGTCCACAGCGGGTGCACCAGTCCCAGCGTTAGCGGGAATCTCAACCTTAGGGACAAATGTCGGAGGAACCTCTCTCATAGGCAACTGAGATGTAGGTAACTCTGACCGCTTACTAAGCAACAGAGCCAGGTCGAGCGCTAAGGCAGCTGAAGAAGTGTCGGGCGAAAAAGCCCTCTTACAAATATCCAATAATTGTATAGGACAAATAACCTTCTTCCTTACACATTCATCTTGCAGGTACTGTACCATCACCTGAATCACCTTCCTCTGCATTTCTACTGTATACTGACTATACGTGTCATATACTTCATCTGGCGGTATCGATGAATCCGAGATCCATCGAATTGCGTCTTTGGTACAAATTCCTACTTCCTCAGGTGCCGATGTACGACACGGAAGGAACTGTTTCTGTACATACATACTTTCGCCTTCATCATCCTCACCTCGTAATTTTTCAAAGTCCCTCCTATACTCAAACAATCTCTCAACATGATCATGTTCTTTCTCCTCTGTGTCCCTCGAAAGTGCTAAAGTATTTAGATCCCTCACTCCTTGTGGGGGATCCGTATTATGTAATTTACCCCACATTACACATAAATGAGTCCCCAAACCTTCGATAAAAACATTTTTCTCGGGAAAATTGCCCATACTTGATAATGTGGAAAAAACGTTAACTTGATCACCTTTCTCCATACAGTACTTAGCCCATGCAAATAATTCCTGTTTCTTGTCTGCAGAAACAGTATTACGAGTGACAATCTTTGACCCCGCACCCTGATCAACTTCAGTCAATACAGAACCACTCGGGAGCGGAGGTGTGGCAAATTCAATGAGGGTGAAACTATCGGCGCAGGAGGAAGGGGTGGCGGGATAGGTGGAGGAACAACAACCAGAGGAATAGGAACAGTAGATTGGACAGGGGGAACAGGAATAACAGCAGGAATGGGCAGAGCACCTGGGAGAGGTTCATACGGAGGTGGCGCAGAGGCACCAGGCCTGCGTTCGTTTAATAATTTTTCAATAAATTCTTCAGAAACATGGAAATCTTTAGAGGGATACATTTTCTGGATACCTAGTGAGAAAGCCCTATCCATATTTCAAACTGACTCCTAATGTTTTTCTTTATCATATAACAATGCCTTTTAGGCATTTGTTTTATGACGGCGTGCATGTTTATCCCTACTTTTAAGCTGCTGCAACACTTCTTTTTTCCAATTCTGCAAAACATCAAATGCTGCAGGTCTGGCCTTCTTTTTTAGCAAGACCGATTCTAGCTATTCAATACGGCGGATCTCGAAACTACCATTGATTGGCCACTGAAATTCGGAGGCATGTCTGGTTTGTCTGTGCCAAATATCATTAAATACTATACTTCCAATGCCATACTTACAGTACATAGTACATGCCGGCGACCCCTCCTGTGGTGCCGGGAGGCTAAATTCCAAAGATTGTCGATCGCTGCGGAACAGAGCCCTAAAGCAGCTAGACAATTTCCCAGGCATTTCACAAAAAATTGGTGTTACCTGGTCAATAATTGTGTCTGCAGATACAATACGCCAAATTCAAATTGTCAGGGTTAAATTAAGAGCCGAGTCACAACTGCACCTGACCAAACCTAAGGAGGACGTACGGTTTACCAAAGAACTTACCTAACAAATTTTACCTTGTGTTTGGTGGTTTCGACAAATCTGCCCGCCTCAAAAATGGACCCTCGTCAAGATGCCGTGTCAGACCACACGACTATCGTCCAAGGATCGGATCGTGCAGCGCTGCCGAGGTATCGCGTCTCATTCGGTCGGGCCCGCAGTATCACACCGTCCGATCCCGGTTCGATAGTCTGCGTCAACCTTCAATGATCCGGCATCAATCTTGAGGGTCCCTGTTTGGGCGCGAACTGTGGAAACAGAAAAATAATAGGAGGCCGGGAAGCCCAAAAAGAAACACACCAACACAGGTTACAAAGAACATACAAGTGCTTTATTTAAAAGCTACAACAGTTACCAAAGTCAATTGACAAACGGATAGCTATTCGGCTCTCAGAGTAAAGTAACGAACTTCAACGAAGGTTCGATGCATTAGTGAGAGAGACCGTACATTGGAATACTTGGGTCTTTTATACTATTTGTCCAGCCCTTGGCCAACCCTCTCGCGGGTTAACCATTCTACAAGCCGGGCCCATGGGTTCCTTGCCAGGTCAATCCTATAATATATGCATTTTGATTAGTTTCGCTGATATAGTTGTACATTTACACATAGGTCAACAGTAGGACAAGGTCTCAGTTCGCAACCCCGATAAGTGGCCTGCAGGCATATTAATTATTCATGTGTACGGAGGTCACTACGGCCAGAATCTTACTCAGAATGACATTCGGCCTCCATTTTGATGTTCAGGGTGACTTCCATATTACAAGAGAACCTAAAATGGCGGCTTAATCCAAGATGGCGACTTACATTACTTTTCTCTAAGGTCAAGGCCTTGCCGTGGAGTTTGTTCGCATATGATGTTTTAGACAACTTGGCGTAGGCCAATACACATACAATTGTTGCGATAGGAGGCATAATATTGTTTCAATTCCGACAAACCCTCCTTTTGGCCTATGCCAAGTGCTAATATAATTTCTAATACTTCTGTAAATAACTCCATGCATTATCGTCCATACATCCTGAATCATTATCTGGCGTGACTTCTTAGACATTCCCAACCCTAGCCAGCAGAATCCCTTTTTTTTCCTCTTCTTCGAAAGGAACTTTCTTTTACAAGAGAAAACTTTCAATCACTTCTTCTTTCCAGATGCACGGAAAAGACCTGTGCCGTAGTTCTATTTTCTTCGTTGAAGGTCGTACCTGGTGGTACCCAGAACTGTTTGATCCGGAAACAAGGTAACGTCACTTCCAGAGGGAAGCGACGTATCGGAGGCGACGGAAGTCGCAGAACTTGAAACAATGTTTTCCGGAAGTGACTTTTTCAAAGAGTGCGGAGACGAAATGGGCTGTTCCCCAAGCTCCACGGGCTCAGAGAAATTCTCCGACGCACTCACAGTTCTGTTTGCTACTCCAGGATCAGAGATTGTAGCATCAGCGAGGGATTCTGCTTCTTCTGTAACGTGTGGCGTCGGGTGAGGAGGTTTCTTGACATGCGTCGCGTGGATCCAATGCTTCTTTCCAGCCACCTGCACTGCTGTTTGGGTGACCAACAGTACCTGATAGGGTCCCCTCCAGCGAGGAGCGAGACAGGAAGACCTTTCGTAGGCCTTCACTAGGACCCAACTTCCAGGCTGAATATCGTGTCCTGGGCCCGTAAACCGTACAGGTAAAGCTGATTGGACCTGATGATAAATGAGATACAGATTTTTAGTCAACTGGTTACAGTAGTCTACAAGCAATACATCCTCGACCTCCCTCAAGGTTTTGGGCTTCAGAAGGCCCCAAATGTTAGCAGGTCTCCCCATCACTACCTCAAATGGGGAGAGCCCAGTCTTTGTTTGAGGTGTGTTACGCATGGCTAACAATACAATAGGTAAGGCATCTGGCCATTTCAGTTTGGTGTCGGCACATATTTTCGCAAGCTTATTCTTTAGGATGCCGTTATGTCTCTCTACCAACCCAGCACTTTGAGGATGTCTAGCTGAGTGAAATCGTTTTTCAATGTGTAACACTGTGCATTTCTGCAAAATTACTGCTGCAACAAAATGGGGACCATTGTCCGACCAAATTACCCTTGGAAGCCCAAATCGTGGAAAGAATTATTTTACCATAGTCTTTGCAGTGGTCATGGCAGTAGCATCTTTAACGGGGAAAGCCCCAAACCATTTACTAAAAGCACAAATAATCACAAGATTGTTACAGGGTTCCATCTCAATAAAATCAAAGTGGATGACCTCGAAGGGAACAGAAGGGGGCCCAAAGCGTCCCCTTGGAGTTACTGTCCCCTTCCCCACATTGTGCTGTAAGCAAATCATACAATTCTGAGCATGTCGCTGTGCAGTCTTCGAAATTTTATCATTCACCCATACTTGTTCTAACATTTTCGTGATCTGCTGAGCACACACATGCGTAGGACCGTGTGCCATCGTAACCATTGCCAGCACATATAAATCAGGGAGCAACCATTTTCCTTCAGATGTATCCACCCAACACCCATCGTCATCCAGTTTCCCCATTCCTTCGGCCCACTTTTTAGACTCTTCTATTGTGGCATCAGTTTGGATATCTCGCACAGACCCGATACCCTCATCCATTACATAGGCATCTTTTGTTTCCCTTAGAGCATACATGTCTGCGCTAAGGTCTGTAGCCATTTGCCTGGCTATCTGGTTAGCAAAAGCATTCCCTTTTCCCACATCATCTATGACCTTACGATGTGCTGCATATTTCATGATCGCTAACTGCCTAGGGAGTGAGAGCGCCGAGAGCAATTGCACTATCAGGGGACCATGCTGGATCTTGATCCCATGTGAGGTTAGGAACCCTCTTTCCGACCAGAGCCTCCCGAAGTTGTGAGCCACCCCAAAGGCGTACTGGCTATCAGTATATATGTTTACTATATGCCCTTCGGAAAGTTCACAAGCTCGGGTCAACGCTATAATCTCTGCGGCCTGCGCGGAGTTATGCGGAATTCTGTTAGTTTCAACAACCGTACTCAATGTAGTAACTGCGTAAGCAGCTGTAGATGTACCATCTGGAAGTTTGAAGCAGGAGCCATCACAAAACAGCTCCCCTTCTGCATTGCCCAAAGGAGTATCTATAAGGTCTATCCTGCCCTTCGTTTCCTGTTCAGTGGTATACAGGCAGTCACGTAATTCTTTGTCACCGCAAACAGTATTTTGCGGGAAAGGTAGGAGTTCAGCCGGATTAAGAACACAACACATCTTAATTTGAATGTGAGGGGCGAACAGAATTAATTCATACCTTGTCAGCCGTGCAGAAGTGAGGTGTTGCGTTTGGGTTTTATTCAATAGGACATCTACAGAGTGAGGTACCATCAGAATTAAATCATGGCCTAGGACCATCCCCTCACTCTGTTTTTCAGACGCGGCAGCAGTAGCGACAGCTCGCAAACATCTTGGCAAAGCGCATGTGACAGGATCAAGGGCGGAAGAGTAGTAGCCGCACGGCCTATTCTTCCCTCTGTGTTCCTGTGTTAACACAGCCAAAGCACATCCATCACATTCATGCACAAACAAAACAAAGGCCTTGTCATAATTTGGAGTACCCAGAACCGTTGCAGAGCATAACGCGGTTTTGAGAAGCTGAAATGATCGTTGATGTTCCGATTTCCATGGCAGCGGCAGAGAAATGCCCATCTTCGTCAAAGCCAACATCGTTTTTATCACTAGTGAAAAGTTTGGGATCCACAATCTACAGTAAGAAGCCATACCTATTAAGGCCCTGACTTCCTTCTGTGTATTTGGAACAGACATGCCAGAAATGTGTTTTATTCTTTCAGGTGTCAATCTTCTCCCCTCCTTTGACAGGAGGTAGCCTAAATAGGCGACCTCCCGACAACAATATTGAAATTTCTTGAGCGAAGCTTTATGACCGTTTTCGGCCAGATGAATAAGTAACAATACAGTGCCTTCGTTACAAGCACTTTCAGAATCTGCAGCCAAAAGCAAATCATCGAAATACTGAACAAGTGTACAAGTAGGTGGCAATTCAAGGGTGTCAAGCTGCTCTTTCAAAGCTCTACTATAAATGCTTGGACTTTCAGTATACCCTTGAGGTGCCCGAGTAAATGTAAATGAACGTCCTCCCAAGGTGAACGCGAACAAATATCTACTCTCCTTGTGTATAGGAATGCTAAAGAAAGCATTCTTTAAATCCACAACACTAAAGTGGGTAGCTGTAGCAGGGATCATTGTTAGTATTGTTGTTACATCAGGCACAATTGGAAATTGTGGGGCGACAACTTTGTTAATAGCACGAAGATCAATTATAAAACGGTATGGGATTGTATTGTCGCCTTTGTTGTATACAGGCAAAATCGGGCTGTTACATAAACTACCTGCAATCTCTTCAATCACCCCTCGATGCACAAAATCGGAGACAATGCACTTCAAAGCACGCTCGCCCTCAACTGATATTATATATTGCGGAATGCGTGGTAGTTTAACTCCATGTTTCAAAACTATTCTAACGGGCTCAATCTGTAGTACCCCGACATCATTGTCGTCAACCGCCCATAAACATTCCGGAACAACACTAAACTCAGGAGGCAATGGTCGAGTCAGAAACTGAGAACTGGGAAGTTGCTGTGGTGAAACCGTCAGTCGTACTCCATCAGAGGAACAATGAATTACTGCATTCAATTTCTTTAACAGATTTAACCCCAGCAAATTCTCTCCACAGTTTGAAGTCAGAAGGAAGGGACAATGGTCCGTAAAGGGACCCAAAGAAACAGACACCGGCGAAGAAACCGGACAAACAATTGGTATACCAGAAAACCCTACAGAAACATTTGTTTGCCCTGACAGTGGAATGTTTGGAACCCGGGAATGATCAATGGAGCACTTCTGTGCTCCAGTGTCTATCAAAAACTGATGTTTCCTATTCCCCACTAACAATTCAACCTAGGGACCTTTCTGATTAACGGGAATAGGTGAAGGTTCCAAACCCTGCTTCGGGCAGTCCTAACGAAATAAAATGTCATCGGAAGGAAGCTCTTCAGAAAGATAGGCAGCAGAAGGGTGATCAAATATGTTTCTTGTGTCCACACTCGGAATCTGATTTTCCCGTGAAAAAGGTTGCTGAGGATCTTGCAAAAACTGACCTCTATCAGGGCGCCCCGCTCCGGGGCGACCTCTAGGTCATCTACTCATACTCCCAAATGCATTGTTTGACCTTTGGCGAAGGACAGGGCACTGTGCTCTCCAATGACCTCCCTGGCGGCAATAGGCACATTGATTAACATTCACAGGACCCAAAGGAGTGTTTCCTTTTGGGACATACTGACATCTGGTCTGTGACGTACCTCCTCTGGGATTTCTAACAATTTGTTGTAACAATACTTTAGTCTTCAAATCTCCTTTCCTCTTCTCTATTTTCTCTTTTTCATTATTAACATGGTTCTCATAATACTGAGCCATGTGCAAAACTTCAGATTGGGATTTCGCCTGCCAAGCGCTCTCAGAGGACATAATCTGTGACTGGATGTCGGGCAACAACCCACGTACAAATTTGTCCACAAACAACCTTTTCCCAGACTCTGTGCCCAAGTCCTGTCCACTGAAATCAGAGAATACCTGTTCGAATCTATTAAAGAACTCGGTGGCACCTTCAGTTTTTCCTTGAACACAGGCCGTAAGCTTGTCCCAAATAATTCTTTTCTCAGGAATTATGGTTTTCAATTTTGCGACAATTCTATCAGGCAAAGTAAGTATTACCTGAGGTGGTTTCTCACCAGCTGGTCTTTCCCCATCAAACCTAGTCATGTTAGCCCACGTATCTCCTAACCCTGGCACATCGTCCATTGTTCAAACCTGCTTCCATAAATCTACGGGCAGGAGTACAGGGAATAGCAAGTCAATGTCACTTAAGGTGAACACAGAGGACTGCAAAACGGACTCTATCTCTTTGTAGAATCCTGTCGGGTTTTTCCTAATATCGGGAATTGATTGTCTAATAGTGTTCACTTCCTGTCGTGAAAACAGGATGTGAACAAATTGCGATACATAGTGTGCAGGGATGTCCACAGCGGGTGCACCAGTCCCAGCGTTAGCGGGAATCTCAACCTTAGGGACAAATGTCGGAGGAACCTCTCTCATAGGCAACTGAGATGTAGGTAACTCTGACCGCTTACTAAGCAACAGAGCCAGGTCGAGCGCTAAGGCAGCTGAAGAAGTGTCGGGCGAAAAAGCCCTCTTACAAATATCCAATAATTGTATAGGACAAATAACCTTCTTCCTTACACATTCATCTTGCAGGTACTGTACCATCACCTGAATCACCTTCCTCTGCATTTCTACTGTATACTGACTATACGTGTCATATACTTCATCTGGCGGTATCGATGAATCCGAGATCCATCGAATTGCGTCTTTGGTACAAATTCCTACTTCCTCAGGTGCCGATGTACGACACGGAAGGAACTGTTTCTGTACATACATACTTTCGCCTTCATCATCCTCACCTCGTAATTTTTCAAAGTCCCTCCTATACTCAAACAATCTCTCAACATGATCATGTTCTTTCTCCTCTGTGTCCCTCGAAAGTGCTAAAGTATTTAGATCCCTCACTCCTTGTGGGGGATCCGTATTATGTAATTTACCCCACATTACACATAAATGAGTCCCCAAACCTTCGATAAAAACATTTTTCTCGGGAAAATTGCCCATACTTGATAATGTGGAAAAAACGTTAACTTGATCACCTTTCTCCATACAGTACTTAGCCCATGCAAATAATTCCTGTTTCTTGTCTGCAGAAACAGTATTACGAGTGACAATCTTTGACCCCGCACCCTGATCAACTTCAGTCAATACAGAACCACTCGGGAGCGGAGGTGTGGCAAATTCAATGAGGGTGAAACTATCGGCGCAGGAGGAAGGGGTGGCGGGATAGGTGGAGGAACAACAACCAGAGGAATAGGAACAGTAGATTGGACAGGGGGAACAGGAATAACAGCAGGAATGGGCAGAGCACCTGGGAGAGGTTCATACGGAGGTGGCGCAGAGGCACCAGGCCTGCGTTCGTTTAATAATTTTTCAATAAATTCTTCAGAAACATGGAAATCTTTAGAGGGATACATTTTCTGGATACCTAGTGAGAAAGCCCTATCCATATTTCAAACTGACTCCTAATGTTTTTCTTTATCATATAACAATGCCTTTTAGGCATTTGTTTTATGACGGCGTGCATGTTTATCCCTACTTTTAAGCTGCTGCAACACTTCTTTTTTCCAATTCTGCAAAACATCAAATGCTGCAGGTCTGGCCTTCTTTTTTAGCAAGACCGATTCTAGCTATTCAATACGGCGGATCTCGAAACTACCATTGATTGGCCACTGAAATTCGGAGGCATGTCTGGTTTGTCTGTGCCAAATATCATTAAATACTATACTTCCAATGCCATACTTACAGTACATAGTACATGCCGGCGACCCCTCCTGTGGTGCCGGGAGGCTAAATTCCAAAGATTGTCGATCGCTGCGGAACAGAGCCCTAAAGCAGCTAGACAATTTCCCAGGCATTTCACAAAAAATTGGTGTTACCTGGTCAATAATTGTGTCTGCAGATACAATACGCCAAATTCAAATTGTCAGGGTTAAATTAAGAGCCGAGTCACAACTGCACCTGACCAAACCTAAGGAGGACGTACGGTTTACCAAAGAACTTACCTAACAAATTTTACCTTGTGTTTGGTGGTTTCGACAAATCTGCCCGCCTCAAAAATGGACCCTCGTCAAGATGCCGTGTCAGACCACACGACTATCGTCCAAGGATCGGATCGTGCAGCGCTGCCGAGGTATCGCGTCTCATTCGGTCGGGCCCGCAGTATCACACCGTCCGATCCCGGTTCGATAGTCTGCGTCAACCTTCAATGATCCGGCATCAATCTTGAGGGTCCCTGTTTGGGCGCGAACTGTGGAAACAGAAAAATAATAGGAGGCCGGGAAGCCCAAAAAGAAACACACCAACACAGGTTACAAAGAACATACAAGTGCTTTATTTAAAAGCTACAACATTTACCAAAGTCAATTGACAAACGGATAGCTATTCGGCTCTCAGAGTAACATAACGAACTTCAACGAAGGTTCGATGAATTAGTGAGAGAGACCGTACATTGGAATACTTGGGTCTTTTATACTATTTGTCCAGCCCTTGGCCAACCCTCTCGCGGGTTAACCATTCTACGAGCCGGGCCAATGGGTTCCTTGCCAGGTCAATCCTATAATATATGCATTTTGATTAGTTTCGCTTAAATAGTTGTACATTTACACATAGGTCAAGAGTAGGACAAGGTCTCAGTTTGCGGACCCTGACAAGTGGCCTGCAGACATATTAATTATTCATGTGTACGGAGGTCACTACGGCCAGAATCTTACTCAGAATGACATTCGGCCTCCATTTTGATGTTCAGGGTGACTTCCATATTACAAGAGAACCTAAAATGGTGGCTTAATCCAAGATGGCGACTTACATTACTTTTCTCTAAGGTCAAGACCTTGCCGTGGAGTTTGTTCGCATATGATGTTTTAGACAACTTGGCGTAGGCCAATACACATACAATTATTGCAATAGGAGGCATAATATTGTTTCAATTCCGACACTAGGGGTACAACCCTTTTGGTAGAGCATGCTCTTTTCAAAATAGAATGACCCAAGAGCACACTGACCACACAGAGGGCTTCGGGGTACGAGGTGATATACACAAATCCAGGTGGTCAGATGCAGGACTGTGCACCCAGCGACATTCGTTGCCGAGTCCAAAGAGGAAGTAGACTATGTATGTTATTTTTGTTATGTTATGTTATTTTGCACTTATATAGCGCCTTATAAACCATTGGTATGGTCTGAAGGCGCTGGTAGGTTGAAGGCCCTTGGGAACCGAAGTTCATATCAGTAGAGAGAGTAGAGAGAGTCAAAAAGGTGCGTGTGCGCACCGGGTATGTGTACAGCTCGTGCGGTATCGGTGTAATATCGGTGTACACGATTGCACCCCAAACATAGAAGGTTGTGATGACATTCCGAGAGTGAGAGAGAAGCCACTTGAGGGGGGAGAGGAACTTTATATTGACAGTTTGTTAATGATAGACCAGACCATGAGAGAAAGGTATACTGGAACAGAGGTTGTAAGACTAAAAGCAGATGGAACAAGTGAAGTAGTAGTAAGCACACAATTCCCATCACATTTCTCAGCACAGGTGGCAGAGTAAGAGGCTCTCATATTGGCATTAGAGCAGAGTAAAATCCAGGAAGTGTGAATATATATACGGGTTCAGCACATGTGACATCTACAGTCCACTCTGGGCTGTCACTCTGGCTGAGGAGGGGCTTCCAACATGCTGACAGCATGCCTGTGCAATACTTGTTCTTATTGGGTACACTGATAGAGGCACTCTGATTCCCATTAGGCATAGCGGTCGTGAAGTGCCAGGCCCATGCAAGGGGTGGATCCCATCTTCAGGGTCAACAAAGCAGCAGACACAGAAGAGATGCACGCTGCATATTTTGGGTATATCCTAGACATGGATACCCTATCCCGAGTGCCCAATATGCACGGGCTATGGTACTAAAAGAATGGTACAATGTGTTACCACTGACACAAATAACGGAGCTGCAAGGGAATGCGCCAAGGGAAGAAAAGGAGTTATGGGTAAAAATGGGGTGTTCTCTATCACCCTCGGATGCCCTAAGGTGACAGGAAAGCAGAGGCAAACTAGTGATATCATTGTCTTTATTGCACACTGCACAGACACAACTACACCATCCTACCTACCTGGGGAAGGATGTACCTGCTGCTCACATTAAAGTAACTTGCAGCAGAATGTATGACTAATTGCATTATCTGTAAGAGTTTCACAGCAGTTCATACATTAAGTGTAGTGAGAGGAGCCATACTTCGGCCACTGTGTCCATTCCAACATCTTCATGTCGACTATGTTGACATGCTCCAAGTATTGCAAGGCTACCGCTACATAATAGTGCGTGTGTGCTCATTTTCCCGATGGATCAAATCTGGTGCTTGTTCCCATTCTGATGCCCTTAGAGTGGAAGAATTCCTGGTTGGGTATATTTGCCCAAGATTGTGTGTGTGTGAGATCCTGCAGTCTGACAATGGCCCTCACTTTGCCAATGAAATGTTTCAACCTATCGCAACCTTATTAGGGATTCAGCACAAGTTCTCCTGTGCGTATCAGTTGTTTCCATTGTGTGCCTTTAGCTTTTTTTGCATTGTTCAACAAACCTGGGTCCGACCACCACTTAATCCCACATGAGGTTGTAACCGAACAACGCATGTGTCTTCCCCCGACTCCTCCCACTAGGGAATTAATTAATGCAGCATCTGTGTCTAATGTATTGGGGAAGGAAATGTACGATTTCACTGATGCCTTGATGGCTATTGAATCTTTTATTTCTCGCAATTGTATGCACGATGGGAGAGGTCCAAGAACAACAAAGCAGATAACAGTATAGCGATCACTGAGAATCACCCTTAAGCCACCACAGCCCTACCCAGGTGTCACTGTCCTGCTCTGAAATGTTGTCTGAACTTGGTACAAGCCCAGGTTTACAGGTCCCCACACTGTAGTGGAAGTAACTGACAGAACTGTGAAAATACATGTAAACAAAGCTTGGAATTTCCTCAGTGATGTGAAGCCCTGTCGAGCAGAGGCCTCTCACAGCAGAGACGAGGAGGGGGCCAACATCAAGCCAAAAGAAGAACAGAATGCTCAGTTACAACCCAACAAAGTTCAACCAAGGATCATCTGATGAGCAAGAGAGATGGGGAAAGGACTTCCTGAACATCCAGAGTAGAGGCACAATGTCCTTTTCTTACACATAGCTATTCATTGTGAAAGTGGCGCCTGTTATTATTTGTGTTCCATGATTTCCCAGAATCCCCAGCCAACGACCTGTCGGGGTCAATTTATCCATTTCGCTAGAAGGTCTGAATCAGAAAGAAGACTGTCTCTTAGTTTATTTTTTTGTGCCTTTCTGATCCACTTGGCCAAAACATAACCACAAATTCCCTGAGGAAGTCCCTCAGTGCTTGAAATCCTTTGTGACCCTAAAATAAGCATTGTGTGGGAATGATTCTTTATTGCACTCGCACAATATTACACCTACAGAGCTTGAGCTAATATGTACTAACCACGTAATAACTAATTTCTGGTAAATTTCAGGTGGGTTCATCATCACACTTAAAACTACACAAGAGTCTGAAGCGGCTTAAGTTACAGATACCATTATTAAAAGTGTGATAGTGATGGTTTGTGTTTTTGTTTCTCTTTGCATCTTTACCATCATTTTTTATCAAAGATTACTTTCTGTGGAAGGGGAAGATATGTCCTTAACTAATGTGACCCCAGTTCCAGCAGGTTTGGCTACCATGTCAGGTCAGGTGATAATCACTGCCAAACCAGTACAGAGAAGTAGGCACAGTGCTGATTTATATATAGATGGGTTGATTCTGATCTAACTGATACTGCCCGGGTCTCTAATAACATGTGGTATAAGCACATGACCAAAGTAGGCAAACAAACCACTGGAGTGAGCTGCTATGTCTGCTCCATCATCTCCTATGCCATGATTGCCTCCAGATTGTTTGAGGCAACTGAAATCCCAGCAGCAAGAGCACAATGGCTCATGTACCTATCAATATGCACCACAAGGGGAAAGAGCAACCTTGTGGTGGATGTAATTCCATATGAAGACAGCTATATAATGACCCTAAACATGATAGACGAAATTATCAAGCTATAGAATACATAATTGAAGGTCCACAAAAGGGAGAATCAAGAGACATAATATTAAAGGAGTTGCCCTGTAACAGGAGGGGACCAGCAGAAATATGGGGGCGAACCAGCATACTGGGAGAGACCGCAAATGCTGGTGTATGGTCAAGTATACACACCTGATGAATGGAAATAAGGGGTGGTGGGGAGCAAAGCACATTCACACCTAACAGTTCCAGTTCGCATAGTACAAAAAGACAATTACAAATGCCTAAAAGAATGGGAAGCAAGCGCAAAGTTGCTAACATGGGTAGGCAATGAAACCGGGGCCGTGCCCATAGTACCAATCAAAGGAGCAGCATTAGGTTTCCAGAGCGATGGACCAGTGAATGTTGGAAAAAGCAAAGAATTCAAGCAGTCAATAACATTTCTGGGCATGAACGTTGGAACAGCAGTATTAATGGACCACTACTGGGCCTGCTGATCAAAGGCATATGAGAAGTTACCACCTAACTGGGGAGGAGTGTGCTCACTGGTGCATATGAACACACCAGCAGTGGTAGCAACACAAAAATACATCAAGGAGGATGGATTTCCTAATATAGACTAATAGAGGAAAGAAGAAATCTATAGAGCTAACAAGAGTGAAAAGGAGAAACTATCAACAAAAATGGATGAGTCTCCGGATGCGATACTACCCAAGCATAGACCGCAGTAGAATATTTCCAGTAGAATGGAAATATTTTTCGCATCCATTGGTCCCGCAGTGCAGACCAGCACCAACGCAAAATGGCTCCAGATCACGAGGTGGGAGCTGATGCAGACAATAAATTCAAATGTCAAGGGGTTCAATGCAATAAATGAAGAGCTCCAAGAAGTAAGCTTGATGGTGTTCCAGAATAGATATGTTCTGGACCTCTTGACACCCAGGGAAGGAGGAGTTTGCACCAAAATTGGGTCTTCTTGCAGTACATTCTTTGCAGCAAATGATGAAGACAACGGGACATTCACTGAGCAGTTACCAGATTATCACAAATGCATGCCAAAATGGAAACAGACTCTGATGCTGCAGGAAATGATGAAGGCTGGCTATCATACATCTTCTCATGGATATCAACATGGATGGCCAATGGACTGAAAGTGTTAGTTGTAGCATTAGTATTGGTATTACTGACTCTTTGTGTCATCAGAATATGCATCACACAAAATGCTGAGAAACAACCGAAACGACCATAGGTATGAAAGTACTTGCAGATACGAATTCCGACGATGACAAGGTAAGATTAGCTTGCGATACCCTGACAGCACAGATACAAGATTGTCCTCTGTTCCCGACTGGGGTAGTATTCAATGACCCCCTACGACTCCATAGACTATTGGGGAAAATGGGTTTGGTGCAATCCTGGAGGAGATTGATGTTACATGACATGACGTTTGGATGACCATGCGAGATTCTAGGAGGGGTGATGAAGATTTGGTTCCCGAAGTCTAAGGTGAATAAGTTTGGAGGAGTGGTCAATAGGCCAACCAGAGGGGGGACTGAAGAGGGGATCCCTGGAATAGCCCTCATGTCCACTATGCAAATGTCAATCCGCAGAATGAAGAATGAAAGTTGTAACTGGCTTTTCAATTCAGCACCGACTGCACCAATGTATCCTACAAATGCAAAGAGATATTCTCTTAGACAACCTTTCAAACCATACCCAATTGACAGCTTCGAGGAGACAGGTTTCCCATCAATTGACCAAGTTGACTGACAGCGAAGCCCAACCATGATGACGTCACTAGTGACAACACGACATAACAGCAAAGTCATGAAGAAAATGTGCTTTCCTGCATGAAGATATACAGACATACAAACACAAGCATACATGAAGAACATGCTTATACTGTCTGTTGATAGAGGACAGATACATGTACATACTGCAACAGCTTTTATTTTCTTTAGCCAAATGCAGACACGCAAGAAATCAAAACCTACATGGGCCAAGCTTGCAACAGCTTTATTGCAACTAATCATAAGGAATCTATACAGCTCCATCACGACTAACTACTAAGAAGATAATAGAACACATAGGGTAACCATAGAATGACTGTAGTGAATACATATGAGACTTCAAGACCCTTTGCATTGTCCACAAAGCTTTCTGGGGTCTGGGCCCAAAACACCTACAGCTCTCCCTCTGTAAATACCTTCCCTTGCGAGCTCTTCGCTCCTCCGCCTCTAACTCCCTCAAAGGTCAGTCGTTTTTCTAAGAAATGAGCAGGGGTAGATCTCTGTTTTAGCCTGGCGCCTCCCTCTGGAACAGCCTCCCTGCCACACTTAAAAACTTGAGGAGAACCATCTCTGGTTCCGGAAGCACCGCAAGACGTTTCTCTTTGCCTCTGCCTTCTCTCATCCTCTACCCTGCTGATTTGTTCTACATCAGCATTGTGCAGCTGGTCACCCTCTGACTTCCGTGCCCAGGTACCTGCTCTCCCTGCCACCAACCCGCACTGCCTCCTGGCAAGCCCTTGCACTGAGGTCTGTATCTGTTACCCAACAGTCTCCTCCACCTGTTTTTCTGCACTTATATGGCACACCCTGTCTCCTGCCTTATGCCTAGCACTTGCCACTTGCAGGCTGGACAACCACTGCTTGTTGCTCTTATTTATTTGCTTATTTATATATGTTTTATTTATTTTTTCCTCCTTGCTCAGCACTTTTCCTCCTCCCTCATCCCTCCCATGCACTTTCCTTTTCTTCCTCTCCCATGCACTTGTGCAGTCTCATTGTCACTGGACCTAATAAGATCGTTGTTTTTGTTCTCCATTGTTCCCCTCCCTTGCTTTGTCGCACTCTGAAACACTTGTGTGCGAGTGCGATACAAATAAAATATCAATATCAATATCAATACCACAGGCCTCAAATACCTGGAGGGAGAGATACAGGCTCTGCAGCACGAAGCACAGAGACAGTGTTGACAGCCAAGGACAAGGGCGGGTGGAAAATTCCTGACTCCCGAGGCAGTGAGCACCTGCAATAATTCAGAATAAAACCCTCACAATTGGCAGGTGACAACAGCATGCCTGGTGAGCAGGCATTTGGCTGCCAGTGAAGGCACCACCATCCATCACCAAGGCCAGTGCAACAACACACCATGGATGACATTTGGGAGGGGCTCAGGCACATAGAGAGGCATATGGAGCAGCTTCAGAATGCAACTGAGTGTATGGTCGTGCAGCAACTGTTTGACGCTCATGTACTGCATAACGTGGTGCTCCAGGCCTCCATGACATGGCTGTTCTGCCGTGGAAACTGCAAGCATCACCCTCATGAGCCGAAGGGTGCGGGAGCTCTGTGTACAAATGTCGGCCATGAATAAGATCATCTCCAGGGCCATCTGCCACACCCTGCAGAATGTCCGGGGCAGTAAACTAGGCAGTTCCATGTTAAACACCCCTACCTAGGTATCTGTGGTGAGCATGCCACCAAGGCGGTCTCAGCACCGCACCTTATGTTATTGTACTCTAGCAACAAAGGGTGCCAATTGGAGGCGGTAATGGGCACATGTCACACAGACTGCAAGAGTTTCATGTTTGGGATGAGGGTATCATGTTGGGATGAGGGTGGTAGGGGGGTATCATATTGGGAATTAGGGTAGGGGGAAGATATCATGTTGGGGATGTTTTAAACTTCAGCAATTAATGCAAATTTACTTTGACCTATGCTGGGACATCCTTTCTTGTGTCAATGATATTGCTATGATATGTGCCAATGAACAAAGGGGTGCAGCATAGGCATATTGATGTGATCATCAATTATTGCATTACAATTTTTGTCACAACAGACGTCCATCCATTCCCTACTCCTGATCACTGTCTGTCAGTACTGCACCTAGAGGCATTGGGTCTTTGTCTTCTGGGGGGAAGGGGGGGAATGTCCTCATCAGACGGCTGTGGGTCATTTTACCTAAGCAAGATGTTGTGCAGCAAGCCACAGACGAGTCATTTTTGTCTGTCCTTCTCTGACCTGTGTATCAAGGCTCCTCTGGTCCAGTGTGGAAACCCAGGACGTCATGTTATCAGGCAATATTTCCGCTCTATTCACAGCCTGGTGCTAATTTGTGCCTCAGTGTATGGCGCCTCATTTGGTGTACATATATTGCGCCCAGGTGTCATTAGCTATGGTAGTGAGGGATATCAAGAGTTAACTGCAAGGGTGAAGGTCACAGATGTCAGGCACCAGTGCATTGTCAATGTGCTGCCTAGTGCCACAGCATTTGGATGGACACTGTGTGGGTGCATTTTTCAGGATTGTCAGCAAAACTTGATATTCATTCAAAGAACTTGTCTGTGTAGTCAACGTGTGCTTTGTCGTCAATGGCTTACAATCAACACTTGTCACCTTTTTGGTCTGTGAATTGCATGGCAGTATGCATGTTGGGCGTATTGGGCCTGTGCATTGATATCATGCATGTGCCCTGATGGGTAATTTGTTGTATTTGTGCAACTAGGATGCATTACTTCCATAATGGCTTCATATTCATGGTTGGCGGAGTACATGGCATGAATTACTTTCAGTGTTGCTTTTTCTTCGTGCTGCGTTGAAATATGACTTTCTATGTGTTGGGATGTCTTCTATTGCATTATGGTACCTAAAGTCCGATGTGTGCGTATTGCATCACAGACATACTACTACATTTATTTTGCCGGCATGTACTGGTCCAGTGTGCTGGTGGCTGATAAGTGCGGGTTGGGAGGGCTGGTCCTGCATGTGCAGGGCCTTACCAGGCATGCAATGTTCAGTTGCTGTGATGTCCCCACCTTCACATTGCATTTCACCGCTGCTGTGAAATAAGTTGGTGTGATGGCACTTGTACTCCCCAGTACCCAGGTCTGTTGCCCTCTGTGGCTCTCCATGTGTGCGGACAGTACAGGGTGTTCAGCTGCTTGTCAGTTGAGGTTCAGCCTGGAGCATGACCCAAGGAATGGGCGCTCGCCTTGCACGGAGTCTCCTCTTACACCTCATCCACCTCTTCCTCCTCTATGCACCCTGTACCTTGCATTGCTGTTCACACCTGTGCAGCTCAGTGTGGGGCAGGGGCAGCTGCATGTCCTAGTTTGCAGCAGCTAGTGGCAGCATGGTGTTGGTTAGTGTATTTGGGGATGATGTGGCCCTTATGTACTCCTAGTAAGTGGATCTGGTGCACCTGTCCCTTGATTTCCATCACCTGGATGCATTTACCTCCACCTCTTTGGTGGAGGTAACTGAGCTTTTATGTTGCTGCTGTATTACTGCCGATTTTTGGAGGTAATTCCACTGATTTTCATCTTGTAATGCATGCAGAAATAAGATTTATATTTTTGAAGGTAATTCAACCGGCGGAATTAGCCCTGGTGCTAATTCAGCTAATTCTCTGAGGGAATTTACGCTCGAGGTAATTCGGCCAGAGGTAATTCAACTGGAGGATATCAGATTTACCACCAATTTTTCAAATTAACGCCATACTTGTAATAAGGCGCATATGTCTCCAGTTTGACTTGCTTCTTGCATAGCCCGAGGAAGAAAAGTACAGAATGGTCACATTAGTGGTTTTTCTCTAGACCACGGAATACTATCTAGTTTAGGATTAAACATTGGGTATTTTGCAGATGTCTGCTGTCATGGCATGCCTTGATAATAATTAGCAAAGTGTAGGGTGTGTATCTGCCATTGGTACAGTACATTTCATGGACATTTGTAATTTCAGCCAAATGATATCCACTCTCTACTCTTCCACGAAACGAGGCCCTTAGTTCCAGGAAATCATTGGCCAAAATGGAATGGTCACATGCCCTGCTTTGTTAAAGCTTATGGACCTCATACTGATCGTGAAGGGGTTTGACAAATTACCTAAAAAAAGAAACAGCCCTGAACACTGGGTTTGAATCGCACCTCCTCCAATGCCTTTGTTTTTTATATTGATATTTGTTTATCTGTCCCACATAGACTTCAAAGGGCTTAACCGCTGGGCGAGGCTTTACCACCAGCCAAACAATGTATTCCTTACCATTGATGTCAATAGGATAACCCACAAGGTAAATCAGAGTTCTCCTAACTTGGAGACTCAGAAGATTGTGAGATGGCGAGTAATGATGTGTTTTTTGAGTACTTGTGGGGCCCTAGTGCAAGGAGCGTTGTGGCACGTAACCCGCGGGGGTTAAAAAGCAGCAATGTATGTGTGTAGTTTTGGTATGGATAGTGTATCTACAGTACTGTAATGTTGTTTTTTACATGCTAGACTCTGAACTATGATCTGCGATCTAAATAAGTAGAAGGTGCTGAAAATACAATAATGTGGGTGGAAATGTCAGATTCCAACGAGAGCCATCATTCACAATTGCCCTGGACTAAGGGCTGAGTCCTGTCCTGTGTTTCAGCAATGGTTTTGCCTGCAGTACAGTAAGGCATGCCTCTCATCTCACCTTCATCTGGAGGGTGAAGCAGCCCTGGATCTCATGGCAAGCCGCATAACCCTACAGATTTCAATATCCACACCCTGCTGTGAAATCATGTATCACCAGCCAAAGCACTACAGGATATGTGCTGCGGCAAAGGCTTAGACACTCGTTGTGAGAGAACAATTAGGTGAATGTCTGTGACCCCAAAATAAAGACAACACATAGCTTTAACACCTTTTTTTTCAGGAGAGGAAATAGAGGAAGCTGGTGGTTTTGATTATTTAGGTCTCAGAATAGGAGGTGGAGAACTCAACTCGAGGAAAGCAATGCACACTTTGCATGTGCTAGCTCAGCCCCAATGCACTTATCCCAGTCTTTTGGAAATAAAGTGGATAGACTCATCCTCGAAGTGTAGAATATGCAAGCAGTTACTGGTTCTCTAAGCAGAGCTAAACTATGGGAACAGAGTACAATTCTCAAAATAGGTACCAGAGAGAACCTTTTTTTAAAAAGGATATTGGACCTTCCGAGGAATTCCATGAATACTTTGATAAAGCAAGTGCTACATTAAAACAAGCGCTAAATAACCTGAACATTGAATATAAAGCATGCCTAAACTCTAAACAATATTATATCTGGACACTGACCCATTCTAACCTGGAGGATTATAAGGAAGCACTCCTTGATGTTTTGGAACTGAAGAGTGGGCATTTTTACTTTATGGTTTAGACATGCAATCGCAGCAAGACCACCAGTGGTGGAAGACAGGCGCTATACAAGACCACTCACATTGTATTAAATTACAGCACAGGCAATTCTAAGTGGCACTGCGCCCAAGAGTGCAATATAGGCATGTGTTGCAAGTAATTGAAGAGAGATGTGGTTATAAATCCGATGGATTTATTTGCAAAGTAGCCTGACACGTGCTTCGAGTCTAAACCGACTCTTCATCCGACGCTGTAAATGGGAGATGGGACCTAAGATAAATTGAATGGAGGACAGTGCCAGAAAACTCTCTCACGGCTTCGCAATTGTGGTAATTTCAGCACAGCAGGAAAAGCCAAAGTGATGCAAATGATGTATTATCAATCATCTCTCCGTCATCACAAATGTAATGATATCCCTAACTTCATTATTATGAGATCAGTCTTTTCACTAACACAAGCTTGTGCAAATTAGTTCATTGAATATTGTTGAAATGAGTCGGTGGGCAGTCCACTGGTTCAGCTTCCTATGAGTAGTAAGATAGTGAGGTGTTTGCAGGAATATCTAGATGTGATAAATTCCTCTTATATGTGAAGTTCATCTCTGAAAATGTGATTGGGCCTTTTCCCCCTGGAAAGTCTTGCAAACATTGGTAAGTGATCACTGCACTTGTTTCACTGGGATTAAGTAAACCCTCCTACCCTCTGAATGAGGACATTAGATGTGTTAATCTCAAACCTTTCATGAACAATATATGAGAACACTAGATTTCCTTGAGGCTTTTGTAAGTCTAGGATACAACATGAAGTGCTCTTTTCAATTGAACATTATGGAGCACATTTTCAGATGTGTAAAGAGGTTCCACCGCTTCTTCAGACTGCTCATTTGCCCTCATGCAGTGCACATGTTGAAAATGGCCAGATAGGACCTGGTTGCACATAAGTGCAAATGTAAGCTGTCCCCTCCGGCAGTTTGCGTTTGAGTATGAGTATAGAGCCTGGTTATGAAGGGAAAGATACTAGAAGAATGAAAATTAAGATGAGGGTTCCAAGCAACAGTTGCTATATAGATTATATTTGGATATGTATGTTTTTTGTATTTTTGTATTTAGCGTATAATTTGTAATACATTTCAACACATGTAACATGAATTTGTTCAGGTGCCTGCAGCATTAATGAGATAACACAAATCGGTGACCCAGTATCAGAATGCAGCTTTTCCTTTACACTGGAACTGTTTTTTTGGTGAAAGGAATCGTGCAAGGTGATGGTGCATCTGGATGTTATGGGGCTGTTGGCCATGCACTGTTCTCCTTGACTTACAAAGTGACAAGGTAGCAGGTGATGGAGGGCAAGGAATGGTGTGCTCTAAAAGAGGCAGGAGTTGAGTTCACTCTTAAATATGTCTGTGGGGAAAAGCATACAGGAAAAACAACACTACTTCTACCTACTCTACTACTACTACTGCTACTGCTACTGGCGTAGTGGCTTAAGGTGTCTATGTATGGACAGTGGTTCTTCATCAAGCAACCAACTGAGCTGTACAGCCAATTACCCATGCTGATTTTGGACAATCTCAGTTAACAGTTGAACATTGTTTGGTTGTGCAAATGATGATTCTGGCTGCACAGCCCAATGGAAATTATCTCTGTAGATCCAAGACTCTTGTGGCCACTGGTGAGCTAATGCAAACAAGATCTTGGCATTAGAGAGAACAAACATGCATAATGTTAATTTCATAGACCTTGGTAAATGGGAAGTCACAAGAAGAAATCAAACAGGGCTTTAATCCCTTATCGAGACACACTGTACAATAGCACAACATTCCCTCTGCGATGAAGAGGATATTGTTCCTCATCTTAGCACTGGCCTCTGTGAGAAGTGCTCCTGCTTCAGCATATTTCACTCCGTTCAAGGATTGATGCATGGACGTCATTTAGGGGTCACCAGGGGTCGCAAATGCGACCCCTGAGGTCTCTCTTGCTACCCCTGAGGATTCCCTTGCTACCCCTAACAAAAAGTTTTAAAACATTTATTTGTTTACATTTTTTCTTTTTTTACAATGAGTCTCATGGGCTGTGGCCAGAAGCATGTGGCTCGTTGTTTCTGGAGTGGCTGGTTTTCTGATGGCTATAGCCAGTAAAATAGCTCAGTGGGTTGAGCGCTGGCTGCTGTAATGTGTGTGCATTCTGCAGATTTCAGGTTCAACTCCCAACAAGGTCAACTCAGCCTGCTGAGGTTGATAAATGAGTGCCAACAAAGGTTGGGTGATATTGTATGTATATTTGTTCTATAGGAAGCACTTAAGCATAAGTGCTACATATCATTATCGGTTGGCCTTGGACGTCTGCTTGCATTCACAGTGATTTTTTTATTTTTCATTTTTATTTTTATTTAAAGTGCATTAGCCAAAATCTGACTTTTAACACATTTCATACACAATGTGTTAACATAAACAATAAAAACAAACATTTGCAGTTTTTAAATAAAAATATATATCATAATAAGAAAAAAGAAAAGAGTAAAGGAAGATCTAACCAACACATTTTTTCACAGAACGAAAAATCAAGTTGTTACTAACTTCAATTCCTTTAAAACTCTAGCCACTTCAATTGATAAAGCCATCTCATTGCCGGAGGATAGTCTCGCCCAAAAATCATCAGTATTCAAATGAGACTCCTCATGAACAAATCTGCCAAAAGAACTGGCCCTGATACTCCAAGTCCCGGAACACTTAGAAAGTAAATGCTTAGTAGTCTGCACTTCCATAGTTAAGCATCTATCACATATTGGTGCAGTACCCCCTTCTTTATCCCTTTAAGCCAGTAATTCCAGGGTATGGAGTCAATTTAAACGAAATCTCAAAAAAACAGATCTAAACCAAAAACTGGGGGACTTCTTAAGATAAGCCGGAAGAAACAATAAACGCTTATCTAACAGTGCCAGGGATGCTGATCTTTTAGTTCTCCACATCTTATCAATCGTGTGAATCCAATCAGTCACTTTCAATTTTTCCTTCACTTTTAGAGGATTTTGTAAAAGGGACTCAGCATCAGAATCACAGCCAGACAATAATGCTAAACATGTTAGTTCTAGCCTACACAAAAAAACATTATTTCCTTGTTCCCACTCTATATCAATTTCCTCAAAAAGTGAGTTCCTAGGGGGATCAAGAATTGACCTATAGAGAGTAAGCCACTTCCAGGCTAGCCATAATCTAAGTGAAGACAAGCCAAGCTCATATCGTAAGGAAACAATCGGAACACAATCAGGGAGGCCCAAAGTAAGTTTCCAAATCTTTGATTCAATAGCATCCCAGTCTAGTTCGAAGGCTAGAGGATTGTAGTTCATGCCATGTAGGATTATGGGAACTACCTTCCCGATATAAAATCTTATAAGGGGGAGGATCGTAAATCTGCCAAACTTAGAGTGGATTTTTTTCATCTGAGCTCCCAATTTGATCAATTTTAAATCAATAGAGGCCATCAAAGTAAGCCTAGATGGTAAGGATCTTAATTCAGCTCCCAGATAGGTTAATTCGGAGACAACCTCTACCAGGGAGAAGTCTAACTTACAGATCAAAGTCTTCACTATTTTGTTAGGCCTCCTAAATACAAGAATCTTGGATTTTGAGGGATTTATTCTTAATTAATTAGTCCTGGCATAAGATTCTAAAGCAGTTAACAAACGCTGCAACCCCACTTCTGAGTAGTCCAAGACTACTATATCATCGGCGTATGCTAGCCAATTGATTTTTACATTACCGATGGAAGGAGATATTAACCCAATATTCTGTAGCCAAGCCGCTAGATCCGCCATAAAAAGGATGAAAAGCAAGGGAGCTAATAAACAACCTAGGTGTACCCCTTTAGTTATCCTGATTGGATCAGAGAGCAAACCAGACCTGCCCAGTCTGACCTGCATTTAATTGTTAGAATGCAGCTCTATTAAGATAGAAAGTAATCCAGCAGGAATACCCCAGGCATCCAATTTTCCCCATAATAGATTTCTATTAACCATATCAAATGCCTGGGATAAATCAATCCAGGCTCCAAAGAGAGCAGGGCCCCCCTTGGTGAAAGACTTCGCCGCAAGACAACTCAAGACTAACCCATTCAGTGAGGTAGAAAGACCCTTTCTAAAACCAGATTGGTGCTTCGGAATAATTCCCTTTGTTTTCGCCCAAGATTCCAATTCGCCTAGAACAATGCCTGAAAAGATTTTGCTATCGGCGTCTAGGAGAGAAATGGGGCGATAGTTAGAAGCCAGTAGCCTATCACCCTTCTTGTAAATAGGAATAACTATTGAATGAGTCCAAGAGTCAGGGATTCTCCTCTGGACAAGTATGTTGACAAAGAGGGCTTTAAGGATCTTCACCCACATTTCTGGATCCGATTTCAAGATCGAATTACTTAAACCATTCGGACCAGAAGCTCTGGAAGTTGAGGATTTTTTAATTAACAATTCTATATCCAGAACGTTAAACTCAAGAAACCAACTATGGATTGCATTGCAACCAAGCATATCGAGGCATCAGAACCATAAACCTTAAAAAAATGGTCAATCCAGACCCCCTCTTCAATAATAGAATCTTGTTTCTAATGTTGAGTAACCTCATTCAGATTCACTAAAGTCCAAAAATTTCGAGAATTCCTAAGAGACAGGTCGTAGAGCATTCTCTCAGCATCCTGTTGAACTACCAGATGATTATGTGCACGAAGCCAATTCCTATAGTTATTTTTCAGCTTTACTAACCCCTCCCCATAGGCTTTCTCACATAGGCCTGATCTCTTTAGGATAGATATCTGAGACCTCAATTCTTTTTTACGAATTATAATTTGCACATTAAAAGAATGTTTATGCAGCTTGTGTGGTTTCTGCGCGGGGGGCTCCACCGACGCCTGTACAGACAAAACATTCAAAAAAACACTAGGGATACAAAAATCAGACAGATACTGAGTAGATAAATGGCTCATCCTAAAACGCAACTCTCTATTTAATAACTGACCTCTTTTTTGAAATGTTCTAATGGCATTTCCTGAGTTATTAACAAGTAGCTCATGATCATAGCGAAGAGTTACTGGAGCGCAATCATAAGACAGAGCCACCTTCAGCATAGCATGGTCATCAGGGTTCTCATCTCCAACTATCCAACTATTACCATTTTCAAAGATATTTCTATCGTGGAGAAAGAGGAACCTCTATGCCAGGAGGAGGAATTAGGAATATCCCCCCTAATATTTCCATTCAACATATATAGTTTCCATTCCTGCATACATTTTAACCATATTTTGCCATTAATAGACTTCTGCTTACAATTGGCTGATCTGGGATCCACAGTGGAAATACATTGGGAGTTAATGTCCCCGGCAATAAGAATTTCATCTGCTGGGTAACGGATAGAGCAATCAAGTAAACCCTCCGAGAGAGCACACAGAAACTCACAAAGTGGAAAAATACCCGGGTTCCAATACAGGTTTGCCACAATCCAACTTGAAAATTCATTGGAGTTTCTCAAAGATATTCTCACCATGAGGATCCCCTGGGTGCTATTTGAAACAATCATCGAGGATTTGAACATCTTGTTACTAGAGGCTACCAACAAACCCCCCATCGGTCTGCACACCCCAGGAGCCAGAGCCAACTGTTGAAAAATTGAGTATCCATCAATACCCACTAGACCAGTTAGCCAAGTTTCTTGAAAAAGAATTAGATCTAAAGTTTTAAAAATTTCCGATCTCCTCAGAGAAGGATGTGTAGCCTCTAGTGTTCCAAGATAGCACATTGACCTTAGTCGACCCTAAAGCTTCAAATGGGTCATCCCCATCTTAAGAAAGACTTGCGAGATCACTTCAGGTAACATGTCCCACATATTTGTTGTAATAATTGGGGAAATATCCTTACTGATTGCCCCCCGACAGTGATCTTGATTGACTATCTGGCGGGAGTCGTGGGAGTAACTACCAGGCAAGTCCGAGAGATCTTCAGTCCCCTCTGCTCCCATGCCACCGCCTCACCCATAATTAATTCAAACCCAATCTTGATTTCAATTCTATTGCCGCTATATTAGTATCAGTGTCACATGGGAAGCTCACTGCTTCAATATCGTCTGAAGAAAAGTACTTCAAGGCTGGGATTGACTTCATTTCCATTATAATTGCAGAACGATTTAACGGAGAGTCAAAACGTGAAGATGCAACAAGTCTTGACAGAAAAACTCTCAAATCTAGGTTCTGTTTATACAATTCATCAGGCACCTGGGATGCTGTATCAAAGTTTCTACTCTCCGTCAAAATTCCTAAACCAGCTGGAGCATCAAATCCTACAGCCCGTGGTTCACCATCAGACAAAAGGGAAGCCAATCTATCAGATGGACGCTTCGTTACAGCAGCAGTATTCGTTTGCGGATTTTTCAAAGCTAGAAGTGGCCCGCTTGGCACCATGATCTACGGCCACCCTCGCTGATTTTTTCAAGAAAATAGGAGCAATTTTAACCCGAGGGTTAGGCAGCAGCTTTTTTTGTTTAGCCATTAGAAAGACCAGTGCAATTTTTTTGGTTGGTCCACATAGTCAGTTTGACTTCCCACAGTAGATTTACCTCCAGACACTATCGTTTCATCCATAAAATGTACTTTTTGGGCTTTTGATTTGGGAATTTTCTTCCCCTTTTTCAAGCAAGGAGTCTTAGCCAAACCCTTTTGAGATTTTTCAAGGGTTTCAGAGCCATCATTTGATTTTCGTGGATGCTAATTAATTCCAGAATTAATCTGTTTTTTCCTTCCTTTCCCTTTTTTGGTTATGGGGGTGATGGCTTAATTGGCTATTAACTTCCTATTTTTTCTCTTTTTTTTTGGACTTCCCATTTGATTTCTTTCTCTGAGGGACTGGTAAATCTGAGTCCGAAGAAGAGATATCTATTGGAGAACCCTCAATTGGGGCCCCAACTTGAAAGTCACTATCAGCCAAAGCAGCCAATCTCAGAAACTCCTCCATCACGGATATCGAGAGGGGAGTATCAACAAAAATGGCCTCAGCGTGAGGGGGAATAGAAGGACCCAACGGACCTTCCTGTGTCTGGTTATCACAGCGATCAACTTTTTCTAGTAAGATCATAGACACCTTTCTTAAATCCCCACATAAATCAGTCAAATGGGCCATTTTGCACGATTGATCCTTTACTTCTTTATTGAGCTCAGTCAAAAACCCTCCCAATGATTCATTGACTGCTGATTTTAAGGCTACCATGGCAATTTCATTTTAATTCCAAATCCTTGTTAATCTCCATTAGTACACCCATATGCTGATAGACCTCAGTTTTCAAATTTTCAAAAACTTTAACCAAAGAAGATAAAACAAAATTTAAAGCTGTTATAGTCGGTGGCACTAGTACTTCAGGGGAATTCTGAACAAAGTCAACCGGCCTCTCATGTTCGGGTAAAGAGGTTGGCAGCTCCTGAAGGATCTCGTGAGAACTTACTTCGACTGGCCTCAAAGTCATTCCCATGTCGGGAGCTGCCGCTTCCAACTCCAACATGTCCTCATCTCTAGGCTCATTAAAGTCCTCACACCGATGAGTCAAAGAATTCTCTAATTGGACTGAGCCCATCCTAGGGACTAACAAAGGAGGCATAATATTAGTCAAAGGAGGCTCACTTGAAGAGACTACATAGTTTAAAATCACATTCTTCATGGTGGAGGTCCTCAGGGTAAAGTCAATATCACCTTGGAAAAGCGCACAACTGGGTTGATTTAAAGGCGATGACAGGTCCTCCCTGTTCGATAGAGAATCCGCCAGACCCGAGCCCGCTGGTGCCTAATCATCTGATGGATAAACACTCGGTGGGGGAAGAAAAATACCACCACCTGATTTCTAAGGTTTAAAGAAGGATGCCCTCGGTCTTGCCTTCTCTTTGCGTGGTGCCTTCTTTCCCAAATCCACCGGAGTACAATGTAATGGTCTCTGAGCTTCGGAGGAAAGAGCCGCACTGCGAAGATCATACATGACCCCCTAATTAATTCAAAGCTATGCTTTTGCTGAGAGTAGTGCTTCTTCTAAATTGAGTCAGAAGCCCGAAGCGGGAAAAAAGAAGAGAGGAGCAGCAATGCAACGGACGGCCAGCAGACTCAATCCCTGTCCGCTACCTGTCCGATGCCTCCCTCCACTCCTACTATCACTTGGCCACACCCTTGTCACTTATTATAGCCACAAAGGGTAGTAGTGGGTAAACTTGCAACACTTTGCAAAGCGGTTTAGATTAGGGTAGGTTATATAGGGTCAGATAGAAATAAGAGGGGGACGGGCGTAGGGCGGCCTCTTTAAAGATGCCTTTTCAGCCTCTATCAACCTTTATCAGTTTTAACAGTTTTGATGCTGTACCCAATTTCATCCAGTAACACCCGAGCCCCCCACTTTAACCTAAACCCTTTACCCTTTACTTTTTAGCAGTTAGCAGTTAGCCGACACCTATCGACGACCCACTGCCACACACTCTTCTCCCCGCAGCACAACTCACTCAGAGCGGGTTCAGCTGGTTCCACGGGCTCTATCCGGAAGAGTCCTGTGAGAATCCAACTGGAATTTGCAGGACCGGGAAAGACTGCAGTACCGGCAGCGCTCGAGGGAAGTCCAGGAGCAGTCCAGGAGCAGCCAACACTCGGGGGCTCGGGACTTGGCACTCGGCACAAGCAGCAAGCCGGTCGGCCTCAGCTGGGCTCCCGCTCCAGCGATCCAGCGATCCGACCGCGATGCTGACACCACGACTCCACTTCAGAGGAAAGGACCTAAAGTCAAAAGACGTCAGCCTGTATGCCCGTCAAGCCGTCAAGCCGCACTGAATGAACGCAGGGAGCGAAATGGATCAGCCGCTTCCGACAACTTTCCTGAAGACCTGAGACCTGAATAAGACTACTGTATCCTAGATCCAAGAAAGGGAATCTGGTAATATGGGCCTATAAACACTGACATTAACGGTACATATGGTGATCCATTCTTGGATCCATTCTTGGATAAAATGTATATAACTTTACAGTGATATCTTAACCATATTTTTCTCAGTGTACTGACAAACATTGCTATATGATGCCACTTACTGTTTTGTGGTGAAAGGTTGTGTTCCATCACTTCCCGTGATGTCACTTTGAGCAGGTCAAATGACATCACTTCCTGTGATGTCATCAGAGGTCAATGGTCGCGTGATGTCACTTCCGCTACGGCAGGCATTTTGGTGAAATGACGTCCCTGGATTGATGCCATTAACAAATTGCTTCTGGCCAAAAAATGCCGAATGCTGAGTCTTAGGACCTCTCCCTCGGATTTAATCAGTACCAGGACCATTGACACTTCAGCAGAAATTCTAAAATCCAAGTCTTAATTTGTTTTTCTTGAAGTCCCACTATTCTATGGTCGGAAGTCACACAATGCAGCACAACCCAAAGCGCCTTTGATGGTTGACAGGCTGATGCAAATGAGTGGTGTAGGCGAGGTAAAGGTGAGAAGCACTTTTAAAATATGCTGCTATCATCCAGCCTGCTACAAAATGCATACACATTTACTGTAAAGAGGCCTTTTGGTTATATATATAATGTTGGATTGCAAGAGTTCAGTGAATCTTAAAATAGAGCATGATGAAATCATTTACACATAGAAAAACATGGTGAAATCGTTTGTTAAAAATAACTTTTTACTTTTAGGACACAGCAACAAAAATAGGCAATAAATAAAAACAAAATGCGCTTAGAAGTGTCTACTGTAAATGTGGGGAAAAAACACTGTTGGATCAGATTGAAACCTATTCCCCAGTTGATTGAGAAGTTAACCAGTATTGAACCCTGCTTCTAAACGAATTGACGGTTTACCAGGAAAGTGCTTAACCTTGTGCCCATCAATGTTACTGGATATAAAAGGCACATGAACTGCTATTGGCTTGAAAGGATTTTTGAACTATACCCCTTCTCCCTGACAATGCAATTGTACATTTTGTGGACAGAACAAGCAGGTCCAGAGGCGTATATCCCCATTGACTGACACATTGAGGCAAAAATAGAGTTGTGAGATGTGTTGGTGAGGTGGCTATTTTGCCACATAAAAAAAGCATTCTTTACAATTGTCACTTTGTAGTACAGAATGGCCTTGTATTACTTTATGAAATTAAGGTGTTGTTTCAACACCAGGCAGAGCAGCGCACCTACCAACTGTCGGAATAATGGATGTGGGCTAGGACACCCCACAAGGGAGGGCCAAGGGTTCACTGGAGGCTGTACCCAGCCCCAGGGACCAGGCATCAAGGAGAACAAGGGGACACCTTGTATGGATAACAATATGGACACCCGGGACATTGCGATGTAAGCACAAGGAAGGTGAAAACTCAGGTTAGTGCACCCCAGGGCAATGCCGTAGATCGGCCTCTCTCAGCAGGCCAATTACAACACGCAATGAACACGCCACGGCTGAGGGGTGGGTAAAACCGAACTCTGGCAGCTTGTCTCCAGCAGACCACTGTCTCTGGGAACAGCACTAGATGATACAATCAAGGTTGGCGAGGCAGTCCCATGGTTTCTCATGGTAGCTGGAAAGACCAACCTTATCCGTGGAGGCACACGCATAACACCAAAGGTGGTCTTGAACCACCCCTTGTCCAGTAGGTATGCAAACAAGGAAGTGGAGTGAAGGGGCACTCCAAGAAGAGCCAATCAAATGGTATTGTTTGGTGTCCCTGAAAAGCGACACATACACAGTATGTCCACAACAATGTTTGCGAAGGTTCTCATAAAGCAGGTGCTGTGTGAATGTCTCCCATCCTACTAGATTAGGGTGTCCTTCCTTTTATGGTGCTGACAAATGGCAGATGAATAAAGATCCAGAGGTCAGCACAATTATGTTATTACTAATTTCAAATAGCGGGTGGAGCGGGAGACAATGTTGCACAACACAGAGGGGGGGACGACCCGGGAGAGTGCAAGTCTGTTTTGCTCCACTCATGTCCAACTAACAAATGTTTAGCTATAGAGGAATGCTGTTTTCTAACCAGCCAGCTTCATGTTCATGAGAACAGTAAAGAAGTGAAGTTTGAAGCACAACTGTTTCTAACTGTACACAATTATTGTTCACTATGGGCTAGTTTGTCAGCTCTCACCAACCAGCTCTGTTCCATTGTGCTGTTTGATCTGTGCTTGCCCAGCTGTAATAAACAGCGTAATTTCTTGCCTGGTGTATGCTCTTTCTTGCACCACTACTGGTAAGTCATTGATTACATGCCTTCATAGGAGCCGTAATACATATTTGGAGGGCCCCGCAGGATCATCAGTTCCCTTCGTTCAGTTTAGGGTATTCTGGCTGCCTTCCCTTGGTCCGCTGGTCCAGTGACTGCAGACCAATTCCACACCTAACACTGATGAGGCCCTGCAGAAGCCGTGTTTCTGAAGGTCTGCCTGGTCCTTAGCGCCGTTTGCACACAGGGGAGGAGTTAGCCCGTATGGGAGGCTCGGTGATGAGAGGACTCAATGATCTCTAGGACACATGAGAGTATCCGAGCAAGAACCCTCTGTACCATGGTTGCATGCTAATGGTAGAGGGAGGGACCGTATTTTCTAGTGTTTAGGATGCCCACTCAAGGTGGGAGGACCGTTGGTCTTAGCAGTAGTAGATTTTACTACACATTTCCCCATAGGGAGTGAACGTGTGTGTGTGGGATAACCTGTGTTAGAGCAAGAACGGTGCGTAGGCGAACCCGTTAGACATAGTTGCATCATTCAGGAGAGAAGGGTCATGCACATGTCACAAAGTGTTCTCTATATTGTTTTTAGTGGTGTTTTCCAAGGTTGAAGGGTTGTTACAGACAGGTACCGTGTGTATAACAGTGCACTTGGAATTTTAGAAGTGGGCAAGAGGAGGAAAGGTGGCTTGGCGCCTACCAGCACTAACAAATGGAAGAGGTGAGCCAGTGGAGAGGTCCATTGCATTAGTAACCTAGAGTGAGTGGACGGGCCTGGGGAGATGGCTAGTGTGTCTGAAAATAGTGGGCTTTTGGAGAAGGCCAGAGCAAAAGGGAGAAATAAAGGGAGATGGGTGAATGAGAATGAGTGTGGGTATTTGTGGGAAGAGAGGTATGAAAAGGAATGGAGAAGAAAAGAGAAATAGAGGAGGTGCCTGGGGCAGTAAGGGTATAGGGGTGTGGTAACTGCAAGGAGGGAGATAATGGCTTACTGAGACAGCCCCCATGACCAACATGTGTGGGAAATTAGCCCAATACCGCAATAAAATACTAAAGTACAACTTCGGTGGGCCCAGGAGACTGCAGGTCAGTGTTTCCATGCATGGCCTTGGAAGGAAACATGTTTATAGTAAAATAATAGCAACATTTTTCATATTTATTGCTCCAAGCTGAAGAGCAGGCGGAATATGTTGAGGTTCTGGAAACTGTATGAGGAGAAGGAGGAGTGCTTGAAGAACAAAGAGAAGGGGCTATGGAAGGGGACCAACCAAGTTTTCCACTCCCGCCCTTATTGCCTATCTGGCGTTAAGACCTGCAGCACGGTATACCAACCTGCGGCTGGGGTGCCCAGATGGGAAATGGGGGGCAACATAGAAAAAGAAAGATAGAGACGTGCGCCGAGAACATTCACACAAAAGGGGAGAGAGGAAATACTTATGGCCATTGAACAGAGCACACAACAACAGGTGAATACAATATTTAGTGAAACAGAGAGAGTTATTGAACAAGAAGTACAGAGGAAGGATAGACAAAGAGGGGAAAATGGGGATGGAAAGGAATGGTTGTTAGGAAGGATAAAATTCAGACTGGATGATGAGGAACAAGAAGAAGGAGATGGGGAGATGAGGATGCAGTAGGAGGGGACGAGGATAGCATGCTGTGGGACAAAGAAGTAGGAGAAGATTTAAGTGATGGAGAGGACTAACAGTGGACCCCCGATAGGGAGAGGAGAATAGAAGGGAAGGAAAGTAGAAGAGTGGAATTCGAGGAACCCAGGAGGGACTGGTCAACCTTCCTTCACAATAGAATGGAGAAGGTAAATGTGGGACTGGCTCGGGCGGCAAAGAGGGGAGTGGGGCCAGGACCCTGGGTGACGCAGATGCCATTACAACAGAAGAGGAGAGGGGACACACACTACGTACCATGGCAGACAATAGACACAGACAACCCAATATGTAGCCTGCCCTCTAATATGTAGCCTGCCACACCACTCCTGCACTTCTCCCTCTAACCCCTCCCCTTATCACTTACCACCTTGTCATGCACTTGCAAGGTAGGATTGTCGCAAGTTGAAATATAACCATTTTGTTGTTTATTTTTTGTGTTTACTTTTTAATTCCATAGCCCCCCTCATTTTGTCTTGTGGCCTCTGGAAACATCTGTGTATAGGCGTCATATATAAATATTAAATAAATAAATGCGCTTGAGAAAGAGACAGTTGGGCTGACGCTAGCAATAGGTGACATGAACTTTTAATTTGTGGCCATAAAATGAGAGCAAGGGGATAAAATATGGAAGCAGGTGAGGTACAAAGGGATGAAACTAAGTACCAATGCACATGATGGGGCTCTGTTCAACAACTGTCATGTGCACGTATGGACGTTCCTGAGAAGCATATACCCAGATAATTCAGATTTAGGGGCCATCATGGCACACAAGATGAAGTCTGTCAATGACATAGCAGAATGTATAAAACGGGTTCAGGACCTTACGACGTTGGAAATGCAGAAAACCTGTGACAAATGCATACCCTTTTTTTATCACATACTGGTCAAGGACTGCCAGCGGATGTCAAAGCATCTCTAGACAAGATTGTAGGAAAAGAAGCAAAGGGATGGCCCGAAATACAGTTTACTATTGTAAAAGGAGGCAAAAGAGTGAGAGTCAAGCTTCAGAAAAAGCTGCAAAGGCAGAAAATAGACTGGTGTAAACTGAATTGGCACAATAGACAATGGAAGAGGCAGTGCTTGTACCCAATGCTGCTGCAATTCTGCCCACTCAACAGGGAGGATTTCCAGTGGGGAACATGCTCCCCCAAGGGTAAAGTGTGTCACTAGTGTCTTTGCCACTATGGGGAGCTTCACAGCAGGGGAATTGCATACCAGGGGGTTCTTTCCCATGGGGAGTTGGTACCCACAGTGAGCAAGAGGAGTAGGATGCAGGGGAGAATATAGTATAAATATCAGCACCAGCTGCAGGAAGTGCAGTAGTATTAGTGCAGATCGTCAAACCTCACTACACAGGGGTCAGCGTGGTATGAGTAAATCCTTTCCCATTCCCGCTAAGCTACAGGAAACAATAGGGAGGTCACAATAGCAGGGTCCACAAAGTGTTTGAGTGTGTCCAGTCCTAGCAGTAACTGACGGACCAGTTCTAGTTCCTCATAGATACAGGAGCCACCAAATCTTGTATAAGGGAGGGAGATCCTGCTATTGAACAAAGTAATGGACACACAGGGCTTCTCAGGGGCAGTAGTGATGGTTCCAGTAACAAAAGATTTACCACCAACAATAGGGACACAGCACATTACAGCACCCCTACTGTCCTTGTTAGGCAGAATTATATGGAGTACCCTTAGGGAACACCACACACAATTAAGACTGCAAGTGCAATTACAAATTCATCTTTGGTACAAGACTGTACTCCACAATAAAGTGGTAGCGATGGCTGAGCAGCCAGACTTATCTCAAGAGTAAAGTGAGCAGTATCAGAAGTTACACAAAGGACAGCAGTTACTATGGTTCAAACAAACACTGACTTAAGGTTTCTGCGTAAAAGAATATACAAATATTTACGCATTCATTTGTAAAACAGTTCACTAAGTAAAGCAGCAGAAAAATCACACTCCTAATATACTACACAACACCGAATCAATTCTGGACACGTTAGGCTCAAAATGAAGTGTGAGCAAAATGGCACTCCAGCAATTAAAAAGGGAGGGAAAGACAAGGTTATACAAAAATAAGCAGCACCAATAAGTATGTAGGCAGGGCTATATATAGAAAAGGTTTGCTACAATGAGGATTCAACTCAATAGGCCTGGGCCAATGTTAATGGTTCAGTGTCTTTGCAGAGGATCATGCAGTTCAAAGTAGCTTGCGGTTAAGTGGTTGGCAAGAGTTCAAAACGAAGTTGGTCAGAAGAAAAGTTACTTAAAAGAGTAGAGAAGGCAAGCTCTCGGATTGGCGAAAGATTTAAAACACTTTCACTGTGGTCAGATGGAACGAACCACCGGGTTTGAACAGTACCTTTAGAAGAAGAAGGATGCTGTAGCTGAGTCAGAAGTTCCTGGCAGATCCTGCAGGCTCACGTTTCCTGAAGCGACTGTTGGGTCCCGCACTGGCCAGGGAAGAAACCAGCAGCAGAGGCAAGCAATGAATAAAAGGTATGCTCCTTCAAACCCAAACAGGGTCTGGTCCTCCTGGCTATCCGGTTCACTGTAGCTGTGCACAGCAAATTCGCCCAAGGGAGGGAGGCCTTGCTTGGTGTTTGGAAACCTGGTTGGCCCCACCAGCTCAAGGGATGAAGATTCCTTGCAGATCTTCTCTGTCATCGAAGTTTGGAGATTCGGACCTGCAGCAGGGCTTCACCGCGAGGTTCAGTCGTAGTAGTGGTCCTCTTCTTTCAGCTTCTCTTTGGTTCTCTCGATCCAGTGGCAACTCTCCTTTCCAAGTCCCAGAGACCTGCTTTGTATGCAGTTTTCCCTCATTCACACAGCCTGGCTGTCAATCACACAGCAGGGTGGCTGTCCTGGCAGGACAGTCACCTAGCCAATCAAACAAGAGTGCAACTTGGGTTTCCAAGGCAACCCTGTGCAGGGGTCCTAAAACCCCTCCCTCACATCCTGTCTGCCCAGACTCCCAGCTGCCTAAGGAAGGCTTCTGTGCAGAAGCCCGCCAAAGGATGGCGAACAAAGGAACCAAACCTGGTTTGGCGCACAGAGTAAAACACGAGAAAGACCTTTACAAAAAGAAATGGCGAATAAACCCAGCCGAAACCAAATAAAAGTAAATGGGGTCCAGCAGATTTAAGTTCGAGGCTACTAATTTAGCCTAAAACAGTATCAAGGCTATATATATAGACTGTGGTAGGAAAAATATGGTAGATACCACTGCCACCAGCCAAATCTTAAAGAAAGGGGAACAAAATAATGTTCCATGAGAGACAGACAAAAAGGGATAACTATTAACCCTTTCCAGTGCCCTATGTAAGATAGTTTGTACTGGGTCCGTGAATTTAAAAAGACTGATAAAGTCAATGGCAATGTCGTAGTCAGTCCCAGAAAATGGAGTTTAAGGTGGGAAGTCTGAAAAAGACAACCCTGTGGCACTGCACTAAAGGTGCTGTGTGACACATAGTAAAAATATGATGCCCATGGAGTAGGTGAGGTTCCACAGTCTATGAACACAAAATTGTAAAACAAACAGCAAAACACAGGTGAAAAAGTGTAATCCTCAAAATCCAGCAAAGCTGCTGAGGGACTCAGTAGGTAAGGGAAATTAGCCATTCTGGAGAATTCCCCCTAACACTCGCCCTCCCCCCCCGACAAAGGAGGATCTAATCCCCACCAGGATGGATCTCCTGTTGCACGTCTGTTAAATGGCCTGCTGAGTACACCAGCAACCTTTTGTAACCCTTGCTAGGACATTTTTTTACCAATGGTTTTCCTTTGTAGACTATATGACCTACAAACCTGTTGTGGTACATCTCTCTTTTTTAATGTATAGGGGATCTGTTCAGTCCCTTAGAAGTTGTAACAACCTCTGAACCTACAATAGGCTTTTTCAAGGGGTCCTTAGAAAGGAATCCCTTAGATCCAGAGGGGTCTCCATGGTTCCTCACCACCTCTCTCACAAGAGCAGGTTGGGTCTCAGGTATCTTGGTTGGAGGGGCTGTGGTGAAGCAAAGTACATGCTGCCACTTCCTCTGAGATCTGACCTTACCTATTTTAGAAGTTTCCCTCCTAATACTAGGATTTATATTGGAGTCTCCAGTAGAAGATCCAATAGTCTTATTATCGAGGTGGAGATTGTTATTGTAGCCCGGCCGCGCCCGTTGGAATGCAGCCATTCGTTCAAACCCCTGAGATTTGTAAAGCGCACTAGCAGCTCAGGGCATTGAGGCACTGTTGGAAGACATTGTAGTGTACTGGTTAAGCCCGAGAAGCGTCAAGGGCGAGAACTTTCTGTGCTACCTGTTTGCCTGTGTCTTCACTGAGGGCAGCCCTTTGGAACCCCTATTGCCTGCTTTTGTCTATCTACTGACTTTGAAAGTGCTGCGCTTTCAACCCGTGCACAATTTCAAAGACAGCTGACTGCAGGCAACGTGTGCAAAGGACACGCCCCTTTTTTGGACCATGGCCACTTTAGGAAGTAGGATCAAAAAGACTTCCCATCCTCCCTTGAGGCGTTAAGCCCGAGAAGCGTCAAGGACGAGAACTTTCTGTGCTGCCTGTTTGGCTGTTTGCTGTCCCGCATCGCAATAGAACATCATTCATTTATGAACAGTGGCTACAGGATTAAGGTATTTCAATATATACTCATTCTCCCACCTCTGCTGCGAATATTTGACCTCTTTTGATCTGCCTTAAGTGGAGTTCATTAATAAGGGGGGAAAAAACCCCACACGTCTGTTCATCATCACACACTGAGGACTGCGGGCTGTTGCCTTTGACTCAGTGTGACTACTCACTCAGCCCCTTTTCATCATCACACACTGAGGACTGCGGGCTGTTGCCTTTGACTCAGTGTGTGTCAAAATACAGTCTACAAACAACTTCTGTACAACGTCTTGTGATCAGTACATCTGATTTTACAAACAAGCGGGTTGCACAGCTGATTAAAACCCCCTCAAGAAATTTAGTACTTGGACTTTTACAAAGCCCATTATATCAGTACAGTGCCACATCCTAGAGTTGTGGTGTGCCTATTCAGCGCCTTGTCGCTTTCAGCATGGAAGACCTTAACACAGTCAGTATGCTTAATGACCCTAACAACGGTCCGCACACCAGGCAACGTGCTAAAATGGAACAAGGAAAGCTTTCACAAATAACAAAGCCTAATCAGAAGATTATTGATATTTCTCACTCCCCCTTGGCTATCCTGACCTTGCAAGCACAAGAGAATTTACCACCGGTGTTGCCACACTTGATCGTTAGTAGCTCAAAGGATTTGCTAACTCTTCCCACTGCAACGCCTATAACTACTCTGGCAACTAAAGATCAATCACTGCAAGGTCAAATCCAACTCATTAGCTCAACTTCACCTACAAGAACCATCCTGGTGCAAACAAAAGAAATAAAACCTCCTCTTATGAACAGAAAATCACAATCCATGAGAATGAGTTGCCTGCTTTTATTTTTCCACCAATTGCTGATCAATCAAAACATGCTAACTCTGACACTTTACAAGCTCTTCATTCCACTCTCCCACCCTGGAATACGGATGTTGACTCACAATTCACGCCGGTGATAACACAGCGGGATAAAGCAGCATTAGCTAAAAGACGATGGCAATCGCTTTACGAAAGTAAACGTCTTTCACGCGATTTAGCAAATTTCCCCATAGCTCAACGAAATCCAAAGATAGCCCGTCTCTCTTTGGACATGATCGAGATTGAAGCACTCTTGGCAAACCAGAAAAAGCGTAAAGCAGTTTTTGGCCATTCAAATTATACCTCATCACCGCTGCCAACAATATGTAACCTGGATAGCATGGGGAAATCTGTTCCATCTAACACGGAGCCTCCAAAGAAGAACCGTACGTCTCAAATTTTACCACTGACCCAATCCAATCTCTCTACTGAAACCAAAGAGATTAAATCTCAGCCTTGACAGTACAATGCATCCATACAAGAAACAGACAATATGCCGTCTATTCCAACCACTATGAAAGATCTTCAAAATATGTTAATAGCAGTGACATCTCAGACAATGACACCATTCTTAAAAATGCAAGAATCATGCGTAGATGAGAGTAAAGATCAGGCAACTTTACTAGCCCTTATCCACGCAAAACAAATCTTTATAGAAGCGTTTGTTCAAAAGATCCAGGATCGCTTGGACCATGAAGCCGAAATGACTCAAATATGGCAATCCCGGTTGTCAGATATTGCCAGAAAAGATTGTGCAGACAACACACAGCTCACTTCGGCTTTAATCACCATGATGTCATCCATGAATCGACCAAGCAACACTCCGCACTCCGTCAAATGACTTGGCTCACCGGCCCCTACAAACCACGAATGACAAGGCGATAAAAAGCCAAACTGACGGATTTGGGGTGGATCGACCTAAAATCCTAGCAGATCATAATCCACCAATCTCAGGTGTATCAGCAAATATTCAACCTCAAACTATGGAACCTAATCCGATTTTAGGAGCTACTACCTACCCTATTTTTATGCCAACTGCCCCTCATACCAAACCACAAAATAAACCTAAACCAAGAAAAAGACAGACTGGATCGTGAGCCTTCCTCCGCAATCTGACAACACCTAAACCAGTGCTGCCAAAATCAATAACAAAAAACATAATTGGGCCAGCCGTCGTCCCTATACCAACTGATATTTTGGTAGAAACCAGAACCTTACCATCTCAGGGAGAAAACATGCCGGAAGAAACTACAGATTATGCCCAAATGAACGCTTTATTAAACCTATCACAACATCTAGACGCTGACCTAGACATTTCAGAAGAAGCCCTGATACAACCAAGCGAAGCATCACTCATCATTATGGATGAATATGAAGAAACTAAATCCCACCAAGACTCTCAAATGAGTCTAACATTTGAAGACATCTCAAACACATCATTATGGTTCGACGAAGTAACCAACCCACGCACTGACTCGGTTCTACCACAGACGCAAAGTAGTCCTCAAAATAAAAATCCATTAACCATCAGACTAACTCAGCCAATTTTTGCTAACCCAAGGAGACCTAAACTCTCATGAGCGGTATTACTGAGACGTGTAGAAGCAGATACCCAAGAGCTGATAATGAACAGATCAAATGTTCTACGTTTATTCAGTGCCATACCGCAACTACAGAAGATAAGAACGCAATAGATCCTCACTGTGGAATTTGTTGATGAACAGCATCTGGATCAAACCTATCTACTCCTCAACTCCGCTAGCGAAAAAGATCAGATCATGAAGGAAAAAAATAATCTAAATACACTGGGATTTGACATACATTCTGTTGACTCCAAAAAAGAAGCACAGATGGAACTAACTTTACGGAGGAAAGGTTCTTCAAAGAAACAAGAACATCAGATAGACTACAAACAAAGGACCTTAGAAGATGCTAAATATAATACTCAGGAACGACAGAAACGAGAACAGCACATAGATAGCAAACGCAGGAGCACAGAAGATGTCAACTACAATACACAGGAACGGCAGATGCTAAATACCCAACAAATTGATCCTAAAATCAGCAATAAATACCCGGATCACACCATGCATCACATACGGAGAGTAATGGAATGGTCACAATTAACAACTTCAGAAAGTGCTGACTCTTCTTTTTAACCATCATTGCAACCTATTAGATCTGAAATTTCATTATGTTCCTGGAACACTCGAGGACATAGTCATCTCTTTTGCGAACAGTCATACGACCTGTCACAGTATGACATCATCTGCATACAGGAATCATGGATCACAACACAGCCAATCTGTGACGGATATACAACTCTGATGGTCCCTGCAATAAAAACAAAACAGGACGTCCATCTACAGGTCTCTTGACCCTTATTAAAATGTCAAACAATATTATAGTCATTGACTCATTCAAAATAAATGACTGGATTCAAATCACGATACTCCAGTCAGTCCAAACCAAAATACCATTAACTTATGACATTTTTGGCATTATCAATACCTATTGGAATCCAATGGCCATTACTGATGAGTTATATATTGACACATTTTTTACATCTATCAACGACATTACTTTACAATACCCTGTTATTCAAACAATAGTATGAGGAGACCTTAACATACATCTTTATGATAGCGGAGGGACCAAACTAAACCAGAACAACATGTCCCCAAGAGCTTGACGATGGCAGAAAGAAACATCTACTAGGGGACTCATTAGAGTGCCCTTCCTTGATACCCAAACCAATAAGCCGCTCAATACATGGACCCGTGGCACATCAAATACCATAATAGATCCATACATCATCAAATCAAGTTGCATTGAAGATAACACAGAAAAAAAACATACAAACAAATCATAGTGATCATGCATTAATGATAATTACGTGGGAAATGTACAACCCCTAGAAACCAAAAATAAATTTACCAGAACTAGTAGTTAATTCAAACAAGAGTAGACTGAGGATCTCTCAAAATGCCCTGGTGATATTAGCAAACCAAATTACCTCATCAACAATGACAGACGACAAACGCCTAAATTATCCACAACTCTTGCTGCCATTTAAGTTATCCAGAACAACAAATACCCTGAACAAACACTGTCATATAATGCCTATTCAACAATAATAGCAGAAAGGAAAAACAAACTGAGGAAAGATATTAAGAAAATACAACAAACTACACCCAAGGATTATGACCAAATTCGAGTATTAAAACAACAGTACAAAAACTGGATGAGATCCAACAGAGCACTTCAAGGGCAAAACGTTGCAGAACAAATGCTGCATGCTTTAAAAAATCGCAACACCAGATATCTGTGAAAACTATTGGCCCCACCAACAGATAATCTACCAGAAATGACAACTGATGTTGACGAGCAAGGATGGACTTCACATTTTCAGAAGCTTTACAACATAAACTCTGATTTACACCCTAAAGACTCTACAAAACATCACACCTGGACTCTCACATGGCAACTAGAGGATCTAGAACGGGACATTACCAACTTGAATCCCTCACGCGCCCCGGAACCAGACTGCCTCTCAAACCAACTTATCAAAGCCAATAAAACCTTATGGGCACACTTTTCCTCCAGCATCTATGAAACCATTAACAAAACCAAGACCATTCCACCTTCTTGGTAGACTGCAATTTTGATACCCATTTACAAAAAGGGAGATACAAAAGATCAGGCCAATTATAGGCCTATTGCCTTGTTGGACCCCCTAGGAAAAATGTTTGCTACTTCTCTTCTAGACAAATTGAACACCTGGGCCAAAGCAAACAACATACACGCACTAAGTAGTCCCCCACCAGACACCGACACCGACGGAGCAGGAGCTCCAGGCGACGGCCCCTGCAGGAGCAGAGGACCCATGGAGGACTCCGACATGCTTTTCTACATTTTACATGCCTCCTGGTAAGCGCCGAAGTCATCCGCGCATGGTCAACAGAATTTCCCATTTAGCCCCTGTTTTTACTACAGGCGCTTCGCTTGAAACGCAATGTGCTTTATCTGCACATTCTTCGCCCTGAATCATTGTTCGTAGTCCCTGCCGCCATTAAGATACATGAGGTACCCTTCCTCTTGAAGATGGCCGCCCACCCGACGCCTGCTGCCCATTCCACCTGATCTGCCCCAAGCAGCCTTCTGATTGGCCTACTGGCCTATCTCTTCAGCCATTGGGCGCCGGCAGGCGAAGCCGGCCCACTCGTCCCAAGGCCCACGGAGGCAAGGCTGACTCCTGTTTCGAGCCTGTTTGGAGCCGTGAGGACCGTGTGCCAGCCCCCCTGGCCCATCTTATACAAGGTAACACTCTCTAAGGCCCAGCCGCTGCCCTAACACAAGGGGTCAACTTTACTCTACTGCTCGTTTGTACAGAAACCTTGCCTATTGCCTGAGCTGCACAGTAACTGTATCTTGAATATCTGCATCCCTTTGAACACGCCCCCATTGACTGTTGCCTTGCAACGCTCCTGCGATGTTCTTATACTCCCTGCGTTCTATACCTTTGTGTCCCGTTTGTTAAACCTGATTTTAGGACCCACTGCCACCGCACCTGCTAACGTCCTATGCTCGGGTGCCTGACTGCTACATATTGAATTCAAGTGACCCATCACCATATGTAGCCTCACTGCTACATATTGAATTCAAGTGACCCATCACCTATGCACCTCACTAGTGCGACCAATGCCTCTTTGTCCCGATTGTTAAAATCGAATCTAGTGGTTCCTCAGCCTCTATACCTTACTAAGTTACCTATGCTTCACAGTTAGATGGCGAAATTGAATTTAGATGTCCTATTGCTTATGCACCATGCTAGTGACCTATGCTCTATGGCGAATTGCTAAAGACTTGATTCCAGGTGCCCTACTGCTTTTGCACCATGCCAGGGACCTATGCCCTTGTACATTGATAATCAAAATGCTTTGGTATCTGATTGTCTAAACCGATTCCATATGTCCCTTTGCTTTCGCACCCTGTTAGTGATCTATGCTCTGTGCCTGATTGCTAAAAATTTGTATCTAGGTGTCTCATTGCCTATGCACCCCAGAGACTTAGGTTCTTGTGCCTTGATTGTCTAAATCAAATCTAGATGACCTTGCCTCACACCCTTATAGTGAACCATGCTTTATACCTGTTTGCTAACTGAATTCTTGCGCCTTGACTGTCTAAATTGAATCTAGATGACCTTGCCTTCACACCCTGATAGTGAACTATGCCTTATACCTGTTTGTTAACTGAATTTAGGCGACCCCCTGCCTATGCATCCTGCTAGGGCGTCCCACGCTCTAGTGCCCTGATTGTTAAAAACGATTCTAAATGACCCCTTGCCTTCAAACTGCAGTAAGCGACCATTGCACTCGTGCCGTGACTGCTAAAAACTGAATCCAAGTGACTCATTGCTCCCACACTGTGTTTGTGACCTTGCCTTTGTGCCTGGACTGCGCGAACTGACCCATGCCACCAGACATTAATACATCGTACTAGTCTACCCTGCCCAACATACAATGTATATCCACACTCTCTACACAGTGTTACTGAGATTAACATTGTACATCTTGAATAGCCAACACCTAATCATGCTACCCAACCTTTCTACTCCTGAGCCTGCACACAACCCACACCTATTAACTGAAATGAATTCCACACCCTGCCCTGTTCTCGCAAGAAACCGTAGATTACGTGCCAGGCTCGCAAGACTCTATGACCCACTGTCCAAACTAGCCCACAACAAGGTGACCAGGAATCCATCTCTACACCCCCTTCAACTGAATAGCAGACTCCACCGTGAGCCCATCCGAGACCAGAAAAGCACGCTATGCCACCACCCCTAACCTAGTAGATCCAGGGACCAAGGGTGCATTAATAAATGCACGTTCCATGGTAGCCCACGCATCAGACATTGCTGACCTGCTACATAATGAAGACCTGGACTTCTTAGCAGTTACCGAATCCTGGCTTCACCCCACGGCAGGCCCTGCAATTATGCTAGCAGTCCCAGACGACTACACGCTATTAAGACTTGATCGCACCACCTCTAGAGGTGGAGGTCTTGCCATTATAGCCAAAACTAAATTTACTATGACAATCAAATCTCCTATCAATGCTAGCTCCTGTGAATCTCTTACAGCTAAGTTAACCCTCTCTAGCACTCAATCCATTTCCATTCACCTTATCTACCGACCACCGGGCCCTTTAGGATCATTCGAAGAAGACCTCACAGACATCTTATCAAACAACCTCAAAAACTCCTCACAACGCATCCTACTAGGAGACTTTAACCTTGGTTTTAGCGACCCTGCAGACGCCAATGCTAGTATAATTAACAATACCCTAGAGGAACTGGGCTTCACCCAGATGATTACCGAACCTACCCATATCAAAGGGAGAACTCTGGACTGGCTAGCTGTGCACAACTGCCCAGTCCTGGTCTCTGCCATACTCCCACAGCCTTGGACAGACCACTATTTGATCTCGTTTACCCTAAAGACAACCCCAGCACAAGCCAGTACTATAGCTCCACCCATCCAATCCCGTAACAAAAAAAAATCACCTTGGAAAACCTGATACCGCTTATCACACCTACCTTGAATGCCATCCCGAACCACACTGATCCACTCACGATGGTGGATATCTATAATAAAATCATGCTCTCATCCCTCGACGCTATAGCCCCTTTGAAGCTAAAAAAGAGCAAGCCCCGGAAACACATTAACTCCTGGTTCTCGCCTCATCTCAAAGCCCTCAGACAAGAAAAGCGACGATGTGAGAAAATCTGGCGAGCTTCCCCCTCAGAAAAAAATAAAAAAAACTTGAGTAGCCTAGCCTCCCAATATAAAAAAGAAATTATACTGGCTAAACAATCGTCATTCAGCACGCGGATCTCACAAGCCAAATCTAACACCAGAGAGCTTTTCACAATACTTAAAGAGATTGAATCCCCGATTCAAATACCTGACTTGTGTATTAAAGATAAAAATTGGTGGACAGGCATTCAAAATGCCCTAGCGAACAAAATCTCATCCCTTAAGACTAAAATAAGCATTAAAAAAGAATCTCTACTCTCCTCCACCAAACAGAGTACCGCCTCCCACAAAAAGGTTTACCCGACTCAATCCCCCCCCTAGCGATTAACCCTTCCTTCTACTTCCACAAAGTATCCACCAAAGAGGTAGAGAATACTATTCTCACCCTCAAACCCTCAAACTGCCATGGAGATTTATGCCCCGCTCAACTGATTAAGGATGCTGCCCGTGATCTCGCACCATTTATCACCAAGCTAATAAATGCGTCCTTCACGTCAGGCACCGTACCTAATAATTTAAAACAGTCTTGGGTCCTCCCTCTGCTTAAAAAACCGAATCTGGACCCATCCACCCCCACCAATTACCGCCCCATTACCACAGTACCTTTCCTCCTCAAAATCATCGATAAAATAGCATACCAACAGATCCAACACTACCTTGAGCACTTCCAACTCCTAGGCGTCCGTCAATCAGGCTTCAGGCCACAACACGGAACAGAGACCGCACTCATAGACCTCAAGGCACAGATAGATGAGCTGAGAGACCAGGGGAAGACAGCACTATTGCTTCTCCTTGATCTCTCTGCGGCCTTCGATCTGGTCGACCATGAGATCTTGTGCAACCACCTACAAATAGCTGCCCACTTCTCTCAAGATGCAACTAACTGGATCCAATCTTTCCTCAATAACCGCACAATGAGAGTCTTCTCATTAACAGCATCAGCCGACCCTATCCCGATCACATGCGGTGTACCGCAAGGATCGTGCGTCTCCCCTACACTTCATAACATCTTTACGAAACCCCTTTTCGATGATCTAGACGATCTGGGTATCACCTACACTAACTACGCTGATGATACCCAGATCCTCATCCCGTTGTCGGGGGATTATGATAAGGATTTGGCCTTCGTTAATAAAGTGTACCTCATCATCCAGGCATGGATGGCCACACACGGACTATGCCTGAATGATGACAAGACGGAACTTCTCATTCTAGGCTCCACACACCTCCTTAACAAACTGGGCCACAAATACTCCTCATTCATAATTGACAACAACAAAATCATGGTAGCTAAGGAGGTTAAAACCCTCGGATTCTATCTAGATTCCACCCTTACCCTGAACAAACAAGTGAACGCAATGGCCTCTTCCACTTCTTACACTTGCAAACTTTTCAGGGCAGCCAAACCCTTTCTCTCCCCCACCAACTGCACCACCCTGGCCAGGGCACTGATCCTGTCCAAGTTGGACTATTGCAATGCCTTATATGTAGGCTGTAACAAATATATCTCCAACAAAATCCAAATACTCCAGAACAATGCCCTCAGAGCGGCCCTTAGCATCCCGAAGAAAGCCCACATCTCAGATTCCAGAAGAACTGCTAATTGGCTATCCACTTTGGACAAGATATTTCTTAAATCAGTGTCTTTGATTCACAAATGCCTCCACCAAGCAGCCCCCCAATACCTCATCGCTAGATTTACCAGACCCACCCTTTCCCGCCCCATGAGAACGGCCAATTCCAACCTCCTTCTGGTGCCCAGGTTTAAACGTACTACATATGGGGGAAACAGCTTTCCAGTAAAAGCAGCACAATACTGGAACTCCCTCCGTCGTGCAGGGAGGACCTACCCTACCACCAGTTCAGAGCTAGGACCATCAACTGGCTCAAATCCCTCGACACACAATGACTCCTAGAGACCCAGATGTGCCTCTACTATGTGGCGCATCACTGAATGTAAATTTGTTTATAGTATTGCCCTAATGCACATGTTATGTTCGTCACCTACGCATTAATTGTAAATATGTTTATAGTACTGCCTTTAATGTACATGTTCTACCCTCCGACTTGGCGTGATATTTCCGGCAATGTAACCCTAGCTGGACCTCGCCATACGTATGTAACGAAGCTTTGCAACCCTCTTGCTGCCTCTGCGCCTGGCTACCTTCGGGTTAGGTGCGCATTACAAAAAAATAAAATACAAAATACAAATACTAAGACAGACAGGTTTTATTAAATATGTGGGAACCAACATCAACCTACTCCTACTTAACTTGCTGAAGCAAGAGGCCATCCACAATCAAAGACAAATATATGCAGCATTCATAGATTTTAAGCTTGCTTTTGACCTAGTCAATAGATCACTACTATGGTCGAAATTGCGAAAATGGGGCTGCCCTGATGATATCTTGGAACCAATAAAGTTACTTTATGGCGAAACCTCGATTAGAGTCCGACTGTCACAAGACGGTAGAGTAACTGATTCCATCCCAACTAACAATGGACTCAAACAAGGTTGTCCCCTAGCGGCAACGCTTTTCAATTTATTTACATCAGACTACAAAACCGAGACAAACTCGCCATTATCAAATCCACCGAAATTAAATGCCACAACCATTGCGTGCCTGATGTATGCAGACAATATTGTGTTGTGTTCACAAACACCAAGAGACCTTCAAACAGCCCTATTAAACTTAGAAAACTATATGAAGATAAATCAACTTAAAATAAGTAAACACAAATCCAAAATAATGCTCCTGGCACCATCCCACAGAACACAACAACAGCCGAAAACATTTCTTCTTAATAATCAACCCCTTGAACAAGTAACAACAGTTAAATACTTGGGGATTTGGATGAATCACCCACTGAATCGAATTGGTCCAGCTATCCACTGGCAAATGTTTTATCTCTCGCACGTCAGGGTCGAGTTCTACACTTGACGTATGGAAGATTCACATTTAAACCAATCATATTATTTTACAGACAAAAAGTCACGGCGATTTTACTTTATGGAAGCAAATCCATGATTAACACCAACAGATCTATATGGCTGCGTCTGGAAGCCATGTTCTGGTGGAAAGTGCTCTCTTTACCTCAATTGTTTCCGATGGCCCGAATCCGATACGAACTGGCACTTCAGTCTCTTACCTCACTTCAAACATGGCGAAAACTAGATCTTTACAGGAAAATTGTCTCTGACTTGCATATTCCAGCGCTACATATTTTCCATCAAAAAGAACTCACAACTCACGCAATTGCCTTACAAACCTGGAAGAATCATATGGAAAATACTAGAATAACGGCAGATATATCCATGGAGCAGCTAACTCAACATCCAGTAAAAGCAAAACAAAAACTTGCGCGCGACGATTGGATAGCAACTATCGAAGCCAAAAGACAATTAAAACTTAACCAGGAATGCAAGTTGGACATGCACCCATTAAACGGTCTCCCGTTATATTTACAATGTTTTCCCTCTGCCTCTGTCAGAGACACTTTCCTACGGTTCCGTTTTAATTTACTAGCAACACGAGAACTGCTACAATCCAGGCAACTTCTAACCAAGGAAAATTCCTTCTGTCGGTTCTGTAAACAACAAACTGAACTAGAAACTCTACAGCACATAGTTACCTTATGTCCAGCACTTGATGAAACCAAATCCCGAATTAGAGACATGTATCTCCCATCTCCCATCTACAATCAAACTCTTACCAGAAGATCGATGGGCGAAATTTCTACATGGTGGCTCAAAGAAAGACATTTTCACAATTGTGAAAGGATATGGTCTAAGAAAGAGACCTTCTTTCTGTTTTGGAATGTATAAAAGATGAAAGGTTGAAAATGTGAACCATATCATTTTAATTAAAAAAAAAAATAGTCTTACAGTGTTTAGCCTTAGACCTATTTTTCCTGGTTTTCCACCAGCTTTGAGAATTTGAGAATTACCAGAATTACCAGCCTGTGGCATAACAGCCAGATTACGAGTGTCGGAGTGACGATTTAAATCCCCATTCATGGAGTCCATTAGGACTCCATGACGTCATTACCGGCACCGGCAGTACCTTTGCCAGTAATGACAGCGTTTTGTGCCGCTAAGGCACCTAACTGGCCTCCAGCTTTTAGCTTTTAGATGAAGGTAACACAGGTTCCCCACTGGCAAACCTGTAGTCAGCCGGTCCAGGAAAGTGCCTGTATACGCTGATGCTGGTATTTTATTACCAGACCGGGCGACTTATAATGAGGCCCGATGTTTGTTTGGCAATATCTGTTGATAGTGAGTGGTGCATGTCTGGTCACATTGTGTGGGGGCCATATGTAAGGCTCAGAGGCAGTGTAGTTAGAGTATCCATGAGGTGACAGCAGACAGTCAATAGAAAGGCCTCAGTCAATTTGACTACAAACTGTGGGTGCTGAATTTGCACTTACAGATAATGTATATCACAACGTATATGCAACATAATTACTGTTTTCAAGTAAACATTTGGGTATTCCATACTACTTTGCTAACATGTATTTTGAGCAGGTCAGTATATTAGGTCATTAAACTGAAACGCTGTACTGGTATAAGTGCAATTTGCAAAGTTTGTGCACAGGGCAATCATTGTCCTGGCTCACACATCTATTGAAATAATATGCTTGTTTTGAACAATGGGCATTTTTGCTTTACTACTAATACCATGCAAAAGGGCAATCGCAGCAGTGTACATTTTTGGAATTTGGTCCGTGGTCTCCAAGCAGTCACGTTCACTTTTCCCCAGACTCTAAACAGAAGCTTCGATTCGTCCTCCCCTGTTCTTCTGAAGGACTGTTTTCATGTTGACTGCACATTTTGCATCAGAGATGCGCGCAAAGCTAAGGCGGCTGAAAGCCAAGTGTAATGAAGTAAATAACGATGTCCATGCTGAGCAAACGTCAGGAAGGTATTGATTTAGCACAAGGGAATGAAATATATGCATACATAATATGTTTCTGGATTGTGTTAATGTTCTTGTTGATTACTGCCATTATCTTCACAATCATTAGACCATAGTGCGGCCTCAAAACCACATGATTTCTTTTTTAGCCATCATCATTAGATAAAATGGCCTTTTTATAGTCCTTATCAAACTGTTTTGATAACACCTCATTGGCTACCTGCTCAATTTGATGAAGTCACAACTTGGTTAAGATGTTGAATTTTCTCTAGACTCCTCGTGTGCTTCGACACTTCAACAATGAAGTGAATTTCTGTTTATTTCATTTATTTGAGGCCCGGTTTTGAATGGTCCTGATAGCTCATGGGGAGAGGTCTAAGGGCGCTGAAGATATGCTCCATGTAGCGTGTAATGCCATATTTTAATGGTGTGGTTGTTTGATCTCTTAGCGTGCAGAGGTTGATATGGTGCACAACAGTGCTTTTAGGCACACCATACAGTTCATCTACTGTAGCACATGTCAGCTGGACATTCTGAAATGTGCTACTTTGTGCAAGAAAATAAAGAGCATATATATATATATATATATATATATATTTTACACAGCCACGGTAGCGGCTATGTAGTTATGGTTACGTTGCTGTTTCCATAGGAACAGCACTTTTTGGGTGGCCTATAACTCCACTCCCCCTGGACGAATCCTCACCAAACTTTGCAAAAAAATTATATGGGCTACTCTAATTGTTTGGTGATGTTTGGTCCAGGGGGGCAGAAGTTATAGGGGGGGGGCCCAAAATGTCTTTTTTTCCCCATATACTGAATGGGGGAAAAACTTTGCGCATGCCTACAGGTCAAACCGCTGGGCAGATTTTCACCAGAATTGTGCCAGGGGCTTGGTCCTGAAAGCCTGTTTTTGTAAATTTTGTGACAATCCATGCAGTAGTTTTCTTTAAAATGACCAAAAAGTAGGTCTCAAAAAGTTAGTGATATCTATGTCCGCTCCACGGTCACACTTCCCTGTTCGCTCCGCGGACAAGATACCGATTGGCTAAGGGGCTGGCGTCATAACCGGGAACACGCGACGTCTCCGCCGATTGGCTGCATTGAGACGTGTACTGCGTCAGATTGTTTGGATGCGCCCGACATTTTGGATCTGCCGACAGCGTGGCGGCGACCAGCGGCAAACTGCTATTTTGGAAACTGTTTTGCTGTGTCAGAGTGCTTGGGAAGGTGCAGACAGTAAGAGATGGGTGAAATACTGTATTTGTTCAGGTGGTAGGTGTTAATGATGTATTGCCTTTTTCGGGATGTTTGTAAGTACAGAAAATCAGGGGTCTCATAAGGATAGTAATTCAGTCCGTGTTGTGCGCAGGGAACTTGAAACTGTTCTAAGGACACGAGTGGTGTTAGCGAACATTGAAATTGCATACATGCAGTAGTTAAATGTTTTTTTCTATGGATAGCATTTGCTACAGTTATAATGTTTCATTCTATGGGTGTGCTAATGATTTATAAGCGACCATGGGTGTAATATGCTGCGGTGGTTGTGGCCAGGGCCAAGAGTCTTGGGTGCATGGCCGTTCACCGTAGACCGTAGGCCATACTTCCAGGACTCTAGGCCCTGGCCACAACCACCGCAGCATGTCACAGCTATGGATACAACTGTAGTACTGCTTATCGATCAGATGGTTGTGGGGAGTGTGTACAGTCTTGGGCCATGCACCCAAGAACAAAGTTATAAGCACTGGAGTTATAAGACACTGCACACCCATGCATTGAAATATCTATGGACATACACATAAGACTCTAGGCCCTGGCCCATCCACTGCAGCATGTCAGAGCTATAGGTACACCCGTAGTACCGCACATTACTCAGGTGGTTGTGGGGAGGGCCTGCACGGCCACGCACCCAAGACCATATTTATACGTAGTTCAGTTACAAGCCACAAAGGGTGTGATATGCTGTGGTTGTTGTGGCGAGGACGTAGACTCTTTGGTGCATGGCCAAATGCACCCAAAAACAAAGTTATAAGCACTGCAGTTATAAGCCACTATAGGTTTTATATACTGCACAGCCATACATTGAATATCTATGGCCTTACACCCAGGACCTTTGCCTCTGGCCACAACTACTGCAGCATATTACAGCTATAGGTACACCCGTAGTATCAAACATCATTCAGGTGGTTGCGGGGAGTGTTTAGCGTCTTGGGTGCGTGGCAGAAGGCTATGCACCCAAAACTAAATGTATACGTAGTGCACTTAGAAGCCACAATCGGTGTGATACAGTGTGGCGGTTCTGGCCAGGAGCTAAAGTCTTGGGTGCATTACACCCAAGAGTGTAGACCCTGCTCACAACCACTGCAGCATATCACAATCATGAATCACACCCATACAGTCAATTATGTATCTGGTAGGTGTGGTCAGGGCCTAGAGTCCTGGGTACAAATTGAGTACATGCTACAGTTATAATGTTTCATTCTATGGGTGTGCTAATGATGTATATGGATCTTCTTGTGAGTTTATAGTGAATCTCACCATTCCAGCACAGTAGTCCAATTTTTGTCTTAATCCGTGAACACTGTACATGTTGTCAGGATTATTTGTTGCGTTTCTATGAAGGACTAACATTTGCAAACACAATTGGTCTGTACTGTGTAAGTAACTATTGTTAACAATTGGTGGAAATTGAAATAGAATATTCATTGCTATATTTGCATAGCAACTTCCACCAGTTTCATTTGAAAATTTGAATGGACCACCTAGTTCTGTCACTGAGTGCTTATTTCTGAGTTTTTGTTCCTTCTTTGAAGAAGGACCTGATTTACTTTCCCTAATAGGTTCTTCTTTGCTTGTGGTAATTGATGACGTTTTAGCTTCTTTTGTTTTCTTTGAAGGATTTGCCGTCAGATTTTGTTGCATTTCTGTTTGAATTAGTTTTCTTTTGCCACGTTTTACTTTTTCTGGAACAGGATATTGTTTCAGATGGGGGGTGCACAGTGAACACAGTCTATTGTATTCTAAAATGCAAGGAATATCAGCGTTCAGTTTATGTGCATCAAAGTTGATTAGAAATAGACCGTCAAGTCTATGTAAGCATGACAGTGCTACGTAGCTCATTCCTTCTTTAAAGACTGTGTTTCCTATAACTATCAATGTTTTGTCTAGGGCAAGACCTTGGGATTTATGAATGGTGACTGCATATGCAAGCGTTAGAGAAAATTGTTCTCTACGTACATACATGTCTTTGAAGAAAAGGAATCGAGCCGTTGAGCGCCCTATCCTTTTCACTTCTGAAAGTTTGTCAAAGCGAATATTGACAAACTGAATGTTGTTGTCACAGGGGTATGTTCGAAAGCCAACAACTGTACCCAGTGCCCCATTAACTAACCTTTGCTCCACGTCAAGGTTACGTTTAAGCGTTACACTACAATTTAATGATCATTTTAATATTTTTTGCAACCCAGCTGTGTTAGAGATTAAATGTTCTAATGTATTTAGTCTTGTTGTGGCTTGCTCACACATGGGTAGTGTCATACTATGTACGTCTAGTTTGTCTGTGGCTCAAATTTCCATTATTGGTTACATTTCTTTTTTTAACATTCTTTCATTGAATTTGAAACAGCTTGCAAGAGTTGGCATTAAGGCCATACAATTGACATGTTTGTGCGCTAATTGTTCCATAACATCAGTAGCACATGCAATATCGCCATAAAGGGCATGAATGTTTTTCAATATTGATTGAGCTTCTTGAGATAGTACACCAACTCTAATACTTTTTAGAATGTTTGCATAAGTGAGATCTGTAGATTGCCGCATGTTTTCTGTTAATTCTCTGTATTGGAAATGTTGCCAAAGGTTGACATTTCCAATGCTGCCAACAATTTTACGACAGAGTTTGTGTCCTAAGGTTTTAAAAATAGGTTCACCTTTTACTGGTGTCAATTGTAGAAGATCTCCGAAAACGATAATGGGTTTCCCTGCAAAGAGTTCTTCGTACTTTGTTTTCAGTACCTCTTGCAATATGAGGTGAATCAAAGCCAACATTAGGTTGGAGACCATGCTCACTTCATCTATTCTGCGTAGTTCCATTGCAGCATCGTTAGAAAGTTTGTAATAGTCTAATTTGTTTTGGTGTTCTACTGGAAGGAGTAGTAATCGGTGTAAAGTGACACAGCCTATGTTGTAGGCAGCTAAAACTGTGGGGTCAGTTACAACAGCTGACAGTTTGTTGTTTGTCAATTGTTGAAGGAACTTGCTGATGATTTTGATTAAGAATGGTTTTCCTGACCCAGCTTCACCACTGACATACAGCAGTATAGATTTGAAATTTTGGCAGGTACATTCTTTATTTTTGTGTTGTACACCATGTGCAATTTGTTTTGTTGCTTCTTCAAAAATGGTGCGCTGATGTTTGTTAAGTTTTGCTTGTAGTACAGTAAAATCTTCTATATCTTGTTCATAGTGATACATGGGGCCTCATTACGACCCTGGCGGTACGTAGTGCACGGCGCCGTAAAAGATGCTGGCCCCATTCACTCCGTTCCGCCGCATTACGAGTTCCCTTCGTGGGACACAGTAAACACGCCTGGGAAAACCAGGCATGCTTACCGGGTCCCGCGAGGGGAAGAGGGAGCAAACAACAGGCCATCTCGTAATGGCCCGTTGTTTGCTCCCTCTCCCATTCCAATTCAGCCCTACGGGGAATGGGGGAGGACCGTGTCCGGGTCCTTGGAGGGAGGAATTACCGGGCCTTCCGAACTCGGAATGGCCCGTTAAGTCCTCATTCCGAGGACCCGGACCCTGATGCGATTTCGGCGGCAGCCATGCCGCCAACAGCGGCATGGTTACCGCCAAACTCGTAATGAGGGCCATGGTGTTTTCCACTTCTGTCACAGCTAATTCTGCCTCATTTGCTATTAGTGGCTGTCCTAGTGGTTCTTGGCTTCCTGTTAGGGAAGGTTGACTACTGTCGGAAGTGTCCTTATCTAGTTGGGCCTGAAGTTCTTCTTCGTGTTGCAGTTCATTGTGCAACATTGTTTTGTACTGCGTAAAGTTCACATCGGTTTCATTTGCGCTTTCATTTGCTTTGAAAGCATCTTCATAGCAGTCATTTCTTCCTCTTTTCTCCATGGTTTAAAAAGTTGTAGCAGAGACATGTAATATAGTTCATTCTATTGAGGTGTTTTTAATGACAATTTGACATGATTAATTAAGCTTCGTTTGAAAAGTTTCACTAAGCTGCCTTCACAATCTGTCACTCTATATCTACCTTTGCTTTCATCGGGTTTTATATGATTTTTGTTTGCAAAGTTTTGACCTATGTGGTATAGACACATGTTTTCCAAAGTGCTACTTCTGTTCCGATAGTATGTGTCCAGTAAATTGTTTTTTAAAATGTCTTGGCTGTTGGGATCATTTCTGGCAATTGTTTCTATGTTCTCATTTGATTTTAGAACTCTTTTTCTAGATTTAGCAGGACCAAGACGTAGCCATACTGTGTTGTCTGATTTTCCATACAAAGCAGTACCGGTTAAACGATCCGCTGCTTCATAAGTGCCACATTCTCTATGAGAGATCATTTTTATGGCTAGGCTGTACAATTTCTAAGATAGTGTTTTGTCTGATGATAGGTCATTCCAGAGGTCTTGAAGCTATGTTTTTTCTACTTTTGTTAAGTAGGCTGTAACATATCGTGCAATTGCAGTAGAATTGTCTGCAATGTATTGCACATCTATGTTTGCATTCTATAAGAGGGGAATGATTGTGTTGTAATCATTGATATATTTTGATTTTTCTTTTCTTTTTATGCAATATGTGTTCTTAGGTGATTTACCTTTAACACTATGTCGAACTGAAGACATGAATTGTTCACTTCACCTGTTTCTGTAACTGGTCTAGGGAAACCAAAGCAGCATTTGGTATAGTATTTCCCTTTGCTTTTGTATTTGCGACGACAATATTTGCCACATTTGTGTCTTTGAAATTGTAAAATCTGTCCATGCAGGTCACTATGTGTCCGTTGTGAAGGGATTTCACAAGTGACATATTTTTGGATGAACTGCATAACATTGGCATCACTGTTGTGACTGAATTTAGGTGCACCTTTGATCCATAAAAGCATGTGAATATGAGGTGCTCCTTTTGCTTGGTATTCTTTTCTCCAAAAGAAGTGTTGCACTTCTCTGAGGGGAGGAACAGTTTTATTACAAATAAAGTGTAGCATAGCAATGAAACGATGATGGAAATATCTTGACACATTAACTGGATCTAGAGAACAAAGTTCTCCAGGTGTTAATATATCTATGTTGGTTTTGTTGTTGTTTGATATGCGTAGGAACTCATGTAAATCTTCCAATGCATATTCTGCATGACTTAGTGTAACAAACCAAGTCAGTAGTCCAAGGTTTCTGATCATACACCGTACGTCTCTGTGCCATCGGAACCAGTATTCTTTTGTACCACGCATGTTTGCAAACAGATTTGTTATACTTGATTGCAAAACCTCATCTTTTTCTTGTACTTTTTGTATTAATTGTGTAGCTGACAAATTTTGAAAGTGGGTTCCAGATTTCAAAATAGTGTGCAACTCCGTAACATAGGGTTGGTAATTCACTTTCAAAGAGTAAGTGGAATATGTATTCCACATTTTGTCTAAATCTGGGATCTTGCGAATACATTCGTAATGAGCGGTTTTCTGATGCTGTAATCTGAGTGGGTCTATCATCATATCTTCCGCCTCTGCCAGTAGGAAATAGCAGTGGAAAAGCACGTTCTTCTATACTTTTTTCCAATATGCTCATTGGTGACCCTTTGGTTTGCCGCATTTGGTAAGTTTCTAGTGCATCATCTATGCTTTCATTGGAATGCAATGGATGAATTGTGTAATGGTCCAAAAGAGTGGATACTGCAGCAGGATCCAGAAGTTCAAATTGACCAGTTTCTGATGACTCTTGAATTATTTCAGTTGTTTACCTTAAGTTTTCTTCAATATTTATTTCCTTGTAGTATTCGTTATTGTCTTTCAGATATTGCAAGGCTTGTCTACATTTATGTAAGTCCACCAGTTGTTGCCAAATTTTTTTGTCTTTTGTTGGTACACCATTTACCGAGACAATTAAAGAATTCTGTAGAATGAGTACATTTTTTGTTAGATCTAATGGCAAGTAAACTACTTTGCCACGAATGCCTTTCACCAATTCAGAGGGAGGCAATTTTGCGGTTTTGGTTGAAGGTGTATAAATGATTGAAATGGGTGAGCTGTTTGAATTATGATGCTCTCATATAAATTTAGTTGTTGCAGGGGTTTCAGTAGTGGGAACAATTCCAAATTATTTGTGATAGCACGTGAAGGAGTTTGGTTGTTGTCCAGTTTTGTAGTGCAGTAACTGCAACATATTAGGGATTCACTTATTTTGTATTTGTTGTCTGCTGCAAGGTAGAGCACTAATTCAAACCATTTGGAATCTTCATTGTCTTTAATTTTGTATGACATGTCTATATTTTTTGTATTTCTTTTATAAAACGTTCTGCGGCAACACAAACACACATGGTTTGGTAGTTCAGCTGATGCACTTTTAAATGTTAGTACTTCGTTTTTGTATGTGTGTAATAGAAGTTTGCTATGTGCAGAATTGTTGCTAGTCTGTTCTAAAACTATTGTATTTTGTAAGTGGCTTTCACTTCCAAAATATTTTCTCTGGATACGGTCGATTTCTTGTTGTAGGTATTTGGGTGTACCATGCAGAAGCGTGTTATTTAAATTGGCTAATTCTAAAGCTGGAGTTTTAGCAAAGTACCTTTTATACACTAGATTTCTTACATTTGAATGATGTATTGATATCCTTTTGATTTCATGGAAGGTGCGTTTGCAAATAGGTCCTAAAATGCAGGCTAATGAATGTCCTTGTAGTCCTGTGTATTTGCGCAATGGACAGATATCCATATTTTGCAGCATTTTCATTTTAATTTTGTCTTTACCTTTCACATACTGATTGAGGAACTGACATAAAGATTTGAAAGATTTGTTAGGAATGTAACACATTGACGTGCATGCCCATTTGTATACTGGACGGTCTGGTTCAGTCGAATCGAGAGGTAATTCTGAGTTTTCAGGGGCTACCTTTGTAAGCAGTGTTTCTTGTTCCATGATGGTATTATTGATTTTTTCATACCCTCGTCCACTGCTATGGATGGCAATTGTGTTTGTTTGATTATGTTTGTATGCTTCTTCATTAAAATATGGTCTGTGGTTGTTGTGTGACTCCATTCACCTCCACAAATATTTAAGAAGTTATTTTTGTTCACATTGACAAGTTTGTTTTGTAGTTTAGTACTTAGTTTTGTTAGTGGTTTCATCCTATTTAACACTAATATGAATAACTTCCTTTTGAGTAGGATTGTACTGTCTACGAGCGCTTATAGGATTAATTTTCTACATTAGGTTTTAAGGGTTGAGGATGATTTCGGTCCTCTTCTTATTAGATTCTGAAGGACTCTGTGGCAAAACATTTTTGCTAAAATACTTCTTTTACAATGGGTTCTTGTTACTATATGAGGATTACTAAGAGCATTGTTAGCAGTACTGGTAGCTGATTTTTTGTGAAGCGTTTTGTGTTTCGTGCCGCATTTTGATAGAGGAGGTACAGTTTCGGTAGTTGAAGCTTCCTGTGTTTCGCTAAACAACTGTATTAGGTGTTTTGTTCCAATGTTCTCTACAAACTCTGCTACAGATGGATGCTTACTTTGGACACTTTTATTTTCATTTGCTCCATTTCTGCGTTCCTTTCTACGGACCTGCTTTTTGCATTCTTTGGGGTCTGATGAAAAAAAGAAGGCATGGTTTGGTCTGTTGTACAATGTATGTGTGCTGTGTGGATGATTGCATGAGTTTGATGGGGAAGCTGTTTGTGGTGGTGTGTGAATGTGCATTGGCCTGTTATTATGAGTTGAGGAGCCTAATTTTCTGTTTGTATACTACTACACTGTGCTTCAGATGAGAGTACAAAGTGAGCTAGTGGTGAGGAGAAGCATTAATAGTAAACATAATGGTATACAATTGAAACAGCTATTTCTTTTCTAACACTAACATGCTAAGGCTTCTGTATGTTATTTGAGTTCCAAAAACAAAGGGATTTGTGAGCCACTCTGCCTAATATTCTTTGTTCAATAAATGGGGATTTGTGGGTAGAATGGCTCATAAATCAATGTTTGTTTTGCTGCGCAAATTAAATAAATAACCCACACAGTCTCTTTGAGGAGCAGTAAGAATATAAAGGTAGTACTGTACTTACTTTTATTTTGCAGATTGACCAGGTTTCTTCGGATATGTCATTTGCAGTGTAGATGCTGTTGATTTTCAGGAGAGTAGTCTTCACTGCGATTGTAAAAAGAAGTGAGTATCTTTGCTTGTTTAAAGCAGTGATGTTACTGTGCACATTAATTTTGCATCTTTCGTCGGAGTATTCTCCTTTGACATCTCAACAGAGTGTATATGTGCATTTCACTACACTATGTACTGCCTTTGTATGTTATTTGCAGTATGTTAGTTGAACGTGATTCGCAAATGAGTATAATTTTTAGTTTATGAAAATGCCTTGTTTTTGTTAAGCTGTGTTGTCCATAGCAGAGAGGTTTGTAAGTGATAGGCCATTGTAGTAGATGGGAAAAAATTCCCTGCTTTCATATTATAAGTACGAATCGGAAAAATCGGGAGACCCACAGAGGGAGATGTCACCACCGTAATCGGGAGCGTTTATTTTTCTCATACGACTGGATTGGAAGTAGCCTTAATGTAGGCGATACACAGTAAAAAATTGTGACATTTTCTAATGTGTAAATAGGGAGTGTTGTTATGTATGTATAGGTTATGCAGGAGACAGTAAGAAGAAGTGTGGTTTGTGAGTGAAAAATCGGAAGTCTTGGATTTAAAGGAGGAGCATTGGTATGTATTGGCTAGGCAAATTTAGTGGCATTAATTGGTTTACATTAAATCATAAGGGTTGCACATGTTCTCTGATTAAAATATACATACCTGTTCTTTATACTTATGCATGTGTGCATGCATGGAGCTGTACGTAGAAATCTGTGACACTTGCACAGTAGTTTTTGAAGTAGGTGCTTTGTAATGATATGCGACTTGCATTCAGAGTAATCAATAGTACATTTGAAGTGAGAAATTTTGATGACGGAGTTAGATGTAGAGATGTTGCATGCGATTGGCGGATGGTTGTGTGACTGCTTAGCTGTGTCCAATGAGGGAATGGATTTGTGAGTGATGTCGAAAGTGTAGAAGGTCTGGCTAAAAGTTACATGCTGCACGTAGACAGCGCTTGTCCGTGGGTAGGGGCTGTGACATACAGGGTTACACAGCAAATCCTGCATGGAAAGGGGACTGTAGGCATCAGCCAATCAGAAGTTCACATTATTCTTTTGTGTTGAAAGACGGTGTGTATCCTGAAGAAGGCAGAGGTGGAGAGAGTCAGAGTTTTGGTCCTTGGAGATATTTTTGTGTATGGTTTACATCACTATTCCTAAAGTAGGCATGTGGTACACAATTTCGATGTGAGAGGAGTGGAGGTGGTGTGGAGCGCTGAGAGTGATGGCAATGTTGGGGCAATTCTCCAAGTTTGCACAGACATGCACAGGATGACCACTCCCCATGTGGTACTTTTGCACTACGGTGCTTGCCATTTGGGCTAAGTGAGCTCACATACTTTGTTGGAAGATTTGGAACAGTTGGTGCAAGCAGTCGTTAACATCTTTCCAACTGCGAAAGTCATTTTTTCTGGGTTACTCCCTAGAGGAAAATGGGACAATAGTTCTTTTTTCTGTCCTGATCAAACTATTGGGAGGTGTAACATCAATCGCAGCATGCATGCTTTCATGTTACGAGCTGGTATGTTTTTCTGCAGCCACGAGAACTTTGTTCCCAGTAATGCGGCTTATTTTGAAGCAGATGGTGTTGCGTTATCTTCTTTGGTAAATGCCATGTTCTTTTGTAATGTTAGGCTTGCCTTGGAGAAGGTTCTGTAATGATTGTAGGAGTAAAGTAAGAAGAAAAAATATTTAAAAAATACAAAATAACAGGTGTCCTTAAGGCATCTACCCCAAAAACAAAAAAAGTCTCTTTTCAGAGCCCACCCTAAAGGGGAAAAGGGGAATAATATTGAAATGTCAAGTCGCCATGGACATGGCGGTAGTCTGCAGACAGCGCGTATTACCAACGGGGATTCTGGGGTGGAGATGCATGCAAATGAGAATGTGCGAAGGTAGGGATTGGTCTGTAAAGTTCACTAGGTGTGTTCTGAATGGAGAAGTTTACTGTGAACATCTTCTACCTGACAGGACACCAGACAGCCATGGTTCTGTGTTCTCGAAAACAGAGTATCTGGATTTAGGGAGACTCATTGGTTGATAGTGCATGCTGAAAGTTGCGGTCTATCTGTAGATCTTGGATTACCTCATGTGGAAGTGCACTGGCATGGTGTGCATGGAATGAGGTGGCTGAACTTGGTACCTCTCTGTGCTTCTTTACAGACAGAGCTTCATCCTGATATAATTATCATTCATTGCGGAGTAAACAGTTTAGGCCATGTCTCTGGAATTTCTTTGAAATTTGCAATGAAGGAAGGACATGCAAAAGTCATGGACATGGTTCAAAATTGCCAAATACTTTTTTCCCGTATTGCACAATGACAAAGACAGCTGCGTACTTCTGCATTTGTTACACAAATGGAGAAAGCGAGGCGCAAATTTAATAAGGCTGTGTGTGCCTTTCTAAGAGATGGTGGCATGTCCTCATTCCACAATGAACACATTTTGTTTCGCAGCACTTTCATTTTTCGCAGAGATGGAGTCCATCTCACATATGCTGGCAATCAGATTTTTCTTCGAAATGTACAAAATGCATTGCAACCTTTTTTGGATTCATAGTCACCTATTTGGCAATCCGTTTTTTCCAATCCATAGTTTTCAAAACACACAAAACACCACCAAAAGGCTCAGCGAAAAGTGCTTTAGTTTTGCTCCGCTTGCACCCTCCATTTTTGTGCATCCTACGACTGCCCGCTAACTTTTTGAGAAATGTGCGGGGACCTACAACTGTCACTTGAAGTTCTACTGTTAAACTGAGAAAGGCGGCTCTGAAAAGAGCCTTTTTTTGTAATTTTTGTTGTTTTCCAGTTTATTGCTTTTCAGCACATGACACACTAGGAGAGGAGGGCAAAGGAGGGTAAGGAAGGGACACCAACCACAGGGATAAGAAAGGGCAGGTGGAGAGAGAAATATATAGGGTGGCCTTTACTTAGGTAGGGCACAGTTCTTCTGGTACTCTGTGACCATAGCCTCAAAAGCACTTCGAAAACCTGCAGAGTACTGCGTTGCAGTACATACACAATATTGTGACACTCGAAAGATAAGGGTCAACAGCATCACGGGTGGCTTGTGAGGCAGTTGGAGGGATGCGCTCCCCCATAGGAGTGTCTCTTGTGGTGAGAGGATCGGACACGGAGGATGCTGTGGAGGAACTCAATCTACTACGTTCTTCACATGGTACCACCTTGCAAATGTCTGCACTGTGGAAAGAAGTTAGGTGTCGCTTCATGGTTGTCGTACCAAAGCTGTATGCAATAGGTCTCCTGCGACTCAGCACCAACTGGCACTGGTTACACCTGACCAGGTTTGCACGTTCTTTTGGTACATTCCCAAAAACCGAAAACAACCGCCACACCCACGACTCCCGGCGAGTGCTTGTAGTGTGGAGTTCCTCCACCTCATTCTCTTTTTCCTCTTCTTCCTCGCTCTCTACATCCTCACCCGTATTTCCCTCTGCAGGCCCTTGGGGAGATGGCAGTGCAGGGTTTGAGGGTGGTGCTGAGGCTAATGAAGCAACAGTAGCCATGGATGCCTTAAGGATTAGTCGGCTAAAGTTTGCTACAGCTGTAAAGGCAGCTCAAGTGAATCTGCTGTAGCCAGAAGCACAATAAAGATGAGCTCGGGGGTGTGGCCATTTATAGGGGTGGAGGGGTGCGGCTTGTGACCTTATTGCACACTCAAAAGCATTGCAAACATTCCAAACACTACATTCAAAGGTAGGGCCTTTGTATGGGACATGTGAAATGGTGATTTTATACTGTAAAATAATTTACCTTGTTTACATAAGTTCTTTTGAAATGTTGTGGAAGCAGACAAACTGCGCAAATTAGTACACACGCTCAGTGTGGGTGCGGTCACATGATGACATCCTAAACACATCTGTGAAGGAAATACATGCCCGCTGGACAGTAAATGCAGAGTAACGGATGTGCGCATGCGTGCAGGTGTTCTACGGACACTGTTCGGGTCCTGAAAGTAATTAAAAGTGCGATACAAGTGACATGGACAGTTAAAGATAGGCGCACTGTTTGCAGTACTTATGGGTGTAGTACGCATGTGCGTACATGATCTGCTGACTGTACGGCCAGATACAGTGTCCTTAGGACACCTCCATTTTGTTTGCCAATGGACATGCCGGCCACCGCGCCTGTTCTACGGACAGATCCTTCTTGGCTGCAGACGGTACGGAAAGGTATAGTGTCCTTAGGACACTCCCATTTTGTTCATTTACAGACATCCCGGGCAACTGGTGTGCTCTAAGAACATTTTTTATCTTGTTTGTGAGCAGTACGAAGCAGTACAGAAAGGTATAATCTCCTTAGGACGCCCCATTCTGTTCATTTACGCACAACCTGACCAGATGGTGCCTTCTAAGATCCGTTCCATCTTGGATGCCATTGGTAGAGGTAGGTGTATTGCCGTTAGAACATCCATATGCTATTGTTTACGGCCAACTCGAACAGGCACGCTGTCCGCGAACAATTTTAACTCTTTTTAAAAAAAATATTTGCCTCACACCCTTTCACTACAACTAACATATTAAAATGTCCAATACACACACACAGATCAATCAAAAGAAATACTGGGGGAAGCAGATACTTAAACCAATATAGGGGAATTAGGGTTTAATACAGGCTGGCTCTGAAAGGTTGATTAGTGAGGGGATGAAGGGATGGATTTTTCATCAAAACATTTCTTTTCTTCTTCAAGGTTTGGGGATGGTTCACTAGGAAATGGAAAAGGGGGGCAGGTACAGTTAGGACAGTGATATCGTATTTTTCCTCTAACAAATTCCTCCACAAATTGCCTTAAATTGTTAAAATTGTCATTTAATATGTCCATTTTCAATTCCATCCTTTTCAGCCTATCTTCCTTTGTGTCGTTTGTTGGCCTTTCTTTTTTTACCTGGTCTGTTAAAAATAAATATATATATGTTAAATGACAATAAAATACTGATCATTAATTTGCTCATGCAGAGCAGTGTGTACCATTATTATCGCTATCTTCTGACATTTCCCAATGTGGAAAATTCTCCTCCAGCCACTCCAAAGTACTGCACATTTCTGTGTCAAAACAACAGAAATACATTACTTTTTCAACGTCTCAAACAAAAAAATACACACACATATAAGAAAAATGAAGTTCACTTACTATTTTGTTGTAATTTCTCTTTGTTGAACTGTGTGTGTTTACTGTCATTCCTGGTTGCACAGTTTTGTGAGGTAATTACGTTGGAGGCATACCTTTTTTTGTTATGGTATAATCCATTTCATTCTACATGGTAATTAAATGCATGGTTATTGTTTCAGAAGTTTAGGTTCACTTATTTTTTTATTAGTACTTATAATGTTTTTATGTGTCCTTTTTCAAAGTTCTGCAGTTTCCATATAACACAATAGTACAATTCCAGATATCCCCTGACTGTTTGGGTACTGTTGACCTCGTCCGCGCCCGTCCGCAGACAGGCGCTCAGTCTGTGCCTTTCACATATCATTAGCAAGGGGGTTCAGTATGTTCTATGTTACATCTATATAAAGTAAGGAAAGTATAGTACATATCTCCCAAAATCACCTGATGAAAGTGTATATTCAGTAAAAAACTTTGTTAAAGAAATGTTATGATTAAGTTCCCCTTCTAAAAACCTGTGAAATTCACACAAAAAAAACTTTGTTAGGGGACATTATGGTTAAGTTGCGCTACTAAAAACCTGTGAAATTCACTAAAACAGTTCATAAACGTGACATTATGGTTCAAAGTAAAACCGAAAAACCCCTGAAATTCGCCAGTTATCTTAGGCTAAGCAACCATAACTGCCCGCACCAGTGTGCACTGCTAACACTACCACACAGGACATGATAGATGGCATCACAAATGTCACTGGGGAGCCAGTCACAGCTTGGACATTTTCACATTATTGGGAAAATGTGTCACATGCAGCAAAGATAGAAAGGGACTAATGGGAAGGGGCCAGTGAGGTAAAAATCAACTAAGGTTGGTGGAGGACATAGGGGAAAGGAAGGAGGCACATGGGGAGCACCTGTGGGGGCTTTTTAATTTTTAAGCGTTAGCACATTAATTAGCATGAGATTACTGTGGTCATTATCGGGGGATTATCAGAGGAATGGAAACTGAGGGAATCAAATAAATGGAGGAACATCTGTTGTTATCACATCTACAAGTCAGGGGAAATGAATTTGTATGCCAGTGTCCCTGTTCGTTGGGTCCCAAAGAAACCTATTGGTGCAACATGTGCAGTGGCCACGGTCGACAGATGTGGCCACTGGTCATGGGTGAAGGTCATGAAGAGTGGGCTTGAAAGAAATCTAGTGTATTAAAATATACAGTGGGCATGGCTGAAGACCATGTTCACTGGCCAGAACCTATTGCTGCAACATGTACATTGGCAAAGGCCAAAGTCTAGTGGCACTGGAATAAACTATGGTATAGCAAAACCCTGGAACCTCATTGAAAAACTTTAGTTAAGGGAAAGGTAAGATGATTAGATTTAATGGAACACAACTTTTGAAATTCAGGGGATGTGGGAAGTGATGATCATCTTAACTCGTGTCCCTCTGTCATCAATGGTGGGATGCAGAGTTAAGATGATCATCACTACCCACATCTGCTGTATTTGAAGGTTTTGTTGCATTAAATCTGATCACCTTAACTAAAGTTTTTCAATTAATTATAGTGCAGACAGAATTGATGTAAGGGCCTGCGCGCCCTAGACTGGAGGTTATGGGAAAGATAAGTAAAAAAAAGACAGAAGTTATTAAGAAAAATTAAATGCAGTTTCAGCCTAGTCCCCATTCATTTACCATAGAGGAAAAGTCAAATCTTTGCTTGAGCACACAGTTCAAACCGCTGGGTGGAATTGGACTAGGTGCAAAACAACTTGGGCAGGAAGCATTGACTTGGTTTCCCAGGAGGCAGGCGGGGTCTGGTGTTATTGCGACAAATAGTGTTTTAAAATATTTGATGGAGAAGGGGGTGCCCCCTACTCCCACAATTACAGGTGATAGTTCCAATGGTGCTTTACAGCAGGGAGACTTTTCAGAAATGAAAAACCACTTTTTTTTAGGTTTGATGCAAGAGATAACCACAGTTATACCCATGGCTTCCCAAAAAGGAAAGGGTATAACAATAGCATTTGAAGGAGGAACAACTATGCAATGGCATTAGGCTAGAGGTGATGGGGGAAAGAGGACACTATGTGAAGTTGATGAATTGGAGGGTGGCTCGGGACCAGGTTAAGAGCACAAATTTATAACATAACCCTTGAAATTCGCAGAAAAAACGTTAGCTAAAATGTAGTTATGTTGACCAGATTTATTGCATCAAAACCCTTGAAATTCAGGGGATGTGGGTGTCATGACTGGCTTAATTGGGCCCATACCCCTGGTTCGTGGCAATGCCCATTTGGAAGTCCTTTTGGTGACTATGCTGGCACCCTGATATGTGTCTTGCATGCTGCAGCAACTCATTAAAGGGCTCTGCAAATTCAACCACATTACCCAGGCCCTCATCGACCTGCACTGGCTCCCACTGTAAGTCTGTACCATCTTCAAATCCTGTTGCATCGTCTACAAGGCTGTCATCTTGAAGTCCATAAGCTACCTCATTGAGACCTGAGATCCACCAGAAGTATGGAAATGTGCAGACCTGCATTACAACAGTGCCGGAAGTAAAGAACCAGAAGACAGGCCTTCTCTTTCTACGCCAATACTCAGGAACCTCCTCCTTTTAAACATCAGACTTGCCCCAACATTTCTACAGTTCAGGGAAGAGCTTAAGACCTTCCTCTTCAATGAATGGCTCCTCCTTAACACCCAAGACCTTGCAATCGGCACTCCCCAGCCTAGCTGAGACAAGTGATCTGCTCCCCTCTGTCTTCCGCCATGCTGTCAATTGTCCATCCTCACATGTTAGCCCCACTCCTTTTTTCTATGCTTCCCTTAACATTTTCTTCCCCCTATGATTGTAAAGCAATCCTTTGCTCCCTGAAGCTGGGTCCATGCTCAATAAATACCTTAATAATAATAACAATAATAATAATAATAATAATAATAATAATAATAATAATAATAATAATAATAATAATGTTCTTTCAAACTTAAACCAATGAAGTGAATACATAACTTTTCAGCTCATGTGAGCCCTTGTTAGGGATATGGTAATAATACTAAAAACACGTGCTAATTTGCATACCTCTTACTTTTAAAATATCACCTTTATATGAGTTTGTATTGCAGCAGATGTTTACTGCATGGGGTACATAGTGTACACGAGGTAAATCAACATAGTTACCCTATCTCGAACCTCCCATGTACACTAGGGTCATTTTCATCGTGATGTAGTGTAAAAGGCATGCATGCAATGCAGGTGTACACCTATTATGCGTGCTGTTTCTTTGCTGTGCTTTTAAAATGGAGCCATGGAGTGTAATACCTCTCAACCACCCACGCTACTACGCTATACAAATCCACATTCATTACCGTCCTCATCTGGTTTCATGCTTCTAGAAGCCCATTGGATCCATGGGGTATCTGCCTTCTGTATATACTTGCTCAAAGCCGGCAGATTCCAAAGGGACCCATTAAAAATGCTGGGCGCCATAGCCAAGTGGCAGGCAGCATTTTCAATCCCTCTTTTTTTTTATTTCGCAGTGCACTTCGAGGAAATGTTTGCAAACAAGAGCACATGTAACAGGTTTCATCTGTGCAATGTATGAGATCGTATGTTGTATGTTAATAACAAGAGGTGCTTACAAAACCACTTTTTATCATGAACACCATAATCACAAGGAGGACTTGGTTGTGTGCCACCTTTCTTGCAATATTTGATATTGAACTAAACATCTTTTGCAGTTAATAAATAAACAATGTTTAAACTTGAGTGCTTTTGAACCTATAGAATCAGTTCTGTAGTCTGTCAAACGCACAACAAAACATGTTTTCTAGAAAACAGGCACACTTCATGGAGGATCGCGCAATAAGGACTCACGGCCCATGGCACAATATCTGAGCATGAGGGCCCTCCCACTCCCTCGCCTCCATGGCCAGATATAATGCACCTGACATCAGGCATGATCAACACCAAGGTATGAATTCTTCTGCACTGGGTATGGTCAATAGTTGGCAATGCTCTTTTTGGATCATGGCTGCTGTATCTGGACACCTGCATGAATTTGAAAACGAGCCACTCTCTTTTGAACATGTTTGCAGTGCTTTAGTAGCATCCTTCGGGTGCATTAGTGATCCAGAACCTCTGCCTTAGAGAAGCGCGCATGGTGATTTCTGTCAGGGGCATCCATACGTATTACTCCAAGGACACCACTAGCACATGTGCATGTCCAGGTAATTGAGGAAATTATGTCAGTTTGTCACAACTGCAGAGGCCATTGAGATGCGCCAAGGTAAGGCAGTGAGACATTTCTAACAGGGCCTGCGGCAGACATGCGAGATCTTTATTAGGAATGGCAATGGTTGTGTTCAGCAGGTTACGCCATGCTCGATCATTTCTGTGCATATTGCAGCTGGTGTTTCAGAGAATATGGAATGCAATTATATCTGCTGTTCGCATCAAACCTTCTCCACTTTGTCTTACCATTTCCTTTCATTTTCCAACACTAGAAATCAGAATACATTCTAAGACAGCATATTTGGTTATTGAGAAGCATCGATTCATGTTTTTCAGTGAACTTTCTTTTACATGATAGGTATAGAATGCATTCTTTTTTGATGATGTGTAATTTTTAAATGGCCGATATGTGACAGCAGTGGAATAGAAAAGGGAATACATACATAAACAACATATTTGATGACATGTATGAAGATGTTTCTTAATAGAATTGAAGAGAACATTCCCTGCAATGCAAACATTTTGTCAGTCATTCATCTAAATAAAGGGTGGGTGAATCCACTTGATTTAGATTCAGTGGATGCTTAAATCAACTGGAACTATTCAGACCATTTGGTTCTGAAGCTCCAAATGGTTCAAAACTCAAATTTGAGCTTCTCATATTGGTACAAGTAATTGATGGTTCAACTCTGCTCAAATAAACTCTAAGATAATATTGGCTTCTGGTATACTTGTCGTGAAGTGAATAACACAGTCATCATTTTCTCAGTGGAACCATTTAGTTGCAGGGTGAGTAGTCAGACAACCCCTTAGGCTTTGTGTGCTTGATAAAAAAAAACACCCATATTAAAATCCCCATCTAGGTAAAAAACACGACTTCATTCATGCAGCTCAATCTTTTTTTTAAAGAAATGTATGTCTTTGTTTACATTTCATTTGCTTACTTTTTATATGAAAAACACAACGTGGTCCTGTTTATTGAGACAGTGCCCAGTAGGTAAGCTGTTATCTTAAACAATGCCCTTTTTTCGAACTGCGTACACTTATTTTCTGAACAGTGTTGAGATTAGTGAACTTGTGTGCCAAACACAAGACCTTTAAGATGAAGTAACAATACTTTGAGATAGATGGGGATGCAGAATGTACACAAATATCAATAATCAAACTGACTCAGGAAGTTGGCAAAGTATGTCTTTTTTAATATCAATTATCCAAAACAGGGAGTATAACAAACATCAACAAACACGATATGCTCAATCTTCTCAATGAATTTAATAAAAAACACAACATTTATAGTAAAACCTTTTCATCATTGACGTCAATCTAAGTTGCAAACTACAAAAACCTACTTGGGAAAATGATAGGCTTACAGAGTACCTCTAGGTATACATTCCATACTTGTCAGGAAAGGTGATTGGGTCTCTGTCTTCAGGTGGGGTAACTAAGCCCTGCTCTAGTGCAGGTCACTACAAACGTCATCAAATACATGATGTCCATTGGTTATACAAACTATAGGGCTCTTTAGTACATTGCCCTTCATAATTGGTTGGTGCCCTTGTACCCCTTTGTAAAATTCCACCTACACAAGCAGTACACAGGCTAACATCCAGGTGCTGGCGGGCTGGTCATAAACATATCTCCCCACAAATTAGCCTGTCATCTATTAGACCTTTTAACATTGGCCTTGGAAATGCTCTTCGTGCCTGAGAATAAGAGGGAGTATAGGCATAATCTGTCTTTGGTTTCGATACAGCTCGTCCCAGGGTCGACTTTCATCCAACCACGTGACTGCAGACCATGTTTCAGAGTCTTTCTGTATTTAAAATACTATTAAATATGAACCTCTGACATCTTCGATGTTCTCACTCCCCATCTCAAAGAGGAGTTTGTTCTTTTCACACGTTCTGTAACTACTGCATGAAAATTCAGATTCACGGTGGCCTCAACCTCCTGGCGCTGGGCCAACCAAGCCTTTCTTTGATTCTCCTCTGAATGCTGATTGCTTTTCCAACTGTGACGCACTGAAAGCCTATCTTTCACTGGATCTATCTCTGCTAAAATGCATTGCGGAATCATCCATAGTCCATACATTCCTATACATATACGTTGGTGCATCGCCGCAATCTATTCACTACATAGCTAGCCTTTAAGAATACTTTGTCTACTTGCGTTATTGCATCTGTATACCTGTAAAATGACTAGATATCTTCTTAATTCTTTCTGTATCATGAGCATCTTCATCTCAAGCACAAAATGTTGCTCATTATTAACACCTCCTCCTTCGTTTCTATGGAATGTTTACACTCTTCATCCGCTTCTTCTGAGTGTGTGTGCTCTGCTTTTCATGATGTTGCCAGGCTTCTTCCTTGCTTGCTTTTCCCACTTCCTCCAGGATTTCATTCAAATGGCCATCATGGGTCTGTGTAAGAACAAGAAGTGGGTGAACAACTTTTGTTGAGAAATAGGCATTTCTGTGAAGGGAAGCCATTATGATTTTTGAGAGTGCTGCTTTTCTAAAAGAGTGACATTTTTATTTTTCGGAAGGTGCTTTTCTCTGAAGGTGAGCCATTACTTTGTTTTATGTAGCAACTGTCCTATGAGGGAGAGCCAAATATAATGCAAGTGAGAGGGAGTGGCTTTTCTGTGAGTCAGCGAGGGATGGCAAACATGATTTAACATTTTTTAAGGGTGCCTCTTTTCTGTGAGAGAAAGTGCTGTATACAAATATATATTTATAGAACACTTGGGCCGCACAAATCAACATCTGCTGGCAGGTAGGTAGTCAAAAACAAATTGCAGATGACTGAACAGGTGCCTTTGAAAATAGCTGTGAACTAGCCAAACAAATGATAAGTGATTGCGAACATTTGTGAAGACAGTGCTGTAATAGGTGATTTGACTGTTTCAGTAGCAATGAATGAATCGTCAATGAACAGTCTATGGCTAATAGACATATTAAAACCAAAGAAGGCAGTCCCAGTATTAATAAATAACAAATATACCATGCAGCAATGCATGAGGTCACAGCAGAAATGGAGGTAGAATCTGAATCGGATTATTCCTCAAATGAGCAACAGTCAATTGACAGAGTAACAACATGCAATCTTGGTGACAGCATAGGGGTCTTGGATTCTGGTGTAGACTTTGCAGATGCGGGTCCTGTGTGAGGTTTGGCAGAAATTGAAATGCAGCATGCCATTTGACATGAGAATGACAAACATAATAGGACAATGTTTCAATATTTTGAATGTAGAATTCACCAGTGGCCTGACAAAAACGAAATAAACACAACACATACTGTGATTGTCCACTCCCAGACCAGAAATAAATACCATCTGAAAATGCCAGCACTTAACCAACATCCATTGTTTGGAGCTGCTATCAAATCAAGCATGAATATATTACTATACATATCTGTACTACAAGTAACTAGAATGTAGGCCAGGGAAACAGGCAGGATCATTCAGTACAATTTCACTGAAGCACCACTTTGAACAATGTCACCCAAATGGCTCTTTCTAACCATCAAGCTGACACCAGGAAGGGTTGTGGTCAATCGAAAATTGTAATTTAAAATTAAGAACATGATAACAGTCCATTCAGAAACCAGTAAACTATAATTGACATGTTGGAAAAGAGAACAAGCTATGGCAAAAGCCACAGAATAACTCTGGAAATCAACCAGTTGATTAGGGAGTTTATAGCCAGAGACATAAAAGCATTAAATGCAGTTTAAAACAGTGGTTTCAAAGCTATTAATCACTTTGCACCTGGCTACAAAATGCCAAATTCAATATTTATTTCAGCTGTTAAAGCCATACTGACACATTTATCAAGCGATATGTGGACCAGCTCCCAAACAGCAGATTCAATTTGCAGCAATGCATACAGGGTGTCATTGCTGCCTACATAAAAAGACATCTCTTCTCTTCTAAGGCATTGCCTCCAAATGTTCCTCCAGCAGCGAAACAGTCAGTGGTATGCAGAAAATGCATTTGTTTGTAAAGGAAATCACAATGAAAATACGATTTTAGATGAGCCGGAAGATGATATATTTGACTGGCTGCAGCTGCTGAATCTACATGTCAGCTTTGTGGTATCTGATAATGGGGCAAAACATAGAGACTGCACTGTGAAATGTCATAGTCTACCATGTACCATGTTCTTAATTCATCCTGTCCTCTTTCCAGCCTTAATGTTGATTCAACTGCTGAAGATGTTTATTCTTGTATTTATTTTTACTTTGACAGGCTTTAGCCATGTTCTCCTCCCATCCCTAAGGTCATACATCCTCCTCCTTGGCTATCTGGAACCATAAGTCTTCTTATAACTCAGTTTTGCCATGTGTAATAAAAGGGGTTAAATCCCATTCCCATAAGGATTATTAGTTATTCGCATCATAATACACATTATTTATTGCTAACATTAGAAATGAGAAAGCTTAACATTTTCAGACTCTCATTTCATGTGATGTTTCGGTTCCCTATGATATAATATGATAGTTTATTTATATAGCGCCTATACACAATGTGTTTCAAAGTGCTTCAAGACAAGGGAGGGAACAAGGGATAATATAAAGACATTCTTACAGGCTGTGAGCAGTAAGGATGTGAAATTAACTATCATACTCGGCCTGATGACATTTCAGATAGTGCAAGAGCTAAGACATAGATAAAGAAGGAAGGAAGGGGGAGAGTGGGAAGGAAATGGAAACAGACAGGTGACTACTGTATTAGGCTTGACAACATTTCTGGTAGAGCCAGAGAAAAACAAAAGATGAGGGAGAGGGGTGCAGAAAGGGAGGGGAGGAACAAAACAAGCGATTATCGTACAAGGCCTGACAACATTTCAGATAGTGCTTGAGGGGGCTTGGGAGAAACAGGTAATCGGAGGTGGGAGGAGACAGACAGGTTGCTATCATACTAGGTCCAGGGACAATTCTTATAGAGTAGGTGCGTAGAAGAAAGTAAGGGGAGGAGATAGGAAAAAGGAGAAAGTGAGGGGAAAAAGAGAGGCAACCTGGAAGGCACCAGGTGGGCGGGGCTTATGCCAGGTGACCTAGATCCACCTGCACCTGCTCCCCATCTGCAAAGGAAAAGAGGCTGGAGGGCTCCTTAAGTAGTGAAAAAGAGCGGCAACCAGGAAGGCACCTGGTAGGTGGGGCTTGCTAAGTGCGGAAAAAGAGCGGCAACCTGGAAGGCACTACGTTCCAGCTGTGATTCCTTTCTAGAATAATCTGCGTGACTACTGTACTAAATTGTGGAAATTTGTCTGTTGATAGTTAAGGGACTTCATAACACATTGTTCCAATTATTGACTGGTTTATGGACCAATCACTGATGTCTTGGTGTTGGTCAACAGGGTACTGGCTGTTAAGTGTTCTGGAACTAAATTGTACGGTGTGATGTTAGTGCCCCATGGACATGGTTTGTTCAACGAAAACATGCATAGTTGCACTCTTCGTTCATGCCCCCTGGATATAGGGAATTCAATTTCTCTATCCAATAGGTCTCTTTTTAGTTTAAGAGTTCGATGATATTGCTGCTTGCATCTCCCTTTTTTTCTATGGCCTCCAATATTTGGAATTTCATTTGCAAAATTTGATGTTGTGCCTCTTTGAAATGTCGTGCTACTGGAGATTGAAGATTTCCTGTGCCGATGTTGGAACGATGTTCACTCCATCGGATTTTGGATTTTCTGATGGTTTGTCCAACGTAATATTTTCCACAAGGACATTTCATGCTGTAAATGATATTCAAAGCATTGCATGATGCATATTTTTTTCAAGTATATTTATTTGCCTGTGTTTGGATGAAGTACTATGAAGTGCCTGTGTTTGGATGAAGTACTATGAAGTACTATGTTTCCCTTTTGTACCATACTACAGTTTGTACAGTTTAGACATAGGTAGTTTCCACATCATTTTGGTTTCTCAGAGGGTTTCCTAGGATTGCTTCTTACCAGCATGTCTTTCATATTTTTATCTTGCTGCTTTGTGTTGAGTATTTGGTTACATATATTAGAGAAGGTCGCATTGTGGTTTTCTCCTTTTCTACTATGGTTTTTCACCTGATGTTGTTGGTGTTAAGTAGGGAACTGTTGCTTTCTTTGTCTTCCTCTTTGTTTGAATCTGTTGCCAAATCTGCCATATCTGTAATTATTCTGGTGCATTCATATTTGTCATTGACTGCTGCTCTCTTAACTTGTGTCCCTTCTTCTCTCATGTTAGCAGCTGCATTAATGCAATTTCTACCCAAACATCTTACAGCTATTCCATAAGCAAAGAAAAAACAGCAAAATAAAAAGCACCAATCAAAATGGCAATGGAGTCTCACTTCTCTAGACATCTTTGCTTTTTTACATTTTAATATCTCAAGGAAATACAGTCAATTGATCAGGAAACATGCATCTTTGGTAGTACAGCATCACTTCTCGCATTGTTGCTCCACCCATGTTGTCGCCCTCGTTTGTAGTCTGGTCAACTCTTCTTCTTCTTTGTTTGACAGAAGAGCCTTGCCTACAAACCTCTTAACATCACCTATCTGCACCCAAATTGTTTTAACACACACTTTTAAAGTGGTGGGGGTTGCATGCTGGAAGGTAAATAGGAATTCAAACTGTCGCATGTGCTACTTCCTTATAAAGTTATTTATATAGATCATGTCTCCTGGGAACAAGGATAAGGGAGGTATTACAGCATCCACATGTATTGCTCCTTCTCTGTTGTCCTTTTGTTCTTCTTGGCCTCCCTGCCACACCTTTACCTGTTGAGAAATGAATTTTAGACATTTTATCATGGCAGTTAAATAATCATGCAACTCATCACCTAACACTGTAGCAGAACTCTCTGCATCCAACCCAGCACTTTTGGGAGGAGCAATGGAAATGTGCATCCTTCTGCCAGTTACTATTTCATGGGGCGTGAGGAGGTGGTCTGAACCTTGCTGATTGCATAAGGCAAAAAGGGCCTGGGGAAGGCAGTGCAACCAATTATACTTTAGGGTAACTTTCAATTTTGCAATGTGTTCCTTTAGGAGTCTGCTGAGGCATTCCACAACTACTTTTGCCTGTGGGTGGTAAAGAGTACAAAGCTTGCGCCTAATGCCGAGCAGGGATGTTACCTCTGAAAATAGCTTGTTTAAAAGGTGTAGTCCATTATCTCACCATAGCACTTTGCACACTCCCCATCAGGGAAATTCCTCATGTATGAGGACCTTAAGAGCTGACTTGTTGTCTGCATGGGTACATTGTCCTGCTCTATCCATTGCAAGAAGGGACACAAAATCATTATCATACAGTGGTAACCATTACAATTGTTGATCATATCAATGTATTCAATGTGCAAATGCCAAAATGGGCCTGTAGAGCAGCGTATTGCTTCTCTCGCTGTTCTCAATGTATGCCCAACCAAATACTGCTGGCATATAACACAATTCACAACAAAACTAACTACATGCTTTTGCAGGTTTGGGAGAAGCCAAAGCTCTGAAACATTTTCTGCTACATATTATCTGGTGACCTGTGCTGGATAGTACAGCTGTTCTAGTGGTGCTGTAACCTGAGTGGCATGACAGGTTTTCCTGTGCTATACTGTCACCATACTAGATCACTGGGGGATAGTGAACATCTCCTCTTTTTCCAAGGATCCTGTTCTGTCTTTGGTGCACATCCCTGTAGTTCCACTAATAGTGCTAAATGAATGCATTATAGCTGTCTGTTTCTTTCATGTTGACCATACATTTGTGTGGGGCAATTGCTATATCTGCTATTTGTAAGAAATATGAAGCTCTTTTTTTGCTTCTGACCAAGAGACCAAGTCTACGCCCCCTTTGTGGGCTGCACACTTCACTATGCGAGCCACTGTGAGATATGCCAGTGCATCTAAGAATGTTACTAATGATGGGGCAGGTTGTACTGGTGTGCAGTCTGCACACTGGAAGCCCCTCCCTTCCAATCGTAAAAATGAAGGGTACTTTAGAACTCACATAGGCAGAATTATAATATATCATCACCACCTTCTTCTCGTGTTCTTCAAATGCTAATATCATTGCCACTAACTCTTTTGTCTGTGCAGAAACGTGTGCTGGTAATCTACTGCTTGCCACAGCCTCAAAATCTTCAGCCTCTGTCCTCATCACTGCTGCTCCCGAATGCCTCAATGTCATGCTCTGATCAATCGTCGATGAATCATCAACAAAAACTACATCTCCCCACTCGAGCTTTGTTTCCTTTACTGGTGGTTCATCATCATTTATCTAAGTGTATGTAGAACAGTTATGAACCATTTTCCTTCATCTAATGGTTCAGCAGTAAAAGTTGCTGGATTCACCATGTGCCATCTAACAATTATTATTGATGTATTGGATATCATATTCTTATACGATGACAATGTGGACTATGTTTTTTCAAGTACCGCAATAAGGCGTGTTCAACCTATAATGTTATAGCATAGCCCATTTTTATCACAGACTATTTCTCTATTGCAAATGCCGTTGTGGCCAGTGTTTGTTCACATGGGAAATGCCATCTCATCACCGGATTTAAGATTCTGCTTTAATAAGCCAGTGGTTGGCATCTCATGTAAGATATTTGCGTGAGTACAGCTGTCATCATGTATACATTTGAATGTGAAACTAAATGCAATTTCTCCTTGTAATCTGACATCCCTAGCACAGAAGACATGCTTATTGCCTGGAATGCATTGATCATAATATCTGTCCACATTGTGGGGCTCTTGTCTTTCTGTGCTTCCTTCAGTCCTTCTAAAAGGAGCCGAATATCTGGGCTGTAAGCAAAGACCCACACGTGCCAGTAATTATACAGCCCCAGGAATTGCTGTAAATCTTTCACTGTCACTGCATGGGGTGTGATTCCAATGGTCTCTCTTCTGTCAGGTGTCCTACCTTTGTTTGATATTGTCTGTCCCAAATATAATACTTCTTTCCAACAATACTGTAACATTTTCTTTGTCTACTTTTGTATCCCTACTCGGCCAACACTGTCAACAACATTACTGAGACTTGTTGCCACTCTTCCTCTGTGGTGCTACACATTAACAAATCATCAACATAATGCAAATCTCATTGGGTGTCTGCATGTTCCCTAAGTGCATCTGTAACACTCGGTTGAAGGCTCTAGGGGACTCACAATAGTTTGTTGAAAGTTGATCCTGTGGTAAGTAAATGCCATGAGATATTGAAAATGTATGTGTAGTGAAAGGAAAAAAAATGAATTCTTTAAGTCAATCACTCTAAAATGTGAAGCGGTAGGTGGTATGTTACACACAATCCTAGCTGGGTTGGGTACTACTGTAAACTCTGCCCGCACAATGGCATTTAAGGGGCATGAACCTGCAAGACCCCCACTTTGTCTTTTTCACTGGGTAAACCGCCATGTTGTATGGAGATTCGGATGGCACAATGATGCCCAGGCGGGTCAAGGCAGCAACCATTTGAGAAATGCTTTTGTCTGTCTCCTGATCATGGGATACTGTTTAATGTGTTGTTGGATTGCTCTCTCCTTCAATTTTATTTGTACTTCACCAATCCCTTTCAGCAGACCTACATCATAAGGGCTGTTTGTCCCTGGTACGCTTGGTCCTTCTGCCAAGTCTTGTTGCATAAAGGATGGTACTTTTTTGCCGAACAATATTATCTGGGGTATTTCTCAGCACTGTATTTGCAATTGGCATGGAATGGATATTTCAAAAATGACTTCATCATCAGTATCGTCATCTTCAAATAACTTGTCATCTGTCATGTCACTAAACTGCTTTGTTGAGCCCAGTGCTATGGCTGTGCACCAGTTAACACCTTCATTGTCTGTACCATGCAACACTAATCTGTCCACTCGCACCGCTACTGCTTCTAAGTGTACCATTATGATCTCTCCCTTTGCCACATCTGTCAGTAATTCTGCTCTGAACAAAAACTCTGCAGGTAATCGTAACAATGTATCCTGTATTTGTGGGAACCATTGCAACAACACATGTACTCCATAAAGGAACACATCTGGATTTAGGGGTATGCCTGTTAATGCCTTCCAGATGTAAAATACCCATAAGAACTCTCTCTTGTTTGCACAATTCAGGCCTGGTGTTGAGCATAATATCCCTTCCTCAGTAAATGAAATCATCATGTTTAATTTACTCATCTGATCTCTTCCCAAAATGTCTGCTGGTCTCTGCCGGGAATAAAACAATTGCGCAGTCCACTCTCTCCGACCACTGCTACAGATAACTGTTCTGTGAATAGAACCTTTTTCATAGTCCCAGAAAACCTTTGTGTGTCCATTTTTACTGATAGCACTGGGCACTTCAAGCTTCTGTGTGGGCTACCCTTTTTGGGGTAAATGCTTTTCCCCGTTCCTGTAAAGGGATTCCCTCCCACTACTGTCATACCCCCTTTCCTGGGTAGTGGAGTTTGTGGCAATATATTTCTGTCCCACTGTCTCGATTGTTGTGTTTAAATTTTGTAATGGATTTTGTGTTTTCTGAAGTTGTGAAAACTGCTGTATCTGGGGCATGTGCTGCCGTGGTGTCTGTTGCATCTGTGAATGTGTCCTGCTCTTACTTTGCCGAATATTGTGGTTGGAATGCAAATTTCCCTCTTGGGCCAGGTTGTTTCCAACCTACATTCTTTACCTCTCCTCTCCTACATGACTGTGCATAAGGCCCAATTTTCTCACATGCCAAACATTGTGTTCCAAACCCTCCAAAACCTTCAAATTGTGGTCCTGATCCACCAAAACGTCCTCAATATCCACAGCCAAATCCATACCCAATTCCTCCTGGTGCGTTCCTCCTTTGTCTGGGATAATATTTCCCTTCCCCTCTTCCTCTTTGATATCCATTTGCCCCATGCTGTTGATATTCCTGCTCATAATTCTCTCCCCGAATGTTGGTTATCAGAGCCCCCCCCATTGGTACCTTTGAACATTTCTTCTGCAACAATGCAGATTCCTTTCTTTACCTATCATCTATTGTATTGTTCTCCTTTTCTTGTCACTGTCAACAATAATGAACAATATTCAACTGTATCATTTCAATCCCCACAATTTTCTTAAGCTGTTTCTGCACATAACAAATGACAAAATATAGGTATATTTTTGTACCAGCCTTCCCTCATTTCTAAACACCCTTCTCTTGTATTTCTTCTAAATATGCTGCTGGATCCTCTTCTATTCTCATCTTACTTGTCATGATCACACAAATAGCTGATTTGTCTGGATAGTGTACCTTCAATGCCCTCCAAACGTATGTTCTGCAATTGTTAAACAGCAATCTGTCATGTGCATTATTTTGTATCCCTTTCATTGGTACTGCCATGTGGTTAGCTCGGTGGCTGGGCACATTTCTTAATCTATTTACATATGGTGTTTATTGGAAGAAGGCCTGGAAGTGATGGGGCCTCGAACTGTATCACATTTTCATTCCACAAATCAATTAGTGAATACTTTGTAGTCTAGGGCACACCTACTTGTGAAGCGTGTGTCCTTAAACATCAATTGAATACAAATCAAAAGGCAGGAAGTAAACAAAGACGCCCATGTTAAGTGCACAAATTATGGCATCAATGGGCAATACATCACTGACACCTGTTAAATCTTGTGTAAACATTTCAGGTGCAGTACACAGGGAGGATGATCTGTGGGAAACCCCCCTTATTGACCCAGGCATCTTCAATACAAATGGGCCATCGTCAGGAACAGCCAGCAAACAATGAGCATCACAGATGCAGGATGCCATTGTGCTTAATATTTAATCTGAGAGAAGGTATGACCCATTACAGTATTGACACAGTACGTGATTTTTCTGGAAAGCAGCACTTGTGCAAGTTGCTCTATAATATCTAAGTGTGCATTCCAAGAATGTTGTTAGTGCAGTCTTGTCTATTGTCTCTAACTGCAGATTCCACATGTTGGACAATGGGCATTCGCAAAAGTGGACAGTTACTCTATTTGGGAAGAGTGTGGAAAAACATCTAGCAATTTTCAACACACCTGCTTGGAAGATGATGATGATTTGCTACCCAGCATATGTCAGTTACTGAAAATTGGACCAGGGTTGTGAAGTGGACATCAGGATGTGTGTCACCCTTTTGATTTCACCTGTCCCAAATGACAGCTCATCTCCATGCAGTGCATACCCACTAATTTTCACATTATTTGCTTGTAATGGTGCTGCTAGGCATGTAAGTAGGGCCAATCTCCCTAAGGAGTAAGATGAGATAATGTGACATCCTAACCTTAAATGCAATGCTAAGTATCTCTAGTTGATTGAAGAATAAGCTAATTCTTCTCCCCCTAAACTGAAAAACATTCAACGTGTCTGTTGCTTTTCCTTTGGCATCTCCTTTCATCCAATGTGGGTATTCAAACCAGCCACACATAGCAAGTAAATCAAAAATACCTCTCAAATTTCAGCCAGGGTATTTATTTGTACACTGTAACTAGAAAGGATATTGCTAATAACTGCCTGTAGCAGTGCTGATGCCTAATTTCTCCATGAGGAATGCCAAAACAAGAGCAGCTGGGCATGTGGGCGATCTTTCAACTAAGCCATTTTGAATTACATTCTGTATGTAAAACTAGGCAATGACTAGTCTACCAATTACCAGTTTAAGGAGCTTTTTCAACTTTTACAACATTTTGTATTTACATAGACCCATATTTTTTTTTTAAATTAAAATTGTGTTTGGTGCAAGCACCTTTACAATAAATTAAAAGAAAAATTTAAATCAGTTCACTTTTTATAACAATGCATATGTTTCGATAGGATTCCCAAAGAATCTAATACATTTGGCACTCAATCATAATACCCAAAACATATTGTAACAACAAGTAAAACTTGAGGTGTTGCCAAAAGAATCGTAACATGATTATCTACACACATAGCTCAAATAGTTTTTTTTACAAGATTTAAAAGCAATGCTAAACATTGAACATAGTCCTAGGAAGGGTAGGGATGTGACTAGACTTGTCATTAAATACAAGGACTTCTAATATCAAGGAACACATCATGTTTTCTACCAGTATGCTTAGTTGAGTAATTGCAGTATGTGAAACAACTGAATGTTAAATCATTTAACTTGACATTGCTAGTTTTCGCAAATCAATTTACCAGGCTAATTATACCCTTCATCTAATTTTGTCTGAATATACATTAACAAACACGTTAAAGCCAGAAGCAATGATTTGCTGTTTCCCCACTTACAAGTGATCCACAACAATTCCCTGGAAAAGGGTAAGAGGTTGCCCATAAATTGACCCAAATGGCACAGACGTTGATTTTCAAAGGTATCACAATAAAGAGTAAGATGTTTCAACAATTCTTTTTCATTCAACCTATGGAAAAAGAGACAGGACAGATAAGGTGAGACAGCAGCTGGAGTTGAACAGTGCTTGGTACGTTCCTTAGTACAAAAAAGATTTAATCTGAACCTCGTAAAGACTTGTCTAACTCAATCACTGGGACAAAGTTTGAGATAAGAAAGCCTTGGAGTGTGCTTGTGCCTAAATTTGGCATATTCCCCCAATTGAGAGTAATTTGCTAGTTGATCTGAAATGGACGCCCAATCTAGTTGAAAATGTTTTTTCTTCACAACTCCAGGCCGAAGTGCCAAGTCATATTCAGAGATGCCCAACGTGGTCAATGTAGCTAACATTTGTTCTTTAAATTTGGCTATTGATACTGGAGACGCCTTAGTCATCATGTCAGCCAAGTCTTCATAAAGGGAATTAGTTGGGGCTTGTATCATTTTACAATGTTACTAAGTCTGCACCATTGCAAACCTCATAGCAAGTGATGAAATGCCCAGCTCACGATTTATGCAAACATTAGGCAAACTTTTGGGGAGATGTAAACCCGTTTTCAAGATTGATCCCTGAATCTTGTTTAGATTCTTACCTATATTCAAGATGCAAAGATCTAGTCCATACAAAAGAATGGATTCCACTTTAAGTAGGTAAAAGTCTATGGCCCTCATTAGGACCTTGGCGGAGGACCATGGTGCAATTTGCACCATGGTCCATGGCGCAAAGCTGCCAACTCCGCCAAGGTGGTTGGCGGACTTACCGCCCCATGCCGACCTTGGCGGGGCGGTAAGTCCCCAATCCCCATTTTACCCTTCCCCATTCCCATTCTTGCCCCATAGGGTATAATGGGAGTGGGGAAGGCGTTAATTACGCCACCGTAAATTACGGTGGCGTAATTAACAACAAGTCCCGTAGCGCCATGGATTTTTCCGCCTGCAAAAAGCAGGCGTAAAAATCCTTCCATGGCGCTACGGGAACTCGTAGTCTGGCGGAGAGGTACGCCATGCACTACGCCGGCGTAAAACCCTCTCCGCCAGGGTCCTAATGAGGGCCTATCAGAGGAATCAAGGAAAATTTGCAAATTTTGATATAGATGATTCTCATTTGTGATATTAAAGGTGCTGCTTTAATATTTATGAAGTTGTACCATTTCATCAAGGAATTAGTAGTGCATAAATTGTAACCCAAATATATTATGCCCGACTTGTATTCAATGGGTATGCCCCCTAAAATCCATCTATATACAACACCACTTTTTTGTTTGATAATACAAGAATGCTGGTTTTCTCAGTATTGATAAGAAAGTTATGTTGTGTACAAAACCCATCAAAGATGTTGATTTTTTTCTGGAGACCAAATGGAGTGCTGTCTTGGAGTATCACATCATCCGCAAACGCGAGCCAGTTTAAGCGTAGTTCGGCTAGTTTTGCTGGGAAAATGTGGAGGTTGAACCATAGGGCATCAACGTCAGTCAAGTAGAGATTAAACAGGACAGAGGCCAGGTTACAACCTATCTTGGTTAGTAGGCCCGTTTGATCGATTGGAATTTGATAGTTAGTGTTGTGATGTAAAAAGGGCAATAAGGGCTAAAAAATGATGAGGTATGCTATATTTTTGCATTTTGGCACAAAGCACACTTATAATCACACTATCAAAAGCAGAGGATAGGTCTAAGAATGCCATGTATATGTGTCTGTCTATAGATTGTTGTGAAGATACCAGCAAATGCGCAAGAATGGTTGCATTAAGTTGAGTACCCATCGATTTTCTGAATCCCGTTTGATAACGTGAGAGGATTGTGTGGGTGAAAATATGATGATTTAGATCTTCGAGTATTAGTGAAGCAAACAGTTTTGCAGTGATGTCTATTGTTGGTATAGATCTGTAATTGCATGGTAAATCCACTGGACGTTTTTTATACAGGGGGATGATGATATATGTTAACCACGAGCTGGGGATTTGCCTAGTTTGAAATATGATGTCATATCGCCTTTTGAGAATTGGAGCCCAAAAGTGCGGATCATCCTTTAGGACGCTTGGAGGAAGTCCATCATGCCCTGCCGCCGTGGAACATTTTAGCCTGGTGATGGCGTTAAGAATGTCTTTGATTTGCCATGGACAAGCCGGTAACATACATTTTGAATATTCATGAGCAGTGAATTTACAAAAACCGTGCAGAAGAGTTTATTTAGCTCTATAGTAAGATGACCAAGTCAAACCCGAAATGGTGGTTTGAAACTCATGCTTCGGGTTACTAGTGGGATTTGTTACAAATCCCAAATGTGTCTTATTTTTTTTTGCAGATCAACTTGATCTTGTATTGATTGTCGTTCAAATGGACTTCACATTTTTTTTTATATACTGTTTTTATTTTTTAAAAGAATTAATGTTTTTGTGCTTGAGTAATTAGTAGAGCCTTTAAATTCTCTTAATGCACATTTGTTTTTTTATCAATACATTAATGCGATTATTAAAGTGATTTGCATGAGTTGCTTGTGTGTTAGCCGCATCCTGCCTGGCTAAGTCCAAAAGATGTTTACGAATCATATTCAGATTCCATGTGTTGATTTCTTTATTGTTAAGAAGTCCTTCAACAGAATCTTTGGAAGTCACTAGATCCTGGCTAACCAATCTTTTAAGGTTCCTACAGATACTGGAATGCCAATTGACAAAAAGCACTTGCCTATCAATGACTGGTAAGGTAGGAATGGATTCTACCATAAAAGTAGCGCAAGGAATAGATAATGTGCACTGTAGCTGAAGATGAATACTGAACCCGGAATGTTTTATAGTAAGTGGGCCTACTTTCGTAGCTACACCGGCTGATAATAACATTTTTTCAATATTGGATCTACGAGAGCCGCTCCACCAAGTGAAGGTGGAAGCATGATTGCCTGGTAGAATACATTGAAGATCACAGTATTCAAAGAAGTGGAACCATGAAAGTCCTCTTGAATGTAATTGCGAACAGTAAGAGTTTAGATTAAAAGAAGTGTGAAGAGACAAATTAAAATCGCCTCCAATAATAATTTCTGAAGTCGGATTACAGAGAACAGCATCACTAAGTACTGCATTAAGGTTGTCGATTATGGACACAATCGAGTAGGAAACTGGGTTCCAATAAAGCAAAATAATCAAAATAGTTCATGGCGGATTAGTGAGCAAGGAAAATTCATTAACAAGAAAGTATGATGAGGATGAGATCAGTTTAGAAGAAACTTGCAAATTATTTTTAATCAAGACAGCAAGCCCACCAAACGGTCTCCCACATCGGCCCCTTTCGGCATGCTGGGAATGAGCTGTGTAGCCATCTGAAGCAATGTCTTTCAAGGCATTGGCCTCCTGTTAAATTAGAATAGAAGGATGAGCAGCCGGAATTAAAGATTTAAACCAAGCACAGCAGTTGTTGAATCCACAACAATTCCAAGAACAGATGGACAAATCTTCATTTTCTGTGTTAGGGGTTTTGTAGATTGGCATTGGTTAGGGTTTTAATCAGTGGTTCAAGCCATGCAAGCCCCTTTATTATGTTGGAAAATGAATCAAGTTGGACTTTTAGGGCATTGTTGAATTCATGAAATTGAAGTTCAGGGACGTTTGACGGCTTTGACACAAGAGCCAAGGGTGGTTGTTACTCGATGAAGAAAACTGTTTCTTCTACAGCTTTAAAGATGAATAATTGATAACCAAGGGCCACCAGATCCCCTTCACGATCCCATATTAGTTTAGCTATGATGTGTGTTTGTAGTTTACATAGCATACGATTATTCTTGAGGACAGAAAGTTTAATCCATTCCACGTCTTCCGAAATTAAATTGCGGAGGGAAGGAATTAAATGAAAGAGTTTCATTAGTGCAGAGCGATTTAAGCTAGCGGGGCCATTTATATCGGGATTGGAATACCAACCCAGCAATAATTTCATTTCTGAGGAGGCATCTTCAAAGCTGGCAGGTAGAATATCTGGTCTAGTGAGAGATTGTGTTCCAGAGTCGTCACTTCCTTCATTGGTGGCCACAATCTGACCTGTGGACAAATGGACTACTTGACCATCCACATTCAGGGATTGCAACATGTTAGGTTTCTGTTTACCTGGCAGAGCTTGGACAATTGATGAATCATTGTCATTAGATGCTGGTTGCATTGTGATTAGGAGCTGACCATTATTTATTTCAGTTAATATGTCCTTTTTAATGGGAGATTTAGTGCTGGCAGTGGACAGAAGAGCGACATGACTGGTGCCCGATGACTTCTTATTTTCAGTTCCCTGAAAATAATCAAGCATCTGCATTTGGGTTAAGGGAATGTTTGCACTGCTTATGCTAAGTACTGAGTCATTTTTCTGAATTGGCACTGGAATATCAACATTTGTCAGCATTATGTCAGAAGACATAGACTCAGTTGCTGTATTTGGCATCGCCTTAGATGTCAAAGCTATTTCATGATTCTTTAGCTCAAGATGCAGTTTGCTTTCCATATGGAGTTGATTAAGGTCAATGATTGCATCTTCATGAACCAAGTTTGCAAGCTTTTTAACTGCTGAGTTGTGACCTTTTATTTTTTTTGTTAGGAGAATTTTTGGATTTGCAAACTACGTTTTTTTCATTATTTGACTCAGATTTGGTTCTAGCCAGAGCTATCTTTCTTCTTTTAATCGCTCTTAGGTATGATTTTTTAACCTTATGTGACATAAGTTGACCATTTTGAAGATTTTGTTCGTAATCATCAATATCATTGTTAGGCACGCTGATGTCAGTAGAGTTACACTCACCAGCATCTAAAATTTCTGTTAGTGCTGATGGACTATCGGGTGTAGAAAATACTGGCTCTGATGGTGGAATGGTGTCATGTGTTATAAATACTTGGTGACCCGGGTCACTTGGCACTAGATTGGCTCGTAATAGAATGTTTTTGATGACAACAATTCTGTCATGCTGCAATCTTGCCACCGTCATGTAATCGATAGATGGCAGAGCCTCATCATGCATGGGTTTGTGTTTTGTCGGTTTCACTACATCTGCATATAATTTAGGCTTTGCGGCCAAAAATTCCAGTTTGCTGCAAGTTTGCAATTCTTGCGTCCTATACTATGTGAAAGGCACAGCATGCTCATCAAGATTATCAAGTACGTGTTTGCAGGTTGGATGTGCTGAGGATGTCTGAAAATGTTTGCATGCAAGCATGAAACCCTCAATTCGACTCAATTTGATGAGAATATCAGAAGTAGAAGCATTTAAATAGTTGATAGCTAACTGCGTGTGTTCTGTGTCTAACAAATTTAGTATATGAGTAAGGACTGGGAGGTTTTGCAACTCATGTTCAATCAGCTCTATTAACGAGTCTTCCAAAGGATAAAATGGAAGATTGGAGTGCAGGGGATGAGATGAGATACTGTGGGCTGCTGTGTGGAAGAATTAATTAAATCAACCGGGGAATGCAGGGAAAGTGGCTCTAGAATAAGTGAAGCAGCTTCCAAGGTTGGAGAACTGGCCTTTATTTGGTTGTGGATTTCTACTTTGTAGGGATTATCCTCCCTATTTGAGCTGGGGAGTTTATTGATTCTTACTGGAGTTGGGTGAAAGTGGACCTGTTCGCAAAGGCCCTGAGTTTTCGAAGCAGGCATTGAGGGACCGTTTGACAGACAAACTCTCTTGTGCAACTCTGCCATAATGACAGGTGCAACTAGCGAGGTGTCTGCGCATGGAATAGCATTAAAGTCGAGCGCTGCACCAAGCAGTGAATTATCAATGATGGGAATGTTATGTAAATCATGGGAATGCGTGATCGCATTTGATCGCAACTTGGAAACAGCCGATGACTCCTTATCCAGTCCGGTATTAGTTGGATTGTAATTAAGACTCTGAGCCTTATGTGTAACTGAATCAACAGAGTCATGAAATGATAGCGTTTTTTCGACTGTTGCTGTTGTTATTTGGGCCATCACTACCGAATTAGGTTGTGGTTTTGCATATAGATTAGTCAAACACTTGCCATTTCTTAATGTGCTCGTAGTCATGACAATTTGTGGAGAGGCCCACTAGTAGACAAATAAGAACAGAGAATGTCCCACTGGCTGCCTCTTAAGTCTGCTTAATCAACAAAAATAGAATCAATGTATTCAGTCACCTCTATGGTGCCAATGATGTAAGCCAAGTCACCATGCTTGAAATCCAGGCATGAGTGCCTGCAGACTCTCTCCCACGCGCACCCGCCGCACACTCGAACAGCCCAACAGCATCGCACTTACGGGGCACTTACAGGTGCCCGCATGTGGTGTGCATGGGCGAGAGATATGAAGGGAAAGCTAGGAAGGAGGAGGCAGAGCCATGGGAGGGAACTGCCCCTGACCGGTCTCCTGGCATGTGTATCCGCATTGGCGCTGTCCTTCTTGGCACCCATATTTTATCAATGTAACCCTTGATGGGTACTGACTTTGCATGGTAAAGAATTAGAATGATATCAACTAGATCATTCCCAAGATTTCTTGCAAACTTTAAGGTCCCACCCATAGTCCTGAAGTATTTTAACACCCCACCTGTATATGAGATCTCCAGAAGAGAAGTTCTTTTTTAAACCTATTCCAAGGTAGTGTAAATAAGTACAAGACTCTAACTTCTAGCCATTGGAGTAGATCCCTTTGCAACAATTTTCTTACCTTGTGCTAGCCATTGAGTTTGACTTTTTGGCATTAACAGTCATTCCTCTCTCATATAGACATCTGAAAAGGCTGGTAGGTCTTTTGGGGTTCTCACCAACAGAACAATGTTGACAGTGTAACTAAAGATTGAGACTCTCAGATTCCTTATCTATTGATCATCTCCATGATCCTTTCTATGTGGGAGCTCAATAACTTGGCTTAAAGATTAAAAACCAGAGGAGCTTAAAATGATTATTTGCATACTGCTTTCTTTACAACATTTGCCTCAGCGCGCTCATGTTCAGCCCCAAATCTCACTAAAATCTCGCTATAACTCCATTATAATCAGAGGGAACACCCAGCTCAAGCAGTGATGTCAACAACGTTGGACATTCCATATTTTCATCTTCAGACTTGAAGGCCATAAAGCCCACATAGACCAATGATCCCTGCTCAGGCATATACTGTGATATAATTATATTTAATTTCAGCACTTAGCATATTTCTCCCAATCTCTCAAACCCAGTTGGTTGCCAGGGAATACGTGTGTCTCCTTTACTAAGTCGAGGAGCATGTTATAAATAACTCTACACAAAATCTTTGGTTTTCAGTCCAAGTAGAAGAAAGGTCGATAAGTGTTAGGCAAGTCGTTTGCATGTAGATCATCATAATGAGGCATGTTCTCATGGCATGTGTTTATAATATCATTACAAATGACTGTGAGTAAAGGCATACAGAAGTCCTACTGCATTGCAAATATATAATGAAATTTAAAAAAGAATATATTAACACAATGACTGATATATAGAACATTATATTTCCTTTTTTCTAAAATTAAACGTCAAAATTAATACAACTACTGTGACCATAATGACAGAAATCTGGTCCCTAAACAAATAAACAACAATGGTGTCATGTTTAAAAGGACGATAGAAACAGAAACATCATCAAATCCTTGGTTTTTAAATACAAATGTTCATATTTTTCTTTTCATCCTGATTGTTCAAAATCATTCCTTCTTTTATTGCCAGTTGTTCTGTTGATTTAACAATTTTATTTTAAGTGTGTGTCAGAAGATCAGATTTTGATTAAGCTTGATAAATTATTCCAAAAAATCGAGGACCATGGTTTTTTTATCTGCAATTTTCTACCGCTGTAGTATTCAATATTTATGTTGATCTTTTCACTAAGAAAGAAAACGTTTAAAAAGTATACACCTTCGATGAATCCATTTTGTAGCAATACATTGGTATCCTTGCTAACAAACATATCTGTATAATATTTTGACCTAACAGAAAAAGAACAGAGAGCAACGGGTCCATGTTATTGATAAATATTAATACTTGAGTGGGATGAGCTGAAGGTAAAAGTAAGGATATATGCATAATGAAAAACATGATAACGCATGTCCCCTCTTGCTCAATTCCTTTATTGTGACTACATATGACAAACCACCAATACAGGATAAATGTGAAGAAACAGTTTTAAGGTCTCTGACAGCTGTACTTTATACATTTATAAACATGTGGAATGCTTATATTGTGCAAAAACATTGGGACTCATTCCAAGTTAGTCATTGTGGAGGAAAAAAGTGGTGGCAATTCCATTACTGGCACTTTTTGATAACAACATGACCGTCAAATTATAATTATCAGCAAAATTTATGTACAGCAAATTTTGCAGTTTTTCACACAGAAAAGTGACAGATTTACATGCAACTTGTGGCTGGAGTGGCTTCCACTTTACCTCCAAAAATGGGTGGATTTTCTGTTCATTAATTCGACAGGCTGTAACTTTGCCAAAGATTCCTATGGACTCCAAAAATGGGAAATTGCTACTTGTAATCCGTTAGTAAACCCACGGCACCTAGGGGTGGTAACAGCAACTAATTACATTGTTATTTTACCAGACGTGACACCAAATTACCACTAAACTCGGAATGAGGCTCAAAGTTAGTAGTGGTTACATTTAGAAGAAACCATGAAGTGGTGTGTGAGCTGCAATGACAGGCAAAGTATTTTAACAATGTTTTTGGAGGAAACAGTACATAGAATGAGTCTCCCGCCGCTGCACTTTCGTGCTTGCGAATGATAGGCTCTGAGGCATTACATTGGGATGCTAGTAGAGCAGATGTATGGCGAAGGTGGGAAGTTGTCTCTCTGTTGAAGAGACCTGCATACCTCATAAAGGCATGGTTGCAAATAGCTAGTGTCAGTTTACAGCACACGCTTGAATAATTCATTAATTGCCAATCATTCCACCTCATTGGATGTTAATCTAGACCGCATGGGTAATGTTGGTAGGACTTTTACTTGTGCAACAAAAGGATGCAACTAAAGGTGGAAAGCTTTTTGTATTGTACCCATTTTAATAATACTTAGATATGCATAGTGGCAGTTTACATTCTAAAAGAGGATCCTTGGCCTATGATCTGAGTCAAATGACATAAGTGGGGTGCATCTTTATGCATTTTCGGCATATTAGGGTAATATAAAAATATGAATGCATGTACTGTGAAAAACATGTAGTTAACAATGGTTTAAATGAGCACACACGATTCAGTGTCTTTGAGCTGCAATGCCATTGTAAGGTGTTGCAGAAGAAAACATTGGATTCAGGAAAACAGTACAAGTGTGTCTTACTACTATGCTTTCATGAGCATGAATGAGAGGGTGGGAGAAATTACATGTTGATGGTAGCAGAGCAGGTGTGTGGGAGGTGAGAAATTGCCTCTCTGTTGAAGAGAGATGCAGTCCTCGGAATGGCACTGTTTCAAACAACCATTGGCAGTTTACAGCGCAAGCTGTAATAATTCATCGATTGGACTGAGCTCTGACCTCATATCATTACTCTATTTCACCAGACACTGCCTACATTTGGTACAGGCTTCTCTTTGCCCAAAGACAGTTCAAAATTAAAGTGTACTGCCACTTCACTATCCCGTACCTCTGAATTCCCACTCAGGCGGTAACGTCTAGGATTTAGCTTTAGTATTTCGCTGCAGCTGAATCCTCCACTTTGCCTCCAAAAGCACGTGGGCTAATTTACTGTGGGTGGATTTACTACCATGGTGAATCCTCGAAAAAACACTGGGGACCTAGGGGCTCCCAACCTGGAGTCTTGCACCACTCTTACCCTACTTGTAATCCTGTGGTACATTTGTGGGATGAGTGTGGGTAGTGGTAAACATGTTGGACTTACCGCCACACATATCATTTTGCTGGTCATGTTCGTTCCCAAAATGCAAAACAAAAGTGTAAATGCAGGAGTAATTAATTGCTTTTTCATCTTCGTAGTGAAAATCGAATAAACGGGGCCAGCCATGTGTGCATGGCAGGCAGCGTTTCCAATGGACTCCTGTGAAATCTGATTGCTTTTCGCTGCTGTAAGAGGCGGGCAATTCCATCGGATTCATAAAAGCATCAAACTCTCATTCTGGCACAAATGCTTGCACTTTGATATGGCAGAGTGTATGGTGCTGGCGAAAACGGAAGACTGCACTGCGCCCGCGCTCTACCATACAAATTACTCAAAACGTGCGGTAGAAAAAAAAGTATGCATTACATTTTATGCATGTATTTTACTCAGTAGTTGAAGTGGGGGAAAATAGTAGTGGAGCTATGGATTTTGTTGAAAAATTGGTTTTGTTTCCAGTGATGGCTGGTGAATTTCATAAATGGGCAGGACTGGGAATTACAATTTGCCATAAACACGTGGTAGTGACCGAGCGTAGCGAGTGAGCCTTAAATAAATAAGAAGAGTTTTGAGTTTTTTCCCCGTGAGAATTGTTTTTAAATAATGGTTTAAATGGTGCATTTTACAGCACATTTTCAAAGAAAATGGGGCAAAAGAATACAAAGTTTACAAGCAGATTTTTAGGGTAAGTCTTGAGAAAATCGATTTGATGCACAGACACCAACAGTGCACAGGAGCATTTCTCAACACATTTTCATGATGCCTTTTCCCACTACAATGCAATTGTCTCCCATTGTAAATAGTAATTTAATGCTGAGTGTGACCATACATGTTCATGCTGGTTAAACCAATATATGCTAGTATTTACAGTTAAGAATGTACTAGCGTTTGCTTTGACTATATAACCAGTAAGGATACTATATGAAAAAACATGTCCATACTGGCAATTGAAACATGTCCTGACTGGCTGCAACGTGTTGGCTGGTGAGGCCACGTAAAAAATGTTCATCATCTTGGCTTTACACTTAACGTCAGTTTAAGATGACATGCCACAGTAATAAAACATGTCCGCGCTGGAAGAACACACTACAAATGCCCACAACACCCATATTATGAATAAAGTTCATAATGGTTTTGACCTCTCAACACAGTTCAAAAAGCCATGCCATAGTAAGAAGCACTTTCCGGATTGGCCACATTAAGAACATACTAACTTAATAGTTGAATTACATTTTATTTTACACTTCAAGCAGAGGCAGCTGTTAATTAAGCTTGCAGGCAGTAGTAATAATATAAATATATATAGCAAAACTATCAAAATAAATATTATAATTTACATTTAAATATGTATTTAAACATTGGTACAGAGTGCAATGATAATGTGTTGTATTCCATGTACGCTGATGCTAAGGGACCTTTATTCCCAATTGTTTTGTTGCTAAGGGAATTTGTGCTCAGAAAGCAACTTACATTATGAAAGTTTACACCTGTTTTGTAAATGGTTAGAATGCAAAACTGTAAGAACATGTTATTATTCACTGGCCAGAACGTGCCAGATTTGCTTATAAGCTGATTCATTAGCAACTTGTTTGTGGCATCAGCGCTTCTCCTACCTTTTTGCAACCATTTCCTTACATGGCAGTCTGGGATAAACTCTGTCACAGGAGGCCCAACAATTTTTAAGAACATTACAGAGGACAATCTAGTAACCGACACCCTATTGCGCAATGGGGTAAGCACACCATTCATCACGCTAAAGCCACGCTCACAATCAGCAGTGGATGTGGAACATTGTTCCACAATTCTTGCTAAAGGTTTCAATTGTATAGGTATCATGCAATCTTTGTTTTGTTTGTAATCCCTAAAAGCGTTGATGTACTGTCGGGCTTATCGCAAAATGCCTGCAAATCAGCATCACCATATTGAATATCCACAGGAACTGGCCAATAATGTAGATTCAGAAGCTTCATTGCATCTATCAGCTGTCTGTACTCAATTTCTCCCTCTCTGCTGGAGGTATTCTTTGAAAAATTTGATGCTGTGGCTGTTGTCATCCTTTGGCTAATATTATTTGTCAAACTCCTAAAGAACTGAGCTCTAGATATGCTAATACAACCTTTGGTGTTAATCTGCTGCAGTTGTATCCCATTAAATTGCATTTGTTCGACAGCAGTTGCTTTAGCTGTAGCATAAGGCCCAGGTGACAATGCCATTGATTAAAAGACACAAATATGCTTCTGGATTATTCGGTCTGCCTCATATAATGTCATGTCACGACGCTGCAGTTGTCTGGATAAGTCACAGTTCTGTTAGGGCATCAAACCTTATCCCCAGGTTCTCCACAAATACTGTAGATGTTAGCATTCTGTTTAAGCCAGAATATTTGTTACGCTCAATTTCACTACTCGCTATGTCACAAGAAGATTCACCAAAATGCTTATTTAGAGCTTTAAAATTATTCCATACAGCCTTTACTGACCTTGCGCTGGAGGCCACCCAACGTATATCTAAAATCTTTCCTATTTTGAGAAGCCTCACTTATACCTGTGCCGCACATTCCCCTAACTTGTGCTGATTTTTTGGGGAGGCATGGTAGGTTGCATATAGCTTGCCAAAAAATATCTTCAGTTGATTAATCCCCGTGACTTCTTTTGAAACATCGCCAACCGCAAGCTCTAATTTGTGGTTAGCACAGTGCCAACTAGTCATCTGTGGATACTTAATCTTTAGTAGTGTTCCTACACCAGACTTCCTTCCTATCATTTTAGAAGCCCCATCAGTCACTAGGTGAATCAAATGTATAATTAGATGGTCATCTGTAAAGCCATAACTGTGCAAGCATGCCAATAACTTATCCAAAATTATTTCTGCTGAAGTAACAGGCAGCTCAACAAGGTCCAAGAAAAAGGTCAAAGGTGGATCCTCCTTCTCAATGCATGCTCTTATACCAATAATTAAAGTAGTTAGTTTGCTCAAGGTGGTGGATTTGTCTATTAATACAGATATTTTTGATTCATTTTGCAAGATATGGTGAACCAGATTTGCCCTCATTGTGGATGCAATGTGCTCAATAATTTCAGCACAGCAGTGGTCAGAATACAGCACTCTTTCCAAATCTAAACCATTCATTCTTTGAACATCTACATCCAATGGTAGATCAGTGAAAGGACGTTCATGTTTACCTATTTTGTAGGCACTTCTAAACACATGGCATGTTTCTTCATATAATTTAACTTTCATTCAGGAATTTAACTGATATGGTTTCACGAGTCCTTACATCTAAAATTGCCACTGCTTTCAAATGGCAAGTGCTGCTCTTATGGAGAAACATTTTTTTACGCAGGGCACTGTGTTGTTTCTCTTTAGTGGGACCATACGAGCTGACTAAAGAATTAACCCATTCCAGAGAGAAATACACACCTTGACTTGTTTCTGTTCCAAGATTTTTTACTTCCCTACAGATTTAACATACAAGCTTCCCTATGGAAGAAGTAAGCCAAGGGTATTCCTTGCATTTCTTTTCATACTGTTCCCATGACCAGCAATCAGGATGCTCAGTTCTTTACTCCTCCTCCGTCACATTTTCCTTTTCAGGAGGGACCAAGTCCATTACACTGTCTCTCTCATCAGAAGCTTCTATCAACTCTGGCATAACTTATTTAGAGGGTACTTTTCTTTTTTTCTCAGGTACCTTAAGCATTTCATCTGTTCTACTTTCAGGCACTGGACTAAAGCTGCTTTCCCCGTCTAGATTTTCTGCCACTGCTGGGTCTTCTTCTCTGACATCTGAGCTCTTTTGTGCTGTTTCCATAGATGTAGATGTAGCATTTTTCTTCTTGAGCCACTTTAGCATCCTATGTACATAGTTTTGTAAAGACGGATACTTTTACAAACAGTCGTTATAAGCAACTAGCTAGACATAAAGCTAACTTGCCATTGCTAATAAAAGCCAATTCTCCAAGTTCATACAACGCAGCCTTACTTACTAGCCGAGAGTGAACATTCACTCACCCACGGCGAACAGTGTCTCCATGTGTTGTGGTGTATTACATTGTTTTTTTTCAATAAATGAATCATCCAGTTGTGTACAATATATTAATGTTGAATAGCGGGATAGAGATTCAAGCTGCATTTCACAATTTTTTTTCATTGTTTAATTAAGCCATTATATGCTTATGTTAGGTTGTTCACCTGTCTGGGATACAATGTAGGTCTGAGTTGAACTATTCAGGAAAGAGATAGCCCTAACTCATGGGGATATATGTCAGATTTAGATATTGAAAAACCTATTCTTTGGTAAGGGTGATATATGCAGACCAATTTGCATGGCAAAGGGATTCATGCTAACTTCTGATTCCCCAGATGTATTTCTCTCTTTATCTTAGCAGTGATTAGAGTAGACTGATTACAAGAGTGGGAGACTTCAAAGACCATAGCTCAGATTGGGGATAGCTGCAGCCATCTATGGCCCTGCTAATGGAAATGTCCTGCTTTTTCTGCAGCTCTGTGTCAAATATTGCCTTATTAAGTGGCCATATGGGTACTCCTTTGGACACATTAAGTGTGGAATCTCAGCCAACAGGCCACAACCCACAAAAACATGTCAGGTTAATGGGTACATATGATCTGAGAGGCAAGCAGATATACCACCACAACGGCTACACAATGGACAATCTGCAGCTGCTTTATACACATCCAGGAGCCATTTGGGACAGACTAGTAACTATGTAAACAGACTGTGAATGGTGGTTTCCTTCAAGTGCTTTATCAATAATAACATGTGGAAGATATACAACCTTGTTCTCTTACCGTGAGCAGTCTGAGCAGTCAGGAAAATATACCTCCTGTATACCTCTGGGTTGGCTGGGCAGGATTCCAGTCACCTGGTTCTTTTGTGGACAGATGAATCCCATGGGAATGAATAACAGGCTTTCACATGTTAGAGAATGTTTACAAAGCTTCAGTCAGGGAGGATACTGAGAGAAGGATGCATCCAGGAAAGAATGAGGTTGAAGGAAGTGGAATACTGATAAGGGCACACTCATTCCAAGAGACTAGGGAGTCGAGCGCTTAAGAAACCAGGGCACTACGAGGAGCATGCACACACAAGTGGGATCACAGGTACAGTATTCTTCATATGCTTTGTACTCACACCATTTTCTAGACATTACTCTACACAGATACTCTTATCATTTGCTGGGTCTTGACTCTTATCATGAAAATCCCTTGCTTAAAATGTGTTAAGAGCTAGGTGGGGTATGGGATAGTAATACAGGGATGAACATTTCAAGTTGAAAACTATTAGCCAGCCATAACAAAATCACTTAGCTGCACACATACAGCACACAATTTTCCAAATGGAGATGTAGCCATATAATAACACTTGTGTATATCCAGTGGGAAGAGAAAACACATTGAGCACTGCAAAGCGCATATTTTAAGCCCCAGATCAAGAATAGAGAAATTAATATATTGCAGTGTTACAAAACTGATGACTGTCAACATGAGGGCTGTTACTGGGGGCCCACTTGAGACCCCCAAGCACTTTAGAATTAGCGAAGATTTCTTTTGACTTCTTCTATGAACCACAAGAGACCAAGGGGGGATGAGGGGCACTGAGAAAAGCTTATCATGCAAATATAATCATGGTCAAATATAAGCTGGTCAAGTGGCACAGTGAGTAGGGCGCTCGCTTTGGCATCCGTGCAGAGCCTGCTAACGCAGGTTCGAAACCTGACGGGGCCAAACTCAGCCTTTCATCCTTCCGAGGTCGATAAATGAGCACCACACACTGTGGGTAATAATAAGCAGCGCTCAGATACCTGAGGGTTCATAGCGCTATATAAATGCCAAATTATTATTATATACACAGACATGGGCAGGCACTAAAAGAAGGCAGGTATCATTAAAATATAAGGTGCCAATAACTATTAACTGAATACATTTGTAAATGTTAATTTCTATGCAGTTCTAAAATCTCAATGCACGTTCTCTGCTAAAAGGAATGTGGCCTGCGCTAAAAATGTTGGAAGAGGCGCTAACTTCAAAAACGGTGGAAGAGTGGCAAACGTACTTGTTTAGGGGCATCTAACTTCATTTCTCATTGTAATGAGACTATTCTAGTGCAGCTTCAATGTTACAATCAGTTAACTCTCCCCTTTAAGTTTGAAAACACCCACTTCTTGCAGATCCTGAAGGTCCTAGAAAGTGTGAGAATGGCAGATGTTGTGCAATGAAAGAATCAATATCATAGCATAGCAGGACATAGCCCAGTGTGGGGCAATACTCTGGACGGACCAAGCTACTTTAGTGGCTGGGAGCAACAGGGGAGAATATGTAATGTTGGTTCAACGACAGTTGAATCTCTGGTGCACTGACTGGCTGATGAAACTATATCTACCTTGCATTAACTTGCATAAATCTTGACAAATCTTGGACGTAACATAAAAAGAACTTGCTTTTGCGCAGCGCTTGATGCATATAGCGTTTCCCTTTGTGTAGCATTGTAAGTAGCACACATTTCTATTAGACACGTTAATGGCACTCAGGGTTTTGGTCTTAGAAGGTTGAAAAGCTGAGTTTGCCTGCTGGAATCCAAACCCGTAACTGGAGATTGGTCACAGATAGGTCTCAGCAGACAGTATTTAATGACCTGAGCTGTTTATGCGTATATAAAAATATATACATATGTGTACATTTGGAAAGTCAGTGTTATTTCAGTTATTGGCTGTTCGATGCAGCGTTGTGTACATACTGGCTTCTAAATGAGGACTTTTCTCTGCAAAGGTTAAAAGTTTCTTGACACTCATACTACGATACCACAGTGTATGTTTGAGTGTTAACCAGGTTCACTTAACTTTCCCTTTTGACAGATGAGAGAACTGACTTACACTGAAATATAGCGATCTGCCCAGGATCATGCCGTTTGCGTAAGTAGTTTGTAAGATTAGAATGAATGTCTCCTGTTTAAAAAGTCACCAACGCCCCAGGAACTCCGCTGCATTTCTGCCCATTTTGGTGCCAGAAGAGGTGTCTGTTATCTTTCATTAATAATATGCGTTTACCTTGCACCCCTGTCCGGTGTTTTCAATTCCTCATTACACAACGGTGTAAGGGCACGGACCCTGTTAATGCACCACCTCAACAGCACACAGCTTTAGCAATGTACCTCAGTCCCGTGTCCTGCGGAACACTTTGATACAGCACAGAGACAACACACAGCTCTAACTGCACCTTGTGCTGAATCAGCGCAGAGGCAAACAGCACCAAGAAATCACCATTATCCCAGCTGACAATTAGTAGCAGCTCCTAAAATAATGAGTATACAAGAACAGCATGCAACCCTGGCAGCGCATCTCATATCCGCCTCACAGGCTAGTTAACCTTTTTAATACATAACAGAGCCAATGTACAGCTCTAGCAGCCCACTTCTATCTCGCTCTACCGGGGCTTCTGTTAATACTCTATGGGAACAACATACAATTCTAGCAATGACCCTCAAGTCCAGCCTGCAGTGCATCCTGTTAGTGCAGTACTGAGAGAAAGCCTGGCTCTGTGAAATCCGCACACTATTTTGATGCAGAAAAATGTGTTTACTGGACCCCATGTAGCACCATCCTATTGCTGAATGGAAACGTTGAAGCATTGTGCTTTGCTTCCTTCTGGAGTCCAGGCCGTCATCCCATAATGTGAGACAGCACGCAACTCTAGTAATGCTTCTCAACCATGCACATGTGATGTCAGCACCTAAACAACTCACAGCTCCACCGATACACCTCAGTTCAGCCCTGAAGCACCCACTGCTTGCCCATTTCTGACACGCATATATAATGAATGTGCCTCAACACTGAGGTGGACTGGCCTATAGGTAAATGTGCAGGAAACACAGCACGGTGGTGTCTCTGAAAGGCTGGTAGCATTGGGACATTTGGCAGAGAAAATGATGCAACAAAAAGAAGTATATTGTGAAAACCCACCATCAATAACACCACGCTACCTAAGGAAATGGCAATAATAAAAGTGCAGTGCACCGCAGTCCCCCAGAGGTGAAGTCTGGAAAAGTAATGGACTCAGGAATGAAACTGTGAAAAGGACAGGCCTTTCCCTTGGCAGAGAAAATGATGCAACAACACAAAAGCAAGTGTAGTGTGATATTCACCATACAATCAAACAGTTAACAGACATACAGGAACAAGCTCCATGTACAGAAAAAGTAGGGTGCCATTTTCTATGTCCAAAAGTCGGCAGACTCCATAGGAATCCATTGTAAATGTCTGGCGCAATTCTGTTAATTGTGGGAGGCATGAACACTTTTCCACAAACATAGCACATAACTAGAATTTACACTTTGACGAACATGACCCCCAATTCCTTTTACCAATATTTACATTTTTCTCAGCACTTTCCACTCCTCTACCCTCCCAGGCACTTTCCCCTTTCCCTCTGCACTTGCGCGTTCTCAATGTCACTGAGCCTAGTAAGATCATTGTGTTGCCATCCCTTGCCTCGTCGTGCTCTGAAACACTTGTGTAAGAGCGCAATACAAATAGAATATCAATCAATCACATCAACTGTGCCCCTCGCTCAGGTTGTCCGCCCCTAGAAGCAGGTCTGGTACGAGTGACATTGTACAGGACTGAGTAAACCACAGACTGCTTCTAATGCACATCTGTGTCTAAAGTGTCCTGCAAGACCATTTTGTAAAGTTGACCACCCTGCGCTGTTCTCATGCTTTCCACGTCTGACCCAAGAAAAGCAAAAATTTCAATTAAGGTTCTACTTCAGGTAAACCCACAGTAAGCCTATTTCTCTACCATTCGATTTGTTGTTCACTCTGCATGTTTGCACAGGATCCACCTTGCAGTCACAATTATCCAATTTAACAAAATGTGTAAAAGACAGGCTCTGTTAGTTTATGGAGTGACGCCTTATTTAAATATTTGTCATTGTTTTAATTAGCATTGTGCTGGTGTGGAAAATGCAGCCAGGTAGATAGTTGTCATTAATGGGGGTCATTCCGAGGTTGGAGGTAAGGAATTACCAGCACCGGTAAGGGTGCCGATGCCGGTAATCCATTACCTCTGTATTCCGAAGTACCTTTGCGGGTCCCGTACTTAACTCCTGACCGGTCCCTCCAACCCTGGAATGGACCGGTAATTACTCCATTCACCATGCCGGATTTGGGACGGTTTCGGAGGAAACAATGGAGCTAATTACTCCATGGTTAGCTCCAAACCCGGAATGAGGCCATTTTCTGCCCAAATCTGAATTTTGCATCCTGACTCTGACACAAATAAAAGATGTGTAACTTTTATTTTTCACGCGGCTCCTTGAGTGGCAGACTTCGGCACAAAGGCATGTCAACACACATTAGATTGCCCAATAGAACTGCGGAAATGGAAATCTGTAAAGATGAAAGTAAACATTTTGTAAATTAAATTGCTTTCTATGATGGGGACACAGGTGGAAGTAGACGAATATCACAATGGCAAGTGACCTGAAAGAAGATCATCAAGCTTCTGTAAAAAAAATGAACATGGATCCACTTAAAACAAGGAATGGGAGTAGGTGAGCACCCGGTGCAGCGGATGGCACACACTGAGAAGCCCTTTGTAAAGGACATGCTTTACAAGGTGCGGTGCCTCCTCCAAAAACGCCTGCATTCCTCGAGTCCCGACCCTGACCTCCCTGCCAGCCAGCATTTTGGACTCTGGAGTAAATATGCTGGGTCCGGGCCTCAGGAGAGAGGGACCTCACTGAACTGTTCCTCGCTCCCAACCCAACCAACGGCACCTGCGACCACCTCTTTACATACCTGCTAGCAGCGGCGGCAGTAGGTAAAGAAATCTGCTAGGACTGGAGTCCAACAAGAGAGGCTGCCTGGTCACTCACAGCTTGGCCCACGCTTGCGCAGACTGAGGGCACGTGCTGAAATGAACGGCACTGCTGCTCAATGCACAGGCGTGGGCCAAGGCTCTGCCTGCCAGTCTACTGCAGCAGCAGCCAACATCAGACAGTGTGCAGTGCAGCCAACTTCTCCATACGCCGTACCTATACTTTTACTTCAAAAAGGAGGGCTCCGGTGTGGTTTCTTTTTAAAATAAAAGTATAGGAATGGTAAGTGAGAAAAAAAAGTAGAGGAGCACCGCTCCCATTCTCTCACCCTCACTTCCTAATCCAATCTTGGTGCTTCATTCTTTCTTTTACTTTTAAATGGTTTTGCAGTAGAAGGCGATGGAACAGTCCAAATCAAGCAATATCTCATTACATTTAGAGCACAGCTGAATGAGGAATAAATTGTTCGAGTAAAACATAGAGAATTTAACCTCCTCATATAGAGATGACTTAGGAGGGACCAGAATCAACCTATAAAGCGAAACCCATTTCCACTGGATCCCTGACAGTAAGGAGCAAAGACCTAACTCAAATCTTATGCATGCTCTGGGTGCACAGTTAGGTAACACCAGAGTCCTTTTCCAAATGTTACCTTCTACTCTATCCCAATTTAAACCAAAGGCTTGAGGATTAGATTCCAACCCATAAAGAATGTTCAGATAACTTTATATAATTTAAGCAGGGGAAGTACCGAAAATGTACAGAAGTGTGCATACATTCTTTTCATATGCGAGCCCAGGATTAAAACTTTTTGATCAATGATTGAGAGAAGATGGACTCTGGTTGGAAACCCCCAAATCTGAGTACCCAGGTATGTAACTTCTTTTGAAATAGCAAATGAAAGATCATCCGGTTGCCAGCAATAAGATTCACATTTTTTAAACAGATGTTTAAAGATGAGTGTTTGAGATTTGATAGGATTTATTTTCAGATCATTAATAATTGCAACATCAGCTAATGCATTTAGTAAACGCTACAGTCCAACCTGCGTGTAATCTAAGACTACAATGTTATCTGCATACACTAAGGAATTTACCTTTAAGGTACCGATCTTTATGCTAGCCAGTCCAGAGTCTCTCAACCATTGAAACAAATCAGACAGATAAAGAATAAACAAAAATGGGGCAATCAAACATCCCTGGCGCACTCCCTTTACGATCTTAAAAGCTTCATTCAGGGACCCAGATTTTGACTCTCTAACTCTCATAGAGGATCCCTGATGGAGTTCTACTAGAATTGATAGTAGACTGGCAGGTAAACCCCAGTCTTTCAACTTAGTCCACAGCCGGTTCCTGTTCACTGTGTCATAAGCCTGGGAGAGGTCAACCCAGGCTCCAAACAAAGGAGATCAGCCCCTGACCAGACTGTCAGCAGACAGGCAGCTAAGTACGAGAGTTTTCAAATATGTAGAAAGTCTTCTTCTGAAGCCCGTCTGCTGTATAGGATTATTCCCTTTCCCTCTGCCCAGATCTCCAAATCAGCCAAGATTAAACCAGCAAAAATGTTGCCATCGGTGTCTAAGAGGGAGTTGGGTCTGTAGTTTGTGGCGGTCAATCGAACCCCTTTTACATAAATAGGAATTATGATAGATTGCCACCAAGACTCCAGGATTTTGTTTTGAGGCTATAACATTGTCAAAATGCAAATTTTAAGACTTTCGCTCACAATGGCAGATTCAGCTTAAAAACTGAATTACTAAGGCCATTTGGATCCACAGCTTTCAAAATAGAAGAGTTCATTATTAGAGTCTCAATGTCTTGTACACTGTAATTCATACTCTTTCCAGACCTTCTCTGGAGTTAAAGAGTCTTTTAGCTGTTTACTAGAGGAATTCATGGATCCAACAATTGACCAGAAGTTTCTGGATTTCCACAGGTATACTGCTTTTAGCATCTCTTCCCTCTCTCTCTGTCTAATCATATATCTGTTGGACCTCATCCAGTTTCTATGCGCATTCCTTATCGCTTTCTTCCCAACTTCATATTACTTGGAGTCTCTTGAATGAGATTTCAAAAGAGAGATCTGCCTTCTCATATGCATCTTCCTTTCTTTGACTAATAGATCAAAACAATGACCATGCTTCCTTGGCTGCTTTTGTGGCCTAATTTAGGAAGGTTCAATTCCCACAGAAAGTTTAAAAAAGCCACTAGGTTCACAATTAGTGGATAGCTGTTTTATAGATAAATCATTGACCGTGGTATCCAAATTCTCTGTGAGTATTTGCCCCCCCGTCAAAGGTCACTACACGGTTTCCAGCAGTATTTACTGAAAGCTGTGAAGTATAAGATGGAATTGAGATAGTTTGAGATACACATAATGTTGCCCCCAAGATATAAGGATCATTTTTACGTCAGTTATACAAAAAGTATTACAGATCTCAAAAATCATTTTAGATGCAAACATATAATCAATAGTAGAGAATGAGTCCCCTCTTTGCCAAGTTGGTCTACTGGGAACATCACCCTCTATGGTACCATTAAACATCCTAACATACCTTCCAAGCATAAAATCATACCAAGCCATTTTTGTAGGGAGATAAATGAGTAGTGAGTAGTGATACACTGTGAATTGAATTTTCCCATTATGACAGAATCATCCCTAGGATAAAGACATGAGAACTTCACCAGCAAGTCAGAAAGACTTTGAAGAAAATCTATGAGGATAACTGCCAAAGGATTCCAGTATACATTTACTACAATCCAGTGACTACCGGTTATGTTTATTCTGCTTTGAAGTCTAATGGCTAGGATACCATTTGATAAAACACTTGACCGAGGGAAACTGTCTTTCTTACAAGCCGTTAAAAGGCCTCCCCTTGGACGACCCTTTTCCCCACTAATGGCCATCTGCTGATATACGGTGAAGGCATCCAAACCGAGACACTCCGATAGCAAGGTTCCCTGGAGCGCTACAACATTGAACATTTGAAAGATTTACAATTTGCTCATACCCTCACAAAAGGAGTTATAACCTCTTGTATTCCAGGATAAGAGTCTTAGCACCTTACCAACTAAGGTTTCTGCTCAGGAAAGCCCAATTTGAGAAATACTTGAAAAATGATTTCAGGAACCATTTCCCAAACTTTGGACCTAGCTCCTTGCAGTGTTCCTGTATTCCGGTGTAGAGCTGAATTTGCTTGGTTTAAAGGTTCTTCCACTTTTTTTTCAGCTGGGGACAAGTTCTTGTGATCAGAAAATCTCTTCTAGCCCAGTCTTCTTTTGCTCCCAGTATAGTTTCCAGAGCCAATTTGGAGATCATTGCTATTTCAGCTATCTTAATATTTCCACGATCCGGAAAACATAGAATTTTTAAAGGTATTACCCAAATTGTTCGTTTACAATTGTTCGAATGACACAATTGTTTGAATAATAGGGGTCCTAATTGACCGTCTGCACAATTGACCGTATGGTCATTTTAATATATATTATGGGTTGGTGTACTAATAATATAAGGGGATTGGGAGGGGTTTGGGGTGGGGGTTGGATTGGGTGGGGGGTTTCCCCCCGCATATATATCCTAATTGACCGTTTAAATTCGGTCAATTGTGCAGAAGGTCAATTGTTATTCGAACAATTGACATTCGAACAATTCGTATACAACCGTTTTAAAGCCGTGATTGATTTCATTTCAGTCAGAACTCTGGAGCGATTGAGTGGACCATTAAAAGTCTTACCATCATTTTCTCGAGATAGAAAAACAATCCAGCTTGAGTCTTTCTCCTGGCCCTTCTTATTTCAAAGCATCCAACTATTGTCCCTAATACTTAAAGGCATTCTTGTCAAAACAAATGTGTTTTTGAATTTGCAGCTCCTCCTTTTGTTGCTTATAATGTTGATCCTGACGATTTTGACTGGCCATCCCTTTTTCCGAGCCAATATACGCTATATTGCTAGTAACTCTTTGCTCCGGATTCATTTTATAGTTGTCTTCCACAGCCGACGCCCCGGGCACAGCAGCAGTGGACCTTGGTTTTAGGAAAATAGGGTCTATTCTCCTGACTGGAGACCTTGCCTTCAATTTCTGCTTATGAAGCAAACAAATAAGGGCTATCTTCCTTGGGGGTTGTGGTAGCACTGTCTGGCTCCCTACCGTTGTCTTGATATTTCAGGAATATTACCCACAGAATCAGGGGATCCAGTTTTAGCCTCTGTTTTATTTTTCTTGCTTTTGCCCCAACTTGAATTGAGACCTTTATTTTTTTACTTCTCCGTTAGGTTCGCATTCAGGGCTTTTAAGTTTTTTATAAGCTGATTGGTACTGTTGGTCCGTTTCTTTTATTTTTAAGTTTAAAGAGACTCTTCAGAGATTTCTTGAACTGATAGTTCCTTTTGGAGTCTACTGATTTTCTTCCTTCACTTCCTAGTTTTCCCATTTGGTTTCCTTGGTCATTTTTGGCCCTGCTCTTTTGGGGCTAATACTGGGTGTAAAGTGTCATTTTCCTTTGTAGCTTTGGGAATCTCCTCTTGCTCTGAAATTTGAGCCAGCCATATGAATTTCTCCATTATGGAGGCAGATCGAGGTGTATCATCCATAATTCAATCCTGCGAAGTAGAGAGGAAAGGTTGTATGCCTTGTTTACCATTGTTTTGTGCAAAATAACAGCTGCCCTCATCCACTTTCAGATTCAAAAGGGCGCGTTCCTCTTTTGCCCCAGCCCATCGATTCGAGAGCAGGGATAGCTTTTCCATTATTGACAAGGATGAGTTAATTGAGTTCACTACCAAATTCATTCTTTAAATCGTTCACTGCTGATTGTAGAGCTATCATAGATAACTCATTTGCTTCCAAATCCTTTATTATTTCTAGAAATCCCGAATGCTGCTGAACCTCTAGCTTACAATTCTTGAAAAACTTGACTAGTGAGCTCAGCACATAATTGAGAGCAAATCATTTGTAGGATCAATACCTTCCCACTGGGCTGGGATAGGGTTTAGTTCATATGAGGCGTCCACCACCAAAGGTATAGAAGCTGGCCCACTTTCTTCAAGAATAATGTCTACATTGGCGCTATGCCTATCTAGAGACTACAATGGGGCATGGCCTTCCCTGCTCCTTTTGTTGATTCGCCGTACATGCTTCCAGCCCCTCCTCACCAGTATACCTTGAGAAGTAATCAGAGATAGCAGTTTTCATTGTTGTTGCTGTAAGGGTATAGCCAAGATTCGAGAAAAGATGGTCTCTTAAAGGTTGGTTGACCAGGGTGGACTCACTAACAGCTTTTATTAACACCAGAGGGGTTTCACCCAAACCAGAGCTAGTGGGTCTTTGTAAGTCTTTGAGAAATATGCTCAATGGTGGGTAGAATCTGCCCCCCCTGTTTTATAAGGGCAGAAAGAAGATCTCCCCAAACTGGTTGGAGAGGCAACATCTGTTGTTAACCCCTGTGAATTTGTAGAACAGAGCGTCTCTCCGGATGCTGTACTTCTCAAATTGTAAGCTTTCGACATGGTATACAGAAATAAAGTCCACTTAGTCACCAATATAAATATGCAGACTCCTATATAAGCAGCAAACAATTTCCACCTGTTGTTTTAATTAATAGGCAGACGCAGCAAGTGAGTCAAAGGCACACCAACCCGCAGTCCTCGCTCTACTGCCGTTTCTTTCTTTAATGTTTGAGTCGTACACAGCAGCAGCATGGACTTGGCGGACAGAAACTCATAGCGGTGCTATGCTATTATTATGTGCTGATGAGGTGGTCTTAATTTCTTTGACTATGCGTGGAATGAGCAAACAACTTGAAGTGCTGTCTCGGTTTTGTAGTCTCAAAGTGACTATATCCACGGTGACATGCCACCCCACTGAATCACTGAAGGCATGCTTGAAGTACAATGATATGATATGATATGACATGGCATTTATAACGCGCGTGTTTCTAGGCACAAACGTTTTTACTACAATGGAGAAATTATTAGGCAGGCTATTTGCTTTAATTACCTCTGCATTAGAGTGATGGCAAATGGGTCCTTTGAGGACCATGTCACACGCAATAAGTGCCAACTGTCAGGTTTCCTTCCCTTATTTGTCAGGTTTCCTTCCTTTATTCAAGTTTCCTTTTCATTATTTCTCTTTATTTATCCTTTTCAGATTAGCTTTGTGTGGGTGGGAAGTTTTCCATTATAGTTGGTTTGGCCTTAACTTGCTGATTCAGAATCCTGGTTCTGACCCAAGGATGGAGCCTCACAGTGACAGCTCTGATTGGTTAGAAGACAATGCAGAACAACAATGAACATTCTAAACTGTCACTCTGTGCCTTTCATCATCAAAACCCCATCTGAGAGGACGTGTTTAGTAGCTGCTCCTGCTTTAGTCTTAGGCCTGGTGGATTTAATCCTTCAGACATCAGCAGTTGAGCGGCTACTTTCTTGGGGGTTACAGGAGAAGTCATGGCAGGAATTCGTTTTTGAAGACAGGAAAAGCAGGAAATCCTTATGAATTCGCTCAGGAGATAAGTGACTTTATTTTTACTGTAACTTTGTTCATCTTATTTTGACTTTATTTTTACTGTAACTTTGTTCATCATAATAACATTCTCCTTGAAAATTCGTGAAAAGTTGTGTATCTACTAAAACTATTGAACTCCCAGAGTGCGCGTGTGTTTTCCAGTGCGGTGTTCCATAGCGCGAGAATTTGTCTGTCGCGTGCGTATTCAAGTGCGCGTGTGCTTTCTAGCGTAGGTGCTCCGAGCGCGAGTAACTTTTTGTCTCGTGCGATTTTAAATGCGCGTGTATTTCATAGCGCGGGTGATCCATAGCGCGAGAAGCTATACGTCACGTGAGAACTAAAGAGCGCGTGTGATTTCTAACGCGGGTGTTCAGAGCGCGAGAATCTGTTTGTCGCGTGCGATGTAAGTGCGCGTGTGTTTAATAGCGCAAGTGTTTCTTCGCGTGAGTCTCAATACGTCGCGTATGAAACAAAGAGTGCGTGTGTTTTCCAGCGCGAGTGATTTTGCGCGTGAGAATCAATTTGTCGCGTTTGAACTCAAGAGCGCGGGTGTTTTTATTTCGCGTGTTTCGCACGAGAACATTATTGCGCGTGTGGATTATTGCGCGTGTGGATTAATGCGTGTGTGGATTTAATGCGCGTGTGGATTTTTGCACGTGTGAATTCTTTTAATCGCGCATCTTCATTCGTTTGCGCGTGTTCTTCAACCAGGAAGATTTCTATGTACAGTTCATCGTTAATATGAATGGAAATAACCTGCGTGTGCGTTTAGCACATGTTTTTTCTTCAAGGATTCAAAAACTCAATATGATTATAAATAGTTTGAAAAGTTTGAAAGAACAAGAAAGAATATTTTAAAGACAATCTAACTGAACATCCAGGGCATATTGGAAAAAAGACAATGAACTAAGACTTCCAGTTGTGCCTTAAGTAAGAAGTTGCTGAGAATTTCAAGTGTCTCAAGTAAGAGAGATTTTCAGCTTCTTTATCAGCTTCTCTAAGAAATTTCAAGAGAAGAGCCAGGTATGATTCTTAATTATTAGTTAAGGATTAATGTCTTCTCATTCATAAGGTTAAGTAAGTGAATTAAGGAAGTGTATCTGCTATTCTTTTATCCTCTGCAGGTTCAGCTCTGGTTAGCCTTGACGCAGTCTGCCTGGTGTTGTTTTGTTATCCCATTCCCCCTTTCCCTTTGGGGTGTAGTTTACAGAGCTGAATTGAAATCTAGTTCTGGGAAATACATCTCAGGGGGATTGTCGGGGGTTCAGCAGCTTCCGCGGACGCAGGACCTCTCAGCCTGACAGAATGAAAGGCCAATAATTTAGTCCGCCCGAGCTGTCATGAACCCCGACGAATCCAGGGAGATGTTAGGATCTTTGATCAGGGAGTTACGGGAGGAGTTGAAAATTTCTCGGGATGAAAATGCCTTACTTAGTCAAAAAGTGGATGACTTAAGTGTTAAAGTTACACAAATTCAACAGAGGGGAGAAAGGAGAGAGGATGAGGTTTCAGGGGGTGCAGGTTCTCCACCTGAGTTAGAAAGAGAAGATCAGTTACCACACATACAACGGGCGCCTCCAGTGGCAGAAGGGGTAAGGAGTATAATTATGCCAGTTCCTTTAGCGCCCCCAGAACGTTATCATGGGGATTCCAAGAGATTTAGGGTGTTTTTAACACAATGTGAATTACATTTTATGAGTAGACCAGAATTATTTCCATCGGATGCTTCTAAGATAACATTTATGTTGTCATATCTTTCTGGGGAGGCATCTGCTTGGGCTGGGTTGTTGGTGAGTCAAAAGAGTGCGGTTTTAGGAAATTATACCAGTTTTTTAGAGATATTCCAAAAAATGTTTGATAGAAGACAGTTATCTCTGGAAGTGGATGGTGAACTTTTAGAATTAAAACAAGGTAATAGAGACCTGATTGCTTATATAACACAATTTAAGTCCCTTGTGTTAGAAAGCAAGTGGCCCGAGGTTAAACAGGCCTCGTTGTTTTATCAGGGCCTTAGAGATGAGTTAAAGGATGCTTTGTCTGGAGTAGTTGAACGCCCTACTACTTGTGAAGGTCTGATTGATTTGGTTATTCAATTGGACTTCCGTTTGAGTGAAAGGAAGGCAGAGAGACGTCATGGTCAGAGTGATGTAAAGTCTATAGTTAAAGTAGATAGACCTAAAATTGAGTAGACCCAAAGGGAATAATTCATCTCCAAGAATCCGAGGCCCGTTAACAGTGGAGGAAAAGACTAGGAGGAGAGATAATAATCTGTGTTTATACTGCGGAAGAGGTGGGCACTTTTTAGGAAACTGTCCTTACACTCCCAAGAAGACTTCTTCCTCAGCAGTCAAGGTACAACAGATCGCCAATACGGTGCAGACAGTGGTTCCTCATATAACCATAAATGTATCCTTATTTTTTGAGTTGGAGTGTAAGGGAAATGGTCCTGTAATGATTGACTCTGGTGCGACTGGGAATTTCATGGATTGGGGTCTGGCCAAATCTTTGGGAATTCCAATTATTCAGAAGGAGGTTGTAGAGCAGGCTAGGGCTGTTGATCGTACGTGTTTATCTTCTGGTCCAATTACTCATAGAACTGGTTCTTTAACATTGGAGTTATCAGGAGGTCACAGAGAGATAATTTCGTTTGAGTTAATTGATGCTCCTTTGTTGAAGATTATCTTGGGCATGCCTTGGCTTACTCTCCATAATCCATTAATTGATTGGAGTGCTAGGACAATTGACATGCAATCCGATTTTTGTAAAGAGAATTGCTTTTCAGGAAGTCTCTTAGAGGAAGATGTAAAACAAAGTAATTCCGTGTCTAGTTTTCTGGCTGAGACTGGAATTGGAGGTCATGATGTGGGAGCTGTAGTGGGTCAACTTCCCCAGTGTTACAAAGATTTCTGGGACGTATTTGATGAGAAAGTGGCAGGAGAATTACCACCCCATAGGCCCTTTGATTGTAAAATTGAACTGGAGCCAGGAACAATTTTGCCTAGTAGTAGGGTATATGCTCTTACTGAGAAAGAGAATGATTATTTAAAAGAATATTTGTCGGAAAATTTGGCCAAAGGGTTTATTCGTCATTCTAAGTCACTGGCGGCCTCTCCTTTATTTTTTGTACCAAAACCGGATGGCACGCTTAGAACTTGCATAGATTATCGAGCAGTTAACAAAGTCACTGTTAAGAACCGGTATCCTCTTCCTCTCATCTCAGAAATGCTTAATCAAATACAAGGAGCAAATATTTTCTCTAAATTAGATTTGAGAGGAGCTTACCATCTTGTACGTGTGCAGGAAGGGGACGAATGGAAGACAGCGTTTAAGACCAGGTTTGGGCTGTTTGATTATCAAGTAATGCCATTCGGTCTATGTAATGCTCCAGCGGCTTTCCAATTTTTCATTGATGAGGTTTTTAGAGAATACTTGGATATTTTTGTTGTCGTTTATATCGATGATATTTTGATTTTCTCTTCTGACCTAGATCAACATCAGAAACATGTGCGCTTGGTTTTACAAAAGTTGCGAGAAAATCATTTGTTTCCCAAATTGGAAAAAAGTCAATTCCATACCGATTCTGTGGAGTTTTTAGGTTTTATAATTTCACCTAAGGGTTTAGAAATGAATCCTAAAAAAGTGCAAGCCGTTCTTGAATGGCCCTCTCCTACTAAGGTTAAGGAAATACAAAGTTTCTTAGGGTTTGCCAATTTTTATAGGAGATTTATAGAAGGTTTTTCTCGGCTGGTTGCTCCTATAACGAGACTTTTGAAAAAAGGAGTGAAATTTGACTGGGACCTTGAAGCAGAAAAGGCTTTTCAAGAGTTAAAACAAAGATTTACTTCTAGTCCAATTCTAATTCATCCAGATCTTTCTAAACCTTTTTTTGTGGAGGCGGACGCTTCAAATTTAGCGTTGGGGGCGGTGCTTTCTCAAAGGAATGAAACTACTGGTCAAATACATCCAGTTGCATTCTTTTCTAGGAAGTTTTCTGCTGCTGAAGTGAACTACACAATTGCTGACCGTGAACTGTTAGCAATAAAGGCCGCTTTTGAAGAATGGAGACATTTTCTTAAAGGAGCAAGACATACAGTAACGGTCCTTACTGATCACCGAAATTTATTGTTTTTAAAATCTGCAAGAACTTTGACTCCACGACAACTTTGTTGCTCTTTATTCTTTGCAGATTATGATTTCATTGTGACTTTTAAACCAGGAAGTCAGAACAAAAAAGCTGATGCGTTATCTCGCCAATTTCCTGGAAGTGGGGAGAAAGAGATTCTAGAACCAGAACCTATAATTGCTCCAGAAAGTTTTTTGTTAGCTGGAGCCATTAAAGAAATGGATTTTTTGAATGAAGTTCGTCAAAATATGTCCTTGCAGAAGATGGAGGAGTGGGTGAGACTGGATCCAGCTAGAAGGTTGAAAGACGATCTTCCTTTTTTTGATAACAAGCTTTATGTACCTACTGATGATTTAAGAGAAAAGGTTTTGAGAAATTGTCATGAATCCATTTTAGCAGGACATCCTGGTTTCAGAAAAACTCTGGAATTGGTTCGAAGGAATTTTTGGTGGGAAAAGATTCGCCAAGACACATTGAACTTTGTTAAAACTTGTGTAGTCTGTGCACAAGCGAAAAGTCAAGTTGGGAAGCTGCATGGTTTATTGGAGCCGTTACCTGTTCCTCCTCGTCCTTGGCACACAATTTCTATGGATTTCATAGTTGATCTCCCTCAAGATAAGGGTTGTACTACCATTCTTGTTGTGGTCGATCTTCTTACTAAAGAAGCACATTTTTTACCAATGGAGGGAGAGGTTACCGCGGAAAAACTGGCTCATAGTGTTTTGCAAGGTGTAGTTCGACTACATGGACTCCCAAGTCAAGTTATCTCTGACAGGGGATCTCAATTTATTTCAAAATTCTGGAGGGCCTTCTGTAAGAAACTTGGAGTGGAAGTTAGTTTGACTTCTGGGTATCATCCGGAAAGTAATGGACAAGTGGAGAGAGTAAATCAAGAGTTGGAGAAGTTTTTAAGGTGTTATTTACAAGCTAGAGAGGAATGGGTGGATTTGGTGTGGTTGGCAGAATTCTCTTACAACAATTGTGGAAAAGATGCTACTTCTATGTCCCCTTTCTTGTTGGGTCGTGGGTTTCATCCTCGCTTTCTGAGTTTTGAGGTGTTGGAGGATTCAGGGAATCCTAGAGTGGAAGATCGTTTGTTGATAATGAAAAATAACTTAGATAGAGCAAAAAAGGTTCTGGGAGAAAATAAGTTGAAATATAAAAGGTGTGCAGATTTGAGAAGAAAGGCTGGTCCTGAATATAAGGTGGGAGACTTAGTTTGGCTTTCTACCCGGTACCTGAAAATTAAGGGGAAGAATAAGTTCAGTCCACGATTTGTAGGCCCTTTTGAGGTAGAGAAAATCATCAACCCTGTGGCAGTACGATTGAAATTACCCAAGCAGTTGAAGGTACATCCTACTTTTCATGTTAGTCTTTTAAAACCAGTTAGTTCAGGAACTAGATTTAGAACACCACCTTCCCCTGTGATTTTGGAGGATTCATCTGAGGAATTTGTGGTTAAACAAATTTTGGATTCTAGGAAAGTGAGGGGAAGGTTGCAGTATTTGATTGATTGGGAGGGATATGGACAGGAGGAACGATCATGGGAAGATTCAGTTGATGTACATGCCCCCCGTTTAGCTGCTAAGTTTCACGCTAAAAACCCACATAAGATAGGCCCAGAGACTGGGCAGTAGGAGGGGGGTACTGTCAGGTTTCCTTCCCTTATTTGTCAGGTTTCCTTCCTTTATTCAAGTTTCCTTTTCATTATTTCTCTTTATTTATCCTTTTCAGATTAGCTTTGTGTGGGTGGGAAGTTTTCCATTATAGTTGGTTTGGCCTTAACTTGCTGATTCAGAATCCTGGTTCTGACCCAAGGCAAGATGGAGCCTCACAGTGACAGCTCTGATTGGTTAGAAGACAATGCAGAACAACAATGAACATTCTAAACTGTCACTCTGTGCCTTTCATCATCAAAACCCCATCTGAGAGGACGTGTTTAGTAGCTGCTCCTGCTTTAGTCTTAGGCCTGGTGGATTTAATCCTTCAGACATCAGCAGTTGAGCGGCTACTTTCTTGGGGGTTACAGGAGAAGTCATCAGCTGGCAGGAATTCGTTTTTGAAGACAGGAAAAGCAGGAAATCCTTATGAATTCGCTCAGGAGATAAGTGACTTTATTTTTACTGTGACTTTGTTCATCATAATAACATTCTCCTTGAAAATTCGTGAAAAGTTGTGTATCTACTAAAACTATTGAACTCCCGGAGTGCGCGTGTGTTTTCCAGTGCGGTGTTCCATAGCGCGAGAATTTGACTGTCGCGTGCGTATTCAAGTGCGCGTGTGCTTTCTAGCGTGGGTGCTCCGAGCGCGAGTAACTTTTTGTCTCGTGCGATTTTAAATGCGCGTGTATTTTATAGCGCGGGTGATCCGTAGCGCGAGAACCTATACGTCGCGTGAGAACTAAAGAGCGCGTGTGATTTCTAACGCGGGTGTTCAGAGCGCGAGAATCTGTTTGTCGCGTGCGATGTAAGTGCGCGTGTGTTTAATAGCGCGAGTGTTTCTTCGCGTGAGTCTCAATACGTCGCGTATGAAACAAAGAGCGCGTGTGTTTTCCAGCGCGAGTGATTTTGCGCGTGAGAATCAATTTGTCGCGTTTGAACTCAAGAGCGCGGGTGTTTTTATTTCGCGTGTTTCGCACGAGAACATTATTGCGCGTGTGGATTATTGCGCGTGTGGATTAATGCGCATGTGGATTTAATGCGCGTGTGGATTTTTGCGCGTGTGAATTCTTTTAATCGCGCGTCTTCATTCGTTTGCGCGTGTTCTTCAACCAGGAAGATTTCTATGTACAGTTCATCGTTAATCTGAATGGAAATAACCTGCGTGTGCGTTTAGCACGTGTTTTTTCTTCAAGGATTCAAAAACTCAATATGATTATAAATAGTTTGAAAAGTTTGAAAGAACAAGAAAGAATATTTTAAAGACAATCTAACTGAACATCCAGGGCATATTGGAAAAAAGACAATGAACTAAGACTTCCAGTTGTGCCTTAAGTAAGAAGTTGCTGAGAATTTCAAGTGTCTCAAGTAAGAGAGATTTTCAGCTTCTTTATCAGCTTCTCTAAGAAATTTCAAGAGAAGAGCCAGGTATGATTCTTAATTATTAGTTAAGGATTAATGTCTTCTCATTCATAAGGTTAAGTAAGTGAATTAAGGAAGTGTATCTGCTATTCTTTTATCCTCTGCAGGTTCAGCTCTGGTTAGCCTTGACGCAGTCTTCCTGGTGTTGTTTTGTTATCCCATTCCCCCTTTCCCTTTGGGGTGTAGTTTACAGAGCTGAATTGAAATCTAGTTCTGGGAAATACATCTCAGGGGGATTGTCGGGGGTTCAGCAGCTTCCGCGGACGCAGGACCTCTCAGCCTGACACCAACTAGCACAACGTGTTGGCACTACACTAAGTTTTGCATCTAGATTTGGCAGGAGGGTTGTTTTACAGACAATAGAAGTATACAGGACCCATGCCTACGATGCTATTTATTGTGGGACATAGTTATGAGGTAACGCTACAATGACAATTTGTACACCAACGAAACAAGCTTTTTTGAAAAACATGGCGAAGCTCCCTAAGAGCTCACCAACAGTACCCGATGTTTCTGGTCTCTGTCTCGGTCCAGTAATCTATGAAGCTTGTATTAGACCAATCGTATTCTTGGTTTGTCTCAATACATCACATGCTCTAAGTTGTCACAAGTAAGTGAGTGAGCTAGTGAAAACTGTGGAAGCACCAAAATGGAAATAGCTGAAATGCATAAAAGGCTATGCTGATGGAGCTTGAGTTTTGGGAGAGAAGGGTAGGTACCCAACAGAACCAAAGGAGAGGTATAATGCTTGGGCAAGTGGCCAACTTCTAAAAGAGAATACAAATGGTATTAAAAAAGAATGGGGTTATGAAAACAACAAACATTGCTTTTTTGAAATTCTGAGTTAGTAATTTACCTCAAGCCTCATGTACATCTAAATGAAACTTACATTACATGGATAAATTCATTTTTTATCCTGACATGATAGAGTGTAGAAGCACTTTGGCTGTGATTCATGGAAAATCCTTCAGGGCAAAGAAGAGAAGTGTGCGCTATATTGCGTGCAAATCCCCGTTTGTCGATTGATGGAAAGCAATGTTGGGTTTGCAGGCCAATATCAAAAAATTAGGTCAAGAATATTCATCCTTCAATATTGACGGCAATACTATTAAAGTCTACAAGGAAGTAAAAACCTTGGGATTTTACCTGGACTCCACACTATCCTTTGACTATCCTTTGACTATCCTTTGACAAGCAGGTCAAATCCCTTACCTCGGCTACGGCTTACACATGCAAACTTCTTAGAGCTGGTAAACCGTTCCTCTCCGACAATAGTTGTCTGATCCTGGCTAGAGCTCTTATACTCTCTGGAATAGACTATTGCAATGCCCGCTACAGAATAACGCCTTAAGAGCAGCCCTTGGCATAAACAAGAAAAAACACATTTCTGCCTTGAGACGTCAACACAAATGGCTCTCCACATCCAATAAAATACTTCTAAAAACACTCTCTTTGACACACAAAGCCTTGAACAATGCGGCCCCTAGCTAACTTATAGACAAACTCCAGAGAAGAACTTCTCTCAGACCAACTAGAAGTGGGAACACCAATTGCCTAAATATCCCCAAATACAAACTTACTACCATCGGGGGTAATGGCTTCACTGGTAAGGCTGCCAAAAGCTGGAATTCACTGCCCCAGGAGTTGAGAGCTGACCAACCATATCTACTCTTCAGGAAAAACTTAATAAAACACATCACTGCCACCAATCCTTAGCCTCCCATCACCCTCTCCCCTGAGGACACTAGCCTGCAATTAAGAAAACTGTATATCTTGCTATATTCTTTCTTTATGTATATATTGTACCCTGTGTATATGTAACCATATAAGTTTTATATCCTTAGTGCGTGTACCTTTGCTTCAGTCCTTTTGTTCATATTGTATATATCCTGTAGTCATGCAAAAAGTGTTCATCTTGCTATATGTAAATTCTGTAACCTGTGTATACGTAACTATGTAAGCCTTGCATTTCCTTGTCGCCCTTTTACTTACGAGTCTGGTGCGCTTAACAAATGAATAAACAAACAAACAAACAAACAATGTGCAGGGCTTACCTTGGACTTGCGAGGAATCCGCACTGGTCCGCCACTTTTCCTGCCCTTTATACACCAATGAAAGGTGAAAGTTACTTTGAGTGATTTTCACACATTGTACGTTTTTAAATACTCTACACTAATGCTGATATTACTACAGCTGTTGCTGTTTTAATTGACAGTACTTGGTTAATTAGTAGCGAATACATGAAATTATTTTGATGAAACGAGATTTTAGAATCATGTGCTTATGAACCTGTTTTTTGAAATTGTATACTTACTTGGAAGTTTTTATTGGCAATCTTTTGATGATTTTATCTATCTACCTTGATTTCAGTGTATTAATGTTATTATGCAAAGAAATGTGTGGTTTCTGAATAAAAGTGATGACATTGGTACATTTGCCATATTTTATTGCATTTTTGATTTCCAATTAGAACCTTCTCCCACATAATTTGTTTTTATTATTTATCCTAGTCTTCATCCCTATAATATGTTTAATGCATTACTGTACTCTCTTTCCACAACATTAACTGTAGAAATATTATTTAATTGTGGACAATATTAATTCCACAATCGTATTGACATTTACTGTAACCTAGTTGTTCCACAACAAGTATTCGTGGGGGTTGTTAGGTGGGAAGCAAGTTTTTGTGTCTATTTAGGGAAATACAATATACTGTTTTCGGCATTGGTTTGAGTTTAGCTGAGGCAGGGCTAATCCCCACTGTAGTAGGAGCCACTAGACAGAGTTCATAGGGCCAGTTGGTAGAAATTTGTTTTCTTGCTTGAGTAGAGGATTGCATTCTGTGTGAAACTTTTTTTATTTTTAAAGGGAGACCTTACATTTATTCTTAGTTTGAGAATGCAGCTTATTTTGCAAAGTCATGTTTTTTTTATATTTTACAAGGGCCATTTTTTGTTAGAGACATTCAAGTTGTTGTTCAACAGCGATGTCAGCAATGTTGATGTAGGGAGCAGAGAGACATGGAACTATTGTACTACTACCCTGAATCTGAAGAAGGCAAGGCACTTTTACACAAGACTCATGATGCACCCACACAATCTGCCTCCTCCTTAACAAGATCCTTCTTCTGCTGTGAGACTGGTGGTGGCCCTGGTGGTGATTAGAGGTGTTTGAATGATGTTGTGTTATGTTATTAAATGTTCTTTTATTTTATCTTATAATTATGTCACTGGATTTTACAGAAGTCTCTTTCTGCAAAGGGTAGTTTGCGTGGTTTCCAGATGCTTTCGTAAATCTGAGAGAGCGGGTGGTGTGATAGATTAGTGATGAGAGAGACAATTCAAAATATTTTAGCTGCTGTGTTGACATGTGCAGAACAGAATTACACACCTTTGTGCATTCCGGTTTGTTTTTAAGCATTTGCTTCTGGATCATAAAGGTATTAATGTCTGGAGGTGTGACCACACTGCTAAGAGATAGTGGCTTGGACTGAGTTCAATAAGTGGCAATCCCTCATATAACGTTCCCCAGTATCTCATCCCACCACACAATTCTGAGACCAAAAACATGCTGTGTTAATTGTTAAACTCAAATTCATTTAAGTAAGAATAACATCAGAGGTAGTCTCCTTACTTTATCACAATAAGGTACATACACATTGGTAAATTGTTTACACAATAGTTGTTGGTCTGCCTATGATAATCACATTAGGTGGTGGCACAGACACAATCCCTACTTGAATCAGCTACACACAGTTCTAAGCATCTAAGTAACACAATGCTTTTGCATTTTCTTACATGCTGCTTGCCAGCCACTATATTCAAATATTTTAAGTGGTTTGTACATAACCATAATTTCCTTATAATCAAAAGTTAAGAACATTTCATTTTCTCCAGTATCAATAATAAGTCCTGGTGCCAGAGAAAGGATATATACATGTCAGCAATATTATCATTCAATATAAATCAATACCTCCATGTAAATATGGTGCTGTGTGCTGCTATATGTTCAAGCAATTTGAATGTATGCTATATTTAGTGGCATATAGTTCTGCAGGTTTGGATTGGGGAAGCAGTGTAAAATCAATGTAAAATGCATTGGATATTGGTTCATCGACCCAACATACAAGAATTGTTTTATGATATTCTAATAAAAGGATGAATACCAATCCATTAAATTTACAGATCACATTCGACATATTCTGGATTTTTCCTCTGCTGTGTGATGTCAAGAGTGAGAAGTGAATGTAATTTACATTGACATCTTTCTTTACACAAATTGAAGTGACACAGCTAAACTCCCATTCATCTATATTTAAGTATCTATGACTTTCATAGTTCACAAAATATCAAGCAATTATCTGGTAGGCTATGGAACATTGCCATTTGAATAACAGCCTACATGGTTGACTGCACATGTGAAAACACTATGGCTACCATTTGATTGGATTTAAGTTACAAATATCTGCACTTTAGCTGCAATATATACTGTCAGATCTACACTGTGCACACAGTCTTGTCAAATTCTATTAGTGATTTATGCAATTATATCTTGCTTGCAGCAGCATACAGTGTGAAAGCAAAGCTAATTTCCCACTGTAATGTTGAAGTGTTTTATTTGAAATTGGCATCACCTTCAAAGTTCCCTCTCACTCCATGGACTGAACTGGGGAATGATTCTAGGGGACTTAAATAATTACATTTGAATGACTTGCTATATTCACTTTCAAATAGTCCTTTAAGGGAGTGAGCAAGATGGACCCTCAAAGGTTTTCAAGAAGGTCTGAGTCAGCCTTTCCAACCTCTTGGAAATCAGGTTTGTCCCATTTATCCATTTGGATCAGGTTGTATTCTTTGTATGTAGTTTTTAATTCCAGGATTAGCTCCCAATTTCTGGTGTGTGCCTGGTTTGATCACGGGTAATATTTCCATGCATTGTCATCATTATGTCACACATTTTGATTTGTGAAATCTTTCCCTTGGTTTACTTAATAGACACTCCCAAAACATACAAAGAATATACACTGCAAATCTTCAAAGGCTGGTCCAATGTTTCTACAAGTTAAAAGAAAACAATTGGTTGGTTGAATGCAAAACCATTTTATACCACATTTCATCATAGAGCCACACAGCAGGATTATGAATGATAGTTTTTCATGTAGTTATTAATATTCATGATTTTAAACATTACTTAAAAGACATAGGCAATTCAATGTTGGAGCTATATGATAGAGGAGTTTGTCACAGTCATAACACACTTCATATGTTCTAGGTAATGTAGGTGTGGATTTATATGAAAAGGTGTTTTTAAATGCAATGTTGATTTCAATGGCCGGTACCATTTCTGCAACAGAGATCCAGCCTTAGGTTTCATTTCTTAGATTTGTGAAACACAGTGTTTAGCATAATGTTTTATGCTAACAGTTCTATGAGGCCACATTGCTGGACATCTGGTCAGCTTTATTGTGTTGACTGACGTCAAAGGCGATACTTTAGGTAATATAATATTTCTTGGGAGTTCAACATTTGAAGCGCTGTAGATTCACCCTTGGTGGAATTTTAAGCTGTATGCCTGAGAATATCAACTTGAAATAATCGCATAAGGGTGGAGGCACCTCCTTAACTTGTGGCTTTTAGTGCAGGTGGCCCCTTGCCAAGTGAACGCAATGTGTGTTCATGATTAAAAGCAAACCAAATATATTCAGTATACATGGCCAAGTCAAATCTCTTGGGACACTTAATCCACATCCATTCGAACATGTAAGCAGGGCTAAAAAAAGACATTAATTTGTCAGGGATTTCGCTGGCTAGCTAAGCAGCATTGCCCAAAGACCACATTAGAAAACCCTTGATTTCTCATATAGTTGGACAATAATGTATTCTCAATGTTTAAACTATCACACACACACAGTATACATGGTACAGCTATAATGGGCTTCTAGACACATTTACAAAGGTGTCACATTTATCAAATGACAAGATTGGGCACTGTGCCGCTTCATTTGAAAACACAGGCCAATATTTTGGTTTATGAAATGAAAGTGGATTTGCTTCTGTAAGTGCAGTTAAATGTGCAGTTACATTTGTTTTCCCGTACAGTAATGCAATCTAATTTCTCTTCATTGCTTTGTGTCGAAATCTCTGCACCATCTGGTGGTCGCTATTTGTCCAGGAAGCAAGTAACTAGCTACATCCTGCAGGTGCCGACATTTCGTTAAAACTGGTGAGAGCACACATCATGACTGAAGCAATGCTCCTCTACAATTTAAATTGAAGCAGCCTCCATGGCTCTTCAATTTATTACTGCAATGAAGAAGAGTTTGTAGGTGAATGACAAAAGGGAGGAACATAGCAAGCAGCTGAGAAAATGTTGAAGGATGGAATGACATGGCCATTAGTTCAGGGGTCAGGAGGAGGAACAGAAAAACCAAGGGCAGAAGAAATTATTCTCCTTTCATTTCATCATCACGGTCCTCGACATATTTTACAGCGCCCAAGCCTGCTTTACCAGCAAAGATTGAAACATCTTGGAAATTCACCTTGTGCCAAGCAACCATTGGGTTAGGTTAGTTCTTGGCCAGCCAATCAGTGATTGAATAGCTTGCCTAAAGCACCTGTGGTGATGGCACACAGAAATATATACATTTTTCCAAACCATCCCAGAAATTAGTGAGGAGGAGAAGGCTGATGTCCTGCAGAACAAAGGTAAAGAATGCCATTGTAGTAACTGAAAGTGTGTACCCTCAAGAAGTGAGTCCTAACAGCGTAATGCCTACACACAACATGCTCAGTCTCATTTCAGACAGCATCTTTGGGTGTGTAGGTTCTAGAGTCAGTGTTCCAGAGAGTCGGACGATGCAAAACATTGCCTGAGAGCTTTGAACATGATTGTCAAAATAAATCACAGCAGAAATGCAGCCTTTGAACCACTACCTGTGTGTGAACCTTAATTTCTTGCAATTTCCCAAAAAGGACATGTTCAACCTTGGTCAATATAGTTTGCTGAAATGTCTGGGTGTGAGGCAAAAAGTCTCACCACACTTCCTACACCACCCCAATCTTTCCCCAAAAATGTCTCAAAAGTGAGAACTGCACACAACATGCAGATAGGTGATCACATAGTTATTTTATCTATCTATCTATCTATCTATCTATCTATCTATCTATCTATCTATCTATCTATCTATCTATCTATCTATCTATCTATCTATCTATCTATCTCTCTATCTATATGTTATTTTATTGTGCCACTCACCCAAAGGCCTCAGGGCTCTCATAAAACAGACAAACAAAAACAAATAGTGGACTACAATGGAATGTAAATCAGTTATCACAGGTTATCACAGGGATCCTATGCTCATTAATCTATCCCTCTATCAAACAGTAACATTTTCAGTTGTTTTTTACTTGAGTTATGGTAACACAAATCCTAAGATCTAAAGGGAGTGAGTTCCAGATGGTCGGTGCCCAGGCATTAAAGCCAGCACCACCAATCCTTTTTAGGAGCACACGTGGTTGGTGTAAGATCATGCTATTGTTTGAACAGAGGGTCCGCCTGAAAGGAACTCCTTTTATCCTCGGCAAAAGGTATCGAGGGGCTTCAACCGAGAGACATTTGAATACCAGAATGGAACCCTTAAATTGAATTTGCTATGCAACTGGAAGCCAATGCTGCTTCCTATGAGATGCAGACAGCTGGGAGTAACAACCCAGTCCACATACAGTGCAGATGGATCAGTTCTGTACCACCTGGAGCCTTTTTATATTGGCCTTAGTGGTGCCCACCAGAAAACTGTTGCAATGGTCCAGCTTTGTATTTCTGATAGCTGCAGCAATCAGGGATCTGTTGGCCTCTGATAGGTACGGGTGGATCTGCCACAGGAAATTCATGTAGTAAGAGCAGAATGACTTAAGATATGAAACATGTTTCTTGAAGGAAAGATGTGAGTCAAAAAAGACTCCCAGTGTTTTAACTGAGTCTGAAACTGTAATGGCATTGCTATTGATTAAGAAGCATTTGTACTGGGGGTCTTGGTTTTTTTAATTTTGCTGGGTGCCGATGATAAGCACCTCTGTCTTTGAGTCATTCAGAGCCAGTGAATTTACGGCCATCCAAATCCATATGGCGTCACATAGTTATTAACTCTGTCCACGGCTTCGCTATATGCCCCAGTTAATTTGAAGGCTAGCTGGGTGTCATCTGCATAATTTTCAAACCGAACTCCCAGAAATACAAGCAGATTACAAATGCAATAGGGATAAACATGATACCCGAGTGACACCACAAGTTAAACGTGTTCTTAGCGAGTGAGCATTAGCTTTGGCAACTGTAGCTGTTCTTGGTCCCAAGAATGACTTGAACCAATTTCCAGCCAGGGGGAAGCATTTCCCAACCTCAATCAGTCTATTCATCAACAGAGAATGGTCAACCAGATCAAACGCTGAGGAAAGGTCCAACAATAAGAGTAGAGCTGAGCTTTCTTCCTCAATAATGCCTGTAATATTAGATTTTAAATTTAGGAGGACAGACTCCATCCCATGATTCACACGAAAACCAGATTGTTCAGTGGCCAGAATGTCATTTTGTTCCACAAAGTTTTGATATTGGGTACAAGCAATTGTATCTATTATTTGTAGTATAAATGGAATATTCATAATAGGCCTATAATTCCCTGGGACTGTTAGGTCAGGGTTCTCTTTCTTTATCAGTGGGGTTAGCCATGCCTCCTTGATATTTTCTGGAACATAGGCCTCTTGAAAAGAGCAGTTAGCAAAATGTGTAATCCAAGGTTCAAGCGTTTTGGCAAAATCCTTAAAGAGTGTAGCCACAAAGATATCCCCCTTACAGGATGTAGGCTTCATACTTTGTATTGTCTCCAATATCTCCTTCTGGGTTACTTCTTTAAATGAAAAGGACCAAGTATTTGAATGAGTTATAGTATCAGAGGATGTTAAGGGAGGGACATCGGATTGTAACAATTTATACTGATCCTAAATACCATGTTGATGTTGCGCTGGTTTTTGAGTAAAATTAGTTGACACCAATCATTGCCTTCAGGAATGGATGTCTTGACCACAGTGGCTTTTAATTCTTGCAACACATTAAACAATACTTTAGGTTTTGATTTTGCCTGTTCTACTCTCATAATTAGTTTATGATCTTTGTCTTTGAACACTTCTTCTTTAAAGGCTCCTTATATCATTAACATTAGACACAAATGATACAAATCATAGATTATGTATTATAATGCACACAAAATACACTTCACTTAAACAGTGATGCTTTCCCTGCAGAAAAATATCTAATGAAGGTTGTTCAACCATTGTTAATGCCATCAATTTGCTCATCCGTGTTCTTGGGTTTATGAACAAGCTTCAAATGTCCCCTGAGCTGCTCCCACACATTTAAGTTTGGATTTGGATGTGAACACTGGGGCACAATCCAGACTTTATCAAGGCTCTGTCTGCTGATGAAACATGCAAGCGAGGAATGTTTTAGATTATGGGACTGCATTATTCTTAGTTTATGGGTGTCCTTGAGATAATATCTTTGCAGTCGGAACAATAACCAACAGACAATGTGTTCCTTGAAGAAATCTGTCTATTATCCCTTCAAAGATGATTATGGAGGTTGTGCCATTTTTAAATAAAAACTGTGTACTCAGGAGAACAATGCTGCACTGACAATGTGCTGCTTGATATATGCCTTGTGCATTATCCCATGAAGGATGTCTATGGGGCCCGGTCCTTTGCTGGAGAAATCACCTTGTGTATGTAATCAATGACTGCCTTGCTGTGAATAACTAGACAGGTAACCCCTCTCCGAAATGCCATTCTGTTGAAATGCTGAAGCACGAAGGGTGTCTTTTCTGTGAGCAACATGCTTCCAAAAATCCTCACCTGTGTCAATCCACTGTTATGTGTGCAACATGAGCTGCTGCTTCTTCACTTCACAGATCACAGGCGACAGGCAAGAACGAAAATGAAACATTATTACACGGTAAACACAAAAGCAAACACATCAAAACTGAATGCAAGATAAGGCTGTTTTTCCAATATCAGCAGCTTCAAAGCCCTCAGACCACCAGGATCCTACTACCTCTACACAAATAGAGCAATACTCTATTATCACATACATGCATATCAAAATCAGAATCACACTTTATTTCAGGTAAAAGAACATTCATCTATACAAGCAATATTAACCTTTTGAAATGTTGAGTTAAATAAAACAACAGTTTGGATTATAGATAAGCAAGACAAGGATACACAATGTTTACCAATGCAAAGTCACTGTTCCATTTCCTAATTGGAAAACCATTGACAAAAAAGGACACTGCAAAACAGCTAGTTGATCATCAACCATTTGCAAATGTACTAGTGCAGGATGACCGTGTGTAAAGTGTTTCTGCTTAAAGGCAAGGACACATATTTTGGTCCTAATTCATGATTATGATAGTCAGAAAAAAGCAACACGTCTTCCACTCCATCTGGCTCATACTTACAAAAGGGATTGAATAAAACACCTCCATCCTATTCGGCCACAGTCTTTTAAAGGTAGCCTATTCAAACTAAACTTAGCCAATAGAAATTTTGAATACAACAATTTGACCCACAATAGATAGCTGTGAGAGATATTTGTCATTCCTAACAGCAACAATTGTTTAATCAACCATGTGCACAATGGTAAAATGTAAATAAATGAAACTTTACAAAATGTCTGTCAATAGATGTTGGACAATTAAATTACAGCAATAAGCGTTATTTTGAAAATTCTAATTTAATGTACATTAACCAGGGCATATCCGAACAGAAGATAACATGAATGATTAGAACACCAAGATTTCACAAACAATCCTAGCTGCAGGATTTGCCCAAATGGAAGGTCAGAGGACAAGAGAATTTGATTTAATATAATCAGTTGCATTGTCAACCATATACACAATCTTTTGCGTGCAATTGTCCATTGAAATAATGTTTGATTTAGAGGGTGCAATTTCGGATACTTTCGCCTGGTGCCATGGTAACGGGTTAAATAACGATTGGCTTGTTAGGGCGCTGGTTTTATGTTGCCCTCGTACTAGAAAGCATGATGTTATTCGTTTGTGTTCAGTGCCATGGTAATGGCATAAACACAGATTCAAGGAATGGCGTGTTCGCACATAGCAGAATCCTGCAGATATGAATGAGTCTGTGCAAGAGGTCACTTGGAGCTTTTTCATTGGTAAGGAGGATTGGAACATAGGTTGGTTATTGGAGATGAATACGTCAAATTGTGTTGCATGAAACAATAGAATATTACAAATCCGTTCACACATAGACAGATTGTGTTGGAAAGTTTCATTTTAGTCCGAATATCAGACTGTAAATGTTTTTTTTGTGAATTATTGCGGGTTAGACCCACATGAGGGAGAGTTGGTTTGTGACCCCTCTTTTATTTTCATTGGTTGCATGATTCAGATTATGGGGAGGCTAAATAACAATCAATCAGTTCAGAGGAGCAATGTGTCACAGGAGCCTGTGTCATAACTGTGTGAGTCATAGAATTGTGTGTTTCAGGAGCGTGTGTGTCATTGGAGCATGTGTTGTTATAGCAGGTGGAGTGTGTGTCATTGCAATGTTTGGCATAAAAGTGTGTGTTTTAAGAGAGTTGATGGGAGTTTTCAGGAGATGTGCATTATATAATGGCTGAACTATGAAACTCATACGCATATCTGTACAGACGGTTTGAAAGATGTACATTTTGTATATTTGTTCCGAGAGCCACTATGCTTGGACACAGACACTGTTTTCCCCTAAGCAGGACAGAGTACCAGCAGTGCTGTGGAGGACAAAGATAAAGTCAATTTACGAATTTAGGACTTGATTCATGGAAGTATTTGTGTGGAAAATCTTGACTATGTGTGCCATTCTGCATACAAAACCCCATTTGTCGATTCATGGAATCGACTGCGCTGGACCTTTCCGGGACTTAAGGGGAGTTTGCACCGGGCCAGCACGTCTCTGCGAGTGTATGAGACATCACACAGAGCGTGGGCGTGGCTTTCGCAGATGTCAGGGAATGGGCGGAACTCGTAAAATGAGGGAAAATGTGGGCATTATGACAGACGGACAGCAGGCAGTCCATTTCATGCCCACTATTGCGTAGAATGATATGTATACATGTATCCAACCGTGCAACCTCTTGGCATGGAATTGGGCACACAAAGCCCACATACTATCCACCACCCAAATGCAGGCATACAGGCACTTGCGCATATGATACACAGCAGTGGTAAGATCGGGTGTCAGATTTAGATGTGCGTGTATGCATGGCATTCTGATCCCACTCAGGGGTACTCACACAGTGAAGCGGGGTGCAGGAAAGGTTTATGGTGGGTTTGCACCTGGATTTTCTGAGTTTTACCTGAGGTATGATTCATTGTACGCATGTTGTTGTGGTTCCTGTAACAGTTACGGGGAACCCTGTGCAGGGTCCCTGAGATGCAGGAATGCTTGCAGGGGACCCCATGTACTGTTTTGAAGGTGCATGTATTTGTGCCCAGGGAGTATGCCAGGGTAGCTGTTTCTGGCTGTTTTTGCTCTGCGTGGCAGCGTGATGGGGGCTTTCAGACTGTGACTTGTCTACACGGTTACTTTGCATGCACAATTCCATGACTGCGCGAAGCACACAGAAAAACCTCTACATGCAGGCTCCTGCGCAGGCGTTCCCTGCACGTGGGCTTTGCAGGATTTCTGTGCAGTTGTCCATGATTTCGGGCCCTAAGAATCAAACATGCAATACGCAGTGTTTGTTTCCACATACCTCAATTTGGTTTTTGAACTACGGTATCATGTAATAACAATTCTTTAATGGAAAACATGTTTGGCTTTGTGCACGTGCCATATAGTGATAAATCTTAAATCATTGGAGGTCATTACAAGTTTGCCGGTCTGCTAACAATGGTGCTGGTAAGCTACCGGCACCGTTGCTATGGACCGGCAAACTACGAGTTCTGCGGGAGGGTGCCTGTTCGCCCGCCTTGTCTGACCTGGAGGGCAGAACGGCACCCGCCAGCAGACCTTGACGGATGCACCGGCACCATTCATGAATTGCGCCGGTGCATCCGTTCTCCCCATTCCATTGAGGCCTATCGGACTCAATGGAATGGGGAGTCATATTTTCCAGCGCCCGGCAATGGGCAATTACAGGGACCGCCGGGGCTGTTAAGCCCCGGTAAATCCCCATTGCCGGGTGCTGGAAAAAGAATGACTCCCACGGCAGCTGTGCCGTTTTTATCGGCACGGCTACGGCCGGACACATAATGGGGCCCATTATCTCAAAGTTGGCAAAGATGATTTTCAAAATTATGATTCAGTGTCCCAATTCCAGATGTGATTAGGGAGCATGCAAAAAATTGCAAAAATCTAAGATACCAATATCGAGATATTTTCGAGCGATTATTTTTTCCCTATGGGAAACCCCCAAGCTATGTCAAGCCAAAATAGATTAGAGCACTTTCTGGTTTTAACATTAGAAGACAATTATTGTTTTTGCATAATTTTTTTAAATCATGCTCACTGAGATGCTAGCATTCAATATGGGTGCCTTTTCTATCACACTTTCTATTTATATCTTGTCTTTCTGCACTCGTGAACACAGGTTTAGCCCAACAGTTAAGGTCTATTGAAAAAACAGCATTCAGGGCATCTCTGCGCATCAGGACATCAGTTTAATAACAGCCTCAGGAAAGCCAACGTTGAACTATACACTCTATTTCCTGTAAGTAGTAGCCAAGGGAAAAAGAAGTGTTTAACAAGAAAACGAAGCAGACTTGTATTTCCTGGAGGAATGGGAGCAGGCACATGGATCAAACGGAAGTGACTGAAATGTCCGAAGGTTATATTTGCATGAATGGAGGACCACAAGCAAACCTTAAATGTGCCTCCAGACTGGTCGGATGGTTTTGTATTTTAGAGGTTCACACTATCCCTCAAATACAGCAAGTACAAATTGCTTTATTTTTTAGAGCCTGATTCAGAAGTCATAGTAACTATTCACTGTCCAAAATACACTTTCAATGCACAATTTGAACAGGTCTGTGTTGTCCCTCACATCTATCTGATGGTCACGTGGGTATAGCACATGATATTGTGGTACAAATGGTGCAAACATATTACTAGTGTGCTTTGCGTGTGTACTGTTATGTGCTCCTATTCAGTGAGATTATCAGCGTCATTTTCGTAATTTTATTCCATGTTCCGTATTTCACTTCACATTTTATAAAGAACGAAAATGTTGCAGACCTCAGTCTTTCGGAAACGTTAACATTAATAGTACCTCCTACAAAAACGCAGCAAAAAAAAACGTTTATGAAATGACACGTTTACGAGTGGCTTGCAACCGTAGCTGTTGACCCATTTTGTGGTTGTGCTGCTTAAGATGTGGTCTGTGCACATTGGCATCTTTGGGTAAGAAGCCACGCCAATCCATTTGTTGCAACAACAAACTATGAAAGTACACGCGAAAGTGACAGATTTCTGCTGCACGTCCTGTTCTCTCTTTCAGCTGCACATGTGTCGCATTGCGAGTCAATTGGTGATGATTACTGCATTTGCTTCTCATGCCCTATTTGCTGCCGAGATCATTCTTTACCTGGAACACTATTGGAGGTTGCGTGGCAACCCAGGATGCATCCCCCTTTCACTACAACACTACTAGGGGTGTCAGTATTATTATCAGAATAGTAGTGGGGTAAAGACTTCAGTTTGTGGTGCAATAGTCCATGATATTGTCAGGTCCGTTTTAAGGAAGTTTGCGGCCCGTGGAAAGGACAGCTGGGACATCCCTCAAACTAAAGAAATTAAGTGATGCATAATCCCTGGTCATGCGAGACGCGGGGGTATACACTTGAAAGCCCCATGACCTTTCCATCCTTATTTGAATCAAATAATAAACAAGTGGCATTTCAAGGGCAACATTAGCAGTTCGCGACCAGGTACTTGCGCTCTAGCGTGGGTACATGGGACTTTTTAACAGTAGCAGTCACCAGGAGCTGTTACCGGCCGCAGTATAAATGCACAACACAGTTCATTTGTTTATGGAATAGGAATACACAATCCAGCATAGACACAGGACTCAGATTATCAGCCTCACAGAATATCAAGCATGGCTACAGAAGACATATGGCAAGCAATGAGAAAGGTGCACATACCATAACATAAATAGCGGATACAGATTAGAGAGTACCAGGAAAGTCCACATATTGGGACATACAATGAGATTAGAAAAGGGCCATGGTTTTAGGTGTTATCGCTGTTATTGAGCAAGGAAACACAATATTTTGTGGCATGTGATTATGCCAATGGCCGCTATTAGTATATATGAAACAATCAGAAATACTTAGGCACTGCCACATTTGACAGGTTAATTGAGTTGCCCAGGATCACACCCTTTACTTATTAGGTAACAATGGGATCTGAACCCTGTGTGCAATTTCTGTGCTAGAACAAACTGTTATTCAATTCTTATAGCAAGGTGCATATCTTTGTGAATGTTTGACTTTCATGAATTAAAATAATAACATGTTTTGTACCCAAACCTGATAACCAAACAATGGGCCTCATTATGAGCATGGCGGCAGCCGTGCCTGTATGGCAGGCTTGGCTACCGCCATACTTGCTACCGGCCCCGCCACCCACAACTGGGCAATAACCGGCCCATTACGAGATGAATGGGCCGGTAATTGCCCATTCACGGGTGGAGGTAATTCCGGGCTCCCGATCCCCATTCTGCCCCTTAGGGCAGAATGGGGGTGGGGAGCATGGATGCACCAGCACCGTTGATAACTGTGCCGGTGCAATCACGAGTTCTGCTCGTGGATGCCACACAGCCCGCCAGGTAAGACCTGGTGGGCTGTCAGGAACCCGTGAGCAGAACTGGTAATGCGGCGGCCCGGTATGAACGGTGCCGGTGCCTTATCGGCACCGTTCATACCGTGGCCGCAACACTTATAATGAGGTCCAGTGTTTTATTTTTAAAGAGCTTTGTAGAAGATTGTAATGCTAGGTGAATACTTTTAGCACAAACGTGATGGGTGGAAGGTTATGAATGAATCTGAACCACTGGCATTGCTCTGGGCAACCTTCCACACCACTGTTTTTTAGCCCGTCTGCGTCATTGCAAAAGGGATCCAGCCATATGCAAATCAGTCAAGTACTGCCACCAGTGGTAGCAGCCTAGCACAAACTGCTAGGCCAGGTCCCCTCTGCATGGAAACACAAGCAACCCCAGACATTTTTCGGCCTTGTTGGGCCTCCTCAGTGAGGTGCAGCTTGGTTCCCTATGGCGCAGCGAGCAAAGGAACCCACATCTGGGCATACCCTCTCTCACATAGTGAGACAAACTGTAAGCACAAAAGTGATGGGTGGAAGGTTTTGAATGAATCTGAACCACTGGCATTGCTCTGGGCAACCTTCCACACCACCGTTTTTTAGCCCGTCTGCGTCATTGCAAAAGGGATCCAGCCATATGCAAATCAGTCAGGTACTGCCACCAATGGTAGCAGCCCAGCACGAACTGCTTGGCCAGGTCCCCTCTGCACGGAAACACAAGCAACCCCAGACATTTTTCGGCCTTGTTGGGCCTCCTCAGTGAGGTGCAGCTTGGTTCCCTATGGCGCAGCGAGCAAAGGAACCCACGTCTGGGCATACCCTCTCTCACATAGTGAGACAAACTGTAAGCACAAAAGTGATGGGTGGAAGGTTTTGAATGAATCTGAACCACTGGCATTGCTCTGGGCAACCTTCCACACCACCGTTTTTTAGCTCGACTGCGCCATTGCATAAGGGGTCCAGCCATATGCAAATCAGTCAGGTACGCCCACCAATGGTAGCAGCCCAGCCCGAACTGCTAGACCAGGTCCCCTCTGCACGGAAACACAAACAACCCCAGACATGTTTCAGCCTTGTTGGGCCTCCTCAGTGAGGTAATTGCCCATTCGTGGGTGGAGGTAATGCCAGGCTTCCGATCCCCAATCTGCCCCATAGAGCAGAATGGGGGTGGGGAGCATGGATGCACCAGCACCGTTGATAACAGTGCCGGTGCAATCACGAGTTCTGCTCGTGGGTGCCGCACAGCCCGCCAGGTAAGACCTGGTGGGCTGTCAGGAACCCGTGAGCAGAACTCATAATGCGGCGGCCCGGTATGAACGGTGCCGGTGCCTTAGCGGCACTGTTCATACCGTGGCCGCAACACTTATAATGAGGCCCAGTGTTTTATTTTTAAAGAGCTTTGTAGAAGATTGTAATGCTAGGTGAATACTTTTAGCACAAAAGTGATGGGTGGAAGGTTATGAATGAATCTGAACCACTGGCATTGCTATGGGCAACCTTCCACACCACCGTTTTTTAGCCCGTCTGCGCCATTGCAAAAGGGATCCAGCCATATGCAAATCAGTCAGGTACTGCCACCAATGGTAGCAGCCCAGCACAAACTGCTAGGCCAGGTCCCCTCTGCACGGAAACACAAGCAACCCCAGACATTTTTCGGCCTTGTTGGGCCTCCTCAGTGAGGTGCAGCTTGGTTCCCTATGGCGCAGCGAGCAAAGGAACCCACGTCTGGGCATACCCTCTCTCACATAGTGAGACAAACTGTAAGCACAAAAGTGATGGGTGGAAGGTTTTGAATGAATCTGAACCACTGGCATTGCTCTGGGCAACCTTCCACACCACAGTTTGTTAGCCCATCTGCGCCATTGAATAAGGGGTCCAGCCATATGCAAATTAGTCAGGTACTCCCACCAATGGTAGAAGCCCAGCCCGAACTGCTAGACCAGGTCCCCTCTGCACAGAAACACAAACAACCCCACACATGTTTCAGCCTTGTTGGGCTTCCTCAGTGAGGTAATTGCCCATTCGTGGGGGGAGGTAATGCCAGGCTCCCGATCCCATTCTGCCCAATAGAGCAGAATGGGGGTGGGGAGCATGGATGCACCAGCACCGTTGATAACAGTGCCGGTGCAATCAAAAGTTCTGCCCGTGGGTGCCGCACAGCCCGCCAGGCAAGAACCTGTGAGCAGAACTCGTAATGCGGAAGCCCGTTTTGAACAGTGCCGGTGCCTAACAGGCACAGTTCATACCGTGGCCGCAACACTTATAATGAGGCCCAGTGTCTTATTTTTAAAGAGCTTTGTAGAAGATTGTAATTCTAAAGGTGAATTCTTTTAGCATCATTATCGCTATCATCAAGGGAAGTAAACAGGTACCAGAATATTAATGGGAACCTAAAAAAGCTCCTCTTAATAAAAAAGCTCCTCTTGATTTTTCCATTGCATTGTATATTACACTTTTGCATACACTGAACAGAAAGACTTGCGGATTGGCATTCATGATCTTCAGAAGTAAATTTGAATTTGTACAAAATAATCAAACAATTTTTTCGGACAAATAAGCAGTCCTGTAAAGAAGCTTGCAATATGTGATTTGGGACGGGAGGAACAGAGGTGATGCAAATAGATGTATCTATAAGGGCAGAGAACTGTCCAAGCATGCCACAGTGTCTGATATAATGAGTTGACCTCGCTATTCACACTTTGATCAGGCTCCGAAGAGGGGTGCACATCACATGATGGTCAGGCATATTTGCTCATTTAATGTATAATGGTAACAATGTAACTGGTAGTCAATCAACTCCTGAGTTTCGTATTGATTTTGCAGTAGGCCACGTGTTTAGGGAACTGTGTTTTAGATAATCTGTGACCAATAGAGTAACGGATCAAAAGGGGATAGTAAGAATTGTGTATAGTTGTTAGCCAATGCAGAGTGCAGTATTATGTTGTAATATTTAGGGCCTCATTACACGGTAGGCGGTGAACCATGGCGCTGGTAAAATACCGGCACCGCCTTGGTGGAAAGGGGAATTACCGCCCCATTCCAATGTTGGAGGGGCGGTAATTCCCCCTTCCACCATTGCCCTTCCCCATTCCCATTTTTGCCCCATAGGGCATAATGGGAATGGGGAAGGCGCTAATTACGGCACCGCAAATTGCGGTACCGTAATTAGCTCCCTGGGTCCCTTTGCGGGTTGGTTTTTAACGCCTGCAAAAAGCAGGTGTTAAAATCCCCAACCAGCAAAGGGACCTCGTAGTAAGGCGGTAAGGATTTACCGGTACCGGTAAACCCTTACCGCCTACCGTATAATGAGGCCCACAGTATGCATAGTTTTGTTAATTTTAATTTTTTTCCGCTATAAAAGATGTACGTTTGTTGGGTTCAGCGAGCTCTGTTAGTTCAGTGCAACGGGTCCGTCTGATACGTTTTGCATGATTTCCTTGCTAATGGTGCATCGATTATTTAGCATTTTTTTGATTTTTTTTATCGTTCAGTATTTGGGCAATTCACCCTACACAACCTAAACTATATATTTGTAAGAGGTTTACCATGCAAACTTCCAAAAAGTAATGTGTAATTATGCAAATATATATATACACGTCGCATACAAAAGTTGTAACCAATTTTTCACAATGGACACCCCACACAGAAACTTATGCAGGTGGTTTTAGCATGACGTCTGTAACCTGTAGCCCTCCAGATGTTTTGAACTCTGATGCCATAATCGATCATGCTTGATAAAGCAGGCTAGTATTGATGGGATCCGTAGTTGAAATCATCAGGGGAGCAAACGTTTCCAGACTTGTTCCCTAGTGCCGAAAACATATTCTGCATTTTCTCCAGTGAAATGCTCCCCATATTATAGTCCTTTTGTCTGGTTCAAAAATGCATTGAAAGAACATGTTTTTTTCTCATAGGGCACATTTACCCTAGTGCTAGTTGCACTTGCACTGATGCACATGTTTCCCTAATACTGACCCATGTGCCAGTGTACTAACAGAATACGCACACCAGGATGCCCGACAACCCAGTCAGATAGCTCTGCCCGGTATGACCTAAAAAACGTAACTTTGCAATCCCACTGCTTTGCCAGCTACGTGATTGGAAATATTTTAAGTTGACACCTAATAAGAAGAGAGCACCACATAGTACTGTAAGATGTTCTGCCGCAAAACAGACCCACTTCTCGATCATTGTGCCTAGAATCTGTGGTTCGGGGCTGTGTTTGAGAATTTTGATCGAGGGAGACTGTCCCATTCTCTTCCAGGACACTGGTCATATTTCAGGGTCATGTTGCACTATGCATATTTTCATCTAGCACCACTGCAGCATTGTTCTTCTGGACACTTAACGGCTGTGTGTGTATATTTACTACACAACATCATACGTTTCAGTATCACCTCTCTCTCTCTTCCGTAGATAGCAATTCATAATATGCCACGAGGTGACTTAACAGAAATGTACCCATGTATGCTAAATCTGGCACATTGCTTTTCAATGTCTTGCACATGATGTGAATTGTTCTGCTTTCCTTCTCTTGCCCACTCACTTTCTATTGCTGAGATGTTTCAGTGTAACCGCAAAGGTCTTCCCAAATGAGGTGACAGGCAGGCTTCTTCGGACATATTGTTGGTATTTCAGTAGAGGCGACGTGTGAAAGCCCCATGACACATGCTCTCTAAAATTAATATACTTTATGTATTGCTGTAGTACAACTATATCATAACCTATAACACACGTTGTATAATTACAAATATGCTCTACGTCCAAGGAATTGTCTGAAAGTTTGCCAAAATCCTTGTTATTTATATCTTTTAACATTGGGCCTCATTACAAGTTTGGCGGTTGCCTTCCTAGTAAAACCGGCAGACTGCCACCAAACTTGCAATTTTTTCCAGCGCCCGAGAATGGGCAATTACCTGGTCATCCCGGCCCTGCCAGACCTGGTAATTGCCCATTCACGGGCACCAGAATGGAATGCTCCCCATTCCCATTGAGCCCTAAAGGGATTCAGAATGGTGCAGGAGCATCTGACATGCTCTGCTCGCAGGTGCCAATACGTAATGGCACCCGCGAGCAGAAATCGTAGTTTGTCAGTCCGGCAACTACGGTACTGGCAAGCTTACTGGTACCGTAATTCCCAGACCGGCAAACTTGTAATGACCCCCATTGACTATAATTGTACATCACCATATATGTATTCAATTTTTGTCCGCGGCAAGGATGCTCAGCAGGCTGAGTGCTTGCTGAGGTCTGTGTGTGAGCTGCAAGCAGGAGGTTCAAAACCTATTAAGGGCACCTCAGCCATTCATCCTTCCAAGGTCCATAAATGAGCACCAACTTCGGTTGGATAATAGTTATATGTTAAATGCCTATATAAATGACGCATCATAATATTTGCATATGTTAACAAGTAGCTTTTCAAATAACGCAATTGAGAGGTGCGTGCCGGGCTCTGTCACAAATGTGGAAAGTGTAATGAGAAATCTTGGATCTTTGTTAAACTAATTGCATATTGGAAAACCTCATGCTTTCCTGTAATGTATTTTTTATGTGACTTCAGAAACTAATGTGCTTCTTCTTCACCTTCTCTTGTGAAACAGAAGATCACGGCGCAGGAGCCATGGGCTGGTGAATTATTAAACCTGGAGATTGCATTCGAGCAGAGATATTATGAGCGGCTAAACAGTAACTCTTCATTATTGTTCATTGACATTCTTGAAATGTGATCTGGAACTCTGAGACCACTGAACTGGAAGGCGTAATCAGGCACAGCTTGCAATAGAAAAACAAGTAACATCTGTTGGGAAGCACAGGAGGGCATGGCCTTAAAGGTTGTATATTCATCGATTTGCTTTATTATAAAAAAAATATACAGCGTGTGACTGACTAAACAGCTCTATATATTCTCTCAGCTTGATTTTTTAATCCGTGGTTGGAAATAAACTCATTTCACCTTAGAACACAAGTCTTGAAGGGGAACAACATTTTACCAAGATCCTTGGAGCCGGAGTCTTCTTGAATTGCTATTCTGCACACGAGGGGGGGGCTAGGGGGGTGTGAAGGGAATGTGGTTGCTTTGGATGTTTACATTTAGGCATGTAGAAATACGACATATGCATAAATCACTCCAATTCACAGCCTTCTGTCACTGCAATGGCAGAAACAACGTACTGTACGCAGGATGAGGTCCTCCCTCATATGTAGACATTGATACCCCGTGCTGCCACCTGTGTATTAATGCAGTGCAAGCAGGGCCGGTGCAAGGAATTTTGCCATCCTAAGCAAACCGTCAGATTAGCACCCCCCACTCCACTCCAGATCGTAACCGTTCTCAACCAACGGTACTCATTAGATGTGGGAAGTGGATGACTTGCAGCTATACATGCACCTTGTTAAAGCACATTGACATTTGCACCATGCAGTGCTATTCACAGTGTGATATTTTCTGAAATACATTGTGGTATGTGTTCCCTTATATCCGCATTGCACCTTACTAGCTCAGTCTCCCACCACAACTGACATCACACTTCACCACACCACTGAACACACTGCAACCAATGGGACCACCAGAACCACCACAAAGTACAGGGCCGACATTCATGAACTGATGCTGTTCACTGCATGAACTGAAGCTTGATGCAAAGACCCTAACCAGCAGACCCTCCCCACACACAACCATAATGCTCAAACATACCATAACAGACCCAGACAAGATGCCTTTCCACATTAGGGCACACCCAGGCCGTATCCGAAAAGAGTTCACACCAAAAAATATCAAGAAGCTTGCCCTGAACACTCAGTCCATCTAGTTCCAACAGCACAGCAGCACAGTCTTGCACTTCTCCAGCTCCCTATGTCCCCACTTTCCCAGCCCAATTCATCATGTTCCACAGGTGCCACAGCGTGTTTTTACTCTCTACACATGCTTTAAGGCAGTGAAGCCACCAAGCAAACGTACTCAGTTACATTTCCGAGTGGTAAAAATATGTTCATCGCTATTGCAATTGAAGTCCTTTTGTTTTTTTTAATGCAGACTTAGTTTTGTGCAAGCGTTGTATAAACACAGAATCATTATTTTATGAAACTATTCTGTAAGGGCTTAGTGATCACAGAAAATACTCTCATCATTGGAGTTTGTCAAGATAACGCTAGAGAAGCTGAAGTTTGTCACCACTGCCCACCAGCCACACCCTGGTAGGACGATGCAGCCATGTATAATTTTGGCTTGCGATTAGACAAACTTGCTGATTTGGTCAAAAGTAATAAGCCTCATTTATTTACAACGCTGCGAAATTGCAAAACCTTGTCAGCAAGAGTAACTTTGAAAAAATGTCATTTATTCACACACTCTCCCCCAAAAAGTGAAGACGTTTGTCTTTTTCTTAGTCATGCATTGCAGAAAGGTATTCCAGCATTCTCAGTTATCTCTTGAAAGGCACAAAGCACACATAAAACACAAAGGAGCCCCCCATTACATTTGAAATATCACCCCTAGTCCCACTGCCGTTATTCGGGCAAAGTAAGGGGGGAACAGTTCTAGTGCTCTGTGTTGAGTTGTTGAAATGCACAGAGGATTTTTGGTCGAGGAATGACGGTCCTGCGTTATAATCTGGGCTACATCACTTGCCCACACTGCGATGTCCCAAGCACATTACTTTACACCCATCAACAGCATTTCCTGTATATACCCAAAAGATAATGGAATTAGAATCGTCGGTGTAACATGCTTTGTGTAGCAGGTGACCCAAAAGGAGTTCAACACAGCCTGTTTGGGGACCCTCTATAAACCATTAAAACACTGGGATGATCAGATGAAAGGTGGCATATCGCGATTGAGCGCTTTTTACCTTGAGAGGTGGCCAAAGTTGTCTTGAGGAAGAGGAGAAGGAGCTCTCCAACAGACGCCATCCTTCCTGATTCAGAGGATCTCAGTGCCACCCTATGCCTACCCAGTCAACAGGCATAACATTTAATTAAGACAAGAGAGAGGGTTGGGGGCATGCACCATGATGTTGGCTGTGGCACGGCACCTCACCTGTGTCGGAGGGTCGAGTCTGTTACTCTCTCAGCACAGGGTCCGAGCCACTCTCAGAGGAAAAGCACAGCAGGGGCCGCCACTGCCAGCAATGGCGGTGCCGTACTGGCCTGGTGGCTGGCGCACCGTCTGCACAGGAAAAGGATGCGACAGGAGGCCTGCAGCTAGTGTAGAGTGCACAGGCCACCACATCTCGGGAGTTGGACTCGGACCAATTAAATAATATTTATAGGAGAAGTTATAAACAGGCTCAAGGGGCTCAGACTGAGTGCTGAGGCTGCACTGCACTGCACAGCAATCACTGACAATATCATGACGGTCCATCATGAAGAGGGCACGTGCGGCGGTGTCCATTCGTAATGCGCAGGTTCCAGGTTCTCAGAGCTGTCAAGCCATGATGTCACTCGTCGTGACCCAGGCCTGACACAAACCCAACCTTCAAGGCACCACATGGTCTCTGCTGCGGCTGCCGTGCCAGCACCAGCCTGCAGACAATGTACAGGGGCAAGTAGGTGCTATCACGGGCAAGGCAAGCTAGTATACAATTAAGCATACTGTGCTGAGGTAAAAGCAACATTTTGCCACTCTAACATTTTACACATATAGGCAAGCTCCAAACCTTGCCTAGTGTTAGCACCGGCCCTGAGTGCAAGCGGACCAAATAGAATTATCAGCGTATGTCGGCGTAAAGGGTGATGCAATTGGTTACATCCAATTAGGATGGAAAAAGGATTATGGACTTGTGAAATGACGGACTGTAAAGACATTTCTGTGAAGAAAGATCAGCTGTTTTTTTCCAAGTTTGCTTCACTTTTCTGAGAACCTGGTGATACCGTGATTAGCTCTGGCAGACATGCTACTAGGTTCTCACAGGCTTCCCTATGAGGTCCTCTCCTTCGGGCACACAATAGAGGTTCGACAGCCTCCTACCATATTTCCTGCTGTTTCTTCATTGAGTGCATCGAGGAACTTGACTTTGTTATAGCACCATCCAAATGGAGCTCAATCGCCTACCCAATTCTTCAACTTCCTGCTTCTAATGAGCATCATACAGGCATCGCACTGCACCACGGCTGCCACTCAGCGCAAATCATGCAGGACTTGCAACCGCTGTAAATTGGAAGGTGCCCAGTTCCTGCAGACTCCCAATGAAATGTCCTTAGTCACCCTGGAGATCTGCTTTAGGTACTGCCCTAAGGATTTTAAAGAACCCAATGGGGCTCCTGTAAACAATGTGTCACATTCCTGCAGTCATCAAACTAAGCTCCTGCAAGAACTTCACTAAGCCTCTACAGGAACAACAGTGATTATTTGATTGGTCTTCGGGGTGTCCACTGAACCTCTGCAACGACACCACTGAGCCATTGCAAGCATTGAAACGAGAACATACAGGTACACCTATGAGCACGGACAATCACTCAACAGAGGTCATACGCATACCACACTGAGCTCCCTCCTATGAGCATTACAATTAAATTCTATCACTATCCCAATGAGTTCCTGAATTGACCTGATGATTATTCCAGATGTACTACACCAAGCCCCAAAAAACATTCCCACTGAGCTATACCTGGGGCTTTACTGAGCTCCTGCAGGACCTCTTTGAATTCTTGAAATCATCTCACTGAACTCCACAGGGACCACATTCTGATCATTCAGGTCATTTCCTCTCTCTCAGATGTCACCGCCCCTCTTGCATTCCTCTCACATACACTGTCTTGCGACCTAACCTGTATCCTCCTCTGCCATCATCTCATCATCTCCTCTATCTAACCTCCCAACCTCTTAAACATTATCACACACACTGATCTTCTTATTCACATCTTCTTATCATATTTCTCTAACATCCTCTACTCATTCACCTTCATCTCACTCTCCTCTCTTGCACATTCCATCTCTTTGTCACCTTCAATAGATGTCTTCAAGTCTCAAGACGATTGGGAGCATTTCAGGGATTTCCCTTTGTTTTAATTTAGCTCTGTCTTGATTTTCTACCCCCTAGCTAAACCCAGAATGATCTGCAAGGATAAGCAGGTGGTGTAATGTTCTTGGGGTGGAGCCCGCCACATTCTTGTGAACTAGAGACAAAGGAAGGTGAGGGGACGGGAGGGTACATCTTAAAGGGAAGGGAGCAATTGCTGAAGACGGAGAAACACAGTCCATGGTGCAAACAATGGTGTTAGCAGACTGCATACTTTAGAGGTGGGTGTCATAGGTGATGGTGTAAATGCCACAGAATCGCTTAGGAGAATTACCAAAGAGGTGCACTGACATCGGCCATAGAAAAACAGAACAAGAAAGTATCAGTGATATGTCTGAGACAGAATTAACACAGGCCGGGAATGCAGGTGTTGCGGGTATCGAGGAAGTGTTGCTGATGAGCACTGCTAGCTGTTAACAGGTCTATGATAATAGTACTATCTAGGCAGGTGGTTCCCTCTTGCAGTAAGTTCACTATTTTGATCAGGTTTGATCATAATTACAGGAGATGGCAACCACAAGAAATATACCACTGTTGATGAGAGTAACTCAGATACTTAAATGAACATTGAAAAGGATGTTGAAGAAGAAAGCTTATCAGGTTATAAGCCTTGCCCTCCTCTTTCTAGTGGCGGTGCTGATGTATTGAGCTTGTCTTCTCTCCTGGTCACATGACCCAATGATCACAGTTTATTCACCATGCCAGAACACGCTTGTTACATTGAAAGGCACACGTCATCTCGAGCTTTTAAACAAAGAGAATGATAAGGTAACTAAAATATGATAAGGTAACTAAAAAAAAATGTTACTACTGCATATAGGCTTCAGAAAGAAACGAATTGCCTATATAGGTTTCTCTACTCAGGTTTTTGGTGGAGCTACTGTGGTCCACTGCTTTCTCCAATCTCTGGTGTGGAAATTCTAGTTTCAAACATTAGCTGCTGACATCCTATGCTTGCCATGAGACAATGTGTCATGTTGGCCAAGCTGCCCTAGTTGGGAGACAGTTGTAATGCCAAACTACTGACTTCAGAGTCTAAGTTGATGATAACAAGCAGGAACATTCCCAAACTCGATCCAGCAAGGACCCAATCATCCACTAGGTATCTCTGCAGTTAGACACGTGTTCCGCTGTTGTGGAGCTCTGTTCCAGTGTTTCTCCATAGAGTATTCTCTCTGATGTTCCCTAGCTAGTACACACAACTCACGTTCTCACCATTCTATGTTTCTGCTGTCTGCCTTGCACTATGCCGAAGGGAAATAGAAGATAGATGGGTATTCAAAGGCACAATCAATGACCCAGTGTACTACACTGGAGACGTAAGTATTTTGATATTGTTGCCTCATGTCAGAACTTTTACTGTGTTTGAGTTTTCACCAGTCTAACACTTTGTTGATGCTATGTCTTTAGAATGTAAGCAAAAACCCCTCTATTGTGTTTCAATACAGGGACTCATGATCTATATCCTCCTCATTATCATACACATTGTTTCCTTAATTCCAGAACAGAATGTTGAGAATATCAAGGTGACCATGATTCCATGAAATACAACATCAACCCTGTCTCCGAAATGGCATTGCCAACTGAGACCCAGTGACATCATAGCAGTATATCATGTCCAGCAGATGCCATTTGACATCTTATTCCATGAGATGACACACGACCAGTCACCACCTGACCTTCATAGCAAGCATGTCTAGGCTATTACACAATCTTAGTTGGGCCTCAAGGCTGAAGTATGACAATAATGAGAAGTTCTTAGAACCCATGTTTAGATGAACCATGCTAGTTAATAGGACACAGCATTTGTTGCACCTTGTGATTTCTTGTAATACTACATTAGAATCATTCTCTGGTACAGATGTAGTCATATTGTCACTGGCCAGTCCATTTCAATCTCTGAGCCATAATGTGTTGTTTGTTCCAAAGACATTATTGGTGACAACTGACAAGCATTCAGACTGGAAACTTTAGAAAACGGCGTTCCTGTTCCAAAAGGTGTCCCAGTGGCATCACAAGAACACCACAGTTCTTTCCAGCTTTTTTTTTTTTTAATGCAGCAGCATGCTTGCAGCCTTACTACTGCTTTATCAATGTCATCCCTGTCCAGTAACGACTGGCAACGTTTCAAACAGAGCGTACGCAAACACGTACGTTTCCAAATAGCAGCAAGTTATTATTGTCCTCCAAACTGCTACCCACAGCACATGCATACACATCCTGCGTATTGACAGCTGGTTTTGAGTGGAAACGTGTTGTAATGTTTCAAAACATCTTGGGTTAGGTCTTCAGCAGTGGAATGCAAAAGAAAAAAAAAGGATTTCTTTACAAAAGCAAATCATGCAATTGTTCAACAATAAGTATGCACCTGCTAGAAACTTAAGGGTGTTATGACAGACTCTTTGCATCAGTGAAAATGGATAATACATTTCTGTAATGGGGCCCTGGTTGCACAGCAGAAACAATGTTGTGCCAATCACTGAAGGTGCCCCTCATAATGTGACACTTTAACACTGGAATGAACATTCTTAGTAATACATCATTCTCATGGGTAAATTACACTACTGATAACTATTATGCAATGAGATATTATATATGTAATTATTCCTGTAGTAGATCATATTATAATACATTTTGAGATGATCATTTATGCCACAGCATTTCCATCATATGCTGATTTAATTAAAAGAACGTGCTGAATAATGGCTCAGTGCTGGTAAATATCCAGAGATCTGAAAATGATAACATGCGCAATGTGTATGTAAACTTGGGAAGGTAGGACCCTTGCGCTGATCTGCTTGGTGAGTCAATTGTGTATTGTACTTCCTGCAGCCGTCCAGAAGTCCCGAGGTTCGTGAGAAAGGATAAGTTGTGGTTGGGACCCTGATGTTGTCACTGGATTTGACTGTTGTCACATATTGAGGTGATGCCTTGGTGTAGGGTCACATAATAACTGCTGGGCACAATTATTTTTTCTTGTTGCTTGTTTTTATTGGTTGTTTGAGGGGCAATAAGTTGCACGGCTCTCATGCAAGTTTGGTACATTTGCATGGCTTTTTCTCGTCATGCAAATGTACCAATACTTGCTTGCAATAATCGGGCAACTTATTGCCCCTTAAAAAACCAAGAATAACAAGCAACAAGAAAAACAAATTGTGTCCAGCAGTGATTACGTGTATGTAATCTTGCCGTGGGTGCTGTTCAAATATTGCAATGTGCTGTCCAATGCACTTGCGTTCAACACAATGTCCAATTCTGACAGTTTCAACATTGATAAGCCAATTTCACCTGGCACATTGCTATGCCAGTATTGTTTTACATTTCTACCAATCCATTTCTATTTGAGAGGATATCCCAAAATAGAGGCACAGCTTCACCTCACTGATGAGGTCCAACAAGGCTGAAACACGTGTATGGGGTTGCTGTTGGTACTCTTGTTCAGAGAGGAATTGCCATAGCATTTCTGTGCTGGACTGCCCATGTGGGTGGGACAAAGACTGATATGCAAATGTATATTTCCCATCTGTGAAAGGTACAGTGAGCAAAAAGTGTGTGCTGCAAACTCTCATCTCAGAACAGGTTATCATGCCATGTTCTTTCTGGAGAGGAGCGCCTGCTACCTTTTTTTGAGATGTCCCAAAATAATCATCAGTTACTCTTGTAAACCAGTCAGATTCACCCTGAGGGAATCCCTGAACATCCCCAGCAATACAGATAATAGAAATGAGAGAGTGGTGCATGTTCCTTCTGTCCTAACACCTTGGACCTAAACAAAAAACAAAAAAACACTGACCACTAGTACAGCTTGGCCCCCCAGATGAACACATTCCTATTGTTTCCCCTCAAAATATCTAGGAATATAAGGGACATATTGGTCTATACTCAGTACTCCAAGATTAATTAAAAAACTCTTTGGAATCCCGGTCCCCTAGCTTGCCTCTTTCCCTCTGGCCAGTGCTCAATTTGGAGATCCACAAAACAAATTGAACACTTACCCTTTTTTGACAAGACCTAGCTACTGAGAGTGATGACCAACTGCAAAAGCAGTAAAGTAATTCACTGCATTGAGTGCCCCTGCCAATAAAGTATGTTGGCCATACTATGAGAGCTGCCTATGGCCACATCTCAAACATCTTACAAGAATATGAAGATAACTCTTCAATGCACCTCTGGTACAACATTTTACTGGATAGCATCACACTACGAATGACATCCAGTGGTGGATGCTTGCCACTGCCACTCCTACTAGAAGCTCTAATCTACTAAAAAGTGGCCAGATGGATATATTGTATGAAAACCCACACCCCTGGCCTCAATGAAGATGTCTTGCCTTTATGACACTATGACACCTGACACCCCACGGTAATGCCCCTGCGGCTTAGTTAAGGCCCGGGGGAATTACCTGGGGCGGTATTGGCCCACCGCCGAGGGTCTTATTGCCATTAGCACCCCAGCCCGTTAGACCGGGGTGTTAATGGAATTTTTTTTTCTGTTTCACCGCATTTCGAAACAGAAAAAAAAAATGTCCGCTGGGAAAGGGAAAATGGCGGCCACTGCAGCCTCTGCAGCTTACACCACCAAATTAATTAACACCTGAAAGCTCTTCTTTTACACTGACAGCTGCCTCTCCATTGCCAGGGCCCTCATTGGCTTGAGGCTTGACTATTGCAATGCTTTATTAACAGGCACTTCTGGTTGTAACCTTAGCAAGCTACAGGTGATTCAGAGCAATGCTCTTAGGGCTGCCCTTAACATCCCTAAACATGAGCACATCTCGGCTGCAAGAAGGAGTGCCCACTGGCTAGCGGTGCAAGAGCGCATACTCTTCAAAACATTAGCCATCATGCACAAATGCTTCTAGAATTTGGCACCAGTTTACCTATCGCAGAAGTTCAAAAAGCACAGACAGCCAGGCCTACCCATACTACCAACATGCACTGTCTCATCACCCCAAGAATCAGGTGCCAGAGATCAGAGGGATTAAGCTTCCCGATCATTGCCTAGAAAACTGGAATGCTCTACCACTACCGCTGAGATATGACCAATCACTCTGGGTCAACCTCAAGACTCTGATTTTCTCAAATGAATTAACCAGGGGACCCTCTTTTCACAAGACTGCCTCTCCATGTCACCCGAGTACAGTAACTGCTAATCCGTGTGATGACCTGGTGGGGTCTTTTTCTCCTCAGCTCCTGTCCATCTGACACAGACTCTCTTTAGTCACCACTGCTAAATGTCACACCTGCATTTACTAGCATTTGAGTTTGGTTTGTGGTATAATAACTCTATGCATTTTTTGGCAGTTAGGTTGTTTCACAAGGGTCACCAGAGAGTGACCTTACTTGACTTCATGTTAGTTACGACATACTGGAATCTCCTTCAAATTACCCAGATTAAATACAAAGAGACTATAAATTCCATTTTGGACAAATGGGTTGCGTTATTTAATTCCAGCAATATACTTATTGGTGGCAACCTTGATTGTCTATGTAAAGAGGAAACCGACTCTGTTTCTTCCACTGTAAACTCAAAAACAGGTTCTGCTTTATCAAGAGGTTATGAACATAATGCAGACTTGGGGATTTTTAAAATTAAAATAAATAAATATATCACAGGAGATATACCTTCCTCTCCTACTTGGAAGCGTGGTTTGACATCATCTACTTTAGACTTTATATTCACCTCTAAGCGTCTTTTTGAGAAATGTTACTACCCTTCGGTAATAGATTCCACTTTGAGCAACCATTTGTCACTCCAACTAACTTTTTTATTTAAAGCTTTCTAGCTGCAAACGTTACAAACTGTCAGAAGATCTTAGAACAAATAGAGCTGGTAATAACAATGCATAGAACAATAGCATCATGCCTGCAGTACATTCTAGTTTGGGGGAACTGAATGCTAGGCTTAGTAAATTTTATCCACCTTTGCTCTTGAAGGCCACTTATATCACTGACATTCTGGGAAAATGTATTCTGTAGAAAACGGATAGTGGAAAAAACACACACAGACTTGTATGCACTCGTACATCAAGAAAAGGAGACGAGAAGAGACTTGAGGATGATACCAACACTTGATTTGTAAAGCACTTTGCAGGAACAAACATGTATAAAATAAAAGTGTAAGAACTGGCTGCAATCCCACAAGTGTCTCCTCATTTCTGAATCTCCATAGTTCCCAAGGTTTTTGGGACCTAATAAATTCGGACAAAATGCATCCAGCCTGAAGCACTAGCCAATCCCATTTTGGAATCTTTCTGGAATTAGCACTTCTTAGATCGTTATGCCCTGATTCACTCATCTCATCCTCCTATACTTAGTGGTGAGAAATCGTATGCAGAGCCTTTGTTCCTAGTAGAGGATTTTGAGACTGCTTTAAGGAAATCTATATCTTTTAAGACTCCGGATCCTGATGAAATATTCAATTTCATCATGAAAATAGATCCCGTCAGCTGGAGCCACAATCAAAAAATCCTCTTTCACCCTATTGCTAGGCATACTTGCGTGTCTCCTTCCTGGAAACATTCTCATGTAATAGCGATTTACAAGAAGGGCGACAGGAGCAATCCATTTAATTTTCACCAAATTGCACTCATAGGATCATCTTACAAAATGCATTCTTCCTTGATGCTTCTCAAACTTAACCGGATTGCACTTGCCACTAAATGTACAGGGGTCTTTATTGGTCTCTATCCTCACTTTTGGTGGTCTTTGTCGTCAGGTCTTCGGTTTAGCATCTACATTATTTAATCTGTATGTAGCGGATCTTGCATCTGATTTAGTGCAAACTCATGACTTTCCCCCTCGAATAGCATATTTGCATATCCACTCCCTAGCAAATGCAGATGATCTGGTTTTATTTGATGGAACGCTGTTAAATCATCTTGATTCATACATGAAGTTAAATGATTTTGATATCAACTCAAACAAGACTAACATCATGATCTTTTAAAAACATAAGAAAAGCTGCTTATTTAAGTGGAGAATCATTAAAATTCAACTCGAGATTGTGGAACAGTGGAAGTATTTAGGATATACGCTCTACTGAAGTGTTAACTCTGAAGATCAGCAGGGAAACGGTTCTCACTAGTAACCTCTTTTGCATCACAAATTAAAAGGGTTAATAGCAAATATAGTCATTTTTCACTGCTATGGGCAATCAAATTCTACCACGTACAAGTTGTCCTGAAAATAACACACAGAGCAGAACTTCTACCAGGAAACTGAAATTTAGACTGGTCATAAGTTGAGGTGTGATTTTAGAAGACTGTTTTAAAAGTACCAGTTGTGTTCCTAATGCATCTATTAGATTTTAATTGGGTCTAATATCACTACAGTGTTTTATCAACCTGAAATAATTGCAACTTTTTTGAAACATCGTCAGCCTGCTGCTCAATTCCATGTTTGTTGAAATACATCGTATAATACAAATTTATCAAAACACAATATTTACTGCCTTGCTTAACAGCTGTATAACTCATATGGAGACTACAATGTACTTATTTACCTTATCCCTCTGACTTATACTTATAACATATTCCTAATTAACATTCAGGGCAAATCAGCCCATGATTTTGCATACAAATTTCAGTGCAAATTGATAAATTAAATGTGCTGTGCGGAGTTGATATAATATGCAAGCAAATAACCATGGAAGTAAAGGTTTTGCAGGCAATCTGAAAACTGGTTGTATTGTTTATATTGTAGAACAGGAAGGGACAGAGCAGGGAAATGTACATTGTGCATCCATTGCTGCTGCTCTAAGCAGGCAGGTTAGTCACGTGCTCAGAGGTTTACAGAGAGTTGGTTGATTGACAAAGGGTGGTGGTTCTGATGGAAAGATATCACTGGAAGAGGCAGAATTTTCTACAGTTTACGTTAGCAAGATTTACATTATGGGCAGTCTTAGTTCAGAGATTTTAAGTAGCACAGTGCAGGAGGGCTGGCTCTCTCTCTCCAGTACTTGGGAGTGTGCAGATATCTCAGAAGAGTCTGGCAGTCTCATGCTCTATTCCTCTCTGGCCACCCTGAAGGCATGCGACAATTGCTGACAGACAGGAATAGGAAAATAACTTTGTGGGCTCTTTCCAAGCAGAAAGGGAGTGAGCTTGATAAAGAATTGTTCTCTCTGGCAAACAGACTGGGGCGGTTGACAGCAAGGGATAGACGCACAATCAAGTATTATTCTTGGTGAGTTCAGTAAATTGAGGTATGAGGGAGTGAATCAGTTGTTATCAGGTACAGTAGGGTGGCGAATATTGTTTTACATTTTCAAACGTGGCTAATTCCTTTTTTTAGGTGGTGCCCTGTGCATTTTAAACTTAAACAGCTGTATTCATGTTCCTCCACTCATGTGATAAAACTCAGATGTAGCAGAAACATATATTCTGCTAAATTTAGTTGCGAGTGTCAAGGACTCTGGGCACTTATCAAAAACGGGAGGATTTATAACTGATCATAGAAAAGCCAGCTACCGTGAGGGAAGTTTTCATAAAGAAATTCAAAGCACATTTCACGGGCAAAGTAACTGAAGATGAGTTGCATTTCTGTATGTTTCAGTTTCGTTTTGAGGGGCAGATGTAAAATACTCTGAGAGAACAATGTGTTTTAAAACTCAGATGTAACAGAAACTTATATTCTGCTAAGTTTAGCTGTGAGTGTCAAGGACACTGGCCACTTATCAAAAAAGGGAGAATGTATAGCTGATTATAGAAAAGCCAGCTACCGCGGTGAAAGTAACTGCAGATGAGTCGCGTTTTTGTATGTTTCAGTTTAGTTTTCAGCCACAGATGTAAAATACTCTGAGAGAACATTGTGTTTTGTTGATTCTGTTTGAAAGTTCTGCATAATTCTAATCTTCTATAAAAAATGAAATGAGTATATTGAATTAGCCTCAGCATGCTTATTATGTGTTATGTCCTGTGGTGGTAACATAGGGCTATGTGAATAGCAAATAGTGATTTTTTCTTACCACCTATGGTAAATCATGTTGCCACATGGGGTAAGATAACATTTAAACTTATAGTTGTGAACTGGGTTTTCAGAGGGGATATGTGTGTGAATGACAATTCTGTTCACATGATAAATGGATTCTGAAAAACCACCAAAAAGGGCATAATGTTGTACTGTAAATAAAATACTGCAAGGGCATGAAATCATCATTTAGAGTGTACTAAGCCCAGTCGTGGCTTACCGTTAGTGATTCCGGTATAAAAAAACAATCACCAGGCAGTTCCCTTTATTCTAGGCTCACCACCATACCATGAAATACCAAAAATACTGCCAACCAAAAATACCACCCAGAAATATCTCTAACATAACCCAGTTCATTTTAAGGTATTGACTATACCGAAATGAATCTATTCTAGAGATGGAACTATACTATTTGTATTTTCAGAAAGAAAACATATTTCAATCATGTTGTGCCTTATTTTAATTATCACTTTCTGACCTGCAATTAGGAAAACTGTTAGGATTTTCACATGTGGCGAAGGTTAATTTTGTTGTATTGAAAACGTATGAATTGCATGCTTACAACACGTGCGTAGTGTCATACAATTGTGTCACAATGCTTTCTTAATGTTCTCTGTTTATGCCACGGCTCTAGTGATGGTGCCACAAGATTTGCTGTTGTGTACGATGTCATTCAATTGTTCACATTAATGTGACAGCTACGCCCCCACTGCAAAGTTTTCTGTGTTAAACACGCATATACAGGTTTCCCCAGAGCTGGAAAAAGGGGGTGAATGTTCTGGAGAACCCCAAAAACACCTAAAACTGACTGTAGAGATTTGTGAAAATTGGGATTCATAAGTGTCCTCATTAATTGTTGACTGTCTTTATAAATTCATTTACCATTTGCAGATGTACACATGACCAAAATATTTTCTTTCTCTTGTTCCCATTGCATTTGTGCTACGTTCAGTTTGAACACCCTTTCCTGTATTTAACTCAACACTTCTCTCAAATGATCCTTATGCTATAAATTGATATGTTGCCCACATACGGAGCTATATTTTAACACGTTTCAGATCATCCATCAATCTTTTAGTTACTCTCTGGATTATTATGAGGCTGACACTTGACCCACGTTGTAATACTCTGCAGTAAAGTAAGTTTCTTTATCATCCATGCTTGTTTTATTTTGGACCGACTTTATGTAGGGTTCAAGCCCCCAACTAATGACACTGAGCATGATAAAGAGTGTGCACCAGGTTATCACGCTTGCTAACATTTCTGGCAAAGATGCAACTAACTATGTTGTGGGAGTTAATATATTTCTAAGGTAATTATGATCTTTTTTAAGTACCCACCCTCCATATTCCCTCTTAACTGGACAGATCTGAGCAATGATTGGGATTTGTTCGCCTACTATGAAAATTACTCCAGTTGCCAACAATTATTTAATGATGTTTATAATTGGCGTGACATTCTATTGGGCAAAACTGAATAGTTTAACATGCTTCGATTCTTAGTAATACTTATTTATTTTGTATTTATTGATTCAAATTTGTGTTCAGTGCTGAGAGTCTGTGAGTGCCTTACAAGGTCCAAATGTTGAAAAGGCAGGAAGGGAAACAGAAGTTACAAAATGTATTGAGGATAGGATAGAAGGTTTAGGATGGACAAGAGGTAGCAGGGAAGATGGAGGGGTGGGTTATGTGTGGGTGAAACAGATATGAAAGTGGAGGTGTAGGGTGTAGTGCAGTTTTGAAGAGGAAGTGTATCCATGCCATGGGCGCACAGTGGGTGAACGTTTCTTTTTTTTTCATGTCTCTAACTTGCTTGTCTGGTGTTTCTGTGGGTGATTGATTTGAATTTGTCCTGCAGGTAAGATGGAGATTTATGCTGGATGGCTTTGAAAACAATGCAGAGGATTTCAAAGGCAATTGTTTGTGGTACGGGGAGCCAGTGGAGCTTGTCAAGAGTTGGGGTGATGTGTGAATGTTTGGGTAGGTGGAGGATGAGTCTGTTGCATTTTGGAAGGCGTGTATGGGTAAAGGGTGCTGTTGGGGAGTCCAATGAGTAGATCATTGGCATAGTCCAGCTTAGAAAGAACTAGATCTTGGACTGCATTGCAGAAATCATCAGGTGGAGGGATGTGCCTGAACCTATGTAAGAAGTGCAGTGGTAAATTGCATGTTTTGATGACAGCACATATGTGGTGTGTGGAGGAAAGCTGAGGGGTACACAGTATTTGACAGATGTGAAGAGAGATATATGTTGGTTGTCCGTGGCAAGTTCTTTGATCTAGGGTGTTTGGGTGTGGGGGGACATATGAGGAGGTGTTCCGTGTTGTAAGGGATGTGCTTGAGGAAGTATGTGGCCATAATGGAGAGACAGCTTTTGAGGATGTGGAGTTGTGAGGAGTATGATATATGAAAATGTATTTGTCATCTTTGTATTGTCGGAAATGGATGCCTTGCAAGAACCTGTGCTTCCCCATTGTGGGGCTGGATCAAAAACGGGGCATGAAGACAATGTGTGTCCTGTCTGTAAGGAAGGATGGGAACCAGTCGAGAATGGTGCAATGGAGTTTCATCCTCTGGGAAAGGATGTTGAGTAGGATGGTGTGGTTGCTGGTGTCGCAGGTTGCAGAAAGGTTGAGGAGTATGAGTACTGCTGTGTGTCCTTTGTCTGTGATGTTGTGTTCATCGGGATGTGAAGTGTAGCAATCTCAGTGCTGTGTCCCAAGTCAAAGTCCAGATTGGAATGAGTTGAGTAGGTTATTTGCAGTGATGTGCTGTTGCAGTTGGGTAGCAAGGAAGTTCTTTGTGACCCTGGCGAGAAATGGCAGGATAGCGATGTGGCGGTTATAATGAGGAGTATTGGGTCAAGAGTTGATTTTTTTGGAGAGGGAGAATTTGTCCAGTTTTATGTGAGAGACAGGGGTTGAATATTTTGAGCCAGTGGGGAGTTTGTTTGTTTTATTATTTGTATTGCACACCAGACCCGTGGGTACCTGGGCGCATTGTATAAGACAACTTCCAGCTTTAGTTACACATCAAAGCAATACAATACATAAGAGTTATTCAGGACAGAAGCAATATACATGCTGTGGGTACAGTAAGATCAAGTAGAAGCAACATAACATAGGCAAACATATGGACATATAGAATGGACAGTCAAAATGTAACTAGTGACACTCTATCTAAATTATTTACATATAGAAGAGGTCAGTTAATGGTGTTATGGAGAGGGCATTACTTGTCAGAGTCTTTGAACCATTTTTTAAGGTTCTGGGGGAAATGTAGGTAGGATTGGTCTACTCTCAATGGGGGTAAGAAGTTCCAAACTTGAGATGCCTTGCCTGGGAAGCTACTACCCCCGACTCTAGAAAGCTTAAATCTTGGGACTAAGAGGCAGTTAGTGCTGGATAATCTAGTAGTTCTTGTAGAGGATTTTTCTGGTGAGTCTTTCTGTCAAGTAGCAAGGCGCTGCATTGTTCAGGCATTTATATGTGAGTGAAGCAACTTTTTGTTTGATTTTGTTCTGTGTTGAAAGCCAGTTATTTGATCTGCTGATCTCAGAAATATGTTCCCTCCTGGCGATTCTGAGTGCTGCTCTAAGGGCATTATTCTGGAGGAATTGGATTTTCTTAATAGTTTGTTTGTTAGCCCCTATGTACAGTGAATTACACTAGTATAACTTTGACAAAACGAGCGCTGTGGCCAGGGTAATACTACTGTTTTTGGACAGGAAGGGTTTACCCGCTCTAATCAGTTTACAAGTATATGCCGTGGCCGAGGCCATGGCATTAACCTGCTTGTTGAAAGAAAGGGTAGAGTCCAGGTAGAACCCCAAGGTTTTCACCTCCTTAGCGACAGTGATAGTATTGTTGTCAATGTTAAACACAGAGTATTTGGAGCCCAGTTTTTTTAGGGTTGAGGTAGTGCCCAGGATAACAATCTCAGTCTTATCATCATTCAGGCATAGTCAATGGATGGTCATCCATACCTGGTTGATGAGATATACCCTATTCACCAAGGTCAAATCCTTATCATAATCCCCAGTTAGTGGTAGGAGGATCTGAGTATCATCTGCATAGTTAGTGTAGGTGATACCAAGATGATCCAGATCATCGAAAGGGGCTTTGTGAAGATATTGTATAGGGTAGGCAAGATGCAAGATACCTGAGGCACTGCGAGTGAGGGTGCTGATGCAATTGAATGAGGCTTGCTAGTTTTGTTTTAGTAGTATTCATGCTGATAGTGTTGTGTCAATGGGGTGTAAGGTTTATCATGTGTTGGAATGTTTGGGAGTAGGGGGTGGCATTGTGAGAGCCAACGAGAGGGCTTGTTGTGTAGTTTAGTGTTGAAGTAGTCCATGAGGGAGTTGCATACTGCAGTGTTCCGGGAGTGTGGAAGTTGTGGATGGTTGTTTGGATAAGAATTTGACCATTGTGAATAGTTCTGTTTATGGTTGGTGGTGAATTGAAGATATTGGATGTAATTGGTGGTTTTGACATTGCGTATTACTGGTTTGCATTTGTTGCAGCAGTGCTTGAGTGGTGTCCTGGTGGATGGGCAAGGGTTGTTTTGCCTGGCTCTTCTAGACAGCTGGTTACTTGCATGATAGAGAAGAGGGAGCAGTTGGACCATGGTTTATGATGGTGGCTGCAGTCACTTTGTGATTTCAGGTGGGCAATTTTGTTGAGTACATGTGTGATGATAGAGTGCCAAGGAGAGGAGAGGGATGTGCGCGTAAGGAGGACAATGGTTGTATGAAAAATTCTTACTCTGGGTCTATATTGTGTTTACATGTATGCATGTATGTGTAATGTGTATGTGTAATGTGTGTGTTATAGTGAGCATGAACGGGATATCAAAGTTGTCTGACCACGACACTGACATTTGATTTTCCATGGAGTTCTGATTTCCGCTTGCAATCACAAGGTCTGTAGTTTTTCCTGTGTGTATGATGTGGCGACGTGTGGTTGTGACGCCATAGGGGGTGAGTGGAGTGAGGATATTATTTAGTTTGGAGTTGCTTTCTTGATGGGAACTACCAGGGTTGAAGTCGCCAAGGAAGACATTCATGCAGGGGGAACTGTGGTTGTTAGTTGTGAAGCCTATCCATTTGGTATTGAAGTTGGGAAGTGAGGGAGAGTGCTTCAAAGGATGTGTATGGGGAAGTGGGGTTGCAAGGTGTGAGGGACCTTTTATATGTGATGGCAAAGTACTTCTACAATGTACATGTTCCTGCCATGCAAACAAATCAGTGGTGATTGTTAACACGGTATTCTCTTTTACACATCAATATCCAGACAAATCAGATCCACTTTTACAGTTCCTTTATCCGTTGACTGATACAGTTCTGTGTTAGCAAACTCCAAAATGAGCCCTTCTTTGCTCATAACATCCACTTCCACGCTATCTTCAATCAAATATTCACAGTTATCATTCATCTCCCAAACCCAAATTGCCACATTTGATATTCAATGTTTAAATAGGAAGAGGTATGCCCTCCCCAAACTGACAATTGAAAGGAAAGCAAGGATAATCCGGAAAATGATATCAAGGAGCAAAAGAAAGATGGTGTCTGTAATACAATTCATGATGATTCCAAAAAGAAGGAAGAAAAAAAGCAGAGAAGTATGTGGAAAAATTCAAGATAACTTAACTACATCCAATCCTTGGTCCTACCTCTTATGTGCAGGGTGTGGGACATTACCATAGCATAGCATTGAGTGGTACGTTATTTGATATTTGTGTAGTTAGTGACTACTACCATTGTCATGGCCTCAAAGCACTGTGGGGTGGGTGGAAAGCCCTTCAAAAATATGGAAATAAGAACATTTTATTGCATACAAATAGTAATTTTAACTTGGGTGACTATTCAATTGTTAGCAGAGATGACTAGTTTAAAGAAATTATAAAAGCCATGCAAAGCAGCTTGTTAAGGCCCAGAGATGACTGTCAATGGCTATGACTGCTGGACCGAACTTTTAGTGGGCCTCTGCTGTATTCTATGGGATGCAGTGCAAAAGGGGGAAATGGGGTATTTTAAAACAGTATATCAACACAAAGGGCAACTATCTACAGTGGAGAGCACTGCTATTCATTATGTAAAGAAAACAGGCACACTGACAATGCAGTCACATGTGCCTGCATTCAAAATCACCTTGAATAGCGGAGCGTGGCAGAGTGTGGTTGAGTGTCAGGTGTGTCACGGATATACTGCAGTGAAACTACTGCATTTCAATTGATTGAATGAACTTTGTTTTGGCATCTACGGACTCTTGTCTTTCTTCTGAGCACTATTGACTGGTGCAACCCTGCTGAGTTTGCCTGCTGAGTCTGTTCTTGTTGCCTTTCACCCAGACAATCCCCCTCCAGCTGCACCCACATTCAAAATCACCTCGAATAGCAGAGCGTAGCGCAGTGTGGTTGAGTGTCAGGTGTCCAGTGTTCGGTGGCCGATGGACGAGGCCATGCTCCTGAGGAGCTCCAAACAACGGACTACGACCGGCCCTGGAATGTTTGCTTCGTGCAAATTTCATCCCCTTCTCGACCTTGCATGGACCTGGATTCGGACATTATCGAGCAGCGGTTGAGTAAACAAAAACTTGTAACTCTTAAATCATCCACCTGCTCTGCTTGGAATCCTGCTTTGCCAGTTATATCACATTCTATTGAAGCATCACTGGGTCATACTAGTGATTGCTTAACGAGTGGGGAACCCTCTCTTCTACTTATCGCCCCGGTTCCCCCAAAAATGCACATTAAACCCTGGTCAAGTGGGCCGCCTAGCCCCTCTGAGAAGGACCCCACCTCGGAGGGCTCGAAGGGGTGTGATGAACAACCCATGGAGAAAAACTCAACGCCAATTGACCCGGCCGCTTCTAACATTCACGGCCTCAGTACCACAGCTAGATTTGCCCCTCCTCGAAGTGTCATAACAGGAGAGATACCCGCTGAATACCGTACATCACAGCTTGCAGAGGTAACCATGTCATCGGACTCGCCAATTCAAACAAACCAGGCCAGCCCCCCCAGCCTCCTCAATAGTCATCAAGGCTTAAGTTCACACTAGCTTACCTGTTACCACCAATCTCAGGCTACCCAGCCCTCCAGTGTGCATGAGGATGCCCTCCATCGACCTCGAGGCCCTTGCTCAACCTGTTGCACCTCAACCGGAGTTATCCTGTCCTAGGACAAGCATGCCTCAGCTGGCCAGGGGGACAGCTGAAGGATTTGGTGTGGGATCGGCCAGCTCCGAACCGGTTGCCAGTGACCCTAAGGCAGGGAGTATTGCTGTGGGGAAGTCCCCTGGGCCCAAACTCAATCAGGAGGCCCCAATGATTGGTTCCAAATTGTCACTATATTCATCAAATGTCCAAACGCCTGCCAGGTTTCAAGGATAAAGTTACTTCAGCAACGACACCACCTTCTTTTTTGGCACAGTCTGCCCAAACTTTCCCTAATTCGTAAAATGTAGTGCTGGCTTGGAGGTTGCAGTGCCCTCTATGTTTAAAAAAAAAGCCAGCCTCCACCCCCCCTATAATACATTTGGGTGCTTTATCTGATGCCAATATTCTTGAAGTTGTTGAATCCTGGATTTGGACGCCCAGAGATGTGGAGGCAACACTTGTGGCCTGTGTTGCGGCTCCGCTGCTGATTATCCATTTCAACTTTGTTGCTCCCCCTACCTCTTTGGAGCCTCTGCTTCTTTTACCCTCCTGGTCGGGGTTAAACAGGACGGTTGGCTCTCTACCATGGACCCATACCAAGCCCTGTTCGCCCTCAAAGCATAAAAATCATCACCCCCCTGGCACCTATGAGCCCCCCCACGCCCTCCTTGCATCTCCTCCCTATTGGGGCCATCAATGAGGTGACTCACAACGAGGCTATCACCAGACCCACAGAGGGCCTTTCAGCCATTGGGGGCCACAAGGACTGCTTCAGCCTTATTCCATCTTGTTTCTGAAGTAGTCCCTTGGGACCGGCCTGCAGGGGCTGACCAAGGATCCAGTGAACGCTGAAGCACTTGCAGAGATGTCCCCTGTGTGCCCCCCTTGGCCTTCCTCTTCGCCCTGAGCTTAATCAAATATTACCTCTCACAAATAGGATGGAACCTCACCCTGGCCTTCAACAATCTATTGCGGAGAACAAGAAGGAGAAACTTGATCTGTTCTCCATTATGTCAACATTAACTATCGCCCTAGCGCCCTTTACAAAGCTGTATGAGCAATTCAATGACACGGTCAAAGATCACACTACTCTATTGGCCATGCTACACTCCAAACTCATCTACTTGGAGGGATTCGTGACTGCAAGCATCGACAGAACACCTGGGGCAAACTTTGAATGTGAGCCATTGACTAAGCCTTCAAATCCAGAGAGGACATCTAGCTCAAAGTCTGTTCAGACCACTAACACCTCCCCGCCAGTTGATCTGATGGAGGAATGTTCAGCTAACTCCAAATCTTTAAAAGCCCCAACAGTTAGGGACATAATGATGGGCTCTTGTTGTTGTAACAACGAGAGCCTTCAGTATATTACACTAGCTGGAGTGGAGGCTGTGCGGCCCTTCCGATCTTTATTCCTCCCAGGCCCCCAGTGGCTAATGTAAGGGGTAAATCCTCTACCAAACCCTGTCCTACCGTTCAGATCTCAATCCAAAAATCTTGCATCCCTTGTCGGGCGGGTGACCCAAAGCCTGCACCCTGTAAATTACATGTGGAACCGGGTCTGCATAGCCTGCTTGTCGGAAGTGCCCCCCCCAAAATAACACGGCCTGCACTTCCTATGACTTGCCCCGAGGTTGAGCCTTTGATTAAAACCCCAATAGCCTTGATGAATTTATCGACCTATTTATTGGATGACTCCACGACCAGCCAGAGACTGGAAAAGGTGGAGATGCACGTGGGGCCCAACAATGCCAGGAGGCCCAGTGAGGACAGGACCCCTGATCAAGGCTCCTGGTCTCCTATTTCCTTGACCATGGACTAAAAACGACAGTAAGCCAACCCGATGACACATCCCCTATCCTAAGGGAGCTGCAGTTTGGAATTGCTCCAGCCTCCAGGAACCAGATTGTCCAACCAGTTAAAGAAGGTGGGGGAGGGCCTGCGCCCTTAGGGCCCAATCCTTCTAATAGGAAAACTCATGGCCCTCGTTCAGATAGGGCAGGGAATGAAATTGCCTATACGCAAACTCTGAAACCGGAATGAATCCTTGATCAAAACCATCCGATCATTTTGAACCAGAAAATGACTTTGAACCTCCTCTATTCATCCCAAATCTGAGACAGTTACCCTCTTCTGATCTAACGTTGATTGAGTTCTGTGAAGATAGACACCTTGATGCCGTGTTTCTTCACATTATGTCACTGGTGGTGGAAAACATGTTGATGGAGGCACCTGAAAGCATTCTGATGCTGGGGTTCGACATGATGGCTGTAAAACCTGGGGAAGCGAATTACCCAACGAATCAAACAGAAGGGGTCAATGTGCTGATTACCTCTCAACATCCTACCGTAGAGGCAATAGCAGCCCCTGAGATATCCCCCTGCCCTCATGTCGAAATGCACAGGGACAGAGGGATGATGAGGATCCCTTGGGCGGAGGTTAATCAAGAAAGATCTACCTTTGGGGAGGACAGAAATTAGTAATACAACATCCAACTTCCACCAACTGCAACAGGGCCTATCTCAGTCCTTCCACAGAGGCACCCAAATTATAAGGACCCTGTTGGGAGTGGGCATAGTTCCGTCTGGCCCACCAGGTAAAATATCTGTGTCCTTCGAAACAATATCCTCTACGCGATCTGTTAAATGTGTCGGTTTGGAAGCAAACTCTAAAAAATCTACCCCGCCTGACGGGACTGGTCATGGCTCTCAATTGCCTTTTCGGCCCAAAATACCCTGTAGCAACCCAATGACAACATAGCAGGTCATCTCAGTGATGTCCCGACTACCACATCTGCTACTCTGAAAACCAAGCTGAAAGTGATCTCATTGAACAATATGGGTTTTACCCATTTGACAATCCCCACGGATGTAAACTTGGGAGATAACGACCTAATCTGCTTAGAGGAGACCTGGCTGAAGGAGACCCCAGGCATGGACGGGTTTGAAGATACCGTTAACCCAGCAAAGAAAGATAAAACGGGCTGCCCCTATGCAGGCCTCCTGACTGCTGTCAGATCTGGCAGTCCCTTTAATCGCCTAAACTCTTCAAACAAGAATCTACTCATCCAAGTGTCCATGATTAGATGGGAGTCACAGGTGACACGGCAAGATGACAAAACTCTCACGTAAGTTAGATTAATCAACGTATATTGAAATCCCGCCTTTATGGGAGATGGAGAGTTTATAGATCAGATCGCCAACATTTTGGATGACATTTTTACACATCCAGGGCCAGCCCACGCCATCCTATGTGGGGACCTCAATATCTCTGACTTAACAAAAACTGTGCAAGATCAAGAATGGAATTTAGACGACCCACGCCATGTCAGGAGAAACCTTTGGACTAATCTCAAGGACTCCCATGATAATCATGTTCTGAATGGCAACTGCATAGGCGACATGCTATCTCAGCCGACATGGGAGAATCAGGACATGGCATCAACTATTGATCATATTGTATAAAAATGTTTTCTACCTTTGATCGAACAATTCCAAGTCATTAAAACTAAGCACAGTGACAATCACTTGCTCCAACTGAAATGGTCCCCAACATATTCTTTGACCCGTCAGCATTATCCAATAGCCCTGGACACATGTAATGGAGGCCTGCATTTGAGACTCTTTCCCACAGTGATTCAATCATTGTCAGTTGAACAGAATTGGGCTAGAGCAATTTCATCTGCACCCTCAGAAGGGCGGAAGAGCTTGTTACTACAAACACGCTTTTGACCCTGAATTGGTTGCCTGAAGAAAAGTGGGAAGGAAAACTGCACAGCGAGCTAAAAAGTCAGGCTTATTAGAAGATCACTTAACAGCCAAATCAGCAAAGTCTAACTACAAAAGCTGGCTCTGTTCCTTCAAACATCTACCTTACCAACCGGACGCTGATGCGATGTTATCCGTTCTGGGAGGCAAAGACCCGGACAGATTCTGGTCTTTAATCAAGGCAGACGACCTGGCGTTGAGAGCAGATAAAACAAACCCCATAGGCGAAGACATCTGAATTACCCATTTTTGCAAACTGTATGCAACAGTTGGCAGAACTTTCAAACCATTCAAGTTTACTGAAGGTCCGGATTCTTGGGGTTATTCGATCAGCCCAAACAACATCTCACGAAGAATTAAGAAGTTAAAAAACTCCAGAGCAACGGGGCCCAATGGTCTGTCAAATCGCATGCTGAAGGAGTTTCCTGATGACTGGGACGCAGTCATCTCGATCCTGTTTGGGCAAATAGCCACGTCTCATCTCTTGCCGACCTCTTGGACGAGAACAATAGTTGTTCCCATCCATAAAAAGGGGTAAACCCAAGCACGTATGCCCTATGTCCGTCCTCGTTGTTATCAGCAAGCTCTACAGCTCGATAGTATTAGAGGAGTTCAACGGGTGGTGTAGAGTCTGGCTCTTTCGATGCCCTTCAATCCAGTTTTGTTAGGTGCCTGAGCACATCTATAAACATCCTCCTACTCCAGCTTTTGAAGGGTAACCTAGGCCCCTCCAAACCGAAGATCTACATGGTGTTTGTGGACTTATTACAGACTTTTGACCAGATTGATCGTTGCAAGTTATGGTCTAAACTGGCTACAAATAACTGCCCGACACCTATACTCCACTCCATCATAGCAATTCACTATAACACCACGCAACGAGTAAGGCTTAACAAAGCCGGTACACTCTCGAATGAAATAAGAACTTATCGAGGAGTAAATCTGGGATGTCCCTTGGCCCTGGCGGCCTTTAACTACTTTCTGGAGGATCTTCCAGAAGTCTTTGTGGAGACAAGATTATTTCCCCCTAAACCTGATGGAGTCCAGTTATCATGCCTGCTCTATGCGGATGATATCATGCTGATCGACCAAACCCCTGTAAGTCTGCAAAGACAACTCAACACTTTACATCGTTACATCTGCAACAACGACCTGGTTATCAACTAGGGGAAAAATCTTGACCTTCGGACATGGCATGAAGGGACTAAGCCGCCATTAATGGTACATTGACAGCGATAAGGTGCAGTCCTTAAAGAACATAAGGGTATAGCTGAGTATTTCTCTAATAGTGGCACCAATGTTTACCTACCTTCAAACTAATATGAAATCACTCATCAGCCAAGCATCGGCTTTCAACGGGACGTTTGGATGCTTTTCCATCATCCTGGCACTGAAGTACTATAAAGCCAACGTTGTATCAGTTGTAACATACGGGGCGGAAGCTATGTTCAACTTTCCAGACTCCCTCTGGAACCGCCTTCAAGGGGGGTTTTGGAAAAAAGTACTGTGCCTTTCCCTCTCCATGCTCATAGTCATCATTCGGAGAGAGCTGGGTCTTAATTCTCTGAAAAAACACAGTTACCTGGAACAGACTGGCTTTGTTCAAGAAGTGTCATGATCTCCCTGGCCAGCAATTTTGGAAATGGTTCACAAAGAGATGCAGACCAGTTCAAACCCAATGTTGGTGAGATGGTCTCGCGCCTTGAAACACTTGTGTATAGGCGCGTTACAAATGCCATATCATATGGTGTGCATCGACCCTGTCTCTTTTGGATGACATTGTCAGCTCCTTGGATCAACTGCTGTCTGACCCTGAGCGAGTAAAGAGGAAAGCACAGGAGTACAATTGGATTCAAAACCAAGAGCAAGCTAGATGTTGTAAGCTAGTTGCAGATCTTCCTCCAGAAGTCTGTATACGTAACACCCCTTGTGATTACTTGAAACAGTTCCCCCGAAGAAAGGGCCAAGGACCTGTTTCTGTGGAAACAATTGAACTTACATCCAACCAATGAGATCAGAGCAATCAGAGACCAGTCTGAGGAAAATTTGTGTCGCCACTGCCAGGACCCTGTGAAAATAGAATCACTTTTCTATCTGATGGTCCTATGCCCTGCCCTGAAAGAGCAGCGTTCTAAATTGTTTTGCACACTATTTTCGGATTTTTCAATTGCGGATGAGAAAATATGGCGGCCACTCCTGATGTCTGGTCAGAAAACCGCCCATGTACTTGCAGTGGGAAAATTTCTGATGGAGGCTCTGCCGGAGAGTGAAATCTGTACAAAATGTTTAATTTTCCTTTTTCTGTCTTTTCTTTTTTTCTGTTCATCTTTTCCATCTTCTTTTCCTTTTTCTTTCTTTCTCTTTTTTCTTTTTCCCCTTTTCTTATGGCTAATTTGCTGTTTTATTGGAAAAACATGATTCTGTTTTGCTAAAAAAAAATGATTGACTCAATTTTAATGCAAAAAAACATTTTTTTAAAAGTAATTGCAAGCCTGTTAGGGAGATTTTTGCATAACCCACTGGTGAGGCCTCTGTAATTATCTAACCCAATGGTGGAAGAGTTTGTTTCCCAAAAGGAAAGGCTAGACTTATGGAGAGGGAAAGGTTTGCACAGAGGTACGATTAGTCCCAACAGACAACACACAACAACACCTCAAACTGATATACTGTAAAAATATACACTTTATTATAAGGTCACACATACAGTATTTATGATGGAGAAAAATAAGAAGTAAAGCTGCAATAACAAATAGGTCAGTGCAGATAAAAAACAGTAACTGGCGAGTAAAGGCCAAACTCAATCCTTAACATAAAATGTAGACCCCATTCCTGGTGGTAGGCACTATACTTATAAGTGTTTCCATGTAAGTTAATGAAGACCCTATGCAATATTAATCACAGTAGTGGTCATGTTCAGGATCTAAATATATCAAACAGAACTTAGTACAGTCTTCCCATAACCTTCTACGTGAAGTATTCGCTTCCATGTGTTAATATCTCTGCATACTAATATATCGCCATATTTTGCTGCAATATTAAGCCATGGAGCCTGCGGGGGACACCTCCGCAACCCTCATAATTTTGTTAATGGAGCAGGCGATTGCCCCGCAACCCCCGGTCCCAAAAACCCCATACATTATTCCCACTAATAATATGGCCTATGGCCTTACCCCACAATCATATATATGGCGATACTATTGGTGTATTCTACTTAACACACATGCATATTACACAGACTAGCACTTAGATGTTGAGCACAGGGGAACACATTGTCCAACACAGCCAGGAGGGCTGCCAGAGTCTAGGATATCTTTTAGATACACTCGCTAGTCCCAGCAGTGCCTATTACATTCCAAGAAGGGAAACAGTAAAGCAGTGATTCAATGTATATTCTATGCAGGAGTGTAATGTATAGATGTTAAGTCCCTAGTTAATCATGGGAGGTCTCTAAAGATCCAGGGCTTGTTGATGAACTACAGAGACCTTAGGCGTACCCTAGAAACATTGTAATCCACGTGAGACCTTACAGTGTCACTTGTACGTAGCAGCATAATGGTATACCAGTATAAATGCTGTGCACTCTTTCACTTAGTTATAATGGCCTTTACCTGGTTCAAACGATGTTCCTGTACTGCTGCTGGTGGATAGCATACTTTAACAAAAATGTGTTTTGCACATGCATACGAAGGCTGCAATGAGCAGCGTGGCTACTCTCACGCCAAAGCTGAGAGGCAGAGTATGCCAGGCCTTCTTTTTAGGGAAGATGTGTGTGTGTTGGATTTCTACTACACAAAGATCACATCAACATTGCCTGGAGCCTTGGGTTCCCCAGTAGGTTTGTTTTACCCAATCGTAAATGTAAAAGCATATTCAGGACTCCTTTGATTTTGCTTCCCATGAGGAACACTCAATCTTCGTTGCCTATTCAGGGTAAGGCCAGTTGTTCAAGGTAAATTAAATTTATTGAGCATTTTTTTTCTTTTTTTTATTCTCAAAGTTGGTAATACATTAGCTATTGGTGAGTGAAGCCAAGCTACCAGCTACTTAGCAACCTCTGCCCAAGAACATAACAAATGTAGCTATCTAGCTGCTTGGGCTTCACTGGCTGAGCAAAGGCCAATGCAATGTTACTGTTGAAGATTGGAGTGTGGCCACTACGACTGGACTCTACAATATGTGGCATCCAGTGTCTGGTGATTATAGCCTGCATCAAGGATTTTAAATTGCAGCAACAGGTTAGGTATTTGTCAGGGGACAGCAGATGATGAGGTTTTCCTATCCACACATTCACTGGACTCTAGCAGATAAATTGAAGGTAATGGGGGGTATGGGGTGGCTTGGGGGCTTTATGCTGTGTTGGACGCTTCCTAACCCATACACATGAATTGTCATGTCGGTCAAAGTGTGCCCTTTGCCTGGCATGTCTGCAGGTTTTTAATTTCCAGTGTTGCGAAGGCCAATAGACGCAGAGTACATGGGTGCAGAGGAGGATTTGCCCTGCTCTCAGACAACGGGGCAGGAGTGTCATTTTGACCATGTGGGTATTCTGTGTCCCACACTCTCCTAAATCTCTGGGATGCAGGGATTTTGTCTCCTCTCATGCTGGGCTCAGGCTTGAGAAAATGTTAGCATGCATTTAGCAACATTTGCAAGTGCTGATAACATCAAAGTGGAAAGGCTTGCTCATAACCTCGGTCTTGATTGCAAGGTGGGAGGGGGCAAGCCAAAGCTGTTAACAGGCACGGGAGGAGTAGGGAATCTAAAAGGCAAATGATACAAAAACAGCTCAGCAGGTTAGGCAAATGTTCCTGAGAGGTTTAGACCTACCTGTAATCTTGTTTTTCTTTCTCCAATTTCTTCTGCTAAATGTGCTGTGAAATGTGTTTTGACCTGGGGATGGGTATGTATTCTTTGCTTTGTTCGGTTTGGGAATGTCTGCCCCAAAGCAAATATTAGTGTGGTTGTGTCCCGGTAAAGAAAAATCAAAAGTTGGCACCCATATTTGTGGCATGCAGACTGTTTAAATAGCTTACATCACTGGCCAATTTGCCCAGTGTCTATGGTCTCAGGAACTGAGAGGGTTGCTTAAAACTGGCCGGGTGTTAATTACATGCAATTTGGAGGTCGGAATTCCTGCAACCGATGATCACCACCTAATAAGTAATTACAATATGACTTCTTTGGGCATTAAGGATAGAATCCAGGGCATGAGTAGCCCTTATTTTCATTTTAAATATTTAATTTGGGCCTCTTGCGGCCTAACTGCGCTACACCTCCCCAGTCACCCTGCCCACCCTCGTCATATCTGATTGGTGTTCCCCAGGTAATGGGACCCGGAACACCATATTTCAAGCTCCCCCCCAGGGCAGCCTTGCTCGGGCAGCCAGTGAAAAGCACAGGCCAATGGTACCTTCCTTAGAGCACCTGCCATCCCAGTTTGCCTGGCGCCCCAGCCCTGCAGGATGCCACACTCTCCTTCGACAACTACTATCCAAAAATAAGGGACATCTTCATTGAATCCTACCACAACCGTATGTTACCACACCTGAATAGTGCTCCCCGTGGTGTTCCAACTGGGTTTTGTTAAATTAAATCATGTTTGCATTTTGCAGGACTAGGTATTACAGTTTAGGTAGCTGATTTAAATTTCGCCATTGTTTGTATTGCCACACTTGCATTGCCTGACTGGGTTTACCAGATTAGATGTCTGCTTTAAATCTCATCATTGTTCATTTTTTGCCCTACTTCCCTTTTGCCTGACTAAGGCTCCTAATTTCGAATACTTCTTTAAGCTTCCCACTGTTTGTATCTAGCCACACAGGCATGTTGTCTGACTAGTGCTCCTAATCTAGATTGCTGCTTTAAATCTCACCATTGTTTATATTCTGCCACACCTGCATTATGCAGCTTAGATTGCTGTTTTAAATCTTGCCACTGTCTGCATTTTGCCACACTTGCATTGCCCGACTAGGTTTCCCAGTTTAGATTGCTGCCTTACATCTCACTATTGTTCATATTTTGCCACCCTTCCATTTTCTGCCATACTAGGTTTCACAGTTTAGATTACTGCTCTGAAGCTAGCCACTGATTTTGTTCTGCCTCATTTGTATTTGGCGACTGGGGCTCCTAATCTAGATTGCTACTTTAGAGCTCTCCACTGATTGTATTTTGCCACACTGGTCGTTTGCCTGACTACGGCTCCCAATCTAGATTGCTGGTTTAAATCTCACCACTGTTTGCATTTTGCCCCACTTGCATTGCCTGACTAGGTTTCCCAGTTTAGATTGCTGCTTTTAACCTTACTACTTTATGTATTTGGCCACATTGCGTTTTGCCTCACTAGGGATCCTAATTTAGATTGGTGCTTCAAATCTTGCCATTGTTTATATTTTGCCGAACTTGGATTTTTCCTGAATAGGGCTCCTAATTGATATTGCTGCTTTGAGGCTCGCCACTGGTTGTATATTGCCTAACTTTCAGTTTGCTGGACTAGGGCTCCTGATCTAGATAGCTAATTTGAAGCTCTCCGCTGTTTTTAGTTGCCACACCTGCATTTTGGCCGACTCGGTTTCCTAGTTTGGACTGCTGCTTTGAAGCTCGCCACTGACTGTGTTTTGTCCACTTGCACTTTGACTGACTAGGGCTCCTAATCCAGAGTGCTACTTTAAAGCTTGCCACTGTTTATATTTGCCACACTTGCATCTTGCCTGACTAGGGCTCTTAATTTAGATTGCACCTTAAATCTCACCACTGTTTATATTTTGCCACACTTGCGTTTTCTCACTGAATATTCCAAAGGTATGTTTGCCACTGTGATTCTTCCCACTGCTATATTTAGCTGACACTAATGCGCTGCATCCCATGGAATCAAGTTGAGTACAACAGGGGGTCATTGCAGCTGTTCGCATAGCCACATTCATGTGTCATGCACACTATTTGACTATACCCTACCCTAAACATACAACACCCTCGGCCCAAGCGCCACCACCCATAGAATACAGCTGAGTCCCACACATAATTCGGTCCAGCTGTTCACATTGGTTTATTCTCTAGACAATTTGACACAGCACCGTCCCACACCTGTTAATCTGGGCTGTTGTTACAGACCTATCCATTCCCTACCTACCTTCGACCAGGCTATAAATGCACACACACATGTTACCACTCCTCTTAGTACTTCTCAACTTAAAATATGGTCTTCCAAGAGCCATACCAATGGCAGTAAGCAGTATACAAATTGTAAATAACATACCATTTCTACAATGTATTGGAATTCAGTCATTTTTAGAGACATCAGAACCCCATAATTCACCAATGCATCTATTTAATTATTGACACCACCATCACTGTATATATGCTGTTCTGTGGCCCTAACACATTTGTCTTGTTGCATCAGTATATTGTGGGTGGCTGTGCCTGAAGTACCTTTCACTGGCTTGCCCCTGCCTTAGCGGGTGCATCTTCCCATTGGCATCATAACAACAAGTGATTCTTCTGCCTCTTGAGGCCTATTCTTCTCTGGGCTAGTTCTCGCTCTTGTGGTCATTTCACCCGACTTGTACTGCCCCATTTTGTAACGCGTTCCCTTCATCTTTCCACTGTCTCTTTGATATCCTTCACCCCCTTTTCTAGTTCATAAAAGCTCTTCCACAGTCTTGACTTTCTGCAGTCTAATATTATTATTATTATTGTATCCTCTTCTGCTCATTTCAACGGTCATGCCTCTTCTCCAATTTTCTACTCTTCTTCACCATCCTCTTTCGTGTATTGTAAATCGTCTCTCTTCTCCATTTATAGGTTACTCATTTGCCAAATCTCTTCTCCTTCCAAACTCCCTTGTGTATAACCTCGTGTATAACCTCTCTGTGCCAACATTATATATGATATCACCAGTACAACCTTCCTTTGGAGTATATGGCCCTGATCCGCACATTTAAAAGAAAAATGATCTTCTATCGTCTTCAGCATTACATCCGTCAGCCACGCTGCTGCCCAGATACTCAGCTTGTCTTCCATTGACTTAACTTGCTTCAATTTAAACATTATCTGAGTCAGAACCTATGAATTCTATAACCAACAGTGGTTTTCTTTAGGTATTAAGTAAGCCAAGAATGCAGAAAGGTATTTGATGCCAAAATAATGACATAAAAAAACATTATTGTCTCTATGCACATTCTCCAAGCCTTTCTCCCACATTCTGGATTGCCTCCATCAGTAAAAAGTACCAAGCTCAATGGATGCCTTGCTGTGGGGTTTCTCTTATGGTAACAAAAATGAGTGCACCTTTTCCATCCCTGCCCCATGTGTTAGCTGATAAGCTTGATGAAAGATTATCTTTTGGATGGTTCCCTTTATAATGTTGAGGTATCTTGCTTAATTCTACCTTTAATTTTTTTTAAAAAAAGTTCTGTATTTCCTCTTATTCCTGTGTCTTATCCTCATTTTTGTTCGCTCTATGAAATCATCCTTCTAACATAAGGGCTTTTTTCTCTCACCTTCAACTCTTTATGCAATTCACTGAGCTCCATCCTCAAGCCACTCTGTAGCATCTCAACCACTTTTTTTGTCGACCGCACTAATACCTGACCAATCTTACCAGCAAATCTGAACTTTTTTTCATCCCCCCAATAAGGTCTTTGCTGTATAGTCTTCACAATGGGTGCTTTCTTTACTCTTCTTTACAGTAATTGTTTACCAAATCTTTGGACCAAAAGTATATAATTTTTAGATATACTTATATGTAGTATGTTCATTATAATTTGCAGATACTGATGTAGCTGGTTCGATTCCCTGTAGGGTCTTCTGATGAACCTGTCTAACAAAGTAATCAAAAAACAAGCTTGCTTGAACTATGCAGGGATTCCTTTTTTTTCCCTCTAAAGTACTTGTAATTGGGCTACTACCTTTTGCCTTTTTAGATTGTTGGTATCATACTGCGGGTTGATGGACACCATTTCCAAATCAATTTGCACATCTCGAAAACCAGCAATACTGCATTTGTATTCTTCCTGGATATTTGGATGTCCCCAAAGGTATGAGACAATCCAAAATATCATGCACATAATGTGTTGTGCATCTATATCTGTCCATTGTATTGTACACCCTGTCTCAACACAATTGTTTTAATTTGAGAGGGTGCTAGTTTATCATACACCATCAATGGAGAAGTGTCCATCATCTTTCGCAATAAAATGAAGAGCTGTTGGCTGGAAGGTTTAGAAATAATCTTAAACCTCTGGCAATTACTCTGGGCAACCCTCTAGACCATTGTTCTTTGCCTGCCATTAAAAAAGGGGAAAGGCCAGATGCAAATCAGGCTTGGTCCAACCCCAAAAGGGGTAGTCAAGTCAGAACTGCTAGGTCACATGCATTCTGCATGACACTACAACCATCCTCAGACATGATTTGACTTCATCAGTGAGGAATAGCTTAGTTCTCAATGTAGGTCCCCTGCAGAGCAGGCAGGGGACCTACATCGGGGCATACCCATTCCACTCGGGCTGACAAAGAAAATCAAAGAGGTTTTTAATTAATCTTAAACCTCTAGCAATTGCTCTGGGCAACCCTTCAGTCTATTGTTTTTCACCTGCCAAGCCATTAGAGGAAGGGGAAAGACCATATGCATATCAGACTTGGTCCATACCCCATATAAGGGAGTTCAACACGAAGGACTGGGTCACATCTCTTCTTCACAAGACCACAAGCATCCCCGGAGAAGTTTTGGCCTCATTGGGCATCATCAGTGAGGAGCAGCTTGGGTCTCTTAACCCTGTGGGCACAGGACCAACATCTGGGCATCTGTGTCCCACTCTGGGTGACAAAGAAAAACAAAGATATGACGGCCAGAAGGTTTAGAATCACTCTTAAACCTCTGGCAATTGTTCTGGGCAACCCTCCAACCCATAGTTCTCCTTTGCCTGCCAAGCCATTACAGAAAGGGGAAAAACCATATGTAAATTAGGTTTGGTCCCACAGTCCATCCCAAACTGTGAGGTCACATCCCTTCTGCACGAGACCACAAGCATCCCAAGGCATGTTAAGGCCTGATTGGACTTCATCAGTGAGGAGAAGCTTGGGTCCCGAGGCCCAGCATGCAAGGGACCCACGTCTGGACATACCTGTCTGACTCGGGTTGACAAAGCAAAATAAACAGGTGATGGCTGGAACATTTAGAATTAATATTACATTTCTGGCAATTGCTCTGGGCAACCCACTAGACCACTATTCCTCACCTGCCAAGCCATTCCATAATGTGTAAAGACCATATTAAAATCTGGCTTGGTCCCACCTCCAAAGCGGCAGTACAGCCTGATCTGCTAGGTCACATGCCTTCTGCATGAGACTACAAGCATTCCCAGACATATTTTGGCTTCATCAGTGAGGAATAGCTTAGGTGGCAGAGGACCAACACCTGGGCATACCCATCCCACTCGGTGTGACAATGCAAAACCAAGAGGTGATGGCTAGAACGTTTAGAGTTGATCTTAAACCTCTGTCAATTGCTCAGTGTAACCCTCTAGACCATTGTTCCTCACCTGCCAAGCCATTTCAGAATGGTTAAAGACCAGAGGTACTCTGCCCTTCCTCTCCTTCCCCAGAAGCTCACTGTCTCCCAAGCTCTGGTTCTCTCTAGGTTGGACTATTGTAACAGCCTCTTTCTAAATCTACCTACCTCTACTCTCCTCCCTCTGCAACTAATCCAGAACAAGCCTCAAGACCTGGGATCGCATCTCTCCAGCTCTGAAATCACTCCATTGGCTCCCAGTGGATGCAAGGATTAAATTCAAAACCCTCTGCATTGTCCACAAGGCTTTCTGGGGCCTGGGTCCAAAATACCTTCTGCTATCTCTCCGCAAATACCTCCGATCTCGAGCCCTTCGCTCCTCTACCTCAAACTCCCTCAGGGTCAGCTGTTTTTCAAAGAAACGAGTTGGGGGTAGATCTCTGTCTGCGGCTGAAGCCTCCCTCTGGAACAGGCTCCCTGCCACTCTAAAACTCGAGGAGAACCATCTCCGGTTCCCAAAGCACCTCAAGACCATCCTCTTTGCTTCTGCCTTCGCTCCCCCTCTCCTGCTGATTTGTTCTCTCTTGCCACTGTGCACCTGGCCACCCTCTGTCCTCCGGCCCCAGATACCTGCTCACTCTGCCACACTCCTGCACTGACTCCGGGCCACCCCTTGCACTGGGATCTGTATCTGTACCCATACATTCCCGCCTTTCTTCTTCCTGCATTCATCAGACTTACCCTGTCTGCTGCCTTAAACCTAGTACTTGCCACTTGCTGACTGCACCACCACTGCTGCCTCTTATTTATTTATTTCATCATTATTTATTCTGTTTCTCCTTTCCTCCGCACTTTCCACTTCTCCCCCATCCAATGCACTTTTCCCCTCCCTCTCTCGCATGCACTTACACATTCTCAATGTCACTGGGCCTAGTAAGATCGTTGTTTTTATTTTTTATTTTTTTTGGTTCTCCCCTGTTCCCCTCCCTTGCCTTGTCACGCTCTGAAACACCTGTGTATGTGCATGATATAAATAAAATATCAATTCAATTCAATTGAATATGCAAATCTGGCTTGGTCCCAACTCTAAAGGGGCTGTCCAGCCCGATCTTCTAGGTCACATCCCTTCTGCACGAGACCACAAGTATCCTCAGACATGTTTCGGCCTCATTGGACTTCATCAGTGAGGAGTAGCTTGGGTCTCTAGGCCCAGCATGCATGGGACCCACGTCTGGGCGTACCTACCTGTTTGACTCAGGTTGACAAAGTAAAACAAACAGCTGATGGCTAGAACGTTTAGAATTGATCTTAAAATTCTGTCAATTGCACAGGGTAATCCGCTAGACCATTGTTCCTCACCTGCCAAGTAATTTCAGAATGGTTAAAGACTATATGCAAATCTGGCTTGGTCCCACCTCCAAAGGGGCTGTCCAGCCCAATCTTCGAGGTCACATCCCTTCTGCACGAGACCACAAGTATCCTCAGACATGTTTCGGCCTGATTGAGTGTCATAGTGAGGAGTAGCTGGGGCTCTAGGGCCAGCAGGCATGAGCCCCATGTCAGGGCATGCCCGTCCCACTCCGGTTGACAAAGCAAAACAATGAGGTGAAGGCAGACGTGGGGTCCATACCTGCTAAGGACCCAGGCTACTCCTCTCTGGTGAGTCCCAATGAGGCTAAAACATGTTTGGAGATGCTTGTGGTCTTGTGCAGAAGGAATGTGACCAATCAGTTTTAGCTGTACTGCCCCTTTTTGGGTGAGACCAAGCCTCCTTTGCATATGGTGTTTCCCATTTTGTAATGGCTTGGTAGGCAAAGAACGATGGTCTGGAGGGTTGCCCAGATCAATGCCAGAGGTTAAGATTAATTCTAAACCTTCCAGCCATTACCTCTTTAGTTTTTCTATCATCTTACCCAGACATGCTTTAGCTTTATATGAATTTGTTTTTTCTGTAATTTAGCATTTCCTCTAATGTGTCTATTTATCAATGTAACATGTTTCAGCGTATCTATTCAGCACAGAGGGGGAAACCCGTGAACATCCGTAATCTCCCCCTGCCTACCATGCTGCACCTCTGGAATTAAAAATGCATTTCCCCATAAACTGTAAACCTTGCGAATCAAGATGAAAATGACATAAGTTATACACAAGACTTACCTTTTGTTGGTAAACACCTAACTACCCCGAGTCACAGGCTGGGGAATCCAGACCAATAAGTTGATATCCTCAAAGGGATGGGGTATTCGAGTCTTGGCACCGGATGTCAGATTAGGATTCCCTCACTTTTTCTATGCCACCAGGATAAATTCTGACTTCTCTTTCCCAGAAAACAACAGACATGAGAGGTGGAGGGAAACGGCTGTATCTGTGGCCACTATCCTCCGGATCAGTCATCAGCATCAAAGGTGTACTCGGCTCTGCCTCATTTATCCAGCACCACGGACTGTGTAGAAGGGTGGTAATCTGGCCAGGTCTAGCCAATCATAACATAAAAACAATGTGCACCCGTGATGAGATCAACCCATGGGATCTTCGCACCTATTTAGTCAACAATAGGTTCTCTTTTTCTGCCAGTCCTAGACTTCCCAAGGCCAGACACATACTTAACATTGTCAGCTGCTGCTAAACAAGGTTTTGGTGGAGCGGCACCTGCCCCTAAGAAAGGCCTAGACTCACAGGCACTCAGAGTAGGGGTTGAGCTGTGACTAAACTAACAATTATATGTACATATTTAGCTGACTACACTGATACCCTGCACCTAACAGTGACTACATGTGCATTCTTATCCTAACACCTATCATTTTTATGTATTTATTTATTTATTTGCATTTGTAAAGCACACAACGGCCCTCTGGCATTGTGGCGCTGTTAGGAAGGCTTACTTAGTTACATAAGTGCTTGGAGAAATGGAAAAAAAAACATACATGCATGTAGCCAGACCGTGTGTTGCAGGGGGTGGCTTAACTTGGTTACATAAGTGCTAGCAAAGACATACAGTTTGGCTGACCCCATCTTGAAGGGTGGCATCAGCAAGAAATGCATAATGTCAACATAGGTGGCAAAGAACTGATTCACAACACCATCTTGAATGGCGGCATCAGCATACAATGCAAAGATTCAATATAGGTGGCACAGAACTGATGCACAACCCCATCTTGAAGGGCGGCATCAGCATACAAAGCAAAAAGTCATTATAGGTGGCACAGAACTGATGAACAACCCCATCTTGAAGGGCGGCATCAGCATACAATGCAAAAAGTCAATATGGGTGGCATAGAACTGATGCACATCCCATCTTGAAGGGTGGCATCAGCAAACAATGTAAAAAGTCAATATAGGTGGCATAGAGCTGATGCACAACTCCATCTTGAAGGGGAGCATCTGCATACAATGCAAAAAGTCAATATAGGCGGCACAGAACTGATGCACAACCCCATCTTGAAGGGTGGCATCAGCATAGAATGCAAAAAGTCAATATAGGTGACAGACACAGAACTTATGCACAACCCCCTCTTGAAGGGTGGCATAAGCATGAAATGGATAGGGACCGTTTTTGGTAAGGTTGGCTAGGAGGAAGGGGAGGAGGGATGGTGGGGAACAGCGGGCAGGGGAGCATTCAACACACAGGCGACCATAGGGAGTGTTGGGGGAGCATTCAACACACAGACAACCATAGTGGGGCTGGGAGAAACATTCAACACAAAGGCAACCACAGAGGGGGTGGGTGGAGCATTCAACACACAGGCACTCGCAACCATTGCGTACCGGTAGCGGACAGGTAGCTGACAGGGACCTTAGGAGCAGGCCGTGGTAGGAGGGTTGGCCAAGCCTGCCGGCTCTTCAATAGGCCAAATTGAATCAAACACCAGCCAATCAGGGTGCACTGAGAAAACAATGCCCCAGCACTCCGGTGTGAGCAAACTAAGGCAGCCATCATCGAGTGCCTGGACAGGCATAGAAAGTCATGGAGGAGGTTATCTGCCTCCAGGCAGGTGGTGGCAAGCATTGTTTTACCCAGATTCCCTTTAGAGGGCATCAGGAAGAAGAGCTGAGTTACTACATCAGCAATTGTGCACACAAAGTATGAAGAAATCATGCGCTCGATCATGCAGTACTGTTACAAGCCCCCAGGGCTTACCTTCTCTCCATAGTGGTTTATGTGTTGGTCTCCAGATGCGGGTGGAGAGGCGAGGAGCAGCCAGCCCCAAGCAGCCACTGGAGAGAATGGGAGCTACCACTAAGGAAGTGGATGGTGGCCGGGGCCAGGAGCGGGCCTTGGTAGGAGGGCCGGCCAACCCTGCCGGCTCTCCAATAGGCCGAATTGAATCAAATACCAGCCATTCAGGGTGCACAGAGAATACAATGCCCAGCACTCCGGTGTGAGCAAAATAAGGTGGCCATCATGGAGTGCCTGGACAGGCATAGAAAGTCACGGAGGAGGTTATCTGCCTCCAGGCAGGAGGCGGCAAGCAGCGTCATTCCCAGGTCCCCTTTAGAGCGCATCAGGAGGAAGAGCTGAGTTACTACATCAGCAATTGTGGAGACAAAGTATGAAGAAATCATGCACTCGATCGCGCGGTACTGTTACAAGCCCTTAGGTTGTACCTTCTCTCCATAGTGGTTCGCAGCAACGTGACAGTCTCCCGATGGGGGTGGGGGGTGAAGAGTAGCCAGCCACAAGCAGCCACAGGAAGGAATGAGAGCTAGCACAAAGGATGTGGATGGTGGCCAGGAGCGGGCCCTGGTAGGAGGGCCAGCCAACCCTGCCGGCTCTCCGATATGCCGAATTGAATCAAACAGCAGCCAATCAGGGTGTGCTGAGAAAACAATACACCAGCACTCCGGTGCGCACAAAATAAAGCGGCCATCATGGAGTGCCTGGACAGGCATAGAAATCATGGAGTAGGTTATCTGCCACCAGGCAGGCAGCGGCAAGCAGCGTCATTCCCATGTTCCCTTTAGAGGGCATCAGTAGGAAGAGCTGAGTTACTACATCAGGAATTGTGGAGACAAAGAAATCATATGCTTCATCGCGCAGTACTGTTACGAGCCCCCACGGCTAACCTTCTCTCCATAGTGGTTTGCGGCAACATAGGGGTCTCCCAATGGGGGGGGGGCAAGGAGCAGACAGCCCCAAGCAGCCACAGGAGGGAACGGGAGCTAGCACAAAAGATGTGGATGTTGGCCGGGGCCAGGAGCAGGCCTTGGTAGGAGGGCCGGCCAAGGCTGCCGGCTCTCCAATAGGCAGAATTAAATCAAACACCAGCCAATCAGGGTATGCTGAGAAAACAATGCCCCAGCACTCCGGTGCAAGCAAAATAAGGCAGCCATCATGGATTGCCTGGACATGCATAGAAAGTAATGGAGGAGGTTATCTGCGATCCAGGCAGGCGGCGGCAAGCAGAGTCATTCCCAGGTTCCCTTTAAAGGGCATCAGGTCTCGGGAGGACTCGGAGGATACCTCAGGTGCAATGTGCTCACCTTGGAAGTGAAGACAACTTGGGGCACTGCAGGTTTGATCCCTGGGTCCAACCTCTGCGTATTAAGCACGTTATGAATAACATATCATATCATATCATGAGGAAGAGCTGAGTTACTACATCAGCAATTGTGGGGACAAAGTATGACGAAATCATGCACTTGATCACGTGTTACTATTACAAGCCCCCAGGGCTTACCTTCTATCCACAGTGGTTCATGGTGACGTGGCGGTCTCCCGATTGGGGGGGAGAGGCAAGGAGGAGCCATCCCCAAGCAGCCACTGAAGGGAATGGGAGTTAGCAAAAAGGATGTGGATGGTGACCCGGGCCAGGAGCAGGCCTTGGAAGGAGGGCCGGCCAAGCCTGCCGGCTCTCCAATAGGCCAAATTGAATCAAACACCAGCCAATCAGGATGCACCGAGGAAGCAATACCCCAGCACTCCTGTGCAAGCAAAATATGGCAGCCATCATGGAGTGCCTGGACAGGCATATAAAGTCATAGAGGAAGTTATCTGCCTCCAGACAAGCGGCGGCAAGCAGCATCACTCCCAGGTTACCTTTAGAGAGCATCAGGAGGAAAAGCTGGGTTACTACATCAGCAATTGTGGAGACAAAGTATGAAGAAATCATGCACTCGTTTGTGCAGTACTGGTACAAGCCCCCAGTGCTTACCTTCTCTCCATAGTGGTTTGCAGCGACCTGTCGGTCTCCCAATGGGGCGGGAGAGGCGAAGAGCAGCCAGTCCCAAGCAGCCACAGTAGGGAATGGGAGCTAGCACAAAGGATGTGGATGGTGGCCGGGGCCAAGAGCGGGCCTTGGTAAGAGTGCCGGCCAAGCCTTCTGGCTCTCCGATAGGCCGAATTGAATCAAACACCAGCCAATCAGGGTACGCTGAGAAAACAATGCCTCAGCACTCCATGCAAGCAAAATAAGGCAGCCATCATGGATTGCCTGGACATGCAAAAAAGGTAATGGAGGAGGTTATCTGCCGCCAGGCAGGCGGCGGCAAGCAACGTCATTCCCAGGTTCCCTTTAGAGGGCATCAAATCTCGGGAGGTGTCGGGAGTATAGCTCAGGGGCAATGTGCTTGCCTTGGAATCGAAGACAACTTGGGGCTCCACAGGTTTGACCCCCGGGTCCGCATTTAGAAACCTCTGCGTATTAAGCACGTTATGAATAACCTATCATATCATATCATATCAGGAGGAAGAGCTGAGTTACTACATCAACAATTGTGGAGACAAAGTATGAAGTAATCAAGTGCTTGATCACGCGTTACTGTTACAAGCCCCCAGGGCTTACCTTCTCTCCATAGTAGTTCACGGTGACGTGGCGGTCTCCCGATTGGGGGGGAGAGGCGAGGAGCAGCCAACCCCAAGCAGCCACAGAAGGGAATGGGAGCTAGCATAAAGGATGTGGATGGTGGCCGGGGCCAGGAGCAGGCCTTGGTAGGAAGGGTCAGTCGGCTCTCCGATAGGCCAGATTGAATCAAACACCAGCCAATCAGGCTGCACAGAGGAAACAATGCCCCAGCACTCTTGTGCGGGCAAAATATGGCGGCCATCATGGAGTGCCTGGACAGGCATATAAAGACATAGAGGAGGTTATCTGCCTCCAGACAGGCGGCGGCAAGCAGCATCACTCCCAGGTTCCCTTTAGAGCGCATCAGGAGGAAGAGCTGAGTTACTACATCAGCAATTGTGGAGACAAAGTATGAAGAAATCATGCACTTGTTCACGCAGTACTGTTACAAGTCCCCAGGGCTTACCTTCTCTCCATAGTGGTTTGCAGCGACGTGTCAGTCTCCCGATGGAGTGGGGGGAGGGGAAGAGCAGCCAGCACCAAGCAGCCACAGGAGGGAATGGGAGCTAGCACAAAGGATGTGGATGGTGGCCAGGGCCAGGAGCAGGCCTTGATAAGAGGGCCGGCCAAGCCTTCTGGCTCTCCGATAAACCAAATTGAATCAAACACCAACCAATCAGGCTGCGCCGAGAAAATAATGCCCCAGCACTCAGGTGCAAGCAAAATAAGGCGGCCATCATGGAGTGCCTGGACAGGCATAGAAAGTCATGGAGGAGGTTATCTGCCTCCAGGCAGGTGACCGCAAGCAGCGTCATTTCCAGGTTCCCTTTAGAGGGCATCAGGAGGAAGAGCTGAGTTACTACGTCAGCAATTGTGGAGACAAAGTATGGAGCAATCATTCGCTCGATTGCGCGGTACTGTTACAATCTCCAGGGCTTACCTTCTCTCAATAGTGGTTCGCAGTGACGTGGCGGTCTCCCGTTGTGGGGGGGAGAGGCGAGGAGCAGCCAGCCCCAAGTAGCCACATGAGGGAATGGGAGCTAGCACAAAGGATGTGGATGGTGGACGGGGCCAGGAGCAGGCCTTGGTAGGAGGGCCGGCCAAGCCTAACGGCTCTCCGATAGGTTAAAAACAATCAAACACGAGCCAATCAGGGTGCGCCGAGAAAACAATGCCTCAGCACTCCGGTGCGAGCAACATAAGGCGGCCATCATGGAATGCCTGGACAGGCCTAGAAAGTCATGGAGGAGGTTATCTGCCTCCAGGCAGGCGGCGGCAAGCAGCATCATTCCCAGGTTCCTTTTAGATGCCATCAGGATGAAGAGCTGAGATACTTCATCAGCAATTGTGGAGACAAAGGGCCTCATCACGAGTTTGGCAGTAACCTTTAAATCCGGCGGTAGCGCTATTACCGCCAGATTTAAGGGTCTGCCAAATCAGGGCTTTAGCAGATTTCTCCCCAGCTATGAGCTGGGGGGAAATCCGCAGAAAATTCGTGCTTATACCGCCGGCGGGAAATCCGCCCGCGGTATGAGCACGACATTTCCCCATTGAGCCCAATGGGGAATGGGGCATTCCTGAATGGGATCAATGGGGAATGGGGAATTCCTAATCCGCCAAACCTGTGATCCGGCGCTAATAGCGCTGGTGGGTTTGGCGGTAGGGCAGATAACGCCAGCACTTTTAGCACCGGCGTTACCACCCAACTCGTGATGAGGCCCAAAGTATTAAGAAATCATGCGCTCAATCGTGCGGTACTTTTACAAGCCCCCAGGGCTTACCTTCTCTCCATAGTGGTTTGAAGCGACGTGTCGGTCTCCCGATGGGGTGGGGAGAGGCGAGGAGCAGCCAGCCCCAAGCACCCACAGGAGGGAATGATCAAGCTTATCAAGCTTATCTAAAATAAATAAATAGTTGAAGTACAAGCCTGTCTATTTCTTGATGGAGAAATGCGTTTTTCTTTCTGTCTGATGGCCCTGAATGTAAAAAAAGGATAATGTGTTTTGTTTAAATCTGTATTCACATAGACACACTTTTTTCATGTGTGTCTGAGAAAGAGAAAAACACTTCTTTTGTGCTAGTTTTCCTATACCTTTCATTAAACCTGTTGTCATAGCACTTTCATGTGGAGTGCAAGCCTGGCTGTTTCTTAATAGATGCACTGCTCTTTGAATGGACTGTATTAAAGTGAACAGGGCTCCACTGCTGTGGAGGAGTGCATTTCAGAATCAGGGGTGGAGAAACCGACGTTCAGAGAGATTAGAAATGCAACACCACTCTGGTGGCAGTACAATAAGCCCCAGCTGGCACGTTCACTGCTATCTTGCTGCCTGCTGGTTGCCCCAGTTTCTATGTCTTGAAAGCAGATACTATGACAGCCTTGGGGATGTGCCAATTGCCCTCTGTGGAAGGCATGCTTAGAGTTGCGCAGGTTCATTGATCCCTGCCCCACCTGTCAGGAGGCACACGGGACTCACACCTGACTGCCAAGCGCCCATCCACCAATGAAACCATTCTGTGAATGGCCAGATGTGTTGCAGAACTTGATCTCTGCACCCTGTTTTCACCCGATTGATACAATCGTGTTTCCTTTATATTCTGAAACAAGCACAATGTTAATCTCTATGAACATTCATTTAAAAAAAAAACACATGAATTTACATACAACGCCTTATCGTTTGCAGGGCTCGGATTTGTTTTCAAACTTGTTGGTACATCCCTCTTCTTTTGAACGTGCTATTATTTAGCATCGACGCACGGTCAGCTGGAAAAGTTATGAGTAATTGATCACAAATGATGAATGTTTTTTCCCTCTCTGCATCTATTGCTAATAAGACTCCAGGCTTCACGTGCAGAACAGCTGGTGTCTTCACTGCTTGTTGTATGATGAATGCTATGCGTCGCTGTTTTCTCTATGACGCCCATAACTAAACTGTGCTTAACAACAACAAAAAAATCCTGATCAGAAAACTTCATTTTCCAGTAGTTCTGCGAAATAAATAACTCAGGTGATTAAACATGGCGTGACTTGGACACCTTGCCATACTGTCGAGTGTGTATAGTCATGCTGAATAAAAGTGACATGTTCTACTGCCCGTACATACATTTTTCGTATTGAGGTCTGGAATTGTGCCTTGCTCCTTCGCAGCCTGGAAACAGGAACAGCAAGAGTATGGGCAGCCAACATGAGGAGCTCTTGTACAGTATGTGATTTCACGATCTAATTGAAATTCACAAGCATAATTATGTTAAAACGTGGGAGAGCGAAAGCTGCACTGGCAAAATCATTTGTATTTGAGCTTACAGCTAGGGAACACATTCTGAAATGAAGGGGGGATTTCGTCTGTAAACTTTGAAAATAACATGAATTCCAGGCCGCCGCTACATATGTCCTCCGTGACGCAAGATGGCAAACTACATTTTTTCTAGACCATCATTTTATGATCGTGATGTCCTGGTGTACAAAAAGCAAAGTGACATATAAGCTATACTGTCTTTGTTGTTTGTATTCGGATAAACGGCGATGGCCCCTGCAACACCACAAACGCATCATGCATCACTTCGCTTGCGAAATGAGGAGCATTTGATGATTAAAAATGTGGGCATCTTCTGGTGGGGGGACTCATTAACAGACGCAATGGATGCGACGCCACCGGAAATTAGCATTTGAAGGTAAAATATGCAAATTGCAGGGGACGAATGGCATGTGCCTTTCATAATATCACCCCTACAAAATACCAAGCGATGATATGTTCTAATAGTGTTTTGAAAATGTTAATGTTAAAAGCATGTAGCACGTTTTTAACTCCAAGATCCAATACCAGTGTTTTCCCTGGAACACGCAATCCCAAATTGTGAAATTTCAGCTTTAGATGTGTGCTCTTTTTCATCAGGTTATATGGCACAGGGCCTGGTAAAGAGCCCTGCCCACGGACAGAACCTGGCGACCGCGGGTTCGATTCCAGAGGGTGATGTGAATTAATTGTTACGGGGGAGGGCTGGCCATGGACATCGCACAAGCCCCCTATGGGACACTATGGGACACCAGTGTCACGGAGGCAATATACGTCTGAGGATTGATGGGTGGGGGGCTGGTCGTGGACATCGCACCAGCCTACCCTGAGGTGCTATGGGACACCAGCACCTATGAGGCCTTGTACCTCTAGGGGTGTCAGGTCTGGCCCTGCCGGCTCATGCAGACCTTGGCTGTCTTCCTGGCATGGGGCCCCATGGCAACCTGGCCTGTAGGCCCTGCTTACTCAGGGTGGGCCTGAAGGGCAATAAGAGAAACACACTCAGATCATTCCGTTATAGAGTCTGCAGCCGTTGTGTCGCACGTGCCTGCAGGGCTCCCTTGATGCAGTCATGGCCCATCTCAAAAGGGCAATGCATATGGGAGGGACACATCCCCTGAAAGGGAACACACATGGGAGGGTTCACTACACAACATCCCTCCTTTTTCATAAGGATCAAAACAAATGGTATTAAAACGTAACTGATTTTCCCCCCTCCCGTTACAGAACGACATTACTTCACCGTAGTGGGACCAACTTCACACAGGACGTGCTATTAACACACATATGGTCTCACATTCTTATATACATATCACCTACCGACCCATCACCCTCAGGTGACGGTCACAGGGGCACACCCCCGGTGGATGGTTGGCAGTTAGACCGCAAGTTACAAACCCTTTATTAACCTGGGGTATGGAATTGCCACCATTACATGATGCTCACGGATAGCCACTGGTACCATATAGAGCACTCCTACCAACTGCGGGAGCACAGCTTCACATCACTGTCTTTTACTGAGACTACTTTAAGCATGTAAATACTATGCAGGTTCACAGCATCAAAACACGTGTTTACTGAGTCCTCTTAAAGCAATGGCAGGATTGCAGGAGACCAGTTCACTCTCCATCAGCGTCCGTTCAGGAATGGCTTCCTCGGGTCCAGATCTATAGATGGTACAGTTCAAAACCAGCAAAACCACACCTGGTGGGTGGTGCCAGGGGCCACACTTGCATAGACCCTTGATTTTGTGGGCAGCCTGTGCAGGAGTCACTACCCTGGGTCCAGGTCCATTGATGGTACCTTTCAAAACCCGGCAAACCCGCACCTGGCATGTGCCAGGGGCCACTTCGTATAGTCCCTTGATGGTGAGGGTAGGGCAGAGAGATGCATCTCTCTGGGCATTCAGGCTGCTCCACATACTGCTTACAGGGTACGGGTGATGTGACATCACCCACCCCCTTTTTCTGCATTGTTCCTCCAGTCCGCAAAGTGCTGCTCTCCAGTGTCACACCAGGGCGCACAAGCACTCCTGAGGAGCTGCAACCCTTACCTTGCCTGGTATGCCGCTTCCTCGCGGCGGTTGTCAGGGCCACCCGTGTTCGATGGTTGAACTCGGGGCCGGTAGGTATCTCCCCAAGCCCACGTTGGCCTGGTCCTTCGATGGGATGGCATGTCGGGTGACGTTAGTGGCAGGCAGCCAGTGTGTCATCCGGGGCAGGCAGTCAGGGCCACTAGCTCCCTGGTCCTCCGGCGGTACAGTAGGGGACATTAGTGGCATTGTGTCGAGGCCACTTGTAGGGCAGGCAGAGTGGCTTCTGTGGCAGGTGGAATTCCATGGCAGGGTATCCTGTTTTCCTGATGGCACCATGCCGGGATATGATTGCTTCCAGTCTTGTTGGCCTTGCCTTTTGACTGCTGGTGCAATGCCACACTTCGTTACCAAGTTGCTGCCTTTTGTGCGCAAAGTCTTTTCGCTTCACCTTCTCTTCTCCAGCGCACCCCCTTGGTAGTGGGATACTCGTGACAGGGTGACGCGAATGGTGTGGGCAATTACTTGCTTATTATTCAGTTCCCCGAGGCAGAGACGCTACACAATCTTGTGGCGCCAGGATGTGCCACCCCTTCCCTTCTCTCGCTCAATGGTGACTTGGGCAGCTTGTCATGCGAGGCGAAACACTTGTCAAACCGACACCTTTTCTCGTAGTGTATTGACTGTGGATAACACCAGCCACGGCTGGCCAAAAGATACTTGGTAGGTTGCAGGTCAGGAGGTTACATTAACAGCACCACGTATAATGGGTAGGATGATCAGTAGCACACGGCTAAATGCAATAATGGACAGTTGCATGATGTTGCGTTGGCAGCACCAGACATGGGTTCCAGGTTGCATCCATGTTCACTGTGCCGCACAAAACCTTCAAGAAGACATTATTATGTACCCCTGTGTTAGGTACCCCTTAGGCGTGGTGAATAAGATTGCATGATTTGTAGTCAATTAATGGGTCCAGTGAGGAGCGAGGCACACCCAGGGACAGCCGCGCAAGGGCTAGAGTGCAAGGCAGTTAGGACTCAGTTACTTTCATTTGCAGCGCTGGTGTAACAGTGAGACAAAATGTGGCGAGTCGCACACAGGGAAGGTCACGCCATGGTGCTGGAGCCATTTCCAAATGCGAGGTAAAGGTTGAATATGTTGCAAGGGTGAGGTGAAAGTTCCATGGGCAACTCGTCATGCCAGCCCGACTTGAGATGAGGAGTATTCAGCATTGATGTGCACATCCTCGCTCAGAAACAGAGCCAGCTCCTCGCCTGCGGCGTCGCATTCCCTCCGGGTGGCCGTCTCATCACTGCCAACATGGGTGGGGGCAGGTTGCACTTTTGCACCCCTCCATTCATGCTCCGGCGGGCATTTGCTTCCATTTTACATGCACCACATCGCACAGCGACCTGGGATCTGACACATGGCAGGAGTAGCAGTATTCTCCACCAGTGGATGGTCCAGGGCATGCTCCGGGTTCCCTGGCTGTGTGGAGACACGCAGGCTGAACCTGCCGGGCATTCACTGGTCTTTCTGTCCAGTTTGGGCAGCTGGACACTTTTCCCTCTGTGGGAAGCTGCTTCTTGGCCGCGGCCCCAATTTACCTCCCTCAAAGCAGCGGATGCCGGAGGGGCTTGGAGGCAGGCTCCTTCTCTGGCCGCATAAGCACCCTCCACGCCGAGGCGCATGGCCACTGGCCAGGGAGGACCCACCAGCAAGGTTTCTCCTTCTTATTACGGCGGGCCGTGACCTGTATTCTTTTCCGTCCGTCCCCCGAGGGAAAAGCAGCTCAGCTCTCTCCACTGGTGGGAGACGTCACTTTGTTCGCAGCAGTGGCCGCTCCATATCTTTCCCCTTTAGGGGAGGTGCACACTTCTTCACTTTGCGGCGGAATGCTGCAGGGCACTCCTCACCGAAGGCAGTGAGGCACAGGCCAGTCCTAGCTTGTGGTGGGGGTCGGGCGCTCCTCTCTTCGATCCCCTCCTTTCTTTCACTAGTCCACGAGGGCAGCAGGAATTACACATCGCGGGCCTGTCGTTTTCTCTCTCCTTTTTTCTCGAGATTACGACTTCATCGTCACCAATGTTACGTGGGGAGGGCTGGCGATGGACATCGCACCAGCCCCCCTGGGACCTATGAGTCACCAGTGTCACGGAGGCATTATACATCTGAGAATTGATGGGTGGGGTGCTGGTTGTTGACATCGCACCAGCCCCCCGCCCCAAAGTGCTATGGGACACCAGCACCTATGAGGCCCTGTACCTCTAGGGGTGGCAGGTCTGGCCCTGCCGGCTCATGCGGAGCCTGGCTGTCTTCCTGGCATGGGGCCCCATGGCAACCTGGCCTGCAGGCCCTGCTTACTCAGGGTGGGCCTGCAGGCCAATAAGAGAGACACACTCATATCATTCCGTTATGGAGTCTGCAGCCGTTGTGTCGCACATGCCTGCAGGGCTCCCTTTTATTAACTCGGGCCATGACGCAGTCATGTCCCATCTTAAAAGGGCAATGCGTATGGGAGGGACAGATCCCCTTAAAGGGGAAACACACATGGGAGGATTCACTACACAACATCCATGAATAAAAAGAAAAACAGTACATGTTTCACGTTCACCCAAGCCTCTATTTACCTGGGGGATGGCGTCTGCCCGCTGAAAACAGTGGGTGGACGCCACACACGTGCACCCCAGAGCAGGGCCGGTCTTAGACTAGATTGCACCCCAGGCAGGAAGCATCATTGGAGCCCCTCAAAAATGACAGCAACACAAATTAAATGTTACTACCCCAGTGACCATATTGTGTCTAGTCCATCTCACAGGGAATCAGTAAACCGTGGCACATTCACAGACTGCGTCCAGATCCGCTCTTCATTCCTACTTTCAGCACAAGATGCCGTCCACACTGCCACTAGCTTCACAGCAGTGGAAAAAAAATAGATGTTACTGTTACCCACTAAATAGTACTTGATTGATTGCTTCTTAAGTTATAAAAGCTGGAACTGCCCTCCTAAACGTCTAACATACACATCAGAATTGCACAAATATCTCTGAAAATCTACATATATGTGTACCTGGTCCATGGGATGAACCCACCAAAGTGGCAAAGGCAAATGTTTCCACATCTGATGCACAACAGTAATCTACATACTACTTAACTGCTCAATATGAGCATCTAAAGCTTATCAAAGCTGGGAACGCAGACAAACTACTACCCACTTTTCTCACCTAACATCAATATTTCATTCATACTCTTCTTGCTCAAAAATATGTGAAAACCAATCTCTAAAATAATTTTCAGTAAATTGTGGCATTTGTAGCACATAATTTTCCCTTTTGCTGCACATTTTAAATTTTGGGTGATTATTTCACACTTGATATTGGACCACTTGAGATCTCTGTAAACTGCCCAGCAGGTCACGACTCAGAAGAGCGTTTGTGATAAACCCATCTGTGTGGCAAACAGTAACTGCAAAGCATTTTGTGTCATGCTTAATGTGCACAACCTTTGCACAACAAGCAATCAGCATTCATAAGAGCTAAAGGTTTCACAACGGAAACTTCTACACTGTTCATGTTAATTGCTGGATCCATTAATTGAGTGCTGCCCCTTAGAGGGGCATTTATGGTTACAAAGACTGTGTACAAAAACAGGGGTCTGTAGGATCAGTGATCCCATGGCCAGGACATTTCCGACCACCTGCAGGGCCATCCGTCCTGCGGCCATGACACATTCTGCTACTAGATGGCCAATCCTGATGGCTCTCCCAAGTGCCGCCAATGGCCATAGAAGCCCCAGAGACTGGCCCACAATGTCCCGTTTCCCTTCACGGTGGAAGATGTGCGGCCGACAGCTACCTTCTGTTGCCCACCTGTCCCTCTTGCTGGCAGTACACCATAGATTACAATATTACTGTAAATGCATAGTAATCTGTTACCCACAGCATCAGTGCTGCCATTCTACCAGTTAATGTGCAGCATCACGGGGCACTTGAGTGATAAGTCATAGACAGCTCTCTCACTTTGACACAGGATTGTCCCTTAATTCGAAAAGGTAGAAAAGAGACAGTCCTGTTGTGCCTAAAGTACTAGTACTATTACTAGTTTGCATGTTCCTAATGATCTCATACTTGGGGTAACGCAGTCATAGGAAACATTGTAATTATTTGCCAAATTCAAAGTTGTTCATTTTGTGGACATAAAAAGGGTGAAAGTTCATACTGGACCTATGATCTGCAGGCTACCTGCAGAAATTGGCAGCAGACACCAGTGTGTCTCCTGATTTCTCAGAGCTATTTTACTGTGCCTAAAACTAGCCCTCTGCACTCTCTCTATGTCTCTTGCAGTGGTGACATTAACCCACCAAGCTGTCTTATTGGAATTGGAAGCTCACAGCATGAAAAGAGGGAACAGACACAATGGATAGAGTAAACAAAGAGAGAGACTGGGAAAGAGTGAGGCACAACCTGTCAGATATCGTGGAGAAGAAACTACTGGGGAAACAAGCAGTAGATGGGAAAGGCAAACACATATGTTTATAATCAAAAGGAAACAATATGAGGAAATGGTAGAGGCTAAGAAACCTAGGTAACTCACAAAGGGTGGTGAACTGCAAAAAAGAAAATGCCAAGAGAGGCGGTAAGAGAAACAGCACAAGAGGGACCCTCAACAAGCTTTGAAGAGCAATACACTGAGCCACACAGTGAGTCTCCCGGGACGTCAGGGAGTCAACAGTAGCAGTAGAACTCTGCGCCAGACAAGAGTGCAAGGAGTAGAGAAATCGGAGATGCCAGGCTGGATAGATGAAGGCGAGAAAGACTGCAAAGGAGTGACAAGCCAAGAGACTGAAACCCCAAAGTGAGGAAGGGGGAACAACCTGAGAGAGGGAAGAAGGGGCAGAGAGAGGGTGAGAGAGTGAGAGAGGTGAAGACAGTGTGTGGGGGAGGACAAGGCAAAAGTAACTGGGGCAGAGAAAGCATGAGCGGAAAGCCTGCAGTTTCAGAGAGGTACTGGGAGACCGATAAAGGACCGATAAAGGAGTGGGAAGGAGGTTGTCTGTGGGAGAGTAGGACGCAGGGAGAGGAACACAGAGAGAGATAGTGCCAAGAGGAAACAATTGTTAAATAGAAGCAGATGAGAGAGGAGAGCTATGCCATACAGGGGGTGGGATTGGCAGTGGCAAGAAAAGGGGATGGATGAGATTGTATGAATTTGCCAGCCAAGAGACTTTTTTCTTCAACGTTTTTGAAACATAAACCCTGGACTTGTCTATATGATGTCCTCTTCCTGCAACTCGTTGCACTCCTGAGCATTTACAAATTGCAGTGCCAGTACTAAGATTATTAAGCACCTCCGTGCTGAGTGACCAACAGGCCATGCTGTGGCTCTGCAGCTTGCCATCCCAATTAACTAGGTTGTCAGTGTGTATGTAAATACTTTTTCAAACAGCTCTGTTGAGAGATTCTACCATACTTTAGTTGGAGGCTTCATTTAACCCTATTCTATTTAGCGCTGCATATGAAAACACTTGATGAATGCAGAAGATTCACAGTCACAAACTCTGCATTGTGCATTTAAACTGAATAAACTTAAGGCCGTTAAAAATAGGTGTGATCAGGAGCCAAACATTTCAGAATACATACATACAAGGGGCAGAGAGCCCTGTCCATGTACCTCCTATCAGCTGTTTTGTTGTTCACTGCCCTGGTCAGTGTGTGCAGGTATCCAGGCATAGCAGGTTGGATCACACAGAGAGGGATCTTCCACTAGCAGGCCACAAGCAGCCAGTTCAGATGCACAAGGTGTTGCGCTTGGTCCTGTGGCTGGCCTATCCTGAGGCCCCTACTTGGGTCTTGTTGACCCTCCCAAGCACTGCTACCGAGATCATTATCTCTTAGTGCCTGTCCAGCTGAAATATGAAGCTGAGCAGCAAAGCACAATCAATCACCCCAACTAGGCTGTACAGTGCATGCGCTGAGGAGGAGGCACGTCACGTATGATGAGCCAGGCCTGTGCCCGGGAACGGATAAGAAACAAATGTTGCCTTTAAGCAAATGAAATGTAGGCCGGGCCTGGAATCTGGACCTTGCAGACCCCAGGAGGTGCTAACCTGGCTCTGCTCGCACCGCTGCTGTCAGCAGGCATGCTACAGTGCTCAGACTGAGTGATTTCATATCACTTTTTTTATACGTAGTATTACAATGATTAAATGATGCATCATCATGCATGACTATTATGTTGCTGGGGTCGAACTGGCGCCCCCTGGAAGCTGACACATAAGGCAGCCGCCTGCATTGCCTGATGCAAAGACCGGCCGTGCCCCAGAGCATGTGCAGTAATTAAAGGGTTGTCTAGATCGGGACATCTTCTTAGGATGATTATTTTTTTACTGCGACTGTTTCAAAGTGCACAAAGCGTCATTGGGAAGAAAGGAAGGTGGAGCAAGAGAGTAACACATGAAGGGAAGGCGAAAAGATAGTTTAACATCTGTATTCTGAGATGGAAAGAATACATAGCAAATATTGGACGAGCTGGAAAGCATTTGGTATTCTGTCTTTCGAATCAGCAAGCACAGCCCACAGATACTTGAGACAGACTGTGGCCTGCATTCAGGAGACTAGTCACCAGATATGAACAGTTGAGGTAAACATAAGCTGCAATCAATTGTAGTCGTTATGTAAACTTCACAATAGGCCTCATTACAAATTTGGCAGTTATTCCATCGGAATTACCTCCAAATTTGTTTACTGTTTCCTTCAGTCTGTCCTGCAGATATACTGCAGTTTTACACACTGGGACATTGATGTGTTAATCCCCATTTGTGGTGTCTATAGTACTACACAGGCAGTTAATCTGATTTACCTAGAGCAATAATTCTACTGCTGTAATTGTCACAGTCACAGGGACATGTGTAACTTCTTCACAGAACATTTTTATACCATTTCCCTCACCCCTTCATCCTTCGCTCCTCTATTCCCATTGGGTTTCTCTAACAACCCCAAACCAACATCACACTTTGCATTCTCTCTCTGCAGCCACCCTCCAAACCTTGTTCCACTTATGTGGGTCTAAACAACGACAATCTGGATGTATCACTCACTGATGTTTGATCCACTCCAGGCAGCTCTCTTCTGGGACCACTCCCTGGACAGCTGCCATGTCATCAGGAATATCCTTCTGTCTCTGCAAGGCCCATCCAAAACGACCTTTATAACTGAACACTGATAGCCACAACCCCACACTGTCTTTTATAGCCATCAATGTCACTTGGATCAACCCACATGACATGGCCACACAAACTGCGCTAGACACACACTGCAATATTGTCCCACTTACTTTGCAGAAACGAGGCAGCTGGGTTGGTCTCATGATGAAAATGCTAATCAGTTTACCACTGAACAGTTTGGCTAACATCCTCCTCTTTTGAATTCCCTGCAACTTAATTCCTTCCTCCCACTCACTATCATACTGATTTTGTGGCCTCGTGGCTTCATCAATTACTTGTCTCTGTCCATAAACCATTACTGGGTTCACCTCCAGCCGTAGCTACTTTCAACACCATTGGTTATTTTAACATTGCTAAATTATACACAACCTTCCATATTAAAATTACATTCCTTGGATTGTTCCCACTACCTGAGGTAGTGAGCAACTCTCCATCCACAACCATCCTCCCAACGCTCTAGGCAACTCTCTAAACATCATCCTTATGTCCTATTCCACTTTATTATACCTTTCTTTTAATCCGTCTCTTTCTGGCCATTCTTTCACGTACATCAGCATCAGAAGTCCCCCAACAAACAATCTCCCTCCCCATCTCCCTGCTTTGTAAAGGTAGGTGCAAAACATACCACATCACAACTTACATAGATCGAACAGGTCTTACCTCTTTAAATTCTCCCATAACCTGGCTTTATCCATTGACCAAGCCCGCCTTGATGACAACTCTGCCCTTTATTCACTTTGTAATCAACAGAACCATTTCTGTAGCTTTTCCTTCTCCAACCCTCACCCCGACCCATGGATTTCCTGAACACTGCTCGACCTCTTTCCTGTCTTCCAATAGAGTCACCGTCAATGCTATATCTACAGCACTGGATGAAGCCAATTCTCAGAGTTCACTAATCTAACCTTCATGCTAAAGTCCCATCCCTGAAAACTCCTCCTTGACTTTCCAAATTATGTTGACCTCTCCTCTAATCTGTCTGCTAACAACTTTGTGCATTACTTCTTCTAAAATCTCCAACATCATGGACATCCCTACTAGTCCAATCTGTTTCACCCATTTCACCTGCGTGTTTGCGCTATCTGATTCTTCCACTCCCAACAATGTTTATTCTTTTTCACAACAATTGGCAAGCATTGGCCCATTCTCGCAAAAGCCAACCAATCATGTCCTCTTGGTTCTTCATTTATGTATGTTTCATATTCAGACATACATGCATATTAGACTAATTATCATTTATACACCCCGTTGGGTAAAGGTTAAAAGTGATGGCCATCTATGACAGAGACACAAGTCTGAAAAAATGTCCAGAGATCAAAACTGTATTACTTACAAAAGTGTATCAAATTTTATTCACCATGATCCAGAGTATTTTCAAGAAAGTCAATTAATGACACATTACTCTACATAGCATCAATATATCACATAACACGACAACATGGGAATACATAAAACCTGGGTAAAATTAGTCCATCACAACAACCATTCACAGTGGAGCATTCAAACCATACAGCACACTCTGTGACATTCAACCAAATAACAACAGCTAAAAAACATGACAAAATTGATTAGCAGTAGGGGGTGGGATAAACATTCCTCCTGACCCATCTGATTATTTTAATATTTGAGATTTTTACCAAACATCAATAGAGACAATTAAAACAATCTATCGGGTGGCTCTAGAAGAAAAAATGTTGTATAGATCACATCCCTGGGGAGTAAGCTTAACCGGTATCGACGTAGATTGTGTATTGAACAACGTCTTCATCAGGAGATACAGAGCGAAAGGCTGCAAAAAAGAGCAGTACTGCATAAGTATGCGGCAGTGCCCTGTCTAAAAACTGAACTCAAAAGTTAAAAATATATGTGTAACCACCATGTGCCACATGCCACCTGTTACAGACCAATTATTAAACTAAGAATTTATGCTGGAGAAGTAGTAAAAAATCAAAAAAACAACCCCAGGTACAGAGTTTTTTGAAACCAGAGAAAGAGAAGGCAACCCTTAGAGATGTGCTAAAGAACCAAAAGTGGGTACACCATGAGAAGCCATGAATACAGAAAGTTTAGAATCACCAGCAGGAAACTTATCCACTCAAGAGGTAGAAGGCATGCTCAATTTGGCAAGCAGAACTAACCTCATATATATGGCCATTCACAATCAGGATGAAAAGGAGGGTCAATGAGCTGGAATCTGACCACAAGAGAGTCTGCAGTTAGACGAAAAAGGGGAAAAAGAAAATGGAGGCACAAATAAGCCAAAAGAAATGCTGCCTTGGACAAAGATAACCTGATGCAGAAGGGCCAGATTTTTACCTGCAGTTGAAAGGACCCTGCTATGGGCTGCCCCCTACAATGGTAGGTGTAATGGGGTGGCCTCCTAGATGGTTTGTACAGCGGAGTAAGTCGTGTCAGCAGGGGATGGTCTGGTGTGCTGTTAAACAGAGAATATTTTTAACCCAAACAGCATAAACCGAAACAGAGAAGAAAACATACTGCTCTAACCCTGAACAGCTCCAAGGCAAAAATGCACAGAAGCTCCTTCAGCGTGAGAGAAGGGGCCCTTATTGTATAATCACTTAAATCAGAGTGACCTATAACAATATGCCGACCTGATAGGCCACTGTTCCGAGACAGAGCATAGTTGGGAAATGTAGGCTGACTGGCTACAGTCACTGACACAAAGCAATAGCCATAAGTCTCAACAGCAATTGTGCAACTCACGGTAAAATAACATGTTAAAGCTGTTGTAGATTGTTACTACTCCAGACTAAGTGAGAATGCTTTCAGCTGCTGTACAAGATAATTACAAGACACAAGTACATACATTAGAGCCAGTCCGTATGTGGTGTTGGCGGCTGTAGATAGCTGGAACAACCCGCACGGGAAACGCAGTAAAGATGCTGCGTAGCCAGTAGAGCAGCGTCCTCTAAATGGGTCTCTACGGGTCACGTGAACCACATGATTGATACGGCACCACATGGCCATGCTTGGTCACGTTGAAGCGTCTCACGTGAACGTGAAGGGCTCAGTATAGCCACATAAGGACCGTACCAACGGCCAAAGAAAGAGGACTAAATATACGATGTAGGTAATGCAAGAGACTTGCGTGAGACTGCCACAGCCAATATTGCCCATAAATGAGGGCAGCGAAAAGGAATGCCATATAAAAGCTGATTTGAAAAATAAAAATCAAGAAGTAATATCTCAAACTTGCCTTAATTAAATGCAGAAATACCAAGTATGATAGCTGGATGCTAGATATATGCCCCAAAGTAAGAGAGAAGAGGCAGTGTAACTTCAGCAAAAGAGCAATTGACAATTAGAATGAAAGTACTGATGTCAATTGAAATGGAAAATGCCTAATATGTGCCAGCAGAGGAAGAGAAATTGGGCCAACTCAATAAGGTGGTCGAAAATGTAAATATTAAATATTGAAAATGTGCCCAAATGGCACCGGGAGTATGCCAGATGAAACTGTCTATCTGGTATTGAACTCCCATGTTTCCATGGAGTTCAGGCCTTTGTGGAGAGTTCTTAAGTTAAAAATCCACATCTGTTCTTTATAGGCCAATGTATTAATTGTTTGCACGCGTCCACTAGCTGAGATTTTTAGCACATCTCTAAGGGTTGCCTTCTCTTTCTCTGGTTTCAAAAAACTCTGTAACTGGGGATGTTTTTTAATTTTTTTAATACTTCTCCAGCATAAATTCTTAGTTTAATAATTGGTCTGTAACAGGTGGCACATGGTGGTTACACATATATTTTTTAAACTTTTGAGTTCATTTTTTAGACAGGGCACTGCCGCATACTTATGCAGTATTGCTCTTTTTTGCAGCCTTTCACTATGTATCTCCTGATGAAGACATTGTTCAATACACAATCTACGTCGAAACCAGTTGAGCTTACTCCCCAGGGATGTGATCTATACAACATTTTTTTTCTAGATCCACCCTTGCGATATATTGTTTTTAATTGTCTCTATTGCTGTTTGTTAAAAATCTCAAATATTAAAATAATCAGATGGGTCGTGAGGAATGTTTATCCCACCCCCTACTGCTAATCAATGTTGTCATGTTTTTAGCTATTATTGTTTGGTTGAATGTCACTGAGGGTGATGTATGGTTTGAATGCTACACTATGAATGGTTGTTGTGATGGACTCATTTTAGCCCGGTTTTATGTATTCCCATGATGTTGTGTTATGTGATATAATGATGCTATGTAAAGTAATATGTCATTAATTGACTTTCTTGAAAATACTCTGTATCATGATGAATAAAATTTGATACACTTTTGTAAGTAATACAGTTTTGCTCTCTGGACATTTTTTCAGACTTGTGATTTATAATAATACTCTGGTCCAGAGTACAGAGTCTTCCTGCTTCTTTCTGTTATTGCATCTATAACAGAGAAACACTACTTTGCATTTCTGTTGCCCATGCTCACAAAGGAAGCTGATCCAAATATTACACAACATATACTAAGTGAGAGAGGTAGTCTAGCTAGACAAACGTCACATATGTGTCTCAATTAAGTGTGTTGTAAACATCAATTGAAGACTGTTGATGTAGAAAGATGGGCCATTCAAGGTCACCAGAAGCAATGTTTATAGTGGCAATTGTTCTTTGATGAACAAAGGTATTTAGACACTTTTTGAAATGGTAAGATTATGTTTTCTGTCCAAACCATTCAGGAAGCATAGTCCACATCTTGGGACCAATGTTACTGATCATCTTGTTCCTGAATTTACATTTGTTGGGCGTAGGGGTCGTAGCATCTGGCTACAGATTATTGGTGTTTCCTGGAAAGGGTATAAGGTTGGGCCAGATTTGTGATCTATTTTGGCCAGTCCCACAATCAACCTGGTGTATAGAACAGACAACCCTAAAATCCTCCAACACTTTTACTGGTAGCCATTTCTGAGAGTTTAGTTCTCTTGCACTTCTATGTTCCTGTGGTAATATAAGCTACACAATTTTGGATACACTAAAGCTGTTTCAATTATTTTTCTGGTGTGATTGTGTAGAGTTTATTGCAGGAATCCAGTGGGGAAATAATGAGTACTCTTTCCACTTGTGTTTCAGGTCAGATGTGGAGAAGAAATAGCCTCTGCGTTGTAATGCAGAGATGGACATGGCCAGATGTTCTCAAACAATCTGTCTGGAGGATGAAGGTGAGGTTTGTTTTGAAGATCGCTACTAAGTTTCTTCCTTTTGGTGCGGGTGAGGGCCAGGGGCCCAATGAGGTTACCCATAAACAATGCATAGTCTGTAGGTTGGATGAGCCATAGAATAAGATATCAATTTTGCACATGTTGAGACAAAGTTTGCTGACAGTTATCCAGTATTGGATTTTTCCTAAAGTGCAGGTTTCATTATGATCATTTATCTGTCAATCATAATATTTGAGTTTTCTTGGTTACAGCTAAAATGGAGTGCACACGTATTCTATGAGTGATACAAGGGGCCACAATTAGGGTTGACGCTGAGGCTTGTGGCACCTGTAGGGAAGGCATGGTATCACAAGTATGACACTGATACAAAAGATAACATTTCTAAAACCTTTATTAACTTTGTGGGGTTTGGAAAAACTACTCATTTGCACTATAACTAAGATGGGAGTCGTCTCGACCATCAAATAATAAAGAAAACAGTCTTAGGCGTGTCTGTCAAATCAAAATGGCCTATGCTAAGAAAACCTAATGCCTGCCCTACCTCTTGTACAAAAAGGATGTAAACAAAGTATGTATATAAAAGGAAAATCAGTATTCAACAAAGAATAAATGTGGCTCAATCAGCTCTCCTCCCTACGTTTAGACAGCACGGAATAAGGCAGTCTCTATAGGGAGGATAACACAATCTGGCTCGGGGGAAATACCACATCTCACCATCGGCTGCCTCACCTCCGTTCCCTGAAGACCCCTCAACCAGGTGATCCTCCTGCACTGGTCCACCCCCAGGCTCTGGATCCAAACGTGATGGCCGTGCCCTGGCTACCTGAGAGAGCGATTCCCAGAGACTAGCAGGTGAGACACCCTCTGGTTTCTCACAGACCCCACATTTAAATGGAGTGGTGACATTTGTGTAGCATCTAGTCTTACTTGAGAAGAAAAGCTGCACAAGTAGGAGGGAAGCGTTTCCAGCGCTGTACAAGCTATGCTTACATAAAACTGGAGGCAGTGAAGGAACATATCATGGCCCTCTGTGTTGAAGGCAGTCAATAGGTCTAGCAAGTTGAGGGCAGCAGGCTTGTTATCTTGCTCTTACAGAATATCCTGCCTAATATCTAGGAAAGGATTTTCATTGCCTTTACTCAATCAAAAGCAGATTTATAGTAAGGTAGTGGTGATTCCTTCACAGTGTAAGCCTTCTTGAGAATTCCTAGTTCTGCTCCCACCAGTCACTATGGCCAGAATTTGATTATTCTATTGTTCTCGCGTGTCGCCATACCACAATTCACACCTCAATCCTAATCACAAATATAAAGCATGCTCACCACCCATGTATTGTTTAAGATCCTCCAAAAAACACTAGCGCTATTTGACAAGACGCAACCAGTATTTATCTGTCTGCTGAGCACTAAGCTCTCCTCTTTGTTAAAGTCCATAAACGAAGTGCAATCATCCAGTCATTTGGTAACGCTGTCACATGTACTTTGTGATTGGCATGCTTTGTTGTCAAATGAATGAGTGGCCTAAAAAAGACTAGAATGGTGAAACACTATTCAGATAGCTATCTTAATGAATAGCCACTGACGGCTAAAGGTTCTTATTGCCTTGAGAAACATAAAATAACAGTCAGAAACTCAAAATCGTCAAAGAATAACTGCAGTCTTATTCTCTTTAAGATATAAATATTAGTTATATACATCCCAGCTGATATCACCTATCTTGATCGTTGAGGCTTTAAAAAGAAATCCTGTTATGTTGACAATTAGTTATACACAGCCAAGCTGATGATACTCACTATGCTTGTTAAGTCTATCATTAAAACTCTTGATATGGTATAGCCACAGTTGTTCTCTCACTGAGAATCTTTCTTCTGTTCTGCTTCAAAGCAGTCAAGAGTAGCACACCATCATACCTAGTGGCTAAGCTCCACATATCTGGTGGTACACGCTCCTTGTGCAGCAACAAATTGGCTTGCAACACAACTCATCTGCAAAGAAAGGAGTTTTAAGCAATCCTTCTCTTGTCACACCCATACCCTCTAGAACTCAAGCCCAGTATCTTTTCGGAATGGCCCCACAATTCTCCAATTTCGTAAATACCTCAAAGCATGACTTTTTCAAAAACACCTAACCAAGGACTGATTCCAATTGTCACACATACTGATGCACAGACATCAACACACAATGCTGCGCTACTGTTAAAAGATGCCAACCCAAACGCTGGCTATCAAATATCTGTACAGCTCCCCGATGCTCTTGAGATAGGGCAGTACTTTAAACAATAAAATAAATTACCTCTAGATATCTGAGACAACATGGTTGGAAACAGGGTCAAGGTACATCTGTCACTGTGTATGCATTAGGCTTCTTCAGTAGACTAGTTATGCTGCTGACTGCTCTCATCGGTTATGTGATTACAGAGAATACATCACAGAAACAGCTTTTGCAGCTAAAACAATAACAGTGAAAATAATATATCAAAATTGTGTTCCTTTTTATTTGAGGGAGGGGCCCCAAAACCCCCCATTTCTCTATGTGCTTAAATCCACCACAACCCCATTTCCACCCGTTTTAACCCCTTATCAATCTCCATATTTATTTTTAACAATGTGTAATGTTTTGCTCTCTGTTTTTGTTTCTCTTTTATAGCATTCTCTGTAATTGTATTCTCTATTAACAGCAGATAACCTCTCATCATCCTTTTTCTGGTACTGAATTGCCATATGATATGAATGGTGTTGCAGAAGATGGTCAACAATGGGGCTAATGTGAATATGTGTATTTCACCATGTTAACCAGGTATGATGCTTTTCAGCTGAAGTTGTGTTCAGTTTTCTTGTCACTTTTACACTTTCATGAGCCATGTTGACCCATTTGATTCACAAAACAATCAATGCCATAGCATCCAAAATCTACTCTCATATCTTTACCTGCTTTGACCTATCTTTCATATCAGACTGCATCAAAATAGCTACTGTTCTACCTAGTGTCACTATTGACCCTAGTAAGCCGACAAACTTCAAACCTGTGTTGCCTCTTCCTCACTACACTAAAGTCATTGATTGGGTGGTTCGCACTTGGATTGTCCCCTACTTTGAATTCTACAACCTCACAGTCCCCTTCAGTCTGGCTTCAGATAATGGTACCCCACCGAAATATCACCAACCAACATGTAACCATTCCTTAACATCGCATCTCAATCTAAAATCTCCTCTAGCCCTATTCTTGTCTAACTCTTGGCAGCCTTTGACATGGTTGAATACACCAGTTTTATCTCCAACCTATCTCAACTTGTCCTTTATGCCATTGCATTAGCCTAGATTTAATACTACCTCTCTGATCATTCTTACCCGTTTCTTTGCAGTCTGAAAGAATGAAGTGCACCAAACTCACAGAAGAACTTCTTGTCTGGATAATTGTACCCCCCATCACCACATTTGTCTTCTCCTATCACATTTTTCTTTTTTTTTTTTAAATTGTTTTTATTATTTTCAAAATATATTGTTACTGCTCAACATGACATTATTTAACAAACAACCAAGAGAACCCCCCATTCCCCCCCAACCGGGAGTCCTACGTCCATGCCCGTCTTCTCTGTGAAACTCCTTTTTCCCTTCACAGAAATAGCTCCAAAATCCTTATTTTGTGTGGACACCATTGTTCTTTGTAGTCTGCTTGGAGTTACTCGAGCGCTAGACCCCAATTGTTCCTGAACTTTTTGTGTTCTCCCTGTATGTTGTATGTCAGTAGTTCCATGGCTAGATGTGACCACACCCTTCTCGTCCAGTCCACTGCAAGTGGTGGAGATTTTTGTTTCCAATTATATGCTATTTCCAGCCATGCCCCTACCAATAGTCCCATAAAGTTCCTTTTCTGCATGTTGTTCAGTTGTTTATCCTTGGGGTCCCATAGGCCCCCCATCCACACTTCGTCTCCAATATGTTCTGTCCCCGGGATTTTTTTTTTCATTTGGGCTCTTATCTCCTCCCAAAATGGTCTTAGCCTCGGGCATTCCCTCCAACATCTATCTGGGGAGTTAGCGTACATCGTGTGCAGTCTCTCCGGAGTGTAGTGCCATTGCAGGATTACTTTCAACCACATTTCTCTAGTTTGGATGGCTCTCGTCAACTTTGGAATCATGCACCATATGTATTCCCACTGTTCCCTGGGGAGTGTGTGTCCCAGGGTTTTCTCCCACCTTTTCATGTATTGCCATGTGGCTGGTTCAGCCTGCCCATTTATGTATTTGTATCTGTTGGAGAGAAATGTATGCGTGCCTGTGTGCGTCATGATGTAGGATTCAAAGGGAGTCAAGTCCCTGGATGCTGCTTCTTTTATGCGGGGTGTGCTCAGCCAATGATGAAGTTGTTCGTATTTATAACGTCATTTGGGAGTTAAGTTCAATAGTGTTGTGCAGTCCACCAATGACCTAATCTGCTGGTCTTGGTGCATATCCCCGACCATCTTGCATCCTGCCACCTCCCATTTTCGAAAGGCTCCCCTTTCCATTCCGGGTGGGAATTCCGGGTTTACAAACAGTGACATAAACGGGGCCAGGTCTTTAGTTAGAGTTCCTTTTGCTGTAGCGTCATCCCAATTCCCCAGTGCAGCCTTCATTATCTCATAATGTGCGTGTTGACATGTCTGAATAGTTTATTGATCCATAATAGATGTCTGGTGGAGGTTGTCGCTACTGCCCTATCCTGTGCCTCCCAGATTTTTTCCCCATTTTCCGGAATCCATTCCTTCAACACCCAGAGCTGTGCAGCTTCATAGTATTTCTTTAAATGTGGTAGGGCGCACCACCCTCTCTTCTGTGTGCCGTCAGGACCGTGTTTGAAACTCTAGGGGCCTCATTACGAGTCCGGTGGTAACCGAGGTGGTAAAGCCGCCTGGTTACCGCCGGACTCGTATTACCATTCTGCCTCTGTGACTCCCGGAATTACCGGGGCATTACAACCCTGGTGTCCCGGGAATTCCGGAGGCGGAATGGTGTTAATCCCCATTCCCATTGAGTCCCATAAAACTCAATGGGGATGGGGATCATGGAAACACCGGCACCTCGTGATGGTGCCGGTGTTTCCTCGTCCGCCTGCAGGCGGGCGGTGTTAAACCCGCCAGGTCAGACCTGGCGGGTTTGACGCCTCTGCCTGCAGGAGTTGTGATCGCCCGGCATGGAAACAACGGTGGCGGCGGGTTTACCGCCACCGTTGTTTCCATACCGGGCGAGTTAATAAGAGGCCCTAGGGGTTTTATTCTGCCATACATAGCTTGAGACCATCTTTCTGAGTGTCTTGAAGAATGCTGGGGGGAGTCTTATCGGGAAGGCTTGGAAAAGGTACATTAATTTTGGGAGTATTGTCATTTTCACCGCAGTGATTCTGCCCCACCAGGAGGTTGTTAATGGGTTCCAGTTTTGTAGGTCTGTTTTAATGATCGCTAAGAGTTGTGGGTAATTATGGGCATACAGATCATCCAATCCCCCCGTGAGCGTAATACCCAGATACTTGATTCCCGTGGTCGCTATTTTCAATTGGAGTTCCGTTACCGTTGCTCTGATCTCTTCTCTATTCCCTGGCAGGATCAACAATTCAGATTTCTGCCTGTTTATTTTTAACCCATATATCTCTCCAAACGTTTCTATGACGTCCATTAAATGCGGAAGTGATTTCCCCGGGTCCCCTAGTGCCACTAGCATATCATCTGCATACGCAACCGCTTTGTGTTCCTGTCCCGCCATCTCTATCCCCTTTATGTCCGGGAGTTCTCTTATTTTTGACAATAAGGGTTCTAGGTAGATTGCGTATAGAAGGGGGGAGAGCAGACACCCTTGTTTTGTCCCTCTTTTTAATTTCACTGTTTCTGACAGAACTCTGTTTATTGCGATCCTGATGGACGGGGAGTTATAGTTGGCGCGGGTCATGCCTATATATCCCTTACCCGTTCCCATTTTTCCCAGAACCCGAAATAGGAATGACCATTCTACTCGGTCAAACGCTTTCTCCGCGTCCAGGGCTACCTGGGTTGCTGGGGACTGTTTAATTCTTATTTTTTCAACCAGTTACAGTACTCTATGTATGTTATCGTGAGTTTGCCTATTTGGGACAAAACCTGATTGGTCTTGGTGGATCAGTTTAGGGAGGATTGGAGCCAGTCTTGCTGCTAAGATCTTAGTATACAGCTTAGCATCTAAGTGAATCAGGGCTATAGGGTGGTATGCGCTGGGAAGTTGTTCCTCCTTCCCCTTTTTATGGAACACTAGAACATTTGCTTCATTCATGGTTTGGGTCACGTTTCCCTGTCCCTTGAACGTGTTGAACAAAGCTGTGAGTGGCGGGGCTAGAATGTCTTTGTAGGTCTTATAGAAGAATGCAGTATATCTGTCCAGGCCTGGGGCTTTATTCCTCGGGAGGGACTGAATTGCGGCATAAACTTCCTCTATAGTGATTTCCCTGTCTAGAGTTTGGTTGTCTTCCTCTGTTAACACAGGGAGCTGTACTCCTGCAAGGAAGGCTTCTTGTTGTTCCCCTCTCGGGAGATCTGTTGAGTACAGTTTCGGATCGAATTTTTGGAATATATCTCCTATATCTGGGGCTAGGGTCTTACCTGAATCAACTTTTAGGGCCTTTATTGTCTGTGCCTGCTGCTTACCTTTCAATTGTCTCACTAAAAATGTTTCTGTTTTATTCGCCTTCACATAGTACCAGTGTTTTGTGTGGAGGAGAGCCCTCTCCGCCTTTTTAGTGGGAAGTGCTTCCAGTTGCCCTTGGACATGTCTTAATGTTCGCGTGAGTTTTCTGGTTGGGGTCTGAATCAGTTCGGCTTGAATCGCACCTATTTTTGCCTCTAGTTCCTTTTCCCATTGGTGGATCGTTTTCTCTCTCTGGGATTTGAGTGCTATTAGGTGTGCCCTTGTTACCGCCTTTAAGGCGTCCCACAGCTTTCCCTTATTTGTTTCCGGGAGATCCTTAATAGCTAGATATTCTATGATGTGCTCTCTAAAGGTCTGTCCTGATACCTGGTCTCTGATAATATCCTCTGGGAGGCACCAGGCCCATAGCCGGGGATATTTTTTGGCCCAGTTAATGGATGCCCACAGGGAGGCATGATCCGAGAGTGTGGTCGGGTCTATTTCTGCCTGTTTTATTTTCCCCAGGAGTCCCACCGAGACCCACAGATAGTCTTTTCTTGAGGCCGAATTGTGTACATGCGAGAAGTATGCATAGCTTTTCTGTTTACCGTGTATGTTGCGCCAAGCATCTGCCAATCCAAGGTATGCCATTTCTGCTTTAAGTTTTTTGGCCGGGCGCCCTGATCCTGATGCCTAGGTCCGGATCTGTGTAGGGATGGGTCCCATGCCATGTTGAAGTCCCCCCCCCAGCACAACCTCCCCCGTGTTGGGGGCATATACAGTGGCTAATGTCAGGGGCCTACCTTCGATTGTTATTGTCACTATCAGGAATCTGCCCTGTTTGTCTCCCCATCTGGACTTCACTTGCGCATGCAGGGAGTCACGTAGCGGTATGAGCACCCCAGCCTTTTTTTTCTTGTGCGTTCGCCTGTTGAATTTGGTTGAACCTCTTAAAGTGAATTCTATGTTTGTCTTGGGCTCTTATGTGTGTTTCCTGGAGCATTACAATGTCGTATGTGCCCTGCCTGAGGAGTTGCTCCACTTTTTTCCACTTGACCGGATAGTTTAGGCCCCTAATGTTTTATGTCAAGAGTTTTATCCCCATCCTTTCTTGTGTAGGTGAAGTTTTTCACAGAGTACTTTTCCCCCTTTAGATGAATTGGAGTCCTTCCCGGTCTTCTCCTGCCCCCAACTCTCCCTACCCCAACTTGATGTCGCGCAACCCCCAACTGGCGCGAACCCCTTGCCCCCCCCGCCCTCAACTGCCCTGAGGATGGCATGATTCTCTACGTCACTCAGGCGTATTGCCTTGTGCGTCACGCCCTCACACATTCTCAGGGATAAGTTACAAGGGAATCCTAAACCCTTCCCCATGACTTCGACGGCGGCCGGGTCTTCACCCATCTCCCCTCCCGGTACCTGTTGGTTGGATTCTCGGGTCTTCTTCTGTGACAGTTCTGACCCCTTAGTTTGCTGTAACGGCGTCTATCTGCTCTTTCTTTCGGGACGCGTCCCTGATTAATATTTCTTTCTGCTAGGGCGTCTCACCCTTCTATTTGTCGTTTTCCATTCCCCCGGACTCCTTCTGCCATTGGTGTCCATTCTGCTAGCCTGGGGGAGATCTTCTTCCTGATCCTGGATGTTCAACAGTCTTAAACACTCTTCCATTGATGTTATTCTCTTTTGCGTTCCCTCCCATGTGAACAGCAGTCCAAAAGGAAATGTCCACTTATATCTGATTTGGCGTGTGGCTGTCGTAAAGTCAAGCACTAATGAAGGAAAGCATAAGGTTGCTGCTGGAACAGGTATGGGAAAGCCATTAAGAAGATGTCATTTGTGTCCAGTTTGCAGATGTGCTTTGTGTGACAGCAGGACAGCTAGAAGCAAGAAGAAGCTTGCAGGACTTCAAATCCCAGCAGCCTCCGGGCATAGGACTACAGCCTCAGCTGCCCAGACGACTCTCTGGAACAAGCCAGGCACACAGGGCCTGCAAATGGCCCAGGCAACGCCCAAGCCCACGCCCAACGGATCGCGCATGCGCGAAAGAGCTACCGCGCATGCGCAACCCGCGAACGCTTGTTCGCGCTTGAGATTGCATCGGACAGGACGCATTTAGCAGAGCTCCGGCAAAACCTCTCGCGGGGCCCGTCCTCACTGGAAAACACCTTCTATGGCCTGGCGCTTAATAAGATAAGTGCCGCTCTAGTGTTAATGCTGCGGATGTTTCCGGAGCGTGTTTCTGATACGTTTCGAAATACTAACTTCTGGGAAGCGACCACGAGAGAATTGCGGAACGCTTCAACATACTAACTCCTAACTGCATGCTACGTTATGCTCGCCAGTTGCGGGCATTGTTTGGGTTGATTGGGAGAAAACAGGATCCACGCACCTCTAGGGAGCACGCACTAACAGTTTTCTTTTTTGTCAGGAACGAAAACGCCTCGGCCCTTGCAGCCTACAGAACCCGCCCAAACCGCAAGGGAGCAAGACGCTTGGCGAATCCAGAGCTAAGTGCCTATAAATTATTTGTCTATGCATGACAACTGTCTGCTCGTTCCAATCCGGTATTTTTTCTGAACAACTTGAGACACCTTAGAGAACAGATAAGAACGTGAATAGAATACTGTTAACGTTATACATTGTCTCTAACCTGCAATTCAAATTCCACCTCTGTGCTGATTATAACGGAGTGTGGAGCTACAACACAGGGGGTAACGCATGCATGAATGTTGAATGCATGTTTTGACCTCAAAAAGGGTAACGCATGTATGAGGGAATGCATGTGATGTGGAAATTACTGTGAAGACTTCGGTACCACTGCCTATTGAAACAGATTGGCCGAGGACAGAGCCAAGGAGCATGCCTTTCCTAGAAATCCCCTGCCTATCCATAACCGCTCCCTAAAACCTCAACCTGGTGTACCTAACAACCCTCTGCCCATCCAATCCAAGGACCCCAACCCTCTTTCCCCGTGGGGGTCGCGGTGACCTGCGTTTGCCTAATCCAGGCACCAAGACCATCAAGGGGAGGTAGGAGTTTGTGCTGCTTCTGCGTGGAACGGAACTCACCTTGACAGAAGCGCGAACCCACGTATTACTCATACGCCCAAGTAGCACGAACTCAGAAAAAAAAATGGAAGATATAGCTTGTGTCTTAAACGAACTGCAGGCTGCACTAGAACTTACAAGGCAGGATTATGCTACATTGACCACTCGAAAGCAGGAGCTTACCGCTCAGGGTAGGCCACTCCCAGGGGGGCCCCCTACAACCCTGGTGCAAGTCCAAGTAACTACTGAGCCACCTATGCCCTTGGCTGCCCCAGAAAGGTATGGGGGGACCCAAACAAATACTCGGTATTCATGACACAATGCCAGTTGCACTTCCTGTCAAAACCAACTATTTTCCGTACTGCGCAATCCCGGACCGCTTTTCTCATTTCCTATCTTACGGGAGATACCGCAGCCTGGGCAACCCCGTTAGTGCAAAAAGATGATGCCGTTTTGTATGATTGGGGGGAGTTCCAAGAAGAATTTGGGAAAATATTCAATAGGAAAGCATCCTCTTTGGTACGGGATCGGGAACTCTTCACTTTGCGACAAGGAAGCAAGGATCTGATTTCATATGTGACCACCTTCAATCATCTGGTAGTGGAAGCCGAGTGGCCACACGAGAAGAGAATGGCCCTCTTCTATCAGGGACTTCGGGAGGAGTTAAAAGACTTGATAGCACAAGTAGATCCCCAACCAACCACTTGTACAGCAATGATAGATCTGGCCTTACGCTTAGATCATCGTCAAAACGAAAGAAGGCAAGATAGAAGGAGATGGGAGAATAAACCAAACCTAGCTAGGCGTGACTATCAGAAAGGCCCGATCAGTTCCGGTAAGGCAGAAAGAACTCCAGAGTCAGAGCCCATGCAGATAGGGTCAATTAGAGGACCAATTTCCAAAGAAGAAAGGGAGAAGCGGCGGCGAGAAAAGCATTGCTTGTATTGTGGCAAAGCAGGACATTTCGTAAAAGAATGTGGAGTAAAACCAAATAAAATGTCATTGCAGGGAAGTTCCGGCACGCTTTCGGGAAACGACAGTGCTCGCCAGTGAGTAGGGCAAATCTGTCGAGCCAAAACCATCACAACGCCCCTAAGCACACATTGGGCCTCATTCCGAGTATGGCGGTAAGGGATAGCGGCCACCGGTAACGAGACCGGTGGCGGTGATCCCTTACCGCCATACTCCGAGTTCCCTTTGCGCCCTCGCCCTTAACGCCTGCTTTGAGCAGGTGTTAAAGTCGAGGGCGCAAAGGGGCCTCCAAGCCAATAACGGTGACCGTAATGAACGGTCACCGTTATTTGCATCTTCCCCATTCCCATTGAGCCCTATGGAGGCTCATTTGGGAATGGGGAAGAGCCTTGGTGAATGGGGAATTACTGCCCCGCCAACCTTGGAATGGGGCGGTAATTCCGCCATCCACCAAGGCGCTGCCAGTCCGGGTACGGCGTCATACAAGGCGTTAATAGCGCCATTGGTTAGCGCCGTACTCGGAATGAGGCCCATTGGGTAATGTAACTTACGCCAGTAAAATACACATTACCGTCACAGGGATTCTACAGATGCGTCAAGCTCATCAGCCCGTCACTCTCATGGTGGATTCGGGAGCCACGGGCAATTTCGTGGATGCTGCTTATGTTCAAAAGATGGGCTTACCAGTAAAACTTAAAGATATACAAGAAGCGGTCTGTTCAGTCGATGGATCTCCATTGAAGTCCGGGCCTGTGACGGAGCAAACTGGCGAGATGGTATTGGACATTTGAGGTCATAAGGAACTAATCAGATTTGATGTTATTGCGGCCCCCCAATTTGGATTCATCCTCGGTCTGCCTTGGCTCATGTTACACAATCCGGTTATTGACTGGAGTTGTGGCACGGTTCACTTTTCCTTAGAATATTGCAATACACATTGCACCAAGAACGTAAGACACGTGGTGCAAGTGTTGGGGGCCACAAAAGAAGATGACCATAGCTTCTTAAGGGATTTGCCTCAAGAATATGAAGACTTCCGTGATGTTTTCAGCAAGGCAGCTGCCGAGAAGTTACCACCGCATAGATCCTTTGATTGTAGGATAGATTTGGAACCCGGAGCCACCCTACCATGCAGTCGGATATACGCCCTCACAGAGGCAGAAAACCAGCATCTTAAAGAGTACATAGATACCAACTTACAAAATGGGTTCATCCGCCATTCTACTTCACCAGTCTCCTCGCCATTATTCTTTGTCCCGAAGAAGACCGGGGACCTTAGGACGTGCATCGATTATAGGGCGATGAATCGGATCACGATTAAGAATCGATATCCACTCCCCCTTATACCAGTACTATTGGACCAAGTGCGTGGAGCGACAATCTACACTAAATTGGACCTACGCGGGGCCTACCATCTGGTGCGGGTGCATCAAGGAGACGAATGGAAGACCGCCTTTAGGACGAAATTCGGACTCTACGACTATCAGGTCATGCCATTCGGTCTCTGTAACGCACCCGCCGCCTTTCAACACTTTCTGGATTAGGTTCTGCGAGAATTCCTGGATATCTTCGTCGTGGTCTACATCGACGATATCCTGATTTACTCCCATAACAAACAGGAACACATACACCATGTGCAGTCTGTATTACAGCGTTTGCGTGAGCACCATCTATACGCCAAATTGGAAAAATGTACTTTTCATTGTACTACGGTGGAGTTTCTCTGGTTCATCCTATCGCCCGATGGAGTCAAGATGGATTCGCGTAAAGTACAAGCCATCCTGGATTGGCCGGCCCCACGAAACGTCAAAGAAGTGCAATCCGTTCTGGGTTTCGCGAACTTTTATCGAAGATTTATCCAGGGATTTGCGCAAAAAAGCTTAGCCATCACTCGACTGCTGAGAAAAGGAAAACCATTTGTGTGGGGGCCTGAGGTGGAACATAGTTTTCAACAACTGGAAGAAGCATTTACTTCAGCGCCTGTTCTTCTTCATCCAGATCCCACGTTGCCTTTTCTGGTGGAAATGGACGCTTCTAGTTACGCATTGGGGGCTATATTGTCACAATGGGACCAGTCTGGACAATTACATCCGGTAGCCTACTATTCGAGAAAACTCAATTCTGCAGAACAGAACTACACCATCGCTGACCGTGAACTACTTGCTATCAAAGCTGCCTTTGCGGAATGGAGACACTATTTGCAAGGGGCAAGGCACACTATAACCATACTAACGGATCATCGTAACCTTCAGTTCTTAAAATCCGCACGTGCCCTTACCCCACGACAACTACGGTGGGCTATGTACTTCGCTGACTTTGATTTCGTGGTAACATACCACCCAGGTCAAGAGAATAAAAAAGCTGACCTGTTATCCAGGTATCCAGAGCCACCAAGCTGCCCTAACACTGACAAGGAAGCAAAACCTATAGTGTCTTCAACTAAAATCTTAGGAAGTACAACCAATACCTTACTGGAACAGATTGGTGATGCAATGACGGCACAGGAATTGCTCCAATGGGAAGATCCAAACCAGGAGCGACAATTAAAAGAAGGGATACCGTAACAGGGTAAGGTTGTGTATCTACCAACTCAAACACTGCGAACCCAAGCACTCAAATGGTGCCATGATTCGCCATTAGCTGGACATCCAGGCATTAATAAAACTCAGGAGTTGATTCAACGACATTATTGGTGGCCGAACCTTCATAAGGAAGTTCGAGAATATGTAACACAATGCAAAGTGTGTGCTCGGAACAAGACAGACCACAAGAAACCCATGGGTCTGCTTAGACCCTTACCAACACCATGTCAGCCGTGGCATACCGTGTCACTGGACTTTATTGTGGAATTACCTCCGGACCGGAAATACACAGCCATATTAGTTGTGATAGACTCATTCACTAAACTCGCTCACTTTGTTCCTTGTCAAGGCCTACCGACTGCAGGTGAATTTGCAACTTGTTCTTGCAGCACATAGTCCGATTGCATGGAGTACCACAACACATCATCTCAGATCGGGGGTCTCAGTTTACGTCCCAATTCTGGCGTCTCTTCTGTAAAAAGATCGGTATACAGTTACAGCTGTCCAGCAGTTACCATCCTGAAAGGGACGGACAGACTGAGCGCTTGAATCAAACTCTCGAACAGTATCTTCGTTTTTTTACACATGGGGCAGAGGAAAGCCGGCTGGAAACCCTGTGGCTTGCAGAACTAGCATACAACAACTCGCAACATACTGCCACTGGGTGCTCACCGTTCTTCGCAACATATGGGTATAATCCACATGTGCAACCATCTACCGCAGTACTTCCAGATACTTTACCATCAGTGCAGACAAGAATAAACTTATTAACAGAAACTTGGAAAAAGGCTCATCAAAATTTGATAAAAGCTAAAATCACGAACAAAATATATGCTGATAAAAAGCGTTGTGCCAACGCAGACTATCAAATAGGTGATAAGGTGTGGCTTTCAACCAAGCATTTACGTATATCAGGCCCTCAGAAGCTAAAACCACATTTTATTGGCCCGTTCTGTATCACACAAGTTATAAACCCAGTGGCCATGTGACTGCGTTTGCCTTCCCACATGAAGGTCCACCCTGTTTTTCATGTGGCTCTCTTGAAGCCTGCAGCCCCTCACATACGAATGCAAGACCACCACCCATTGTAGTCGAGGGGTTTCCGGAATATGAGGTAAAGGCAATGCTTAATTCACGAATACGGGGAGGCCAGTTAATTTACTTCATTGACTGGGTGGGTTTTGGCCCCGAAGATAGATCATGGGAACCCGCCTCTAATGTGCATGCTCCTCGGCTCATGCGACTGCTCCATCGCAGCCATCCCTCTAAACCAGGAAAGCATAAGGTTGCTGCTGGAACAGGTATGGGAAAGCCATTAAGCAGATGTCATTTGTGTCCAGGTTGCAGATGTGCTTTGTGTGACAGCAGGACAGCTAGAAGCAAGAAGAAGCTTGCAGGACTTCAAAGCCTCCAGGCATAGGACTACAGCCCCAGCTGCCCAGACGACTCTCTGGAACAAGCCAGGCACACGGGGCCTGCAAATGGCCCAGGCAACGCCCAAGCCCACGCCCAAGGCATCGCGCATGTGCGAAAGAGCTACCGCGCATGCGCAACCCGCGAACGCTTGTTTGAGCTTGAGATTGCATCGGACAGGACGCATTCAGCAGTGCTCCGCCAAAATCTCTCGCGGGTCCTGTCCTCGCTGGAAAACACCTTCTTTGGCCCCGCGCTTCATAAGATAAGTGCCGCTCTAGTGTTAATGCTGCGGATGTTTCCGGAGCGTGTTTCTGATACCTTTCGAAATACTAACTTCTGGGAAGCGACCACGAGAGAATTGCAGAACGCTTCAACATACTAACTCCTAACTGCATGCTATGTTATGCTCGCCAGTTGCGGGCATTGTTTGGGTTGATTGGGAGAAAACAGGATCCACGCACCTCTAGGGAGCACGCACTAACAGTTTTCTTTTTTGTCAGGAACGAAAACGCCTCGGCCCTTGCAGCCTACAGAACCCGCCCAAACCGCAACGGAGCAAGACGCTTGGCGAAGCCAGAGCTAAGTGCCTATAAGTTATTTGTCTATGCATGACAACTGTCTGTCTAGTTTGTGCACTGCGGGGCACTCGCTGGAGTGCTTGTTCCAATCCGGTATTTTTTCTGAACAACTTTAGACACCTTAGAGAACAGATAAGAATGTGAATAGAATACTGTTAACGTTATACATTGTCTCTAACCTGAAATTCAAATTCCACCTCTGTGCTGATTATAACGGAGTGTGGAGCTACAACACAGGGGGTAACGCATGCATGAATGTTGAATGCATGTTTTGACCTCAAAAAGGGTAACGCATGTATGAGGGAATGCATGTGATGTGGAAATTACTGTGAAGACTTCGGTACCACTGCCTATTGAAACAGATTGGCCGAGGACAGAGCCAAGGAGCATGCCTTTCCTAGAAATCCCCTGCCTATCCATAACCGCTCCCTAAAACCTTAACCCGGTGCACCTAACAACCCTCTACCAATCCAATCCAAGGACCCCAACCTTCTTTCCCCGTGGGGGTCGCGGTGACCTGCGTTTGCCTAATCCAGGCACCAAGACCATCAAGAAGAGGTAGGAGTTTGTGCTGCTTCTGCGTGGAACGGAACTCGCCTTGACAGTGGCCAGTTCACTCGTTACCTATGCCATGTCTCTTCTTTTTTGGAACGTAGGCTGTGCTAGGTCCTGAAATAAGTAAATATCTTCCACATTTATTCGTATGTGATCCATCAACCTTGCCTTTCTGAGGATCTGTTCCTTCTGTGCATACCTGGTGAGGGCCACAAGCACGTCTCTCGGCGGGCGCTTTGGGCTGTAGATCTCTTTGGCCCCACCCTGTGGATTCGGTCTATTGGGACTTCTTCCTCCTCTACCAGGTCTAAGATATTCTTGAATATTTGCTGCACCGCCGTTTTAAGATCCTTGTCCTCCGCCGACTCCGGCATATTTTTGATTTGTATATTTGATCTTCCTGATCTGTTTTCTAAATCTTCACACTGGATTTCCAGGTTACGCGTTAAGGGGACCAGATGTTCCTGTGTTTCTGCCACTTGTTTTGTCTCTTCTTCCATATTTTGCATTACCTTCTCAAGGGTGTCTGTTCTTTCTCCTAGCCCTGCCACCTCCGTCTTCAGTTCCTGCAGCGCTGCCTTGAACTCACTTTTCATAGAATCCAAGTGCGTGTTCATTGAGTCCATAAATTGTGCCTGAAATTCCCCAAACCACTATTTCAGATCTTCTTTTGTGGCCATCTCTTCAGGGGAGGGATCCGCTTCCGGGCCACTCTTTGGTCCTTTGTGTGTTTTTGCCTTCTCTGGGATTCCTTTGTCTCCTCCCCAGAGGTGGACCAGGTTCTGGACTTGTTTCGTTTGTTGGGTCAGAGGATTTATGTGACCTTGCTTCCCTCTGGATTTTGACATTTGGGCCAAAGCTACGGATGCTATCTGTCGGGCCCGAGTGTTTGCCGTGTGTTGTCCCGTATCGGCTCCTACCGGCCCACCCCCACTCCACCCACAACTGGAATCGCTGAAGGGGGTCAACAGGTGCCTCGTGTATCGTTTTTGGCAAGTGTTCTCTCGCTGTTCTCCTCGGGGGGAGTGTGTCGTACGTGGCCCCCACTGCTGTGCGGTCTCTCCCTGTATTTATGTTTCCACCCTTTGAAGGGGGGACATCCAGCTATGCCCTTCAGGGCCCGTGGCTCCCAAGGTGGGGAAATGCTCCTTTGCCCTCGCTTCTTGTGACCCTTTATGGCCGGTGTCTCAGCAAATGTCAATAGAGTGGGGGGGCAGGTTCTGTTGCTAATCAGAGGGCCTGAGGTGCCCGAGTCCTTCGCCAAAATTTGTATCCCCCGCACTCCACTCAGTTTTCACTTGGCTTAATTTGTTTATAATGCTGCTGCTTGTAGGCCCTCAGAGCCGCGGCCCCCGGACAGCTGTTGCTGCCTGTGCATTTCCCCCGCCACCTGGGGCCAGGTTTCCGCGCCTGCAGTCCAGGAGGAGGGGTGTCCTTCATTTCCCCGCTGTCCCCGGGCGAATCCCAGCCGGGCTCACCTTGTCTGCGCATCGCTGGTCGCTGCCCGATGCCACTGCCCGTGGGCCGCGTATCCATCTGTTCTCTGGCGGGACCCCCCGGGGGGTCCTCCTGATTGATCTTCTGCCGTGGGACTGCTCTCTCTGCTTCCTCCCCTTGTCGGTTCCGCGGAGCTGTCCTTTCTGCGTGCCACCAGCGAGGAGCCTTCTCTGCTGTTCTGGGGACACAGGGGCCCCGGCTCCAGTGACCCGCTCTCCGGATGGACGGTCTCCTCACCGGGTCACCTTCAGTGATCCTCCAACGCGTGGAGTGCACTACGCGGGAGGCTCCATTTCACGTTGCTGTTCCTCCCTCCGTCCGGCGCTCCTCGGTTCACAGTGCAGCTGATTCACTCCGGTCCGCTAATGGGGCTCTGTCCGCTCCGTCTGCAGGTTCCAAGGGGTATTTCCTCGCCAGATTGCCACGAGAGGTCCGCTTGATTGGATTGCTTCTGCTGCTGCCCGGGAGGGGAGACGGAGCTCAGCTCACGCACGTCCTCCCTCCACGGTGGCCATCTTGAAGTCAACCTATCACATTTTTAATGATGAAACCCAGACCATCTTTTCTAGGCCAGGCTTTACCTCTGAACTCTCCTCCAGAATTTCAAACTGCCTATTTGCCTCTCGATGAGGCTACTACGGCTAATTCTGAGTTCGACAAAGGTTGCAATTATCTACATACCTGTTATAAATGTTACACCCTCTCTTCTGACACGCTAATTCCATCTTTCCTCGTTGTTTCCTCCCATCCCAAAAGACTTGCAAATTCAGGGTGATCTTTGACAGCAAACTCGATCTATATTTGTTATCCCCCTCAAAACAACGCCTGCCAAACTCGCCTGCCAAACTCAACCAAATCAGCATCAGAAAAAGATGTCCCGTTACCATATACCGTGGTACTATGCAGTATTCACATTTGCTGCAGCCCCCTCTTGGGCTGCACCCTCTTCATATTTCTTAATTAACTTTGTCACTTGCACCATTTACATCCTCCACTGCTCTTTCCCCACCTCTGCACACTGTATCCAAACTGGATGGCTTAACATGTAGCACTGTTGTCATTCAAACTCCTCCTACTCACCTTTAAATCTATTACATCCATGAACCAAGCCCTCCCTACCATTCAATCTCCATCCCCCACGTCTGGACTTCTCAGACCATGCACTTTAGTAACTTGTTCAAACTCCCACCTCCTGTCCACACTGTGCTAGCTTCTGATTTTGCACATTCCCACTGCTTAACCCCACCATTCAAACTCTCTCCCTACCTCCCTGACAGGCATAGCCCCTCTCCTTATATATTATAGGGTGAAAGCTGTCACCCTATAGTTAAGGTGAAACGTTGGTCAATGAATTTCCATACATTCTAAGGCTAATATCTTTTTTACCCATTTGATTAGTTTGCATAAATATCTCTAAATGTGTTTGCCATACCGACTGAAAATTATGGGAGATTCTAGGCAAATATTTTTAAAGGGTGAAACAATTTTGCCATTGTTTATTTGTGAGAATGACAAACATATTTAGGGAGTTTAACCAAATGGAACATTCTTAAAAGTATATTGGAAGGAGGACACAGGGATGTTTGACCTCTGGGAGATTTTGTAAAGGAAAAAGGTAACATTTGTGAATGTTTGGAGTTTGGAAGCGACCTGGAATTCGATTTCAGTTTTCAATCATATGAGGGTAGTCGGAAACCACAATCATACATGTCTATTATTACAGAACGTCTAGTAAGTGTGATGGCAGGGACTGGCCATTGACATCGCACCAAGACAACAACCATTAAGAGGTTCAGAGCATGTCTGAAGGTTGGCCAGGATTGTGCTGCCAGGCTGAGGGGCCCATCATACCACAATCAGTGACGACCCCTTAATTGAAATACATGGGGCCCCATTACAATGTTGGAGGTAGCCTTGCTGGTAAAACCGGCAAGGCTACCTCCGGCAAGAAAACCTGGCACACGCAAATGGGTAATTACTGGGGTATTCCGGCCCCGCGGACCCGGTAATTGTCCTTTCACGGGTGCCGGTGCCAGTAGTTCCTCATTCCCATTTAAACCCCATAGGGCTTAATGGGAATGGTGATGCCTGTAGCACCGGCACGGTTCATTACCGTGCTTGTGCTACAGGTTTGCTGTGCGCGTGGGTGCCTTTCATTCTGCCATACAACGGTAATGGAAAGCTTACCGGTACCGTTGTATCCGGACCGGCAACCTTGTAATGAGGCCCATGATCTGAATGGTTTACAGATCTGCTGGGATTTACATAAATAAGAGGTGGAAGAGGAGGTGCGTGAGAGAGAGCGCTGAAAAAAGAGAACATGAAGAAAGTAAGAGTGGATAGAGGCAAAGAGGCCGGCAGGAAAGGTGTGTTAGTAGGAGAGCGATGTGTGAGGCAAAACAGAGACAAGTGAGCTGAGAAAGGAGAAAGAGAGAGACAGATAGAGCGAGAGAGAGCGAGAGATAGAGATATGAGGGGGAGAAGCAGAAGAGAAGTGTGTGTCTGGTTGCTTGTGTGTGTGTGTTTGTGTTTTATGTGGGTGTACATATGGAAAGCTAGACACATACATATAGAGCAAAGAGTGAGTGGGACCAATCAGAATAAAAATGGATGAAAATGAAAATTCGAAAAAGGCAGAGATGCAAATGAATAGAGAGAGCCATTCAAAAATATTGGAGACGGAGAGAGAGAAACAGAGAAAGAGAATCCGAAAGAGAACTCAAGAGAGAAACACTAGAAAAAGGGAATGTAAGAGAGTGAAAGAATATATGATAGAGAAAATGCCAGAGAGGGATCAGAAGTGACAGAATGCGAGAGAAGGAGAGAGCTGAAGCAAGAAAGTGAATGGGAGCGAGAAAAAATAGGAGATCAACAGGGAACAAGAGGGAGGGATAGAGAGGTAATGGCTGAGAGATAATGGGAGAGAGGGAATGGAAACAGTGATTGTGGGAGAGAGAAAGAAGATGAGAGAGAATGCCTGAGAGGGAGAATGAGAGCGCGAGAGATAGCAAAAGACAGAGACATAGAGCGAGAGGAAGCAAACGACAGGAAGGAAAAATAGATAACAGGAAAGAGAGTGAGAGCATATGCGAGGGATAGAAAGAGGGAGCGAGAGAAAGAGAGACCAGGAGGGAAAGAGTATGGGAGAACGAACAGAGAGGAAACAAAAAATGGGAGAGAGAGTGAATGGGAACAAAAGAGCAAGAATGGTCGAGAGAGATCACATTGGAGAGAGAGGAAGGGAAAAGAGAGAGCGAATGGGAGAACAGGGGAGGGTTGGAGAGTCAGCGATTAGTGAAACAGAGAACAGGAGGGGGAGGATGAGAGAGAGACAAAGACTGCAAGTGAGGGAATGTAAGAGACGGATGTGTGTTAGAGAGAATATAAGAGAGAGGGAGAGAGATAGAGAGAACGAGGTGGGAGAGCGAGAGTGTGTGTGTGAGAGAGAGAGAAAGAGAGAGAGAGAGAGAGAGAGAGAGAGAGAGAGAGAGAGAGAGAGAGAGAAAGGGAGATAGGGAATGTGAAGGACCGTGAATGGGAGAGAGAAAAAACATGGGGCGAGACTAAAGCAATGACAATATGAGAGAATAAGGGAGAGAACGAGAGAGAGAGGGAATGGTTTGAGTAACAGATTAGGAGAGCGAGAGAGAGAAAAAGAACTTGCTAGAGAGAAAGAAAATGGAGAGAATGTGAATAATGTGAATAGGAACTGGAAGGTGAGAATGGGTGAGATAGCAAAAATAGTGTGGGAGAGAGGGAGCAAGGGGGAGAAAGAATGAGAGAGAGAAAGGGAGAGCGAGTGGGAGAGAGAGAGACTGAGGGCGAGAAAAGCAGAAGCACACAAACCAATCCACAGTGACTCCCCTCTGGTGAAGCAAAGTAATGGCAATAATGGTAAAAACATGCCTCCTTCATCCTAGGCCTACATCAGCTGCGTGGAACCTCTACTTCCACTTTTTCAACAAGAAGTACAAAGGCAGCAAACATCACACGTTTTAGGTGGGTATTGTATGCATGCTGAGCAGAGAATGACGAGATTGTCAATGGCCAGAATGATAAGATTATGGCTCCTCTGATCCCTGATCCCAGTCTTTCTCGCTATAAAGGTGGCTTTTCTCATCTCACCTCATCTCTGCCATGCCTATGCTACCAGAGGGTCCTCTTGCCACCCGTGGCAAGTTAGCATAAACACCCTATCTCTTATGGCCACCTGCACGCTTTACACACCCAGTATGTACATCTCGAGTTACCTAATCTATTCCCTGCATTCCGATACACCTTTCAACGTATGAGTCCAGTCATGATTTTTGCAATGCAGCCTATGCCATCTAGTTGCCTCCTAAATGCGAGTTTGATTGATGTAACCTGTACTTTGCCTGATGCAATTACATGTCTGCTTCTCTTTCTGCGTTAAACATACCCAGACAACCTACGTGTCATGGCAATTTTCTTTGGAGCAGAGCAGAAAACACGTGCATTGTGTTTGCTGGCATTTGCTTTGTTGATGTACAGGTTTTCAAAGACGATTACAGATTATCTAATGTGGTCCTAGCAGACTCCATCATGTCCTACTCCAATCCGCCATTTTCCAATCAACTCCCCTGACCTGCGACCATACAGTATTTGCAACTGTTTCAGTCGAATTCTGCAACTCCTCCTGGAACAGCATGTTTCAGTTTCATACACATTATCAGCAAGTCAAATACAACTTCCGAACTAAATGATAATATCTACCAGACATGAACGAAAAAGGCTGGCAACAACAACGGACAATAGACAGACTCACCCAAAACACCAGTCATTTTATCAAATTGCAACAACGTTCACATTTAGAGAAAACTATACAACAGAACCTTCCTCCAAAAATAATTGCAGCCCAAGCGTATTTGGGATGCAGCAAATGTGGCCAACTCTACAGAAACAGTGAACATTGTGTGATTATTAAATATGAAAAAACGACACTTAAGCGTGTTTCTAGCACTAATTACCGGGTCTCTTTCTGATGTCTTCTCATTGCCCCCACAATTGATTTGATGAAACTGCTCTCAATGAGATCCCACTCACGCTATACTGTTGTATGTGGTGCACCCCCTGTTTGAGGTGTTCCAGCGACAGAAATATGTTCGCTGTTGCTGGGTGCTAGGTCAACAAAATTTGGAACACTTTACTAATAAACCATAACTAAGCGAGCACACATTCACTCATTTAAGTGGCTAATGTATTTCAGTAGCTTTCTTGTGTAGGGCGTTTTACTGCCTTAATGCTGCTTCAACATGCTCTTGGGAAGGCTGAAGGGTGTTGAGTGACAGAGAGAAAAGGAGATGAGGATAAAGGGAAGAGGATATTGGAAGAAAAAAGGGGAGTGACTGTGACATGCAAAAGAAACTAGAGCTGGCTGTGTGTGGGTCCCATGACAAGCCCCAGTCTCTGACCAGGATCATTCTCCTAAAGATGTAATATCTGACACAGGACACAATGTCATATCTGCGGCTGGGTACACGGTACAGAAAAATCAACAGGCCTGACAAAGACCTGAGTGAGGCATCAGTTTGAGAACGCCCAGACTATGGGCAGGGAAATAAATGTCATGCAGGCGCCCTTAAAACTGGAATTGGAGTAGACTCATTTAAGCAGAACTCCAAAATTGCTGCCTTAACAGGTGGCCTATAGGATCAGAGAAAAACTAGCACACAGCTGAGAAGAATTCAGAGCTTTGACAGTGGGCTATATCTTTAAAGAGATTTCAAATCGACATGCTGCCTAAGTCTGGATCTCAACTGGTTAGTGCAGACAGCACCCAGATATTTACTTGGCTTTAGGGTGAGCCTGTCTCTTAGAAGGCTGGTTCTGAACCTTTTTAGCTGGGGTGCATCTGGAGGATTGCCATTGTGCAAAGGTGTAAAAGCCCTGACCTTTTTGTTAATTAAATAGAACTATGTGGATAATTCCATCTGCTTACTAGACTCCCCTCCCTTAAGCTCCTTGCCAAAGCATAGTCACGCATGTGACCTGCTGCATCAGTCTCCTGATCTGCAGCACCTCCTCTCAAGTGGCACAGAGCAGGTTCAAGGGTCACAGGTGCTTTTTTGATGGCTGCTGTGACTATCAAGGAAGTGCAGTGCAGTGCAGCGGCTGCATTTAAAATCTGCACTTCTGTTCCAAAACCACGTGATTTTAATGCACTATCATCCTCGTGGCAATTTAATCTTAAAACATAGGGCACACCTGGGGTAAGGGTAGGCAAAACCTTCACCCGCAAAGTAAAAAGTGTGGCATTTGCGCTGGAATCTGCTTTCACCAGTTCCGAAAAATCAGCATTACAGTTTCACCACCACTAAAATTGTGCCAGGTCTTGTGTGGTTTCATGTGAAGCTTAGCATTTCATTTCTATGTTGGTTTCATGTAGTGAGACGAGAAATTGCGCACAGGTCTTTTTTCGGTCCGTGCTAGTTTCATGCAGCGACACAAGAACTGTGTGCACACTTTTTTGAACGGTGCTGGTTTTGTGCAGTGCCACAATAAACTTTGAATGGGGTTTTAATTCATGCTATGTTGACGCAGTGACACGAGAAGCTTCATGCAGCTCTTATGCAATTCATGATTGTTTCACGCAGTGCCCGGAGAAACTTTGTGTGGTTCTTTTAGTATCCGTGCTAATTTCATGCAGGAATACAAGAAACTTTGTGTGGGTCTTTTTTCGATCTGTACAAGTTTCACACTGCAGAACGAGAAACTTTGCAAAGGTTTTCTCGATCCACGCTAGGTCCACACAGCAGCAAAAGAAGCGTTGCACAGTTTTTGTTTTGATTCGTACTAGGTTTGTGCAGTGGCACAGGAAGTTTGCACTGCTCTTTTTGATTTGTGTGGAGTTCACACAATGGCACAAGAAAACTCACGCATCTCTTTTCAGCTCACACAGTGGCATGAGAAACTTTTCACCACTCTTTTCGAAGTGCAGTTTGTCAGATCAGCAGGTTGGGACGAAGTGAAATGAAATCAGACAGATTTTTCTTCCACGGCTGGCGCAGCGAAATCTAAAAATTTCACCAAGCCCTAGTTTTGGGTATGATAGCTGCTAGCTCATATACTTATAAAAGTTACAGCTAATCTATATCATACACATGTCAACACTGTGGGCCAAGGCCACCCACAGACAGGCTGTGTGTATTTTCCTTAGACTGGGTGTCTCTGCTGCACCCAGCAGGAGAATAGCCAGTGGGAGATGGTTCTCTTTGATAATTTGTAAGGTCAAATAACACCTCCCGCCAGCCCAGTAAGCGCTCAGCAGTAGCAACCTCAGAATCAGACTTCTCAGGGCATATTTAAACAAAAGTACTTATCTCACACCACGTTGTTGCAATCCAAGGTGCCTTTGATGTTATGGACTTGAGGAGGGGGAAGATTTAGTGTTTCCAGAGGGAGCACAGCATATTTGGTGATGGATTCCAGCATCTTGATTTTATCTGTATCTCTCCTTCCTTCTTATCTCCTACACCTCCTTTAGCACAAAACACATGTGTACAACGCAGCTAAGCAAAGATCACTTGTCAAACGGACAGGGATTAATGCAGGCTTGTATTCCTCCAATATTGTTGCCTATAAAAAAGGAGGGCTCTAAAAACTTCTTTGATTCCCCTTTGGACCATCCAGAACTTAAGGAAGAATTTATTTTGACCTAATTGGGGAGAGTTGATCTGTCATAGCCATCAGCAATAGAGGTGAGGAAGGAGAGCTCCAAGTCAGAGGCAGGCACTAATCTCAGGACACATTGGGAGTGGCCCTTGATGAGGACCAAGGCCTACCACTCTGCTTTCAATTTGCCTTAGGCTGTGACAGCACAGCTGAAACAACCAGCTCCTCTCTGCAGACGAATTAAAACCAACACCTCTTTGAACTTTGCATCGGACCACCGGGATCACTGCTTGGAACTGTTGGGCCTCAACTTGAATGATGGAGCATCGTGTCACTCGTCAACCCATACTAGGAGGTTCCAACCCAAATTTCAATCCAAGCCTTATGAGCCGCACCCAAACCAGGATCTAGCTGCATCTATGGCATATGTAAGCCTGGTTCCACGCTATCGCACAGCCGAACATTGTAATCAGGTACTTTGAAGTAACCCTATCCCCCTGGTCCATTGTTTGGGGCCCTAAAGACTGGTTACATTCCTTTTTTACCCTTTTCCTGCAAGACATATCAATGCTTAACTCCTGGTTGCATTCCTTGCTTGTTTTCCTTCCTGCCAAGTATCTAGAGTGTTTACAGGGGTGAGGTTTTTTAGTGTTTTTGAACATTCAGTGTAAAACTGATTTGTGTAATTAAAGTATATATTTTATAGGTTGAGCATTCTTTTTTATTTTAGAACTGTGTACTATTTCTGCTTGGTTTGCTACTGGCTCACATTCACACTCTTTCTGAGAGTATAGACCCTGTTACCATAAAAGGCCAAAGAGGTATACCTCTTAGCTGTGCCTGTTATTCCTTTATAGTCCAGATCAACATTGGTTTGTAGAGGTCCCTGGGGCTGATTAGGCAGTTTAGCCACTACTCACCCACATACTACTACAAAGCAGAAGTAATGTTGCAACAAGGAGGGAAGTCCAAGTCTCACAAGCCCTAGTTATGCAAATGTGTGATTTTTAAATGTTTTGTTTCTGAAGCGGGCAGCAGATTGAGAGGGAAGAGGGAGGGTAGTTAACACACAGAGAGACGCAGCCCTAAATAAACACAAGAGCAGCCCCTGAGCTGGTCAGTCTGCACCTGCAATCAGCAGTGCACTCTAAAAGGGGGAGAGACTGGGATAGTGCTCAAAGTACACTAGTAACAGGGGTCGTAGACACAAGGATATCTAGCAGAGGAGGTGAGAGAGTGAACAACTCTGCAGGTTTCATGAAATAACACTACCCTAGCATGGACAAACGAGGTAAGTAAAACACTGCATGGTCTGAATATGAAAATTCGCTCAGGAATATCCATCAGAAGACCTGATTGGAACTCATTTTCTAATGGAATACTCATTGATGTGTATTTGTTGTGCAAAAACACAGAATGAAACTAAATGTGTTTTGCCCACAAGCATTTATTTGATCAAGCCTTATCTTAGAAAAAAATCTGCCTAAGGGGTCCTACAATGTCACGGTTAGCTTACAATGCAAGCTGAGGTTACCGTTTCCGCCACCCGATCTCTTGAGTCACACAGGACTCCATGGGAATGGGAACACTGTAGCACCAGCACCATTGTGCATGGTGCCTGTGCTTCAGTGAATTTACTGCTGGTAGTGACCTCAGCTATCGGCTGGTCAGGCCTGCCAGTGGTTCATAGCCCCTATGACAAACACAGAATGGACCGGTCCAAAAAAGGTACTGGTAACGTTGTTACCGCCCCTTATTTCCGGAATGGCTCACTTGTAATTAGGGACATTGGGCCTCATTACACGGTAGGGGGTAAGGGTTTACCGGTACCTGTAAACCCTTACCGACTTACTACAAGGTCCCTTTGCGGGTTGGGGAATTTAACGCCTGCTTTTTGCCAGCGGTAAAAACCAACCCGCAAAGGGACCAGGGAGCTAATTACGGTACCACAATTTGCGGTACCATAATTAGTGCCTTCCCCATTCCCATAGAGCCCTATGGGGGAAAAATGGGAATGGGGAAGGGCAATGGTGGAAGGGGGAATTACCGCCCCGCCAACCTTGGAATAGGGCGGTAATTCCCCTTTCCACCAAGGCGGTGCGGTATTTTACCAGCATGAACCATGGCGCTAATAGCGCCATGGTTCACCGCCATCCATGTAATGAGGCCCATTGTCTTGATTTCACATTACAAACATGGGGCCAGAAATCCCAGAATGCAAAGGAAAAGCAAGTGTTGGATACCTTTTCACGCCTGGCATTGGGCATTTTCAGATATCATCAAAAATAAATGAACACTTATGCACAAAAACACATACACACACACACACACACCAACTGCTTTCATGTTCAGATGCAGTTTGTACATAATAATGCAATTGAAGAAGTGCAGCATATTAATAGCCTGTAAAAATAAGGTCACATATCTGAAATGTTAGATGTGTTTTCTTCCACTGAAAACATATTTCACATTCGATTCCAGTAAATGTTATATATTGTATTTTATGTTAACATTATTACAAAAACATAAATGTAGCAGAAATATTCTGAATACGAAATACAAGACTTTGAAAATAAAGTTGGAAAGCTTTTCACTCTTCCCAATATGGTTGCATGGTGACTGCATGTATTATTAGAATAATACCTTCTACATTTGCATATTTGTCTGATTTCCCCTTGGAAACAATGAGATTTAATTTTGGTTGTCTACTCTCTATAATTGAATGAGGTGTATGTGATGTAGAAAACAAGAAGCCACTTTACACATAAAACATTGCTTCTCATCATTTGTACTTGGTAAATAGTTAATCTAATGTAAGTGAAATATATGTGTTCCTTTTTAACTATATAATATTTCTACTGTTCAGGAGTGATTAGGAGAATATACTTCATGCTACGAAAATGCACTAATTTTACACAAATGTCTACAGTGCATAAACTTAATAGTGGGGAAGTACACACGTGCATACATGCCCTGATGCAATGTACATTTACAGTGAAGTACGTTGTTCCCTCGTGCACACACCAGTGCAAATGTCCACTATATCAGTGGAAGGTTTATACAAGAAAGGTCCTAATGTTTACTTGGACCAATTTCAAAGTTTCTTTTTGTTGTGTTTGAGTGAATTCACTTGATTACAGGCGATATTTGTCACTCATATTTCGAAAAGACAATTACCTTGCATTGTTATTGGGAGGGAAACATGTCTACACAAAAGCAAACCTGGGAAACGCCATAAAAAAGTGGGAAGAACAGTGGTGGTGAACTCCAAGCTACCAAAAAACGTTCTCCTCTGGCTGTATTCTGACTTAACAACAGATAATCATGGCATGCTATATCAATACAGATGTTGAAGGAAACATTTTGGCCAGAAGAAAACAGCACCCTATCATGAAATATTGACTACACCTCCCTATCCTTGCAATTTAGGGCAATGCTGGTATCTTTGATCTCTAAAGTTTTATTAATGAGTCTTGCAATGTTTTCGGTCGAATATCAGCATCTCATCCTAAAGGGGCACATATTTTCTCAATATCTGTATTTTTCTGCGCTCAAATATTTTCAGCTTCTTTGGAAAACAGTTCTATTGATATGAATACTTGTGTTCAAGTATAGTGACCCTAGTTAGGAAGCAATTAACACTATACAAGTAATTTTAGGTTAACAGAGATTGGTGGAAAGTTCTTGTAACTTAATTTTTTGCATACCACTGAGGTGGATTAAACATAGGAGAAGCAGTTCCTAGGTGACTCCTTGGTGTTTATAGAGGAACAGGGTCTTGACTTTCTTCCTGAAATGTATGAGCATTGCAGTACTGCTGATTGTGACCAGGATGGTTTTCGACTAGGTTGGAGTGGAGCAAGTGAAAGACTGTTTCCTGGTTATCTATGTGCCTGTAATTTTAGTCTCAAGCCTTAAAATGGTCTCTTAGCACAGATCATCCCATCTGATCCTCTGGGTTTTGTGCCTAGGCAGGCTTGTGTTCGGACAGTAGTTGCCTAAAATGTGAGATTCAATAAGAATACATTGATTGCGGGTTCATTTGATGGCATGCTTGCCATGAAAAAGAATCAAAACTCGGTCAAATACCGGTACTGTTGGTACCATAGCACTGGCTAAGCCCGGCTTCCATTTTGCATTTCAGGGGTGACATTTTATGCCAAGATTAGCTAAACTGAAAACATGTCTAGAAATGGCATTCAAATAACGAAAATACCAACAGCATGGAATAAACAAATTACATCTGCAAATACACAATTTGATTTTTGAGGGGTTTTGGGGGGATTTTGGGGGATTTTATGGCAGTTTCTACGATATACATAGCAGAAAAGATTAAAATCACTAAAACACATAATCGCACACTAGCCACAAAACCCCTGGCATCAATTAAAAAAAGTGAGGAAATGCCAGAAAAGGCACAATTAAATAAATAAAGGAAATCGATACTAGAGCATCATCACTACTAAAAATGACTTGCACATCACTAATGAAAGAGAACCATTCTTAAACGTACTGTTCATGTTGTGGATGATGACCACGTGCAGACCAGACAGTCCAACTGCTGATGTTCAGGTTAGCATCTCTGTCTAGATGCACTAACATAAAAAACAAGGCCATGTCCAGGAAATTCAGCATACAATTAAGATTAAGCCAGAGCTGAAAGCTATCGGAAAACGTTACTGAGGGAGCCATCTGCCCTCTGTCGTGCCATGTCCTGACTTAAGTAAGATGGCCTCTAGCTCTCAGTCAAGTGTTCAACCTGTGTTTTGGGGCTGACAACTGTAGGAGGATTTGTCTTATTGGGACAAATTCAGGATTTGGTGATATTTTCTTAACGTGATATTTTGGTGGTACACTGCGGGTAAATTGGCCTTACATTTAGAGATAGTTTATTATTACCCTATTTTGATGATACTAGTTAGTTTGTGTTGGTGGTAATTTAAGTGGTTTCTCACTATGTGGTATTTTCAGAATTACCTTATTTTTGTGGTATAGTGGTGAGCCTGGCTTTTTCTACTATAGCCCCATCATAAAATACATCTTTCCTCTCTATTAGAATATCTCTTGGTCACCTGTAGAGAACCCCAAAGACCTATCACAACCTTAGAGAACCCAGTGAGTTTATTCAGAATGCAACCTATTGTATGTGGCTGGTATTACTGGCTTATTTACATCCAGTAATCTATGTGTCTCATCTGACACTGCCTTCTTTTCAGCAGGCAAAGAAGGGCTCACTCACAACACCTACACACACCTTCCTACCTTGCAGGTATTTATTCACTTTTCCTTGCTTGCTATCTTAGCTACAGTGGTAAATTAACAAATGCTTTACCGCTCTGGTATGGACATCAAACCCTAGTGATTCCCCTGTGTAGAAATGATTCACAGATGCATTAATTGACACCAAAATCCCAGCATTTGTTTTTTGTAGACACCGGATTATATGACAATTATAAACAGAAATAGATCTTAACACATGATATCACAGCGTTGAGCCTACAAAATATAAAAGACAACAGAAAACAACAGGCACATTGCAAAAATACAAATTTGGTGTTCAGCATTTTTAAACATGGAGAAAAATAAACATGCAGTATTATTATTTTTCTAACTCCCTGCACTGCCTACAAATTATGTCATCGCCCATCCATTCTCTTTTCCTCACTTGGCACTAACTCACCCAGACCAGTGAAGTTCAAAGCTCTCGTTGTCAGGATCTTGTCTGCATGACCTCGCTGTTTCGCAGAAACAGTGCTAAGGACTCCACATCAAAGCCAGCAACTCAACCTCTTTGTGCTCTTTGTGTGGGGAGCTCCCAGCTATTTAAGTTTGTAGCAGCGCTCACACCCACATGGAGTCCAGCAGCATTTCTTTGGAAGCACCGTCTGTACCTCTTTCCCCGCTCGATCTGAACCCTTCCCCCTGGTTATTCCTTAAGAAAACTCCTCCTGCCTATCACCCCTAGGTCAGCCCTCTATTGACGTGGCCTATCCACCTCCAATTTCTACCAATCAGAATAAAAGAATGTGTCCTGTACCAGTCCTCGTTTTTCAAGACAATGAAGATTTCAGCTCTGCAAAGCAACTGTTTCCAATTGCCTTCCTGCCAGTGGCATATTTCTGCCCTCCACGGAAAACAATCACATGGAATACATTTCAGATTGTGCATCTCTTCATGGAAAATGAAATGGATTTCAAACCGTGCATGTAAAAATATAGAATACATTTAATTGTGCACAGAACTGCATTAATGTTAGAGGGATTGGAGTTAATATATTAGTAATGCAATTAGTACAAGTTTAATTCATGATGTATTTCTAATGCAGTTCGCACACATGAAAACCAATTTGTAAACATGTGCACCTCTTCATTTTAAAATGACAGCACACTGTGCTAAAACATTTTACTAAATGCTCTGAAAAACTGCCTGCTGGTTGTTACTGAAAACTGCTTTGCACCTATTGTGAAATGGCTGCATTTAGATATTGTATACTGCCTAATTATCAATAAAATCCCCAAATATAACCTTACATACCCTCCTTTTTCCGACAATTCTGGCTAATAAACCCATAATTGGAGGAAACTCTCTTTTGCCATTGTTGTTAGATGAATCACGGTTGAAATAATAGCATCTTAATAACATTTATATTTACATATTTCCTAACATACCATTGCTTAATCATAACAAAAGTGAAGCAGATCCCAAATAGGGCCCATCAGTCCTCACACACATGTGCATGTGCATGTATAATGAAATGTTGTACGCATATATTTCCAACCGAAGTGAGTGTCCATGTATGTTTGAATGTCTTTTTCAATCACAGTCTCTATATATGTGTGAAATAAACATTTCTCATTAGTATATATGTATGACAACAAAATAATAAAATGAAATAAATAAATAAAAAAATGACTCACGTAACTAACTAAAACAATTAAATAAAATAACATGCTTGTGGGTCTCCACTATTCCCATCTTCAGTCACTATTGGTTAAGCATAGGACAGTACTATGCTCCACCAGCAAAGCTGCAAAATTAAGTTCAACTGACTGCTGTTTCATTGGTGGCATTCACCTTCTTCAAGACCACACCTCTGAAATGTCCTGATCACCAAACTTCCATTACATCATCCCTTTAGTGGAATTCTTTCAGCCTGGTGCTTTTGGACGTCTTTCCACAGAAATCATCTCTTTTAACATCCAAGTCTATTTGTCTTCACCTCCATATTTCGGTCCAGAGACTTTCCTGGGGCTTCATCCTTTGGACTCCAGGAATCCATCATCTCTCGCGTCCTCCGGTCCTGCGATCTACAACCCCTGCCAAGATGATAATTAATCATATCTAAATCAAATAGAAAAGGAACAGATTAAGTACATAGCACATACCAATTTTACCCTTTCTACTACCTGGCCAAAAATCAAAAATGTGGCCCAAACATTATGATCCTTTATTTTCAAATACCTGCAATTAAGCTCATGTTATAGAAAAAAAGCAACATGAATATCCCACCTTATTAAACATTTCAAAAGACCTCCATGTATAATAATGTTATCACATTGTGCTAGAATAGATTGATTTGACTCAGCATGTTTCATAAACGCATAGTGTCCCACTCCTTTTTTTCTGTGTTTTTTTATTTTTAACATTGCTTTTTTTATTTATTACTATATTATTATACTACTATATTTTTTGTTTCTCATGAAATAAAACACCACCTATTTTTATTATACATGCATCATATGTTTAACTGTTATTCACTCATTCATTAACATAAAAACGTATCATGTTTTCATCAGTTATCTCCCTGCTAGCTTTCTTTCCCATGCAGTTAGTACACCTAACCCATCTTCACCTGCTCAAGTCTCTCTATTTCGTGCGTTGGATGACAGGGCTTAGTTTGATTAATGTGAACAAACATCTCTGTTGCTATTTCACCCTCTGTCTTCAAGATTTTATACACTACCAGGACACTTTATTATTTCAAAGGGACCTTGCCATGCCGCAAGAAATTTTGAGTTTTTATGTTTACCTTTCCCGAAATTAAACTTATATACCCGAGCACCTATTTTATACTCTTTCACAGATGTCTTTTATCATAGTAGGACTTTACACTATCAGCAGTTCGCTGCGCAAATGCAAATGCATGTTGTAAATGCTTTCTCTGTTCGTCCACGTACTCGTGCACAGTAGTTGCACTCACAAGTTTTTGCTAATGCGTCTTGTATAATAAATGTTGTGGCAGTACAATTTTCCTTCCTATCAATACCTCATGAGGACTGATACCTGTCGCTTTAGCAGGGGTCGACCTAATGGCCATCAATAGTAAAGGTAATCGCAAATCCCCACTAGGACCTGCCTCCGCTACAAACTTCTTTAGTATTTCCACTACAGATCTATTGCAATGTTCAACATTCTCAGAAGAGGCGGGCCAATATGCGATGTGCAACTTCCTTTTTACCCCAATATCTGACACACCTTGCTCATTAAGGTGCTCGTGAAATGACTTCCTCTGTCTGACTCTATTCTTTGTGGTAACCCAAATCTTGAAAATATGTGATTTACCAGCAATGTAGCTGCTGTTTGCGCACTACAATCTGGTGCAGGAATACATTCTACCCATTTTGACATTAAACATACAACCTTCAAAAGATAATAGTTTCCCCTACTCGATCTCTTTACAGTATGTGTGCTGTATGCATGAGTGTTTGAGTATGATGGTAAAGATGTATCTGGTGGTGTGTGATTGTGCACTGGGCAGCTACAATTAGCTGGGAAGGCTAGTCTTCTGTTTGTGTGTTGCTATACTGCGGTTCAGATGACAGTAGAAAGTGAGCTAGTGGTGAGGATAAGCAGTAATAGTAAATCCAATGGTATAAAATTAAAAAAATTCTTTGTTTTGTAATACTAATATTCTAGGGGCTGTGTTATGTGGTTTGTGCTCCGAAAAACAGGGATTTGTGTGCCATTCTGCGTGCTAATCCCTGTTTAATAAATAGTAATTTGTGGACATAATGGTGCACGAATCTTTGTTTTTTTGGTGCACAAATTACATGAATCACACGTACAGTGTGTTTATATAGTGTTTTACACCAAAGTGCTGCAAATTTAACAACAACAGGATACATATAACAATTAACATTATAACAGTAACAGTGGAAGCAATTTAAAATTGCAAATCAGACCAACAAAACAGTAAGTAGAGAAATTAAACTGAAGGGGAGAAATAGAGTAGTGCAGTAGAAGTGAGAGAGAGGGAGGGGTGGGGAAGAGGAGGAGTAGGGAGACGGGTGGGGTGAAGGGTAAGAATGGAGGGTAGGGGGAGGGAGATGATTAAGGAGATAAGGCAAGGGGGAGGGGCAAGAAGGGGGAGGGGTTTCATGGTGGGGAATGGAGAAGGAGAGATATGAGGAAAGTGCAGAATGAGGAAAAGGTAGAAATAGAGCAGAGTGAGAGAGATAAGGAGTTCCAGTGCAGGGGGGCTAGGAGATGGAAGGAGTGGAAACAGAATGTGGCACAAGAGGAAGGGGGAACAGTGAGAAGAAAGTGGTCAGCAGAGCGAAGGAAGTGGGAGGGAGTGTTGAAAGATCAAGATCGTGGAGAGATTTAAAGACTAGGCAGAGAAACTAGGGTAGTATTGTACTTACTCTTTTTTTGTGGAATGAGCAGGTTTCTTTGTAGTTTTGGTAGTGGGTTGTAGGGATACAGTAAACCCCAATCCCAAGGGCGGGGGATGGCTTGGAGGCAGGGCATGGCTCAAAATGGTTGCTCAGAGTACCGTGTTATAGCAGACAGTGTGGGCAGGTGTCAATTGCATTCTTTCAGTCATTTGGGACTACAGCAGGGGAGAGGAGGACAGTAAGCACAACACATGAGGAAGCATCAGATGTGCCCCCAGGGCCTGTGCCATCCACACAGTCCGAGTGAGATACCCTGCACCAAGGACAAAGGATGTTCCACACAGTCCAGGCCTGGCAGAATTGCAGAGGGAAGAGTGTATATTCACAGAAATTCGGGTACAGCCCATTGCAGTAGTCTGCCATCGGAATCACCAGTCCCATGGAGACAGTGAGCTGCTGGGGGATGGAGACGTAAGGAAGAATCACTCTGAGGAGGAACAGCTTGCAGGTGAATTCACAGAGTCAGTCATGTGATGATAGAAGGTGAATGTTGTGTGGAAAATCATCACAGGCTGTCCGCGACCATAGGTTGGAACAAGAATAGGGCCAAGAGAGGCTGCACAGAGATTGTCATGGAAGGAGGGAGCAGGTGTGGTGATGAGGATTGCCTCTATATGAAGGACATGGTTCGTATGCAGTCTACATGACAACAAGCATGTATCAGTCCAACATGAACTGGCAGACAATCATAACACATCACCCAAGCAACATACACAAGGCCAGGACACACACGCATCACCACTCACCGCACATTGTCTCAAAATTCGGCAGGTCTCCCATGCCTTGGACCTGCTCCACTTCAATGAAATCACCAGCAATCTCCTCATGTGCAGTGAGTTCATCATCCTCTGGTGGTGTCCCACTGCCAGTTACCAGAGTAGAGGCGAACTTTGCAGCCAGCTTGTCTTTCGATTGGTGTCAGAGGTCATTCCAATGCTTAATGACATCATCTGCTGTGGGCCTCTCATGTCCCAAGGCACTTATATAGTCCGTGAGGCACTGCCAGGGAGCCCTACACTTAACAGGCGTATATTTGCTCCGTGCCGTCACCAGCATGTCCCGGCCATGAAACATCACGTAATCCGCAAGCGCGTCCAGATCCTCATTACAGACACTCTGCATTCTTGATGTGTTGGACTCTTGAGCAATGTCTGGGGTCCCAGCATGTACCGCTGGAGCACGCTTCTTCCTCTTGCGAGGTGGTGTGGTCCCTGAGTGGCGTGTGCCGCTCTGGTCAGTAGGGGCTGAAGCACAGGTGGACTGACCAATGGAATCAGGCAATGACATGATGACCGAAGGTCGACTGCAGGTATTGGCAGCTGGGTGCTGTTGCCGGGACCCTGCGCCACACATGCTTTGGTGCCAAGGTCCGGGACCAATACAGTCCTGGCTGGGTGACCCATAACTGGGGTGGTGGTAGCTGCAGCTGCCCCTGCAGCTTCCACGTGCTGGCTGCTTGTGACATCAGCTGATGACACTGCTGCTCCAAATCCACGTGTCCTGGTGACAGCAACTTGCACCACACTTGCCTTGGCCTGCCGTACACGGAAATCTGCCATTGAGTCACCCTATGCCTATTCCGGGACCACTGCAGTCTGGGCTGGCTGACCCTGAGCCTCAGCTTCCACACCCTGGCTGTGGGGACAGCAGATGGCACAGCACGTCGGGTCTGACGGGTGATGGGGATGTCAGCAGCAGCTGCAGCTCCCTGACCCACTTGGATGGTGGGGCATAGCTATCCCTGCATGGTCCTGGACACCTTGCCCACCTTGTCCACTTTGGCCACCCGTGCCAGCCTGGCCACCTCACCCACCGCGGCCACCTCTGGGAGGTCACCCAGCTTTGCCTCCCTTACCACTTGTTGGCTCACCGTCATGGCACTGATGTACTAGCGCAATGGGGGGTGCAGACAACAATTATCCTGGGCAATTGGAGTGAGGGGGCAGGGTATTTGATGGAAAATGTACCACTGTGATCCAGCAAGGCTGTATGTGACCCTGGGGGAAAAAATAACGCATCATGCAATGCTCAGGCACCCCAAAACAAAAACAAATATACACATGTGACCCCTTGGTGGCCCAAGTGTGATGAAAAAACATCCTGCAGTATGCTGTGGCACCCAGAAACACAATAAATGCGTACTCATGGAACACATATGCTACTATGACCTCGATAATGGGTTACATGACACACAGGGGCAACCTTAGTGGGGGAAATGTATGCGCGACTCACCGTCTGCCTGGAAAAGTGAAGAAAAACAAATGCACCTTTGCATGTAGGCAACTCCCCCGCCAAAACAAGAAGTACAAGAAGTACGCACTGCCACATTAGTGAACAATTCATGTGTGAACCCACAAAAATATGAATCTCACGCGTCGGTCTCCACAAAAAGCACATACATTGCACTGTTGCCCTACAAGGACCTTTAACCCGTACCAAACGGCTACCCCCAATTTAGGGCCTTTCCTCTGATTACACGCTAACACGCTGTTTCCACACGTGCAGAGTCACTCTGTGTCCGCCATGCAAAAGAACATGGAAGACTCCATGCTCCTTCCCACAAGGCCATTTAGGTGCCTCCAACTGCCCTGAGCTGCCTCCTAGAGCCATCTGCTGCTCCCAGCCCACTCTGTGTGCCTGCTGCCCATGTGCCCAGCATTTTAGTGTCTGCTCTGAAGCCATTGCCAGTGATTCTGTTGCTGTGACCGCCTCTGCTGATCCTGAAGACTCCTGACTGCCATTCCATCACTCCACAGCCCAGCCCCAGGACCACCTGCCCACCCACACCTGCCTCAGTGGTTGCCATGTCTGACCCATCTCCATCTGAGGCAAGTGGCAACCCCCCAGCAGAAAAGCAGAGGGCTGTCAGCTTCTCTTCCACAGAAGTTGGCATCCTGCTGGAGCAAGTCCTGGGGCATTATGATGCCCTCTTCCCTGGACCATCGCGACTCAACAAGGAAGGATGGAGTAAGATCTGGGTGGACATCGTGGGTGCCACCAATGCGGAGAGGGTTGCACCCTGGGACTACCGACATGTCTGTAAGCTCTGGGAAGACTTCAGGTCCAGGACCCTCAACAAGGCCCAGTGCCTCCTCAAGGCTGGTGATGATCGAGCGAGGCACCGGGGCCAGTTCACCAATGATGATATGTAGGTCCTGGAGCGCATTGACCCAGTGCTGTACGCCCAGGTCTTAGATTTGATGCTCCGCCTTGAGTCGACTGGTAAGTGTTCTTGTCCACATGTTGACATGTGGCTGGAGTGTGCACCTTGGCCTCATGTTTGGTATGCCTCCTGTACAGATGTCTGTGTGCATGTCCCTGACAGTGCTGCATGTGAATCCATTCAAGCGTCACCCACATCAATGGTGTCTGTGTTTCAATGCGTGATGCGCACCGGCATGTAACGAGGTGCACATGTTTGCATCCCTGTGTCTGCACTGGGGCATGTGAGAGGTGTGACACATGGGTGCTTATGTCACCATCATGGACATGCATGGTGTACATGTACATGTGTCTGAGTAGTGAGTGTGTGACTGGCCAACCCCATGGACACATGACACTTGAGTATCTCAATAACTGATTGAATCATGTGGCCCAGGTGCCTGATGCATGACTGTCAGGTGATGTGTGTGTATGTGTTGTGCATGTACCATGAATGATGTGAGGTTCAGCCCTCTTCTGATGTGCCTGCAGTGCCTTGTACATGGATGTGAATGTTTGTTACATGTGGCATGCATGTTTCTACATGTGTGTTGCTTGCACTGTTGGGGAGAGTGATGATGGTTGTGACGTTTGACAGTGCCGCTCATGTGCATTTGCTTTGTGACAAGCAGACATCTGTTTGGTACACTGATGCTTGTGTTCAATGTCTTCCTATCCACAGCGATGACAGAGGAAGAGGGTAGAGTTGACGCTGTGGAGCACCACAGCTGGGATGCCTCCACCAGGCAGAGACGCAGGGCCCAGTCATCCTCCCAGGTACCAACATCTTTCGGAAGCGAGGAGACTGGTGTCACGTCCGCAACAATGGCCGCAGCTGCTGACGGAAAGCCCAAGTTGGTGGTGGACGAGGAGGAGGCCATATCAGCCCAGCACATGGGGCCCGGCGGGGGTGATGCGGTAGGTGTGACTGGTGCAGTCCAGGATCAGGGGCCGGAGACAGTGCAGGTCACCGTGGAGGGACCTGTGACTGATCTTGTCCCTGACTATGCGACTGCATCAATATGCACCTGTGGGCATGCCTCAGGCCAGACCTGTCCACAGGTAGCAGATGCATCCACAGAAACGGATCTCCCACTACCTGCGGATATAGCAATTTGTGACAGGTTTGAGCCGATGCTAGCCGGTATTGCTAGGCGTACAGGCGTCATTCATGATGATGTGCAGGCTTCCAATCAGGAGCTTGCACATCATCACGATGAGGTCTGTCGCCTCATGGCTAGCTCAACTCATAGTCACACATTTCTGATGTGTGCTGTCCATTGCTGTGATCCCCTCCTCCTCTTTCTCCACTGTGCGCCAGTCGTCCTCCCTGCCGTCTTCTGGCTAAAATACCACCAGGGCCCCCTGTGTACCGGTCCCGACTACAGCGGCCAGTCTGGTGGAGACCACATCCCTGCCACAGTTGGGAGTGGAAGGAGGATCAGCAGAGGTGGTCACCGCAGCAACAGGACTAATGGCAATGGAGGTAGAGCAAGCACCAAGGGCCGCAGGGCACGTGCACGACATCCCTGGGGGTTGTGTTAGGGAGAATTATCAAGAATGTGCTATTTTCCCTTACCCTTTGAGACCCCTCAGCAACTTTGCTGGATTTCTAGGATTTGATTTTTTACTTGGAAAGAGTGTGAGACTTTTTTCCCACTCTTTCATGTATTTCGATGTGTGTTTTATTTTTGTGTTCTTTGGTTATGGAGTTTTAAAACAACTCTATAGGCATAATCTTTTTTCTGTGTGTTCAGAGCACCTTCAGTGCAGTGGCACAGGGATGTTTTTCAGACTTCCCAAGGTTAAAATACCTTCTCTGGGACTGACCACTACTGTCTCCCAGAGCATGTAAAGTTAAATTGACTTTGCTAGTCTCTTTAAATTTACTGACACAGCACACCCTATGTTCCAAGTGCTGGAGGGATTGCATAGCTTCCCCGAGTCAAAACACTAAAGTAACAGTCAATTGTTACCCTTTCCTACTTTAAATGGTTGGTGGCAGTGGTTTAGATCAAACTACCATGATGTTTCCCGACCGCGAACAGCGGTAGCTAAAAATCGGGTCAGCCATGTTTTTCAATATGGCGCCCCAGACCTATCTGTAAAAACAGACTCCGGTCAACTTTTTTCACCATTTCTTTTAGGAAAGGTCCTTCTTGTGTTTGTCTCTGTGTGCCAAAGCAGGTTTGGTCCCTTTGTTTGTTGGTCTTTGGCGGGATCAGTGCTGAAGCCCTCCGCTGGCAACTGGGTGTTTGGGATGGACAGGATGTGAGGGAGGTGCCCAAAACTCCCTGTGCTTAGTCTCCTACGAGACCTGAATGCACTCTGGCATGATTGGCGAGCTGGCTTTCCCGCAAGGACAGCCACCCTGCTGTGTGAGTGACAGCCAGGCTGGAATGAATGGGGGAAAACTGTTTAAAAGCAGGTTTCTGGGACTTGGAAAGCAGAGTCGACCACTGGAACCAAAGAACTGAAGACGAGCAAAAGGAAGAGGACTGCTGCAACTGTTGGATGACTGGTGAAGCCCTGCTGCAGGTCCGAATTGCCTGAAACTCCATCGACAGAGAAGCCCTTCAAGGTTAACTTCTTCCCTTGAGTTTGGTGGGAACAACCAACTCGTAAGCCACCTGGACACCGTCCCCATCTGGTTGAATTTTCATCAGAGTGCTGTTGAAAACCGGATAGCCAGGGGGAACAAAACCAGTTTGTTGACTTTAACACACTCACACCTTGAACTGACGTCTTGCTAAAGCTTTTGGCCTCATCCCTGGGCAGTGCAGGAACCTCCCGACGTCCTCCTCCTTGTCCACACGAATGAAGCTCAGGAACAGCGAGATATGCTCGAACTGCCAGGCACAACTGCCTCAGCTACAGCTCTTCTTCAATATAAAGGTACTGTGCAAATGCGGTCTGGAAATCTTTTCAGCCATCACAAAAGTTTGTGGAAACTTTCTCAACTTCGAAGGCTTGTCCTTCTGTAAACATTCGTCAAACTTTTTGCCTAGCCAAATTCTTCTAAACTCCATGGCAAAGACCGTTTACCACCAGAACTGTGCTATCCTATACAAAGACTCTGAACCATTGACTTTGGCCCAGGCCTATGAACTGAATTGCTGTTTGCAGTTTACTGAAATCCTTTGCCCTGCCTATGCAAGTATTTGTGCTGTCTATTCTTATTATCCTGCCTTTTTACCCCTTTCTAAAGAATCTGAGGTGCCATTTTGCTCCCACTTCAGGGGAGCTGAACTTGTTCATTTACTTACTGATTGTGTAATTGTGGTTTATTTGTGTGTGATATTGAGCTGCTATTGCTAGTGTAATGTTTTTAAACTGACAGTGTAAATAAATGTATATTCTTTTACCAAGAAACCTTGAGTAATTGTTTGTTTGAATCACTGTAATTGTTGGTCCTTTGTGTAACTTATTCTACGGCTCACTTTACTCTTGAGAGAAGTCTGGCTGCTCAGCCATCGCTACCACTTTACTGTGTAGAACTGGCTTCTACCAAAGGTGAAATTGTACTTACACTTGTAGTCTTATTTGTGTGTAGTGTTCCCAAAGGGTACTGCACATGATTCTGCCAAACAAATTGTCATCATCCCAGAGGCTGTCCCGGAGGCGCAGGCACCAGGCTTTTCGGCAGTGGCAGCAGGCTCGACGTGGGAGGTGACAGGACTCGGGGCCGTCAACATCAGGGGGGTAGGTATCAGCCATCGGGCAGGAGGGAAACGTGGACCTTGACACAAGGATGTCTTCCCTGTTGCAGTGAATAGGCTAGAAAATCGGAGCAGAGGAGCAGCGGGCACAGGGAGCACGAATCACCATCATCAGGGTGGAGAACACTCTGCGTCGGGCGGATAGGCGGGCTGAGTTTCTCGAGGAGTCTCGCAGGGAGTTTGAGAAGAGCACGTTGGAGTGCCTGCAGATCCTCGAGGGGAGAGCAGAGGTCCGCCTCAGGGAAATAGACGCAGAGTTCGATGATGCCCTGGCCGAAACTCTTTGGGGAAATGGTGAGTCGTAGGGCTAGACTGCTGCCTTTGTAAATAGTTAATTAGGGTTAGGTTTCCTTTTATTGTTTTAATTTGGAGTTCATGGACTTTGCTCCGTAACTTGCAAATAGTTCTTTCTACATGTGTTTAATTCGGATTTGGATTTATGTTTTGGGATAATGGACCCTGTACCTGTAGCTTTTTATATAGTTGGAGCAAAACTTTTTTGGGATGTTTTTATTCACCATGGACATTTTTTTTTTTAATTATTTCAGTTTAAAATTTGAGAGGCATCATTGGACATGGACCACTTCTTTGTGTTTTCCATTTTTTTCCTTCAATTTTGTTTTTTCCATTTCATTTTCATTTGGATTACATTCATGTTGATTTTACTGGTTGTCTTTTATGTTAATACATTTTTATACCTTGCAATCAAAGTGGTGTCTGCTCTGAATGGTTTGGTGGATGTCACACTCTTCCTTGGCTCAGTTACGTGGCCCTGCTGTTGAGCTATGCTGTGCAAACATGCATGTGTGAATTTGTGATTGCCATGCCATGGGGCATGTACTGGGGAGTACAACCAATAGATGGGTGTTGTGGTGCACTGTGGGGGTGGGGGGCAGCGTGTGGTGGCATTTTAGTGGACATATGCTACACGATTGCATATTGGGCCAATGTGTTGGAGGGGTGGGGGGACATAAGTCAGGGCCTGCCTGCATTTTGCCGTCACTGGTGGGGGTGGCCGGACATGAGTTGGGGCCTGCCAGCAGGTTGCCATCACTGGTGGAGGTCGAGAGGACATGAGTGGGGGCATGCCAGCAAGTTGCCATCACTGGTGTGGGTGGGGGGACATGAGTTGGGGCCTGCCTGCAGGTTGCCGTCACTGGTGGGTGGTGGGGGCAACATGAGTCGGGGCCTGCCTGCATTTTGCCGTCACTGGTGGAGGTGGGGGGGACATGAGCCTGGGCCTACCTGCAGGTTGCTGTCACTGGTGGAGTTGGGGGAAACATGAGTTGGGTCCTGCCTGAAGGTTGCCGTCACTGGTGGGGGTGGGAGGACATGAGTCGGGGCCTACCAGCGCGGTATGGTCATGGGTGATGGGGGGTCCCTTGTGGTGTGTGGCGACCTGTGGGGTATGGTCACAGGTGGTGGGGGGGTCCCTTGTGATGTGGGTGGCCTGTGGGGTATGGTCACAGGTGGTGCGGGTTCCCTTGTGGTTTGGGCTGCCTGCGGGGTATGGTCACAGGTGGTGGGGGGTCCCTTGTGGTGTGGGCTGCCTGCGGGGTATGGTCATGGGTGGTGGGGTGGTCCCTTGTGGTGTGGGCTGCCTGCAGCGTATGTCCAAGGCTGATGGGGGGTCCCTTGTGGTGTGGGCTGCCTGCAGGGTATGGTCACGGGTGGGCTGCCTGCAGGGTATGCTCACGGGTGGTGGGGGGGTCCCTTGTGGTGTGGGCTACCTTTGGGGTATGGTCACAGGTGGTGGGGGGTCCCTTGTGGTGTGGGCTGCCTGTGGGGTATGGCCACGGGTGATAGGGGTCCCTTGTGGTTTGGGCTGCCTGCGGGGTTTGGTCACAGGTTGGCTGCCTGTGGGGTATTGTCATGGGTGGTGGGGGATCCCTCATGGTGTGGGCCGCCTGCGGGTATGGTCACAGGTAATGGGGGTCCCTTGTGGTGTGGGCTGCCTGCAGGGGATGGTCACAGGTGGGCTGCCTGTGGGGTATGTTCATGGATGGTGGGGGGTCCCTTGTGGTGTGGGCTGCCTGCGGGGTATGGTCACTGGTGATGGGGTGATCCCTTATGGTGTGGGCTGCCTGCGGGGTGTGTTCTTGGCTGATGGCTGCACGCGCAGCCCTTTCCATGTGATTTGGCTGGACTAGCGGGGTATGTGATTTTGCAGGGGTACGCACAGACCATTACACGTAATTTGGCTGGCAGGAGCGGGTAACGCGATTTCACGGAGGTGTGCGTGCTCATTAACATGCAGTTTGCCTGGCGCGAGTGTGGTATGTGATTTTGCAGGGGTACGGGCGGACCATTACACGTGATTTGGCTGGCGGGAGTGGGTTATGCAATTTCACGGAGGTGCAGATGGGGCACGCAATTTGGCTGGCGCAAGCATGTTGCGTGATTTCACAGGTGTACTTGTGGCCTTTTCCATGCATTTTGGCTAGCACGAGCGGGGTACGTGATTTCGCGGGGGGTACGCACAAACCTTTACATCTGATTTGGCTGGCGCAAGCAGGGTATGCGGTTTCGCGGGGGGTACGCACAGCCTTTTCCACGCGTTTTGGCTGGCATAAACGGGGTACGTGATTTTGCGGGGGGTACGTGTGGCCCTTTCTACACGTTTTGGCTGGCGCGAGCGGGGTATGCGATTTTGCGGGGGTACGCGCAAACCTTTACAGGTGATTTGGCTGGTGTAAGCGGGGAACGCTCCGATTTGTCCACACAGTTATGATGGAGGGGGGCTGTATGCTATCCCATGGATGGTGCTGAGCCTTGCTCCATATTGGCTAATTCACTGGCTTTTTCCTGTGCATGGGGCGGTTTTGGGGACGTTACTGGCGCTGCTTGCTGTTCATTGTGTCACAGCTACTGATGCATCTGGAAATCCATGAATACGCCTGCCGCATAATTGCTGGTTTGTACTGCTTCTGCACTGGATTCTATTAATCGGGCCCTATATGGCTTTTTGGTCAGTTTTTCTGCTGTAAAATGCACCATTTCAACCCCATATTTGAAAACCAATTCTTGGGGGGTTGTAACGGTTTATCATTAAGCCACCCTCAACACAGGGAGTTCCTTCCCTCCCCACTAACACAATTATGCAACAAACTGTTTAACAAATAATTGTTTTAGCTCTATCACAGACACATAGCATGCCAATTGGATCCCTCACCCCTGAGCTAATAATGAGCCAAGAACTAGGCCGCTGTATAGGAAATATATTGGTATTAATTTAAATTAAAAGTAATAGAAATTAGCAAAAAAACGTTATCCATGGCACAGCAAAATCAACTTTTCTCAACATAAATAAATCACAGAAGTGAGTTAAAAAGACACAATCGCAAATATTCACTTTCTGTAAATTTCACTTCACAAAATAATTACACTGATGAATAACAAAGGAACTTATGTAGCGTTGTGTGATTTTGATTTTCCTGCAGGCTTAAAAGGCCACTAGTAGAATTTCAAGATTGGTAATGATGATTTTGCAGACATATTTGGCATAAAATAAACACAAAATAATGTATAGCTTTGTTTTTCAGACCCGCCCCTTACTTTGGTCTAGGTTGGGGAAGCTGGATAAAAAGGTTGGACTGATTTAAGAATAAAAACACCCCTCTTCCTTAAAGAAGTCGGGGTCAGCTCTACAACAAGGATTACCCAAATAATGTATATGCTATAGTTTTCAGCACACACAGGGAAGTGAGCTTTATTAATTTCAAATTTCAACAAAATTCACCCTGTAGTGTTCTGCGAAATCTGGAATTAATTAAATTAATATATTTGGTTGAATAGGCTAAGGATCCCCACACTTTACCCCTGCCCCCACCCCCCACCAACTATAAAGGGAAAGGATTCAAGGCAAGCAGACTCCCCACATTTTGGTTTCAAAGAGCTCAGTTCTAATTGCATAGCAAGCCTCTGTTTAAGGTAAAGAAGGCCAGCTGCATCTCAGAACACTCTGGAAAGATAGGGCAGGGGTCTGGTCACTCCACTCTCAAAGATGGCCTCTCCAGCAAATGACCCAGCCAGCTTTGAGGCCTTCCTAGTGATAGACAGCTCTACCCAGATGCACTCCCAGTAATCTCTTCTGGTGTCTCCTTACTGCTGTCAGGTGGTCAATGTCAGCAAAAACAAAGAGGTGATGGCTGGAAGGTTTAGAATTAATCTTAACCACTGGCAACGCTCTGGGCAACCCTCCAGACCACCGTTCTTCGCCTGCCAAGCCATTACAGAAGGGAAAGACCATATGCAAATCAGGCTTGGCCCCACCCCAAAAGGGGCAGTCCAGCCCGAACTGCTAGGCCACATCCCCTCTGCACGAGACCACAAGCATCCCCAAACATGTTTCGCCCTTGTTGGGGCTCATCAGTGAGGAGTAGCTTGGGTCTCTAGGCCCAGCAGGCACGGGACCCACGTCTGGGCATACCCGTCCCACTCGGGGTGACATAGCAAAAACAAAGAGGTGATGGCTGGAAGGTTTAGAATTAATCTTAACCACTGGCAACGCTCTGGGCAACCCTCCAGACCACCGTTCTTCGCCTGCCAAGCCATTACAGAAGGGAAAGACCATATGCAAATCAGGCTTGGCCCCACCCCAAAAGGGGCAGTCCAGCCCGAACTGCTAGGCCACATCCCCTCTGCACGAGACCACAAGCATCCCCAAACATGTTTCGCCCTTGTTGGGGCTCATCAGTGAGGAGTAGCTTGGGTCTCTAGGCCCAGCAGGCACGGGACCCACGTCTGGGCATACCCGTCCCACTCGGGGTGACATAGCAAAAACAAAGAGGTGATGGCTGGAAGGTTTAGAATTAATCTTAACCACTGGCAACGCTCTGGGCAACCCTCCAGACCACCGTTCTTCGCCTGCCAAGCCATTACAGAAGGGAAAGACCATATGCAAATCAGGCTTGGCCCCACCCCAAAAGGGGCAGTCCAGCCCGAACTGCTAGGCCACATCCCCTCTGCACGAGACCACAAGCATCCCCAAACATGTTTCGCCCTTGTTGGGGCTCATCAGTGAGGAGTAGCTTGGGTCTCTAGGCCCAGCAGGCACGGGACCCACGTCTGGGCATACCCGTCCCACTCGGGGTGACATAGCAAAAACAAAGAGGTGATGGCTGGAAGGTTTAGAATTAATCTTAACCACTGGCAACGCTCTGGGCAACCCTCCAGACCACCGTTCTTCGCCTGCCAAGCCATTACAGAAGGGAAAGACCATATGCAAATCAGGCTTGGCCCCACCCCAAAAGGGGCAGTCCAGCCCGAACTGCTAGGCCACATCCCCTCTGCACGAGACCACAAGCATCCCCAAACATGTTTCGCCCTTGTTGGGGCTCATCAGTGAGGAGTAGCTTGGGTCTCTAGGCCCAGCAGGCACGGGACCCACGTCTGGGCATACCCGTCCCACTCGGGGTGACATAGCAAAAACAAAGAGGTGATGGCTGGAAGGTTTAGAATTAATCTTAACCACTGGCAACGCTCTGGGCAACCCTCCAGACCACCGTTCTTCGCCTGCCAAGCCATTACAGAAGGGAAAGACCATATGCAAATCAGGCTTGGCCCCACCCCAAAAGGGGCAGTCCAGCCCGAACTGCTAGGCCACATCCCCTCTGCACGAGACCACAAGCATCCCCAAACATGTTTCGCCCTTGTTGGGGCTCATCAGTGAGGAGTAGCTTGGGTCTCTAGGCCCAGCAGGCACGGGACCCACGTCTGGGCATACCCGTCCCACTCGGGGTGACATAGCAAAAACAAAGAGGTGATGGCTGGAAGGTTTAGAATTAATCTTAACCACTGGCAACGCTCTGGGCAACCCTCCAGACCACCGTTCTTCGCCTGCCAAGCCATTACAGAAGGGAAAGACCATATGCAAATCAGGCTTGGCCCCACCCCAAAAGGGGCAGTCCAGCCCGAACTGCTAGGCCACATCCCCTCTGCACGAGACCACAAGCATCCCCAAACATGTTTCGCCCTTGTTGGGGCTCATCAGTGAGGAGTAGCTTGGGTCTCTAGGCCCAGCAGGCACGGGACCCACGTCTGGGCATACCCGTCCCACTCGGGGTGACATAGCAAAAACAAAGAGGTGATGGCTGGAAGGTTTAGAATTAATCTTAACCACTGGCAACGCTCTGGGCAACCCTCCAGACCACCGTTCTTCGCCTGCCAAGCCATTACAGAAGGGAAAGACCATATGCAAATCAGGCTTGGCCCCACCCCAAAAGGGGCAGTCCAGCCCGAACTGCTAGGCCACATCCCCTCTGCACGAGACCACAAGCATCCCCAAACATGTTTCGCCCTTGTTGGGGCTCATCAGTGAGGAGTAGCTTGGGTCTCTAGGCCCAGCAGGCACGGGACCCACGTCTGGGCATACCCGTCCCACTCGGGGTGACATAGCAAAAACAAAGAGGTGATGGCTGGAAGGTTTAGAATTAATCTTAACCACTGGCAACGCTCTGGGCAACCCTCCAGACCACCGTTCTTCGCCTGCCAAGCCATTACAGAAGGGAAAGACCATATGCAAATCAGGCTTGGCCCCACCCCAAAAGGGGCAGTCCAGCCCGAACTGCTAGGCCACATCCCCTCTGCACGAGACCACAAGCATCCCCAAACATGTTTCGCCCTTGTTGGGGCTCATCAGTGAGGAGTAGCTTGGGTCTCTAGGCCCAGCAGGCACGGGACCCACGTCTGGGCATACCCGTCCCACTCGGGGTGACATAGCAAAAACAAAGAGGTGATGGCTGGAAGGTTTAGAATTAATCTTAACCACTGGCGAAACATGTTTGGGGATGCTTGTGGTCTCGTGCAGAAGGGATGTGGCCTAGCAGTTCGGGCTGGACTGCCCCTTTTGGGGTGGGGCCAAGCCTGATTTGCATATGGTCTTTCCCTTCTGTAATGGCTTGGCAGGCGAAGAACGGTGGTCTGGAGGGTTGCCCAGAGCATTGCCAGTGGTTAAGATTAATTCTAAACCTTCCAGCCATCACCTCTTTGTTTTTGCTATGTCACCCCGAGTGGGACGGGTATGCCCAGACGTGGGTCCCGTGCCTGCTGGGCCTAGAGACCCAAGCTACTCCTCACTGATGAGCCCCAACAAGGGCGAAACATGTTTGGGGATGCTTGTGGTCTCGTGCAGAAGGGATGTGGCCTAGCAGTTCGGGCTGGACTGCCCCTTTTGGGGTGGGGCCAAGCCTGATTTGCATATGGTCTTTCCCTTCTGTAATGGCTTGGCAGGCGAAGAACGGTGGTCTGGAGGGTTGCCCAGAGCATTGCCAGTGGTTAAGATTAATTCTAAACCTTCCAGCCATCACCTCTTTGTTTTTGCTATGTCACCCCGAGTGGGACGGGTATGCCCAGACGTGGGTCCCGTGCCTGCTGGGCCTAGAGACCCAAGCTACTCCTCACTGATGAGCCCCAACAAGGGCGAAACATGTTTGGGGATGCTTGTGGTCTCGTGCAGAAGGGATGTGGCCTAGCAGTTCGGGCTGGACTGCCCCTTTTGGGGTGGGGCCAAGCCTGATTTGCATATGGTCTTTCCCTTCTGTAATGGCTTGGCAGGCGAAGAACGGTGGTCTGGAGGGTTGCCCAGAGCATTGCCAGTGGTTAAGATTAATTCTAAACCTTCCAGCCATCACCTCTTTGTTTTTGCTATGTCACCCCGAGTGGGACGGGTATGCCCAGACGTGGGTCCCGTGCCTGCTGGGCCTAGAGACCCAAGCTACTCCTCACTGATGAGCCCCAACAAGGGCGAAACATGTTTGGGGATGCTTGTGGTCTCGTGCAGAAGGGATGTGGCCTAGCAGTTCGGGCTGGACTGCCCCTTTTGGGGTGGGGCCAAGCCTGATTTGCATATGGTCTTTCCCTTCTGTAATGGCTTGGCAGGCGAAGAACGGTGGTCTGGAGGGTTGCCCAGAGCATTGCCAGTGGTTAAGATTAATTCTAAACCTTCCAGCCATCACCTCTTTGTTTTTGCTATGTCACCCCGAGTGGGACGGGTATGCCCAGACGTGGGTCCCGTGCCTGCTGGGCCTAGAGACCCAAGCTACTCCTCACTGATGAGCCCCAACAAGGGCGAAACATGTTTGGGGATGCTTGTGGTCTCGTGCAGAAGGGATGTGGCCTAGCAGTTCGGGCTGGACTGCCCCTTTTGGGGTGGGGCCAAGCCTGATTTGCATATGGTCTTTCCCTTCTGTAATGGCTTGGCAGGCGAAGAACGGTGGTCTGGAGGGTTGCCCAGAGCATTGCCAGTGGTTAAGATTAATTCTAAACCTTCCAGCCATCACCTCTTTGTTTTTGCTATGTCACCCCGAGTGGGACGGGTATGCCCAGACGTGGGTCCCGTGCCTGCTGGGCCTAGAGACCCAAGCTACTCCTCACTGATGAGCCCCAACAAGGGCGAAACATGTTTGGGGATGCTTGTGGTCTCGTGCAGAAGGGATGTGGCCTAGCAGTTCGGGCTGGACTGCCCCTTTTGGGGTGGGGCCAAGCCTGATTTGCATATGGTCTTTCCCTTCTGTAATGGCTTGGCAGGCGAAGAACGGTGGTCTGGAGGGTTGCCCAGAGCATTGCCAGTGGTTAAGATTAATTCTAAACCTTCCAGCCATCACCTCTTTGTTTTTGCTATGTCACCCCGAGTGGGACGGGTATGCCCAGACGTGGGTCCCGTGCCTGCTGGGCCTAGAGACCCAAGCTACTCCTCACTGATGAGCCCCAACAAGGGCGAAACATGTTTGGGGATGCTTGTGGTCTCGTGCAGAAGGGATGTGGCCTAGCAGTTCGGGCTGGACTGCCCCTTTTGGGGTGGGGCCAAGCCTGATTTGCATATGGTCTTTCCCTTCTGTAATGGCTTGGCAGGCGAAGAACGGTGGTCTGGAGGGTTGCCCAGAGCATTGCCAGTGGTTAAGATTAATTCTAAACCTTCCAGCCATCACCTCTTTGTTTTTGCTATGTCACCCCGAGTGGGACGGGTATGCCCAGACGTGGGTCCCGTGCCTGCTGGGCCTAGAGACCCAAGCTACTCCTCACTGATGAGCCCCAACAAGGGCGAAACATGTTTGGGGATGCTTGTGGTCTCGTGCAGAAGGGATGTGGCCTAGCAGTTCGGGCTGGACTGCCCCTTTTGGGGTGGGGCCAAGCCTGATTTGCATATGGTCTTTCCCTTCTGTAATGGCTTGGCAGGCGAAGAACGGTGGTCTGGAGGGTTGCCCAGAGCATTGCCAGTGGTTAAGATTAATTCTAAACCTTCCAGCCATCACCTCTTTGTTTTTGCTATGTCACCCCGAGTGGGACGGGTATGCCCAGACGTGGGTCCCGTGCCTGCTGGGCCTAGAGACCCAAGCTACTCCTCACTGATGAGCCCCAACAAGGGCGAAACATGTTTGGGGATGCTTGTGGTCTCGTGCAGAAGGGATGTGGCCTAGCAGTTCGGGCTGGACTGCCCCTTTTGGGGTGGGGCCAAGCCTGATTTGCATATGGTCTTTACCTTCTGTAATGGCTTGGCAGGCGAAGAACGGTGGTCTGGAGGGTTGCCCAGAGCATTGCCAGTGGTTAAGATTAATTCTAAACCTTCCAGCCATCACCTCTTTGTTTTTGCTATGTCACCCCGAGTGGGACGGGTATGCCCAGACGTGGGTCCCGTGCCTGCTGGGCCTAGAGACCCAAGCTACTCCTCACTGATGAGCCCCAACAAGGGCGAAACATGTTTGGGGATGCTTGTGGTCTCGTGCAGAAGGGATGTGGCCTAGCAGTTCGGGCTGGACTGCCCCTTTTGGGGTGGGGCCAAGCCTGATTTGCATATGGTCTTTCCCTTCTGTAATGGCTTGGCAGGCGAAGAACGGTGGTCTGGAGGGTTGCCCAGAGCATTGCCAGTGGTTAAGATTAATTCTAAACCTTCCAGCCATCACCTCTTTGTTTTTGCTAGGTCAATGTCAGCAGCCTTCCTGATTGGCTGTCTCTTCTCTCTGTCCTCCTGTCTTTCAACTTTTTTCTGTGTCTCTCTGTCCTAGTGCTGTCCCCCTTATATAGCAGCGATGACACCACCAATTTTACATTCTTGGGGAAGTACCCTGCAATAATCCCTGCCACTAGGATTGTACAGTTACCCTTCTCTCTCCTCCCAAACCCAGCCTCCACGTCAGGATTTGTTTAGGGATTTGGAGCTACATATGGCAATTCCCATTTGCCATCCTCCTTTGATCTCCTTTCAACTTTTTTGGCAAACACGAGTTAAGTATTACAACTTCATAATATTTCTAGCAACTGCCAAACTAAACAGATTTTCTGTTTCCACTAATCATGGGGAATTAGATAAGCTAACCACCAAATCTGTATCATATAGATCAGCGATGTGGCACCTTTCTGCCATTTCCATAAAAAGCACAACAGTTTGAATATGTAAGTTATTAAGTATATTACCCATTTCAATTTCCACCCACTTACCAACTCTCACATTTGGAACATGTCCAGATCAGCCAGAAACCTATTTTAACTGGCCCTTACAGTTCCCAGAGTCACAGGAAGATGAATTTTATATCCTCAAAATCGCCTCGAAAATACATAAAAATTGTATGATGGCTGAGAAAAATGCCACATTATAATAGTCCTGTTAAATACATTGTGAATGTGGGACAAATGGTCCTGCCCCTGCTTGTGGCCATTTGTTTTCACTGGGTCAGCCTGTACTTTCCTGTATTTCTTTTAGTCTTGTGTTGGAAGCTTGCCCTTTGAAGTGTGTGCCCCCATTTTCACACATATTAGTTGTGCTCCAGCCAAGGATGACTTTTCTTGAAGCCCCTGCTTTCAGAGCCAGCAGGTCTGGAGAGCACTGCATTTCAACACTTTTAGCTGGACATTTTTATTGTGGTTGGTCATTAGTTGGGAGATATGACATCCAGGCTGGAAGTGGGAGTTGTCCTTATGAAGTTTTGCCCACAGCCAGCAAAAGGGGTTGCCTTGGGCTGAAATTGTTTTCATGAAGGCAAAGTGCCTCTTCAAATGTCACTGGAGTTTTGTGGGTGAAAAATCATATGCATTGCTCTTTGTCAACCCGCCCATCATGTTTTGTTTTCCTGACATTTTTCTGTGAGCAGTCATATTCTTTCCACTTTTAGTTTTTCAAAAAGCATTTTCAGTTGCACACACATGTACAGGCAGTTTGTGTTTTTAATGTTTAACAATCCTGTTTTCCATGTTTTGTGGATATTTGATTCCTCCTTCTTTTGTAAATTAAAATGCTATTCCACTTATCTGTTGTAAATGACAGTTAGGCCCCTTTAGCATTGGCTCTTTACTTTTACTTGAAACAAAAACAAATGGCGGCCATTTTTATTTCAGTGTTTAAAATCTTGCTATTCATGTTAAAGGGACTTCTGTTTGGGGCCTTTAAATGCACCCCCACATGGGAACCCTCCCTAGCGCGTTATACCTCCCTCGCTATGCTTGGTCGTTTCCACTATTTCAGGAGAATATTAACACCTATACACTGAAGAAAATCACAAGTCACTAACATTTGATCCTTTATGAAGGAGGGGCCCCCTTAGATATTCATTGCCCCTGACACCAAAAGCTATCTTTGGGACTGGATGGTGCATCCAGTCCAGCCCAGTGATGATGTTGTATCAAAGTCACACAATATCGCTTGCTAATGGGATACTGCTTTCGGTGAGGTCGTTGAATTTGGCTCTCCGGTCCACTAGGTGACAAAATGTTAATGCTTGGGCCCCACGTTCAAAAAGGTTGGACAAGCCTGGGCTAGACCATACCTGTGGATATTCATATATGCTTAGAAACAATGAATATCCTTCTATCTGTAAACAATGCAAACATAATCAGTTAAAGAACAAACACACTTTAAGACAAACTATTTAATTCACACATTTGTATGACCCTCATATCTTGAAAACAGTCAGATACAAAATGTGTGCATAAAACACTGTTTTTCTCTTTGCACATACTGATCATTGGGTGAACAAAATACAACTTGGATTTAAAAAAAAATACAATAATATAAAACAGTATACGAAAATACCACTACACTAAACAAACCTGGATATATAAACTGAGTGAGATAAATAAACTATATTTATGCAATGAAAAAATAAATAATAAATATACTGGGTGGTTGCAGGAAAGATGATGGAGGTTAAGTAAACTTAGAGAACAAGACAGAATAGGGTGGCATAAGTAAACTTGGAGAACAAGGAATTGAACAGCAATATATAAACAGATGAGATACGCTAAGTAAACTTGGACAGCATGAAAATATAGGGTGGGTTAATTCAACTTGGAGACCTAGCTGCAGTGAGTGGTTTAAGTTTCAACTACATAAAAAAGCAAGGTACACAAAAAAAAACATTTGCTGACAGTTGACAATATTACCAGGTGAAGGACTAGTACTGCAAAAAGAAGATTGAAAAACTCATGTGCACATTCTGTGGAAAGGTTTTACAGAGAAGTCCTTCAAACAAACTGCCACAATGTTTGAGAATGGCAACGGTCATTCAACATTTTGTCTGTGTACATTTCAATGAAGTAAACAATCATATAGAAAGGTTGATATGAAACAAAGTCACACCTCCAACAAGAACACTGCAGATCATTGGAAATATTCCAAGATTAAAGAACACTGTTTTTAAAGCAGTGGAGGAAATCCTATGCACCTTGTGCAAAAAGACACTAAGACATGGAACTTCAAATGTTCAATTTCAAAGCTTGGAAACATCCAGTTTCAGTGGGATTCCACCAACAGTGAATTAACCATCAATTTCTGCATATTTGTTAATTCCACCTGTTCCAGTTTTACTGCTCCAAATGTTTCAGTTATGAGAATAATGAGTTGCCTATGCCGCAATTGCTTCTCCCTGGGCACGCCACACTTGCCCATCGAGGAATGACTCTCTCCAAACATAATGTACATTGCCATAACTAATTCACTAAAAAAAGAGAGATACAAAAGAACTGTTAATACAGTCAATAAACATACATATTTAAACTGGGTACGAACAATATACCAATAAAACTATATAAATGGATTAAACATTTTTAGCACAACCTATTACTGACAGCTAAAAAAGTGGAAAAGTAACAACAAACAATAACAAGCAATGAAACTCACAAAATCTATTTTTTCCACACCCAAAATCTTTCATACCTGTGGCTATTCTACGTGGCTCCAGCTCTTAATTTGCATCCGCGGATACACGTACATTTTTCTGCAGGCACAACACCAAATTAACTCACCCTTCACACCTTCAAATGAAATAACAACTAAGCAGATAAAATAACACACACAAATAAAGTTTTGTACTGTATTATCCACATAAAAAATATGATTATCGCACGGAAAATGTATGATTTGTAGATGCAGCTTTAAATATAACCACACCTGTGCATAAAACCAAACAAATGACGAAAAGCATTGATGCACCTATCCATGTGCTTTTCAATAGACATGGTTGTAGAAAAGCCATGCATGGGCATTTGCTGTTAGCTGCGGGTAGGCAAAAAAACTACAAACACTAAAATGCATTTCTGCTCCCCCAAAATCCAAACAAGTGTCCCCAATATGCCTACCTGCCTTGCCTCCACTCGTCATGGTTCTATTCCACTCTCCTGGCATCTGCTAATTCCCCAAATCATCAATGATGCTATTCCACCCAAAATGTCGGATAGCCACCGGTACCACATGGCCACAAACAAACAACATGCCATTTGCCACAATATAGCAGTGGCAGCACAGGGTACCACATTTACCAGTGGTTAGCAACGCCACCACTGAGTGGCTGCTGGATAGCCACTGATAATTCCAACAGTGCCATCAACCAATTACAAACAAAAACACACACATCATACATGCTCTGCTCATACAAACTACTAGAAATTCAAATTAGGAATCATTTTCCTGGAACTACTAAAAGACTGCAGATATCATGGCTGCTTTGAAAACTGTGTGGCTGATTGGAGACAGTTGGCTGTTTTGGTTGCTGGCCTTTTGTGAGAAACTAAATATGAACATGGACCTAGGTTTGAGAGGTTTTACAATTACATGGTTTGGATTGCAGGGAATGTGTTGGTTCCAAGTTTTTCCAAAATGGTTGAGTCTGAGAAATACAGGGAAGCCAGACATCATACTAATTCTTTGTGGAGGCAATGATTTGGGCAATGTGCGAGGTGTGCCCCTTACTTAAATGAAGAAACAAGACATGGAAAAACTAATGGAACTATTTCCTCACACCATCTTTATCTTTTCCAATTTGTCTCAGATGCAAAAATGGAGAAGGACCACAAGATGTAATGGTAAAATAGACACATCACTGAGAAATGTTAATAAAATAGTTTCAGAACTCATGAGAGACCACAACCAATTATGGATTTTAAACAACAAACAGTTCTACATGGCCAATTTCTGTAGATATGATGGACTACACCTAACAGATGAAGGAAATGCAATGTTCCTTCATAACATCAACACAGTACTCCAAATGTGTTAGAATACTACACTCAGTGTACCTCAAACCAGTCCTTTAAAGGACTACTTATCACACATAAATACACAAATACAATACATTATAGCTCAAACATTTGTTTTTGTTATAAGCACTGTTACAGGTCATTGATTTTTATTATAATTGCAGTTACAAGTGGGACTTAAAGGGGGGCTGACTTTGAGCTTTATAGTACAATACAATTTAAAATGTCAATACAGTACAGCCCTGCTCATGTGGGTATGTAAGCAGCTGAACATGAAGAAAGAAGACAATAATTCATGACAGTAAATTAGGTAGGGAAACATTTAATAGGCGGAAGATATAATAGCATGAGTGACCATACACAGACTAAAATACAGTGTATGGGGTATCTAAAACTAGAGCACAATGGCTCCTTTTTGTTTAAATTTTTTATAACTATTTTCTTCTGTTTTGCCCCACAGTCTCATATGTCCAAAGGTATGAAAACACACAGCCAAAATACATAAGACTCCCAAATACTTCCAGATCACTGACCGTGGCCTTTGTCCATGGCCAATGATTTTTAACCCCCAACATCACTATACCTATAAAATTAACTTTCAAAAAGCAATAAAATACTGACATCCTAAAATGTATACCCATGGGTACTGAACTACACATATCCTCGGCTATCCATAGTCCCTAATTGCCTTGGATGCAAACGTGAATATTGGGCAAATGGCTGGAAAAAAACAATGATTTCCTGCCCCCCTTGGACCTTACCAAATGCCCCCTCATCTTTGCCAGCTCTACCCAACTCCCCAGATGTCCTCCTCACCTCCCCTTCTGTCTCCCTTTCCCCCCCACAACACCTGCTGTTTCTGTGATGGGGCTATAGCTGAGGCTACAAAGAGCTTTGTGTTGCAAACTCATTTCGTAGATCCCCTACAAGTCCCAAAGTTTGCTTAGTGCCCTCTAGCCACCCCCCACCTCTAGCCTAATGGCATTTGCATGTTTTTTTAATGTGCAAATAGCTTTTTTTCTACATTAAATTTTTTCCCATATCCTCAGCTATAGCCGCAGATATCTCTCACATCAAGAGAAAAACAAGATGGCGGTTGTTTCATTTCTAAAAAACCCCAGTTTCGGGTAAATCCCAGAGATAAAGCTATCTAGTTTTGATAAGGGGGCACCCCCTTCTCTGTCAAATATTTTTAATAACTACTGCATGGAATAACACTAAACCATCCATGGATCACAAGTCAATGCTTGGTGTCCAAGTTGTTTCAGACCTGGTCCATATGCGTCTTGCGGTTTGGGCTGTGCACTTTGGCAAAAATTGACCTGTTTGTTTATGGGTAAATGAATGGGAAGTAGGCCGCACTTTTGACAAATCAAATCTTTGGTCTTCTTAATAACATTTTTATTTTTTTACAAATCATTATGAAACTTTGCAGTCTGAGGGAGGGGGCACAAGCCCTTAATCACTTTTGAAATTTCAGCCAAATTCATTACTCGAATCAAAAGTTGTTAACAAATAGATTTTTTTCAGGGGTTTCTAATGGAGTCTGACTTGCCTTAACTATCAGACAGCGATACCTTAAAGATAATAGTGACATGATTATCAATGCAAAAACATGCCGTTTGTGACTGTACAGTAATTTGGACTTGCAGCATTAAAAAAAATAGAGGATACCTCACAAGGGCATTATATACAAAAATCGATGGTTTGGCTTTAGCAAAAGCATTTGTTGCTGTTATTTTGCCAACTTGACTATAAGCTAAATTCTTGATCAAATCTTCTTTGCAGTAGGGATGGATTTAAGTTTCCCAGGAGACTTGCCTTATCCTTCGGAGTGGAAGGATTTATTGTCTGTTGCAATGAAAACACATTTGTTTCACACAAATATAAGGGGCCGTGAGGACCAGGCCTTTGAGTTCATGAGACAGTTACCAACCCTTTCAAGGAACTATTTCTAATACATACATTTAAAAATTCCTAAGAGGCTGAAATGTCTGCCTGAGGCTGATAAGAATAAGGGCAGCCCACGTGAGGATCCAGCTTATGAAACTGGGCCCGGCTTCAAAAACACTTAGAGTTTCATCTTTGACATCAGTTAGGGCCATGAAACTGAACAGATGCCAAGTAAAGGGTTTCATAATTCTAAGAAATTAAACTTAAGGCAGAAACTCTGTTGCAAGACTATAATGGCCGATTTGAATCAATTCTATTCATGCATGTATAAATGATTTTTACCTTTAAATCCACAACCATAGAACCTAGAATTAAGTGTGAAAATGTGTTTCGATCATGACATCATTCTCTATCAAATGAATACAAATTAGAATTGCCTATGTTTTGAAATAATGTTTCAAGTTATGAATATTTATATCTTAATGAAAAATAATTGCATATATTTGTGTCACATGTCCAGGAATGGTTCTAAGATGGGGGATTGCAGGAATCCACATTTCATCAATGTGCCATGTAGCTTCAATGAAATACAGAATAAAAACTATTTTTTGCATTAAAAAATGTTACAAGCTGATTAGGCCCCAACTTTTCATTTCAGAATTAGGATCAGCATTGAGTATTGGGGGTATGCATTTTCTGGGAGAGTCCGACTAGTAAATAAACCAATAGAACAATATGACCATAATTATGACAAAGCATGGGAATATCACCCATGAAAAAAGCAGATACACCCAGGGAATAGGGGTCTTCCTCTCTTCGGAATCAAAAGCACCATTGAACAGAGAACACCGGCTCCAAATGAATGAGAACTGAACCTGGATACTACCTGGAAGATTGGCCTATAACAGTGAGGAGAATATTACCTGGATCAGGTCTGCTTTTGAAAAGGAAGGAGAGGCTGATTGGGCATTTCTTGAAACCTCATCAGTGTCCATCCTGCCTCAGTGCCTTTAAGAATTATTCCAAAGTGAGTATTGAAATTCCACCAAATGTAATTAGTCAAGTCTTTTAGGATTACTGCCATGCTATGTCACTGGAGTGGGAAGGAACCGGGACGGGGGAGGAATTCCACTAGGGGTGCTCATTCCAAATACAATATTTTGATTTTTTTGTGTGAAATGCAAAAATGCTTCTGACTACATTTAAAACCAAATGAGATTTGATCTCTTGTAGAAGATATTGCAATTTTCTGTCCACAGATCACAGAGTCTGATAAATGATTATTAGCAAAATGGGAATGGGATATTGTAGTTTGTTAAATTGAGTTATAGGCGCCATTCACCATACTAAAGCTGATTGAGATTGTATTTAATTAAGAAAAAATAGCTTTCTATGTGCTGTGTGGGTGATATGTGAAAGCAATATAGAATGGGGAGGTGAAAAGCAGTTTACCTAAGCTAATTACCTTCCCATGGAAAATGGCACCAATATAAATACATTGTGATCTCTCTCATGACATGGCTCAGTAGGGGAAGGGTTCTGCACCTCTGGGAACTGATAGGCAAAGTGAAGTTGGAGGGGTATTCGTTCTTGTATTAAAAAAATAAATAAAAAAACATAAAACCATTTTCCAATATTGGGTGGGTGAGCCAATCTCCTAACTAAATTGATAACACTGTTTTTATAACCCAAACTTGCTAAGTTAGCGGCAACTCATTAAAACCTGTATTCAAATTGCATACACATACTATCAACCCACATCACCATATGTACATCGATTATGTGCTGTTTAAGTATTTGAACACACTGGCCGATAAGTGGCAATGCCATCATTGAATGTTATATTGTGTAGATACTATTTTGTAATATTGAATATTAATATCAAGAAATAATAATTGATATAGAGTAACTCTGCATATGTTTTGGACTGTGAGAATTTCATAGGTAGGTTGCTTACTTCTGTAGAAAAGCTGAACATGTTTAAAATATCTTGTGGTAGTTTACCCTGCTTAAAATAGGGGTACCACCTTTAAATTACATTGATTTAAATACATTTTCAACTGCAAATACAGACTTTTGCTTGTTTGAGAATTGTGTGATGGCGTTGTATGCCAGGGAACATTAGATTGGTGATTCCCACTTGGTGAGCAGACCAAGATATTAACACATACATGATCAATGTACATCTTTGAGGGTGCAGTTTGCATCACATACCACTTGCATGGGGTAATTTGTTTGCTTCATCCCTAAGTGTGTCATGCCATGAGAGATATGGAAACATGCAGAACCATGGACTATTCTGAAATTATCCAACTGAGTGCAAAAACCAACAAAGACTCCATTAAATGACAGGTCACATAGCGAGCATTGGGACCATAGTCTTATATTGTATTGTGTTCATGCCGAATGTATATTTTTTCAGAACTACTGGCTATTTTTGGGTAAGCTTGCAGCCCGAACCACTTTATGGATTTGCGTCACCCCTTTGTCAGGAGCAAAAGCATGCTTTCATATATATGGCAAACATGGGTGCATTGGTTTCTTTTAAACAGTGGTGTCTCACCACTATGGGGGAATGCCACCCCCTCACCTGAGTGGTACCCCCCATCAATGTGGCAAACAGCACAGTCCATCAATGCACTTTATTTGCACAGGGGACTGGGCTGCTTGCCTCTGTGCAGAGTTGTGTCCCTGCTCTGCTTTTATTTGCCTGTGGAGCACGTTGGACTCTGCAACAAACATGGAGCTTAATAATGAGAGGCAGCAGGGCATCATATGCCTGGCACTGATGCCTCTAGTGATGCGCTAACAGCACAGGCACGCTGACTGGCAGGAGAGGAGTCCTCTCTTCCATTGGCTTCGGAACCCATTGCTTTGGCTGTTGACCCCATTAATATAAATAAAACCATACTGCAAATAGCAGCATTTGCAAGTTGCTTTCGAGGTCACATTTCTTTTTTTAAAGTGTTGCTCTTCTCTGTGGTGGGACTGGTGGTAACTTTATTGTTGTATAATACAAGTGACACTTGGGTATGAACAATGAATAGGTAAAATCTAGGTTACAGGCAATTGTGTTCCAATCGTTTTCACAAGGAACATATGATAAGTGAAAATAAAACAGCTGGTACTATTTTCAAAAAGGCTGATACAACAGCCAGACAACATGAAAAGAATAACAGAGCTGGAATGCAAGTGGTCCTAACAAATCAGCATCCTAGACGTTTGCAGGTAGAGGACATATGATATGATATGATATTATATGATATGACATTTATAACTCGCCTACAGTACAAGCAATGAATTAATCTGCAATGACATGGTCTTCTCTCCTCATTTCATGCTATTCCTTTTGGCTCTGCAAGTGGCACTTTAGCATCCTCCATTTGATAAACCTAAATTTCTTGGTGCAAGGTTGAACAAATAAACGGATCTCTGTGAAAAGACTGAATTAAAAAGTCTGAGTCCCAAAAGTCCGAATTTTTTAATTTTTTATTTCCCATTTCTTCGCCTATATATAAGTGGGGGAGACCCCCACAGCCCCCCCCCACCTTGCCCCTATACAGCTTTGTTAACTTTATCCCCCCCACATATATATATATATGCGAACAAATAGGGGTCAGACTTTTGGGACTCAGACTTTTTTGCACACGGTCATTTTGGACAAAACCCAAATAAACTATGCCCCTAGATTGCAATGGGGAGGGTGAACAACAGTGTAAATTTACATTACAAAAATAAAATTTTGTTAAAATTGTAATCGAATGGACAGTGAGATACCGAAGCAAAACAAAAGAGGTGATGCCTGCAAAGTTTAGAATACATCTTAACCACTGGCATTGCTCTGGGCAACCCTCCAGACCATCGTTGATTGCCTGGCAAGCCATCACAGAAGGGGGAAGACCATATACAAATCAGGCTGACTCGCACCCGCAAAGAGGCAGCCTAGCCCGAACTTCTTGGCCACATTTTTCTGCATGAGACCACAAGCATCCTAAACCTTGCACACATCATCTCTTGTGTTTTGCTAAAGTCTGGCAGCAATGCATTTTTTAAATGAATGATTATGTGCTCCAGAGATGAATGCCAGGGTCCTGCAACTTTTAATCAGTGTGGTATTAGCTGTTTTTGAAACCAATGATCAACTTCAGAAGGATGTATCGTTGCGTCAAGTCTGCAAAGATGTTAATGTGCAACAGACATCCACATGTCAAAGCAAGCACTTACCCTAGCTTTCTACCCTCTTCTGCACTACATCCTTTAATTAACACGTTCGTTTAAGACATGTTTGTGCTGAACCTATCAGGCATTTAAATAAGCCAGATGTGGCTTCCCTAAATATGTGTCCAAACATGCTAAAGACATATGTGCGACATTGAGTCTGCTTATATTCAGGACGAGCACTTTCCATGAATGAAGTCAATGTAACTTTGAAAGAAGTCACTTCTAGCCAGGCACAGCAAATTGATATTGATAGACAATTATAGGCTAAAAATAGCGGTTCACTGTCTAGATATCAAAACCAATGAGTGTGAAATCTACTGTGTACTGTAAAAAGTAAATTGGGACGGCATAGTGATAATTAAATTGGATCCGTTCCCTTTCATAAAACACAAAGGGGCATTGCAAAGCGCACATAAAAGGAAGGGGTAATTAAAGTGGATATACCTAGGAGAAAATGCCTAGCTATGTGCTGTGCATTTGTTTTGATTATTATTGTTGATTGTTTTGTTCTTATGCTACCACTGGGGCACAAAAGCAGTGCATCAAATGATACACCTAATTCACAAAGTGCATCTGCAAAGCGAAACAATATCTTTTGGCTATTCATAACAAAAACAGATGCTGTCTGTAGACACGATTATCTCCCTTTTGAAGGTAGAATTGTCAAGGAAGTAAAGGACTGAGGATTCACTAGCTTGAAAACTACATCTGCCATTTGCACAGCGCATTTATGAAAGTTGCATGCAATCAAAAACTCATTTGCATATGTGCATTTTAAGATGCTGATTATGGATTACAGATATGCTCATCTGGCAAATTTCTGTAAACAATGGATTTGGTGGCTCACTATAAGTTGCAGCGGTAATAGTGTTACCGCTGCATTACCGCACTGCCCAGCTCTGAGCTGGAGGTGAATACGCCGACTTGCCATCCATTTTCAGCGCAAATACTGACACAGTAATTGCGGCGAAAAATGCCCCATTGAGTCCTATGGATTAAAAATAAGATGGGGACTTACACCACCACTTGTGGTAATTACCGCAGGACTAAGTGGCGGTAATGGTAATTGTGCTGGACAGAATTCCAGCAGATTTACCATCGGGATACTGCCCAACTCCTGATGAGGCCCTTGGAATGGTGCATGGTTTGGCAGTTTCACATCACGACTCCTCAAGGGATACACATCTCCTGCACATGCCTGTACATACAACTCACGTGCACCACAATCCGGTTTGTGCAAATATACTCTGCTGTTAAAGGGGGACCACTTCTTGCATTTGCACTTCATGTTTGCCCCTTGAATAGGGATAGATTGCACTCGAAGTACCGCACTCAGGATGTTGATCACGTGTATAGGATACATTCCGGCTGTATCCATCCGCACAACACATGGTGCAGAATGCCCAATACACGAGCCATGTGACTGGTCATGGAGGTGTCAGTTGCGTAGGGCTCTGGACTGAATCCAATCCAATAACTGAATCCATCCAATAACTGTTGTGATTGGTCGGTAGTTAGTGGGGATGGCGGGGTCTATGTCTGTTTTTTAAGTAATGGGAGCACCCAAGATTCTTTTAGGTTACTTGGTATGGTGCCAGATGAGAATAAGGCATTGATAAGTTTCGTGAGAAAGGGGGCCAGATCTCTCGCAGCATCCTTTATCAGTTGGGAAGGGCATTGATCTCCCTGATCTCCCTGAAAATTAGAATGTTTGAGTGATAGAATCATTTTTTCGGTCTCGATGATGGAGACTTTGGAGAATTTAAAGCAGGGGGGGCAAACTATATAGGTTGTGTTGTCGAATTTATGGGGGAAGTATTCGTTATTAGTGACACTTTTTTTTGGCAATTTTAGCTCGTAGGGTCAAAAGTTTGTCAGATAATGCTTGCTGTATGTTAGAGCACCAAAGTTTGTCCTTAACACATTTATCAGGTACTGGGATGGGGGCTTCTAGTTCCTTCACGATAACAAAAAGTTCCTTTATGCTTGAGTTGGCTTGTGCATTTCTGGAATTGTAGGTTTCGCATTTAGCTGTGATTATTTCACTTTTGTATAAGGCAGATATCCTATGGAGGTTGGCTTTTTTTTCCTCGTAAGGTAGTAGTCTCCAAGCGTTACAATTATAGTCTGCCGCCCAATCAAGTGTTATCCATTTGATGTGGGTGAGCTGGAGCACTCTCTGAGTAAGGCCAAGGTCAGTTAGGGTATTGGCAACACTTGATGCGTGTGGGTCTTTAGGGTCATTGAAGCCCAAGTTAATGTCCCGTAGTAAAATGACTTGGGAAGAATGTTTTAGGTTATTAGAAAGGATAGTAGAAATCCTCCTCAAATGTTCCAATAGGACCTTCACAGTCTTAAACAGAGATAGGAACATTTTGCTCTCAACTACAAAAAAAAGGGCTGGACATATTTACACCAAACCTGTATGAGAAGCTTGCGGCTAGTAACAATTACTTGGTTTGGTTTCAATTCACACACATTGGGGCACTTTAATTTGCCTTCTGGCAAGACCAAGATATTTTGACTCATTTATGTGACCTGTTCATGACCAAACACCATGCTCCAAGCACAGTGTCAACTTGGCATTAATACAATCCTACTGGCAAAAGTAACACTATAAGCACACAATTACAAAATATCAGATAATACAATTCTATTCTAGTGTTTTCATCAATGGGAGCTGAAATAAATCCACCTCATCAACATGGGTCTTATCTTTTTCGAATACACAGACATATTAACCATACTGTGTCTCTATTATATACAAAATCATAAAACAAAACAAGATATGGATAGTCTCCAATTTTTTTACATAGCTGAAACAACTGCAAAATGAGTACAGAATCGATTCTGTAGTTAATGTAGTAAACATGAAGTGCTACAATGGAACAAATATTGGGAAAAACAAATCACTTTACTATATTCTGCAAGCAAATTGAGACTCAGATCTAAATTAATTTATTTTCACACAAGATATTCGATTGCTTAAAAAAGAGGAGAGCCATTTTACTGAATGTTCAGAGGCTAAAGCCACTTCACTAAAGTGTTTGCATAGTAGAGAGTGACCAATAGTATTAAATGCTGCAGAAAGCTCTAAAACCATCACACAGGTCCATAATTTTTAATATCTACTAGTGCTATCTCATTGTTTCGGCACAGGTCGAAGCTGGATTGATAGTCTCCCAGGAGTTGGAAGACCTACGGGCGGGATTGAAGTTCAGAGGCAGCTGCACACGCTAACATTTTGAGCAAAAATTGAGAATTGATAGTTGGCCAATAGACAACAAATTGTTCTGAATCCAGAGTGGGCTTTCTTAGAAGATTCGTGACCCACTCTTGTTTAAAAGATTTAGAGATGAATTTACAGATCACAGGGCATACCCAGTCCACACATTCCTTTATGAGAGAGGCTGGACAGCGGCCACTAGGGACGTTTGACAGCTTCAGAGAGGAGAGAATATCTTTTAGATCCTTACCTGAGATTGAAAGAAAGCCAAACCTCTTGATGCATGATTCAGGTGAGGAGAAACACATTTCTAGGTGTCAGATCCAACAAGAAGATTGATTCCTAACTCAGAGGACTCCCTTGAGGAGAAGATCTGAATCTGAATATGAAAAAAGATTTTAAAAAAGGTAGAAGTCGCTCCTCTCCAGCAAGAACATGACATGATAACCTGTTCTGAGATGAGAGTTTGCAGCACACGCTTTTTGCTCACTGTACCTTTCACAGATGGGAAATAGCCATTTGCATATCAGTCTTTGTCCCACCCACATGGGCAGTCCAGCACCGAAATGCTATGGCAATTCCTCTCTGAACAAGAGTACCAACAGCAACCCCATACATGTGTTTCAGCCTTGTTGGGCCTCATCAGTGAGGTGAAGTTGTGCCTCTCTGAGCACAGTGAGAAGGGTGTCCACGTCTGGTTGCCCCCAGGTAACTCAGGGTGACCAACCACAAGTTCCTTGCAAATATTTCAAAAAAGGTAGCAGGTCCTCCGCTCCAGAAAGAACATGGCATGACAACTTGTTCTGAGATGAGAGTTTGCAGCACACACATTTTGCTCACTGTACCTTTCACATATGGGAAATACCATTTGCATATCAGTCTTTGTCCCACCCACATGGGCAGTTCAGCACCGAAATGCTGGATGGCCTGCAAAGACTTGTGGGGTGGGTTCAAGTGGCGACGGCTCACATTGAATGTTGACTCGAAGCAACATTTCAGATGCCAGAGAAAATTAGGGGGAAGAAAGCATCTATGCAGCATTATGGAAATAGGTTGAGTAACCTCTTTCCTTTCCTACCAGACAGTCATCAAAGTGCACAAAAAACTGTGGAAGCAGAAGGACCCTTGGCAAAAGCAATGACAACCCAGTCAGTACGTGCAGGAGGTGCTCTGCCACAGTTTCACCTATGCAAGCATAAGGTAGACCTCTGTTGGTTGGGTAATTGATACCTTGGGTGGTCACTCTCAATTTGGACTTTATTGGTTCAGGTAGAAGATGACCCTCACAAAACTAAATTAACAGCCAATCCCAACTTTCTGCACATACAAATGTCACTATCTCACATCTTTAACCTTGCTACTGTGGGCAAAACAACAATTTGCTTTCCTCTCTAACAGACTTCTTCGTTACCTGCAGCTGCCTATAAGTATGGCTTCAGTTTAAACTTCTGAAACATTGTTTCTATTGCCACTACGGTTAACATTCGTAGAGCGCATGGTGCAACTGACACAGACTTTGACGGTAACATTATGTATATCAATCTCAACATAATTGACATCAGTGGCTGAAAATAATAGTGTTATTTTGTTAATTTGTGAATGGTTCACCACAAACCTTGCCTACTTTATTGTTTGTGGCTACAGGTGTAGGTAATTCCTCCACTGTGTATATGCTTCCTCTGTTCTATCTGCTTCAATGACAATATCACTGCCCAATGTGCTTCATTTGTCTGCCTCTACCTTTCCTGCTTGCCTCTCTGTCATCTTGTTAAGGTGGCTCCAAACTCACAGATAGGCCCAGAGAAATCAGAGTCAATCAAAACCAGACTCAATGACTCAGTATATAAAAAGCACAGTAAAACCCAACTTTATTCACATCGAAACAAAGCCGGGACAGCATTCAAGCATTGAAATCTCGTCGCTCTCGCCATGCTTATCAAAGACAATTGCTTAAGAACTACAACCTTGTCATCCCTGACATCATAACATATTATCCGATTACAAAACCTATGGGGAACAGAGATAGGTTAGTGGATTTGGCTACCTAGAGATTAAATACAGGTTAAACAGTTAATTGGATTTTACTGAAAATAGTTAACGCTTCCTTTAAGGAGAGCATAGTCCCTAAGAGTTAAAGAAGGTCACCATCTCCCGCTGGTTAAAAAAGTAGGACTAGACCCCAAGGACCCGGGTAATCTCCGTCCTATTACTAACTCCAATTTCGTTCTTAAAATCTTGGACAGAATAGCGACACAGCAGGTACAGAATTATGTGCAAAAATATGTTACCCTACACCAACAACAGTCTGGTTTCAGAGCCTCACATAGCACGGAGACGGCTATGTTGGACCCTCAGAATCACATGTTGAGTCTGGTGGATAAGGGTAAAATAGGGATTCTAATGTTGTTGGACCTAAGTGCGGCATTTGACTTGGTTGAGCATCAACTCTTGGTCAAAGCACTGAGAGACAACGTGGGCTGCTCCGAAAGGGCATTAAAGTGGCTGGTTTCTTTTCTTTCAGACCGCCAAGCTAGAGTTCATTGGGGTAATAGCTTCTCCGATCCTAGCTCCATTGTATTCGGAGTACCCCAGGGTGTCAGTCTATCACCCATTCTCTTTAACATCTACATGGGCACTCTGTGTAACATCCTGGTTGAAAAAGCAGTGTTTTTCACAAACTATGCAGATGACACGCAGTTCATACTAGAGCTAGAGGGCAGTCACAGTGCTGATAGTTCCAAGATTGGAAAAGTTTATAGCGCGATCAATGAATGGATGCAGTCAAACTGGATGTGTCTTAACAACAGTAAAACCAAACTCATGTTGTTTGGGTCCAGCCGCCTGCTAGCTAAACTTGGGGTGGATGTTGAGTCCTTTCAGATAAAGGAGGCTACAATCCAAGTATCAACTGAGGTCAAAACCCTTGGCATGATGGTGAACTCCGCCGTTAACTATGAAGCACAGACAAATTACCTGCTAAAAAACACAGCATATTACCTACGGCTTCTGTAGGCCATTAGGCATTTTCTGAACGAATGCAATATGTCCACAATTGCTAGAGCCATTGTGTTATCAAGGCTTGATTACAGCAATGTCCTTCTGATCGGGGCATCTGTCAAAGATCTAGCTAGATGCCAAGTCATACAGAATGACGCTGTAAGGCTTGTAAAACATCTTAGGAGAAGAGACCACATCACCCTGGCCAGAAGATCTCTTCATTGGCTCAGGGTTGAGGAGAGAATAAAGTTCAAATCTCTGACTCTAGTGCATAAATGCCTTTATGGTAAAGCCCCTAGCTACCTCAAGAATAGCTTGATACGACATAACCCGCAAAGACAGCTTTGCTCCGAAGGCAAGAGCCTATTGACTGTACCCAAGTACAAGCTCAAGTCAGGTACGGGCAGTTTCTTCGTGGTGCCGGCAGGTCAGTTGTGGAACACATTGTCATTGACATTGAGAATGGAAAGCAGTCACTCTAAGTTTAGAAAACTCCTGAAGACCCATCTTTTTAGATAATTCAGATGCTCTCAGACCTACTCTCATTTACCCTCTTAGTACTAGACTTAGGAGGCCTATCCGTCACTTAGTTTGTGTTTGCCTTGCCAAAGCGCCCTGATGCCCGCAGGCTGCCGGCACTATATAAGATGAAATACATACATACGTACATGCAAGTATCTGATGGCTCCACCTGAAACCACTCCTATATTGATAAAGGTTAAAGTACATCATCTTTACGGCAATACAACTTGATGGGTGGCTGGTCTCCAAGGATTCTGATAGGCTGGCACATTGCTGACCCAACCTAGGACATTTGACAGGTCCACAGCATATGAGCCAGACACAGAGTAGTGGGAGAGAGGCCTATGGAACATTCTTCCTTCAATTAAAATTTACCATCTCTCATTATCAGGCCATGAGACCAGGTAATCACTTTGGCCTTGTGTGGCACTTCATGTCTACATGTGTGGCTGGTGTCCTATTTGTTTTTGTTTCTTATGAATGGCCAGTTTTCTACAATCATGGGTCACGTGTGATGGAACAATGTTTGGAATAGATTTACCTCCTATTTATTGAGATTTAAGGTAATATTATTGTGTGTGATGTATTTGCTATTGCCACTGGGGATACTCTTTAGTTATTCTTCTTGGAGTCTTTTGGCTTGCTGTTTTACTGCACTTGGCTAACACAGGCTGGTTGTGTTCTTATAAAACTTTAATCAGAGAGTATGGTGCGTGTGTCTTGGGAATTTATATCTCGTGCCTACGATCTGCCGTTTGGATCATCCCTTATTTTACTTTAAACTTGGCACTAGTTGCCAGCCACTGTCTGATAGCTGCATGCATAAGTGTTTCTGTGGATTCAGCCTTTTGAGTTTTCACAAGGATTTGAGGCCTGTGCTCATTCAGAGACACTGTCATGGTTCGCGCTTATAACCCCCTGGATCTGATTGGACCCCCCAGTCATCGACTTCCATAAGGACTTATCAAGCCCCAACGGAGTGTCCCTGATCCTCTTGGATTCAGACCTGGCGCCGTTGGTCAACGGTTCCAACAACACCATGCAATCCAGTCCAAGTGGTTCTTCCAGGGGCCGTACCCTTGGCACCTCCAGAACGCTTTGCGGGAGACCAAAAAAGGTATGCAGTCTTTATCAATCAGTGCCGACTACATTTCCTATGTAGACCAGGAGCCTTTCCAAATGACCAATCTAAGGTGGCCTTTGTGCTTTCATACCTCAGTGATAGTGCGGCAGACTGGTCAGTACCACTAGTCAATCGGGACAATCCTATTTTGCGGGACTTCCAGAGGTTCCAATTGAATATTGAAAAGTTTTTTGCCCGCCATTCCCAGGGCCAGGCATGGGATAATGAACTCTTGTCTCTGCGTCAAGGCAATCAAGATCTGTTAACTTATATCGCAACTTTTAATAGGCTAGTAGTGGAAACCGACTGGCCAGATGACAAAAGAACAACACTGTTTCACCGAGGGTTGAGAGTTGAATTAAAGGATGTTTGAGCTCAAGTGGTCAACCCTCCCAGAGACTGTGCTGAATATATAGACTTGGTGGTTCAGCTTGATCATAGACTACAGAACCATAAGGCAGACCGAGCTAGAATGGACAATCGGGTATTTGTATGCCCAAAGGAAAGTGTGACTAAAACCACCAACTTGGCCGAACCCATGCAGATTGGAGGGGTGCGCGGGCCACTGTCCAAGGCTGAAAGAGATCGGAGAAGGCAACAACAATTGTGTTTGTATTGTGGATCAGCTGGCCATTTCCTCCGAGAGTGCCCGTGAAACCGCCCAAGAAAGCAGTTGGGGTTGCCGGCAAAGTGGAAGCAGAGCCTGAGTTGGAAAACTACCCCGCTCGACAAGCATCCGCTTGTCGAGCGAAAAGAAGGACTTCCAGACCTCGCACCTAGCCTTGCCAATGATTCTTATAAGTCACCAACAGCCGTCTCGAATGCATGCAGTCAAAGCTTATGTCGACAGCGGAACCATTGGAAATTATATGGACCAAGAATTGGCTACAAGGATGAATCTTCCTCTCTGTGAAAAGGCAACAACAGATCTAGTCACCACTGTCGACGGAACAGAAATCGCTTCGGGCCCTGTAACGCACACAACGACTGAGATGACACTTCTGTGCCAAGACGGACATCGGTAAGCCATTGTGTTCGATATAATTAAGGCCTCACAATTCCAAATCATTCTGGGAATGCCATGGCTAGTATCACACAATCCTTGCATCGACTGGCGTGCTAAGAGGCTGACCTTCTCAGACGAATGTGCTCGTACCTGCTATCAAGTAAAAGAACCCTTGGTCAAGGAAGTGACAACTATCATGAGCCTAGCTAATCCGCTGCCTCCGGTATATCAAGATTATCAGGATGTTTTCCAGAAGGATCAAGCCAACACTCTCCCTCCCCATTGATCGTATGACTGTCAAATCGATCTCATACCTGGCGCACAGATTCCATGCGGTCGAATCTATGCACTCACTGAAACTGAAAATCTGCATCTAAAGAAATATCTAGATCAGTACCTGGCTAACGGTTTTATCCGCCCTGGCAGCTTCCCCCTTATTCTTTGTGCCTAAAAAGGAAGGAGACCTTAGGACTTGCATTGCCACGCATTGAAACAGGTCACTGTTAAAAACCGTTAACCTTTGCCTCTAATCCCTGAACTTTTGGACCAAGTTAAAGAGGCCCGAATTTATACCAAGTTGGATCTCCGTGGGGCATACCACCTTCAAGAAAGGGGACGAATGGAAGACCGCCTTGTGCACCAAATACGGGCTGTTCAAATGCCAGGTGATGCCCTTTGGCCTTTGCAACACCCTAGCAGTGTTTCAGTATTTCATGAATGACGTCCTGTGAGAACTAATTGATGTGTGTGTCGTAATATACATCAACGACATTTTGGTGTACTCCCCGTCTGAACAAGAACATGTGAAACACGTCTGTGCTGTTCTGGATAAACTCTGTCAACACAAACTATTTGCAAAACTTGAAAAATGCTTCTTCCACGTTACGGAGGTTGAGTTCCTTGGATTTGTCCTAACCCCTCAAGGTGTACGCATGAATTCGTGATAGGTGGATGCCATCCTCAATTGGCACTCTCCAACCTCAATAAAAGGAGTTCAGCGTATGCTTGGGTTCGCAAACTTCTTTCATCGTTTCATTCCAGGTTTTTCACAGGTAGTGCATCCTATTACCTCTTTACTGAGAAAAAATAGACGTTTTCAATGATCAGAGGAAGCAGAGAAGGCGTTCCAGGACTTAAAACAAAAATTCATCTCAGTTCCCATCCTGAAACATCCCCGCCCGGATCTAACGTACGTGGTTGAGACCGATGCTTCCAGCTTGGTAATCGGAGCGGTTCTCTCGCAAAAAGATCCTGAATCCGGTCAGCTTCAACCTGTGGCCTTTCGGTCACGGAAATTCATGGCCCCAGAACTGAATAAGGCCATTACGGACAAAGAACTCTTGGCTATCAAGGCAGCCTTCAAGGCTTGGCAGCACTATCTCTTGGGAGCAAGGCACCCGATCATGGTAATCAATGATCACCGAAATCTACAATACCTAAAGGCGGCAAAGGCTCAATCATCTCGCCAACTTCGATGGGCAATATTTTTTGCTGAATTCGACTTTGTGATCACTTATTGCCCTGGTTGTCGAAATGGTAAAGAGGATGCTTTATCTCGTATTGGAGTAGACGAGGAGTCCATCAATCCAGACCCGGTGCCAATCATCCCTGGAGAAAAAATCTTGGGAATGACAACGTGTCTAACCTTAAATGACATCCACAAGGAAATCACTCATCTCATGGATACCAACACTCTGAAGGTTTGGCCTGCCAAAAGTGCTCACCACTCAGTCTCAGACCAATTACCATACTTTCAGGGTTGTCTTTATCTGCCCAGCAAGGAACTTCAAGAAAAGGTCTTCTCAATCTACCACAAATCACTGGTTGAAGGCCACCCTGGAATCGCTAAGACCGCAGCCAAGATAAAGCGACACTTTTGGTGGCCAACATGGCTTAAAGACATCAAACAGTTCGTGCTGTCCTGTGGGGTCTGCGCACAAAACAAGGCCCTAAAGAAGAAATCACCAGGCCAATTGCAACCTCTGGATATTCTACCTACACCTTGGCATACATTGTCACACGATTTTATAACTGACCTTCCTCCTTGTAATGGGTACAACACAATTTTGGTGGTGGTGCACTTATTTTCCAAGATGGCTCATTTTATCCCACTGAAGGGGTTACCCTCAGCTTCGATCCAAGCAAGAGAATTCTCAGAACAGTAATTCTAACTTCTATCCTGATTTCTGACAGTGGCAGTCAGTTTGTATCACGTTTCTGGAATAAATGTTGCGAGTTAGCTCACATCGATTTAAGACTTTCCACCAGTCACCATCCCCAGACTGATAGTCAGACTGAGAGGACCAATCAGACTTTAGAACAATACCTCAGATGTATGTTACCCCAAACAGAAGACAATTGGAAGGACGTTTTATGGATAACTGAATACGCCTACAACAACTCCCTGCACTCTAGCATTGGACAAAGTCCTTTCTATACTATTTACGGGTTGCATCCACAAACCTCTAACCTTGACCCACTTCAACCCCTGGAAATGCCAGCAGTAAGAAGTTTGCACACGACTATCACTCAAGCCTTCAAACAAGCAACTGACCATCTGAGGCGAGCTAAAGAAAGATACAAGAAATCAGCAGATATGCATAGGAGTTAAGCTCCCAAATATCGAGTGGGAGATGAGGTCTGGCTGGCATCAAAGCACATTCCAATGAAAGGAACTCGCACCTTCACTCCCAGATATGAAGGTCCATACACCATTAAAGCCATCATCAATCCGGTAGCTGTGAAGCTGGATTTACCTTCACACATGAAAATTCATCCTGTATTCCATGTCTCAATTTTGAAACCAGTGCAACCCGGAACCTGAGTACTGAAACCACCAAAACCAATCATAGTTGACGGGGAAGCTGAATTCGAGGTTAAGGATATCCTGGACTCAAAAATAGTCAAATCAAAACTATTTTATCTAATAGACTGGAAAGGAAATGGACCACATGAAAGATCGTGGGAACCTAGCGAAAACATTCATGCCCCAAGGTTGTTGAAGAGGTTCCATCATAACCACCCGAGCAAACCGGGACCAATGGGAGAAACCACCGATAGGCGGGTCTTGGGGGGAGTGCTGTCATGGTTCGCGCTAAAAAAAACCTGGATCCGATGGGACCCCCCAGTCATCGACTCCCATAAGGACTTACCAAGCCCCAAGGGAGTGTCCGAGAGCCTCTTGGACTCAGTCCTGGTGCTGTAAGATGGGATGAAGCACGTGGAACTACTTGCCCAGTCTAGTGAGGCTGAGCCTTTCAACTTTCTCAGGGTGTGGTTGAGGGACTATTTTACTTGAAGAACAGGGTGTGGTAAAGGGACTATGTTACCTGGAACTACTTGCAAGGCTATTTAAGCAACGCCCTGCAGGCAGAACAGGCTTTGCCGTTATTCTGCACTCCTGCAGCGTAACGCTCACCGTGTCTGTCCTGTCCTCAAACTTCTACAGCCACGCCCGTTCAGAATTTCATCCATCGGCACCTAGACGGAGAAAGACAAGAGAAAACAAAGTCAGTACAACAGCAAAGCCTTACCTGCAGCATTCTTCCATCGGTTGCTTCTTCAGCCACTCCCGGACCTACGCATCAGCTGAAGGGAAGGTATTTGTTCAGGCCACAAGACGCACTCGGGTTCAGCATTCTTCCGGAGCATCTTCAGAGCGGTTCTTCCATTCTTCATTCCGGTGCCGCACTGCTTCTGCAAAAAGGAGAAGAAACAACAGGTTAGTCACGCACGGAAGGGAAAACAGTATTTTGGACTTACAGCGCCTCACTCTTGCGCTTCAACTCACCTGAAGGAAATCTGCTCAGCATCTTAAAAACTATTTGAATCTCCATTCAAAATCCATTCGAGGCTGCGCCTGAAAGAAAAGACAAAGACACAGATCAAAACGGGTTGAGGCAAAATAAAGACTTTAAACACCTATACCAAGCAGCTATTGGCATAGAGACTTACCTGTTTGACCCAGCTCTACAAGACTCAGCAACAACTCATAGGATCAGTGAAGTAACTTGATCCAGGGAAAGACTGTATTAATCGTGCCCCTGCTAGATTGCAGGACTACCTTACAAAACTCTAAGGTGAGATCAAGAGGAGAAGGGCATCAGGTGGTGGAGGAGGTGGGTCCAATTCAACCCCACTCAGTAGCTAATATCTTATTCCGATCTTGCAGACAAAAGCCTCGTGAGGGTGATAACAAGGGAGAAGTCGCAGCATCATCAACTGTGCAGTACCACGCCAGTGCAGACATCATTCGTGCAGCCACGTGCTATGCCCTCGTGGATACCAGGTGAGCGTGACAGACACAAATCGCAACTTCCATTTTTAATAAGATGGCAGCCCAACTACACTATTGCTTCTGTGTTAATGAGCTATATTTGTGTGCCGTTCATGTTGCATTCCCCTTATACATTGATCATGTTAGGGTTCTTCATGTCTGCGGATCTATGTTAATATTCTTCATGTCTTAATGCATATATTACCTATTGTACGTTTTCTTCGTCTGGAATGCATGTTTTCTTCATATCTTATGCATGCTTTTTTGTTGCTACAACATTAGCTTGAAGGCTTATTTTGCATTGTTCCCAACCCTGGTGTACCTGCGGGGAATAAGCAGAACGACTGTCTCCGTGAGTAGCGTCTCTCACCATGGCAGTATTCATATGGGGGTGGGGTATAAAGTATGGATGATGTGTTCCCCTTCCTCCCACCAATCTACACTGGTACTGAGGAGTTCATTGGAGGTGAAGGACATATGCAGGTGTTTGCCAGCCTCACCCATGATTAGGAGAATGAAAACAAGGATCTATCTCATCTCTGCTCCTCTGGAATGGGATTCAGAGCAACTGAAGAAATGTAACAGTTGGTCTCCTGTATTTTGACCACATTTAAATGCATTCAATCTAATGGAACCTTTGGTGCTGCTTTTGACACTTCTTCAAACTCTTCTCACTGCTGTTGCTGCATCCTTGCACCATTTTGCCACAGCACTGTGCTAGCTGAGCATCGTTGTCTCAGCTTGAAACAAGCTTGCCATGGCAGAAGAATTCAAACCACTGCCAGTCTCACTTCGAACCCAACTCACTGCCTGTTATCTGTCGGGTTCAAAGGGCCTTGCCATGACCAAAGTTGATTTGTAACACTCACATGATTCCATGAATCCTGGTTCAATGCAGTTAAAATGTCAAGAACAGCCGGAAGCTATTATTCACTGTGCCCCTGTCCCATCGTTGGGCCCCACAACATACCCATTTTATGAACATTTTGGTATTTGTTTGCCAAGGTGCACCCCTCTATCATTACACAGAGTGCTGCATCATTCCATCTTTGCATATTATGTGTTCTTTCCACTGTCGTGGCTTTTTGTACTGTATTCTAGTTAGTTATTTGTGCGTATAATGTGTTTGATTAAAGTGTGTATATTTGTATAGACCTGTGATTGCTTTGTTTTGAACTGCTGCATCTTGCTGTTTGGGTTGGCACTATATCACATTAGCACCCCTCTTGAGAGTATAGACTTCCCTCATATAACGTTACCACAAAAGGTAAGGGAGGTATACCTCTTAACTGCACCTCTTTCAACTTTATGATTGTGATCACTTTTGTTTCAAAGGGGGCTGGGTGTGCAACTCAACTGCTACTCATCCTTGTACTCCTGCACTGACATTCATTGGGCAGTTCGATAGTTGCTTCCTGGCAGTATGCAGAGTAAACAAGGACCTTCGATGTGTCTCCCCAGGATTGCTGGGACAAAAAAAAAAGATATAAAAGATGGAAGAAGGGTTTTCTAAATTACCTGTTCTCCCCACATGATCCCAGTTGCATCAAGGAATGCAAAGCCGCTTTGCTTTTGTATTGTGTGGGGCAAAAAGGGGCAGTTAGTTGTATTTGTCTGCCTAGCTAACTGAATTGCAGCACGGGGCTGAAGGGTTAAACACTTTTGAGACAGCTCAGAGGAAGCTGGATATTCATTTTACAAATAAATCAGTATTTTAGGAATGGCACTACTTTAGTAAATATATATAAGAGGTCTATTAGAAAGTGGAGGATTAAATAGTAACCCATATGCAGGTAGCTCCAGCATGCCACTGTGGGTGTGCCTCTGGTATTGTTAGGGATGAACTGTGTGTCATTGATGTCAAACAGGTCAAACAAAGAGGCTAAACAAGCTCAAGCGATAGCTACCATGCTTGATGAACATGGCCTAATCCAAAAAGTCTTCTCCCCTACCCATGATAAAGGCAAGACGCTAGACTGGGTTGCCACCTTAAACTGCCGAACAACGATCACTACAATTACACCCCAACTTTGGACTGACCATTCCCTAATTGATTTTAGTTTAACATTTAACAAACAAACCAATAAAGACAAAATTATGGCACCCTCTCTTCCCACTAGATCGAAGAAAAAGATCACACCAGACAACATCCTACCTCTCCTCCTTCCTGTGATCAATGCCCTGCCAAGCAATTCTGACCCAGAGGCGCTGGTGGACTCTTATAATGACACTATGGCTAAGGTCCTAGATACCATTGCCCATCTTAAGGAATGCAAGAGTAAACAACAGACTCACCTTAATACCTGGTTCACCCCTCACCTTAAAGAAATTAGACTGGAAAAAAGGAAATTAGAAACCACACGGCGACATTCTCTGATGGAATAAAATAAACTAAAACTAAAACTCTTTGCCAACAATTACAAGAAAGAAATTATCCAAACAAAAAGTCTACAATGAAAGAATCACCAAAGCCTGTTCCAATATGAAGGAATTATTTGTGATCCTGTGGGAACTAGAATCACCCATACCTCCCCCGGATAACGTACCTAAAGACAAGAAATGGTGCAATAGCATTCAAAATACCCTAGCAAATAAAATAAAAATGCTGCAAACTAAAATTGCAGTAAAAAAAGCCTCTCTTCCCTTTGCTGAAATACCAACCAGCACCACTCCTAATGACAAGCCTGATTTAGCTCCTTTCAAATTCTCCAAAGTCTCCATTCAGGAAACTGAAAAAATCATTACTTCCCTAAAACCGTCAAGGGGGACAATTGTCTGGCCCAAATAATTAAGGATGCGGCCAGAGATTTAGCCCCCTTCATCTCTAAACTCATTAATGCCTCCTTTTCATCTAATACGTCCCAAGTAGTTTAAAAGAATCCTGGGTTCTACCGCAGCTCAAAAAACAAACTTCAGATCCTTCCATCACTACAAACTACAGGCCTATCACAACCGTCCCCTTCCACCTTAACATAATAGATAGAGTGGCCTATCTTCATATTCAGAAGTACCTTGAGACCAACCAACTTCTAGGCACCCGCCAATCAGATTTCAGACCTCAGCACTGCATGGAGACAGCACTAATAGACCTTAAAGCTCAAATTGACAAGCTTAACGACAAAGTAAACACAGCTATGCTACTCCTCCTCGATCTGTCGGCAGCATTTGACTTGGTGGACCATGCAGTATCATGCAAACACCTAGCATCGGCTGCCCACTTTTCAAATGAAGCCATAGCCTGGGTCCAGTCCTTTCTAGATAACAGAAGTATGCAAGTCTTCTCAACCTCAGCATGAGCAGACCCAATTCAAATTACATGTGGCGTCCCTCAGGGCTCATGTGTCTCCCCAACTATGTACAATATCTTTACTAAGCCTTTATTTGACAAATTAGACAAACTGGGTGTCACCTACACAAAGTACGCAGATGACACCCAGATCCTTATTCCCCTTTTGGGCATTTCACCTCAGATACAGCCTTTCGTAAATGAAATATACATTCTCATTCAGGCATGGATGGCAACCCATGGTCTCTGCCTGAATGACGATAAAACGGAGATCCTGATCCTTAAAAAAAACTAACACTAATTATAGTGCCTTCAATATTGTTGGTAACAAAATTACAGTCGCAAAAGAAGTAAAGACACTTGGATTCTATCTGCACTCTACGCTAACGCTAAAAAAACAGGTAAACTCATTGGCATCATCCGCTGCTTACACTGGCAAACTCATTAGAGAATGTAGACCCTTCCTCCCACTAGCTAGCTGCATTACCCTAGCCAATTCCCTCAACTTATCGAAATTGGACTATTGCAATGCACTGTACTTAGGAGCCAACAAATACATCATTAACATTAACTACAATGTTTGTAGTTTGTTACATCATTAACAAACTACAAACATTGCAAAATATCCACTTAGAACGGCCCTGAACTTCCCTACTAAAGAGCACATATCTAATGCTACGGGAAACCATCACTGGTTGAAAATTAGCGATAGGATTCTCTTTAAAACTGTGTCATTAACCTTAAAATGTCTCAATAACGCAGCCCCTCCTTACCTGAAGGAAAGAATAAACAGAAAAACATCTATAGGACCCTCTAGGACATCAAATTCCTATTGCCTCCAAATACCTACATTCAGACTTAAAAAAAACAGGAGGCAACAGCTTCCCAGTAAAAGCGTCCCAACAATGGAATGCACTACCAATTAAGCTCAGAAGAGATCAGTCCTATTACAGTTTCAGACGCAACACCCGCACCTGGCTACGCCATAATGGCCACTAGACTAATGACTGCAGTTGTATGTTTATGTGTATGCTTCCTACCTGTGCCTGTCAACATTTGTAACTAAGCTACCAAGCATTCTCTGTACCTGTCGATACCTGTAACAAAGCTCTAAGTATTTTCATGTGATGTTGTGCGCCCAGCTACCTACGGGTTTGGTGCGCCCTACAAATAAATAAACAAACAAACAAACAAACAAAAATTGATGATCCTTCTCGAGAGAAAACGGTGTTGATTGCAAGCAATGTGTAACACAGGCTAATGTGCTTTTGCACAACTAGAGAAAAGGGACACTTTCATGCATGCATTGGGATTATGCACATTGATGTGTGGCCCAACAATGTAAAACAAATAATGCCGTTAACGCCAACACAGGCAAAAAGTAAGTGAAAACTCTGGGGATTGAGTGACAGCCTGCCTTAAATGTTCCCCATACGGAAAGTATTGTGCAACAGCTGTTCAGTTTAAGGACACTTTGCCAAATGTTGTAACAACCCAGCAGTAAAGGGTGGTGTACATTGGAAATGTGTTATTGTAATGCAGAGTATGTGAATGACTGACGATTCTGGGTCACACAGGTGCAATGAAGATGATGAAGAGTATGATCTGGAAGATAAGGATATACTCACGAAGGATATGTTAATGGAGGCCTTCAATATGGTGTCTTCCAGGGGTTAAACTGGTCACCACTATAACAAAGTTCATAGTTATGACACGTATGCATCACACTCCAGAGTGAATGAAGGTGAGTATGAGGAATGCGAGTATGGGAAAATGGGTTATAGAGATGCGTGTAGATTTAAGAACCAAATGCACACTAATTTCCAGAGATGTGTGGGTACCTTACATCACAGCTCACATCACGGCTCTTCCAAACTTGGCCAAAACTTAATTGCTCCCCTCTAAGTTTAGTCCCCTATAGCTGAGCCCTCCGCTTACTCCAGTTTCGTGCAATTTTGCAATAATGTGCTCATATTTAGTTTGAAGCACTTGCCCCATTGGTTAATGTTACCTTTGTCATCCATTTCCTATTTATTTATTTTTTGTTCCTTCCCTGTCTATGTTCACATAAGATTTCTGATAGAAATTGACATCCCTGTTCTTCAAATAAATAGAAAGAGAAATAACTGGGTGGGTGCAAAGATTAGCATATATCAGGTGGAAAAACCTGACATTGTCCCTGGGTGCTACAACAAAGAAACACTTGATTTAGTGGAGTAAATGTGAATAATTCTAGGCTGAAAGGCCTGGTGCAAGGTGTATGTGTCTGTAAAAGGTGCATTTCTGTTGGGATGGGGGGATGGGGGGAAATAGCAAATGTTAAATATAAAACTGCATCCCAACCCTCAGGAGCAGGTATTGTTGGTCAAAGTTAGAAGGTAGAAGGGGGAAAATCCTTGAAGTGGAAAGACTGGCAAGCATATTTGACCCCCGCAAAGCCAGTGGTTGTGTAGGTGTGCAATGTTCCTCTGTTTTTCAGGGATGTCATATGCAAAGAACTCCAGAGACTAATATCAGGAGATTATAATGGAAGGTGGCAGTGAAGTGGTTGTTGCCTCAGGTAGTGGTGCTGGTGTGACTGTGTGAATTTGCATGTCCGCCATGGGAAGATTCAAGTATTTTACTAAAGTGGATCTGTGATGCACATTTCATCAAGTACACATGCACTCGGAAATCTTTAAATTGATGGTGTGAATAAGGCAAGGCTTGTTTTTTTAATTATGGTGCATGCCTTTTTGTTTGGTTTCGTCCTCTGTTGCTTTATCAGGAAATAATGCATTGACTGTTTAGCAAATGCAGCAGAATAAAGTTATTTGAAAATGACAAACATTTAGGAAAGGTTTTGGGGAGCCTCTAAAGGCATAAATTAACTGTTAGGAGGCAGAGGTGTGTGTTAACAGAGAGAGAGTGAGATAGTCCTTCTGGGCCACTGTATTTCTGGAAGAAGTGTGTGGCAAATGGGTGAGATAGCTGATGTCATGAATTCTGTTTGTCTGCCCCAGAACAAGGAGCAGCTAGCCTCCTTCCTCAACATGGTTGCGTTTTACCAGAAATGTGTACCATGATTTCAAACAGGTTTGCATGCATACGGCATTTACTGGGGAAGGGAGTGGAGTATGTGTGGGGAAAATCCTTCAATAAGGATTTTTAATGAATTATTGAAGAAATAAATGTGTCCAAATCCTTAGAGTAGCTCAGTAGAAGCTGTGTTAACACACGTACATGAGGGAAAGGAATTCAAAATGATCATAATAGCACATGCCTCTTGTATTCTGAAGGTCCTGAGTGTAGTCAGTCAACATTGTCACACGTTCTTTACTGAGAATTGCATTACTCATAGGATAATATCCCTGTATCACCCACAATCTAGTGTGGTGGTTGAGTGGTCAAATAGATGATAACGGAGGAAGTACAGAGGGAGAGATTGGAGGGTACAGATAAGCAGGAAGACATTATGGAAATAATAGAAATAAAGCAGTACTTTCAAGAATTTTTCACAAGGGTGCAGCACTGAGTTGTTGAGAAGGAGAAACGCACAAGAGTGTGCCCTACCTGGATGGAAAGGAGCAGGCTGCATGCGGGGAGTGAGGAGGATATGCGTTCCCATGACCACAACATGGAGGGGAAAAAATGAGGGACACACAAATGCAGACTGAGAGGTCAGAGAAGGTAGGTGTAAAGGTGAGATATTATGGGAGGATGAGTAAGCCTAATGCAGCGCTTAAAGATGCACCTCTTTTCTGTGAACGTTTAAATGTTATCAGGGTCAGAGAATACACAGCGAAGAGTGAAAGAGGCCTAGTGTGGAACAAGAGTAAGGTGGTTGTGGATCCACAGTGACATTGAGGCTTCCACAGAGGGAAGGTGTGTTGCCTCTTGATGTAGAGTGCAGGAATGTTGGGTTATGGAACTCGAAGGAAGGTTTTTTGATGTCACTGAGAATGTGCGTCCTGAAGAAGAGCCATGGTAGGCAGTTGACCAGGCAGCTGATCGTGTCAGAGTGATCTGTTCTTGTGTGACTTTGAAGACCAAATGAACAAAGTCCATTAGTGTTCCAGATCCATGAGAAAAATACTTTGTTGTATTATTATTGCCACCCTCCTGACAAAAATCTGATATTGATCGTTTTCTTTTTAAAGGGAACTTGAGAAGGACCCCTGACTCTGTTCTAGTACATTTGTTTCTAAAATGTTGATATTGTTAATGCAATTGGTCTGAATTACAGGAAAATTCAAGTGTCATGATGGTCAAACATTACAATTAGAGGCAAGCAAAACAATTTGCATAAATAGTGCCCAACTGTCATTTAACAAATATGTTACAAGTGCATGACGCTTAAGAATACTAACCACCATTTCCATTCGTTCTTACTTTGATGTAAAGCATGGCAAGCTAAGAGCATTTCATGCTAACTGAGTCTGGAATATGACCCAAAAGAGGACGTTATTGTCAAATGTGTGTGCATATATCTGGATAATATCAACATTACTAATTAAATTGAGCACTGATCACAGGCAATTTATTGATAAATACTTCTTTGTTTCATTACTTTTATTGCTAGAGTGTTGTAGCGCGTTAGAGGAGAAAAACCTTGTAAAGAGTGGGTAGGGGTAAGCCACCTTTCTACCTCCACCACAGCACAACAGACACCACCTAAGTCACATGCAATACCTGTCTAAAGAGTGATCTCTAGCACACCCTGCATTAGGTACCCCGTCTTCAACTCATGAGGAACATGGCTTCATGCCCTCTTCCCATAAAGTGGAGCACATGAGCAAGATTAGCCAGCACTCTTGTGGATTTGACTGCTGCCCACTTGATGCTGCTGACCCTGTGTTGTCTTTGATCAGGTCAGCTAGAAGTTCCTATGGTGTGTCACGTCCACACTGACATTGCCTATGCAATTTATAAATACAACACAATCTTTCTGCTAAAAACCCTGGGCCAATGTAATAGCTGAAGATGACTCGTCTGCCCCATTCTCAGTTGACATGGGAACTCACCAAGCATGTCTCTTACGCACTATTGTTTGCATTATAGATTGACCCATTTGACAGAGTGCATAACCTTTTCCATGATAGTCATACTTTCTAGATGTGTGACTCCATGTCAACACCATTTTTGCTTATTCTGATGTCCTTTCACAGGTCAGAAAGGTTGATGTCTGAGGGTGTAAACTAAACAAGGGCACAATGTTGGTTATGTCCTTTAACTGCAGAGAACAGAGTCCTATGTCTAATACATGTTTAGTGGTTACTTATTATTTGGGGCTTGGTATGCCACACAAAATCAGCCATTTAATATTTGATCATTTTGAGGAGATAATGGCTACTGCTGAAAGCTTGTGGACTGTCCAATTAGGCTCCCTCAGTCTCTTTCAAAAAAAATATACTTTCTTTATTAAAGCACTTAGTTCAGAGCATTCATTTGTGATAAGAGAACATACACATTGATAGTTCGCAAATGGACACATGCCTCCACAGGCAACACATTTAAGGAACTGACACAACCTAATGTGAACAATGCTACACATTAGCAGGAGGAGAAGATACAATGAGAAATAGACAATGAAGCAGAAGGATCTAAAAGGTTATGTCCATCTGTTGGAGGGTTTTCACCAGTGCGCATCACATAGTTCTTAAAGGTGAGCCATATGTCTTTAGGATGATTCCCAACGGGCTGCATGCCAACCCACTGCTCCTCAGTATCACTGGGCCAAGTGATAGCCCTCAGCCATTGGTCAGTTGATGGTACAGTGGGTTTTGTCCAGTGCAGTAACAGCGATCGCATGGCAAGCAGTAAGCATACATTCACTAGCTTACAACCCCTCACTCATCGGTCTTCAAAAACATGGACACCACATGGTGGTAGCATCTAGCGTGACACCTGTCATACCAGTAAGGATAGTGCAAACATCCCCCAGGTAATCATCTATTTCAGGGCAGCTCCACACCATGTGAAAGTATTCAGCTCCCTCCCCCCACACCTAGGACACCAACCCAGTGGAGTAACTTTGCTGAAAATGTTGGGGGGGACAGGGGTGGGGTGGAACGAGGGCGGGTGCTGGCTCTTAGGGATCGGGTTGGCCAAATTGTTCAATACAATTTCGTTGAAAGATAGATTTGACTAAATTCGGTCACCACGATTAGTTTGAAGCCGAAGATACCAAACATGAAGAGCTGGGGTTGCAGGGGTGGCCCCCGCCCCTCATGTTCAGTATTTTTTACTTCGGGGCTACGGGGGTGTCCCCCACTTCTTCAGCATTGGTGATAGGGGACCCAACAAAAAGAAAAAAGAAAAAGGGACCCTGCAGCGTCAGATCTGACCTGCGTTAGATGGATGGATCAGACGCTGCAGGGTACAGGAGAGTGGCGGATGGAGAAAAGGAAAGTAGGGGGGTTTATGGGTGTTCTGGCGGTTTGGGGGAACATGTTTTTTTTTTGTACTGAGGTAAAAACGTATTTGCAGCGAAAAATGACTCTGGTCAATTTTGCTGTGATTTTGTACCTCGGTCAAACAACCTAAATCCCTGAGGGATAACACTAGACTACTACACCACAAGAGTCCATTGCTGACGCCTTGTTATAACTTTCATAAGACTGGTGGCCTATCTTTAAAAATCAATTGGGCCCTCACACTTCTCCAGCCGGGCTGCCATGCACACAGTTACACAACATAACATTCACAAACCTAATTCGAATAGAACATACAAACAATGCATTATTTATCATTCATTCAGACACAAAAGTCAACACACATATGCTTGCATACACTCTCAGACACAAATGCACCCAGCACCTCCACTGACATACACTGTGTGCACACAACCTTTATATGTACATATACAATAATGCATGGAAACCGTGGCGCAACGTTCATTGAGCAGACCAGACTATCACCCCCTGATCCCTGAAATGTAGGGCTAGGTTGACTTGTCCTAGCTGAACTAAAAAGCCATAGCCAAAAGCAACAGATTCACTGGAATGTCAGCAATTCCCTTAATTTTTCTTTGCATTCAAAGGCAGAAGCCATTGGTAGTGCAGTGGGTGACCAAGTATACTTGGTATCAATTTTTAAATGCCATATATCTCCAAACCTGGGTTCTCAACAGCACCTTATATGTGTAGGTGCTGATAGATTTTTTCTACAAGATTCTGACAGATTAAAATTATGGTATGTTTTCCTGTGTTCAAATGGCTTCAAGCAGTGGAGTACCAAGCGGGAGAGGTGGGGGATAGGGGGAAGCTGCGCCCGTGGATCTTTTAAGAGCCAGACCGGGACATTTGTCATTGGGACAACTCTCCCATTCGGCACATCAAAGAGGGTGCCCAACAGCAAAGGTGTCGCTGGCAGGACAATGTGTGCTGAGCAATTCCTGCTCAGCACGCTCATTGTCCTGGCAGCAAGACACCTTACCCGTTCCGAACAGTAGAGGTGTTCTGCTGCCAGGACAATATCCCAAGGAGCTCCGGGCAGCAGAGTGTCCTCATGTTGCTGTGTATCAACAGAGCATTACAATGTAAGCGATTAGGCACTGATGGGAGGGTGGGAGTGGAGGTTACTATTAGCAGGGACTTTTGTCCCTTCAGAAAAGTGAATGGGAGGGAGTGATCAGAATTGACAAGTGTGCATAATGTTGCATGCTTTATGAAATAATAACTATGGCTTTAAAACCCAAGGGGGATATGTTAGGCTCACATTAATCTACATGATGCGATTGTGACTTTGCATGCAGAATTGAGAGTATGAAAATAAAGCCATACTCCCATTACTCAACATATTTCTATGACAATGTATATAGGTTATGGTTAGTTTACTATGAAAGGCTAGTTTATTATGTAATGTGGTTTGCTTCCAATGCATTGCTATAAATAATTATATGTATTATATGGATAAATAAGCACATGAAATGTAAAGCAAAACCTTAATAAATATCTATATCAACTAAGCCTGGAAAGATGTGCACAGTCACTTAAATTATCCACATCCCAGTTTCACCATTTTACCAAGTGTGTGATCCTGAGCAATTCATTTAATCACATTGTGCCTTATCTGCAGCTCTGAAAGTGACTCTGAATCACTTCAAAGCTTATGTTAATGTATCATGCTATTATAATGGAAAAGCCTAATGACTATAGAGTTGCTCCACATATAACAAAAGTGCAAATTAGGTGGTTTGCACTACAAAGTTATTTGTCACGTGGCTTATTCAGGCCACTTATTCTAAAGTCACTTCCATGGTACCTTCAAGTATCAAGGACTGATGATGCGCCTTGCAATGTCCTTTTCTGTGAAGTCACTTCTGTTGGTACAATCCATATAATAATTAGGACGTTTGCTTGTATTTTGCCTAAGACGGCTGGGACAGAGCTCTAATAGATGAGTTTCCTGCATCTGGAATGATCCTGCAGTTTTACTTTTGTTGTTGTGTGTTAAAATGCCATCTTCCACTATTGTTACCAAAAAAGTAGATTGGGGCTGGGGTGCCAATGAGACCATGTGGAATTCCACACACTGCATTTTGTTGCTCCCTCCTGCCCCACTCTGACAATTCTGGATACTCCCCTGCTTAGTTTGGTAAGTGAAACAGTTTTTGGTGGCCTATAAGCTGAATCATGACAACCATTTACTAATTTGCACCAAACCGTCCTGAAAAAGTGTCTGCAAAACTCGAAATACTTTTTGCCAGTTTGGTGAAGATTATTTATGGCGGCAGGGTGAAAAGTTATACACGGCTCCTAAAAGTGTGTTTTTAACACACAATTCCATATGGTTCCTTCTGTGCACCTAGAGCAAAAACTGCTTAACTAAAGTTCACCATGTTTGGAATGCATATAGCACTCAAATTAATTTCACATAATTTGTAGAGTATGACAGTTTTGGGTCACAGGTGTTCTCAGATTGACTGTTTCCACTCTATTTGGGCACACCTTCCACCAACTTCTTGTTGAAATTAGGATGGTGGTGCTTTAGTAGCATTTGAAAAGTGGCAAGACTAATTTTAAAGGCGTTGCAGAGCTGTGGCTTGCACCAGAGAATACGTTTGCTATTGTTAGTGTGTCTTCATACCTGGGGCCTTAATGTGTACTCTGAGCTCTGCTCACATTGTCCAAATGTGACGCGTCCCCCACTAGGGTCCGTCCGCATCCCAGCCCCCCAACCAACATACAAAAACACAATAAAAAAAAAACTCTGCTCTGCTTTCAAATGCCACCCGGGCCACATCTCATTTTACACCGACCTAACCTCTTCGTACTCACGCACCTCCAGACAGAAACCAGCAAGCTGAATGAGCTTCCTAGTTCCTGTCTGTGTGTCGCACAAACACAAAGCCGGAAAGTGATTCTCTGAGATGCGGTCCCTGGAATTGCTGCTGCTAGCATGGCAGCACAGGTGCCAGTCCCTGCAACACCCAGTTCAGCACCCTGGCTGCTGACTTTGAGTCTCTGCATTATGCAATGAGACAGCGCAAGCCTTGCTGGGCACCCCCAGCCGGGCTTACACTGTCCAATTACATAATTGATGATTGCAGCCACCCCTGCCCTCCCTCCAACTGTTGGGGGGGACAAGAAGGCATGCCACAGAAGTTGTGGGGGACAAAACCCTCTGTCCCCCCCCTATAATTACGCCCATGCACCAACCAGTGGCCGCTTGTGAAAAACTCTTCAGCCTCGCCGGCGTATAATGATATCTGTGCAGGATTCTGAACTGACTGCATCAAGCGAAATCAGGAGTTAAAGGAGACCTCCGGGGTTTGTGCAGACATTTCCTCTCAGGTGTCATCCGTAATTTCAAGATTCATGTCTATCGCCCATTTAGATCGTGGATTTGTCAGGGGTGTCAGCATTCAGTCTTGTATAAGCCTGCAAAGTGAAGAGACCATGCCTCAGGATCCGTAGGGCCCCATAATATACCCAAGTAAGGAGTCATTCTCAGATTCCACTGGGAAACCCCCAATGTAGATTTAAAGACCCTGCGAACACCAATATAGTGAAGCTATTGAAAAGATGTATTTTGTGTGAGTACAGGAATGTCCGCAGCAGAGACAACGTTCCCATTCAAAAACATGTCCCCTAACATGCTAAAGCCATCTTGAGTCCAATGCCTTACAGTAACTGTGTCTACCCTGGTAAATGCTGGGATACAGTTCCACAGCAGAACGTTGCCATGATAGGGGTGTGCAATTCCCAGCAGTTTCCATATTTTGCACCAGGCCAACGAAGTAACAATTGCGGGATCATAGGGGCAAGGATCTGTTGACACTGTGGGACCACTAATGACCTAATGCCTCGGCGACCCACCGAGCGCCTCTCAATTCTGACATGAGGGGGACTGCCTCCCCTAAACCAAAAAGCTGCATATTGCACTTGTGCTACCAGCCAGTAGGTCTGAAAATCGGGCACAGTGATCCCCCCTGTGCATAAGGCACGACCAAGGTAACCCATTTGAGGCGCACTGTGCTTGAGTGCTACACAAAGGCATTGACAACCGTTGCTAGTTCCTCAAAGAGTGTCGTGCCATGCCAAAGCAGTATATTTTGAAAGAAATAAAGGATTTTTGGGAGAATCGTCATTTTGAGCAAGGCGATTTTACCTGTAATGCTCAATGGCAACCGTGCCCAGGTCATAAGCATAAGCGAAAGGCGGACCTGGTATTCGGTATAGCTACAATCAGAAAGTGTATTATGATGTCTAGTTACCATGACCCCTAAATATCGCACTGTAGACTGTGCCACATGAAACCAGGCACATCTGGGGGCTTAGCCTTGGCTTCAGTGAGAGGGAAATGCTCAGACTTACTATAGTTCACCTGAAGTCCAGAAATGTCCCCAAAGGCAACATCACGCACTGTGGGTATAAATGGGTCTGTGCGTCCCTCACATGTACTATAGCATTGTCTGCATATAAAGATATAATGTTTTGCTCCCCAGCTAACCGGATACCCCTATGCCTGTGCCTATGTCTAATAAGGTCTGCCAAGTGTTCTGTGACCTCTGACTGTGTATGAACCAAGACGCCTGAATCGTCCCTGATCAACAGAATGCAGCAGCCCCCACTCCCCTGCCTAACCAAATGAGAAAGCAGCCTACCCGGCCGCTAGCCCACCCCATACCCCCTCCTCACTAGCGGTGTACTCAAAAACGTCAGTTCCCTGGATGCATTATTTCTAAAGCCATCTGGTGATTCCTTAAACTGTGAAAGCGTAGCAGATGGGGGGTTGGCTGATTGCCACCTCTCTAGAAGACATAGATTTTCATCACTTTTTTTAAATATCACTTCTAATGGATTTTAGGACTCTGCACTCCATTGCCATTGCTATACCCCAAATATAAGCCTTAAATGCATCCCATAAGATGCCCGCCGAGGAGACTGATCCCACATCCTTTACTCATGAGCTCCGTGGTCTCCGCAGTGCTATGTCTCTGTGATGTGAGGAATGTGAGGAAACAAATCTTCTACATAAGGTTGCATGGGTCGCGCCACTCACGTGGGTATGCCGGCATATTCAGCTCATCTGAAGCCCAGCTCTCTGAAGTGACGGCCTCCTACAGCGATGTGCAGCGAGGCACTCCCCTGCTCGGTATGGAGAGTGGGAACAACTCGACAAGCCCCAGACACTCCCGCAAGGCAGGGGCTCCACCTCCATCCCATTGAGCTCCACCAAGGCAGAGGAACCCTACACAGTACCAAGTTTGCCAGAGCTGCCATTTTTGTCGCAAACTACGTGACCACAGACAAAGGCTCTTTACACGCAAGGGATGATTTAATGTAGAGCGTGAGGGTTGCAAGTCATTCCACGGTCCTCCGGGCCACCCGCTCTGAACTTGCCAACTCTGCAGGTGCTGAGCAGGAGCTCAGTTATCCCTGTTGTAGGCTGCAGGTTGCAAGAGCTTAAGAGCTATCTTGTCTCACTCGCAACAGCGCCCCCTTCTGTCTCTTTTTTAAAATTAATTGTATATTGGTTAAAACATATTTCAAACTTAACAATTTATCATTCTAAAAACCATATTAAATCCTCAAATTTTCCAATTAATTTTTACCTCGTGAGTCAACCATACACATAAAATATCTTTCTACAAAATACAATCACCTAGTACATTAAATATTTGACATCTTTTCTTTTCAATAAAAAAAAATGAAAGAAAAAAAAGAAAAAGACACAATTCACAATACACTTCCATATTTTAAAAGAGAAGAAGATTGCAAGGTTGGGAAAAAAACAAATCTTTACCATTGCACTTGTAGTCTTCATATAACTTAAGTACATAGCCTTCCTCAATAACCCCGTTACAATTCCAACTCATAGTACCTCAGATATTTTTTAAATTTAAAAACCTGACAAATCGAATCACAGCTAAGGACACAGACCTTGTGGAACCATCCAACACCATTAACGATAACTGTTCACTTTGTACAAAAGACAGGGAATTAATAAACTCCTTAAAGTGCATCACACGGTTGGCAACAATTTAGGGCAATACATAACCAAATGTTTCAGAGTTTCCACTTCATTATTTTTCTTGCAATACCTACAAAGGCCAGCACCTCCTTGTATTACCTTTCTTCTTAGTAAAATTTCGTCAGTAGGTAAAAAATTCCATCTGAATCTAGAAAAGTTCCAGCAGCCATCGGACAGAGAAATAGTCTTAAGGGGTCAGCTGTCCAAGTTGTTTGTGTTCCAGCCCTAGATACTTTAGAGAAACATACTCATGGCACATCTGCACTGTTCTGACTCAATCATACCTAAATAGGGATACATTCACCCATATGGGTTCGATCTTCAGCTCTTCAGGAGTGCGTGCAATTTCTTTTAAAGAGTCTTGACAAACGTTTATCAGAATACTCACTGATGAGTCTTTTTCCTTAAACCCTGACATGGGCAGTTCACTGTATAAAGAATCAGGAGGGGGCAGAATACGTTTTTTGTATAAATTCAATAACCTCCACTGGGCTCCAGTAGCCACTGAATTGATGCCTAGTTCATACCTTATGGCAGCCAGTAGTATGTCATTTGGAATGCGCAGGGCTTTCCACCACATGTGGCTCTCCATCATTTCCAAAATGTCCATTACTCACAGCTCCATCGATTCAATACCTTATATTATCTTGGGGATAACCTTCTCATCATAGTACTTTATAAGTGGCGCCAAAGAAAACCTAACCTGTTGGCGTTTTAATCAGGGAACCACTTTATGTTTAAAGTAAACCTTCATTTGTTTCTTATCACGTCATGCCAGAAGTGAAAAGCCGAGATAAATCAGGCTGTCCACCAACTCCAGCCTTTCTTTAGCTATTTGCCAAGTAAAAGGAAGGTTTAATTCTTACCTCTGGACAGCCTTCACATTTTTTGTTTTCCCACCATAATAATAAAGCAATTTAACAAAGCACAGTCCACACACCCTCTAATCAGACGCTGTAAACCGACTGGTGTTAAATCCCTCTGTCTCTTGTGGCAAGGATTCATGTTATTAAATACTGAGCCTCCATACATTTTTATATATGTTTTGGGCTCTCCCAATTCCTCTGACTCAAATTCTAATTAGTAGTTACAACTCTATGATAGGATATGATATTTCATTTGTATCGCGCTCATACCCACATGTTTCAGAGCATGACAAGACAAGGGAGGGGACCAAGGGTGGACAAAAACAACGATCTTACTAGGCCCAGTGACATCGAGAACATGCAAGTGGTGGGGATAGGGAGGTGGGAAAGTGCAAGGGATAGCGGTGAGGTGGAAAGTGCTGAAAAGGGGGTAAAAAACAACAACATTTCTAGTGCAGCCAGCAGATGGAAAGTGCAAAGTTTAAAGCGCAGACAAGGGGACTGTGGAGTTACAGATACAGACCGAATTTGAGGTTTGCCAGGAGGCAGTGCAGGTGTGTGGCTGGGTGGTCAGGGACCAAGGCGCGAAATCAGAGGGTAGCCAGGTGCATAGAGCTGAAGCAGACAGATCAGCAGGGCAGAGGAAGAACCAAGGCAGAAGCAAAGGCGAAGGTCTTTAGCTGCTTCTGGAACCAGAGATGGTTCTTCTCAAGTTTCAGAGTAGCAGGGAGGCTGTTCCAGATGGAGGCCCCAGCCGAGAAAGAGGTCTACCCCCAACTCATTGCTAGGAGAAGCGACTGACCCTGATGGAGTGGGATGTGGAGGAGCGAAGAGCTTGAGTGGGAACTTATTTACAGAGGGAGAGTTGAAGGTATTTTGGACCCAGGCCCCAGAAAGCCTTGTGGACAATGCAGATGGTCTTGAATTTAACCCTTGCAGCCACTGGGAGCCAACAAAAGGATTTCAGGGCTCTAGAGATATGATCCCAGGGCTTGAGGCCAAGGAGAAGTCTTGCAGTTCTGTTCTGGATGAGCTGCAGAGGGCATAGAGTAGAAGCAGGTAGATTTAGAAAGAGGCTGTTGCAGTAGTCAAGCCTAGAAAGAATCACAGCTCTAGAGACAGTAAGCTTCTGGGGGAAGGAGAGGAAAGGAAGAATACCTCTGCGGAGGTGCAGTTGGTAGTTTGGCTTCTTAGAGATGTCAGAGATATGAGGGGAAAAGGAGAGTGTGGAGTCAAAAATGACCCCGAGGTTCTAAGCCTCATAGGTGGGAGCAGGAAGAGGGCCAACGGAGGCCAGACAGAGAGTGACAGGGAAGGAGGATGTGGGTGTGCTAATGAGGAGAATCTCTGTCTTACTGGCATTAAGGCAGAGATCATTGGCAGCACACCACTCCTGGATGGCAGACAGACAGTCAGAGATGAGGGAAATAGAAGAGGTGGTGGAGCGAAGCGTGAAAACAAGCTCAGTTTAATTCGTATAGCACTGAAAGTTGGAACAGAGAGCCGCAATGCTGTGGGCAAGGGGTGCCAGGTATTGGTTAAACAGCCAGAGAGAGATGTTAGACCCCTTCGGAACACTACAAGTAGAGAGTGAGACGGAGGAAAGGAAGGACCCAAGTTGGTCCTGGGAGGGTCGATCAAAGAGGAAAGAGGTTAGCTAGGCCAGGGCCTGATCGGTGATGCCCAGGTTATCACAGAGATGGTTGAGCAGGATGGCATGGTTGACCGTGTCAAAGCAGAAGAGAGATGGAGTAGGATGAGCACAGCAGGGATGTTGGAGTTAAGGTTGGAGAGCAGGTCTTCGCAGATGTTCAGAAGTGCAGTTTCTGTGCTTCTGGCAGCTCTGAAGCCAGACTGATGGTCATGGAGACAGCCGACAGAGTCGGTGTGATGATTAAGCTGAGAGATAGCCAGCTTTTCCAAGAGTTTGCCCAGGAAAGGATTGATGAAAATCGGGTGATCATTTGCAGGGCAAGATGGGTTGGCTGTGGGTTTTTGGAGAAAAGGGTGCACAAGAGAATGATTCAAAGGGGTGGGGAAGGCTCCAGAGGTGAAGGAATAGTTACAGAAGTCTGCAAGAGCTGGAGCAAGGGTGTTAATGTGGTCCTTGATGGTTTTGGACGAACAGGGAAGAACCTGTTTTGATGAGACTTTCATAGATTGGACTTGTCTGGAAATCTCGTTGGGGAAGAACAGAGGAAAAGATGAGAAGGAGTGAGGATAGGTGGCTGCAACAGGGCCAGGGGTATCAGAAAGAGAAGGCGGGGCGGAGGAGAGGACGAGAGGTCCTGGGTTTTTTAGATGAAATGAGAGGCCAGGGCTGTGAAAAGGACCTGAAAGGCAACAGGAGGCAACAGGAGAGGTAGAGACTGCAGCAGGGTTGGCCAGTTCAGCCGAGATGTTAGATGCCGGTGAGACGCAGCATTGGATATGGGCTCTCTTCTTGGTGCAGACAAGGAGCCGGTAATGCCTTTGGAGCAGATAACAGGGCAGTTTGTCAGGGGATGCACAAGAAGCCTGCCATTTCCTCTCAGCCACCCTACACTTGCGTGTAAGGGTAAGTAGGTCAGAGTCGTACCAAGAGTTGCACTTGGCTTTGGCCTTCAAGCAGATCCTCATGACAAAGGCAAGAACGTCAAGAGTTTCGGAGATAGAGGAGTAGAGCGTGGAAAGGGCTGTGTCAGGATGTGAGTCAGCCAGAGGTGGAGGAGGGGGAGTGAAAGTAGTAGGTAAAGCTTCAACTGACACATGCTTCATGGCTTTGATGACCGAGAAGGTAGGTGGAAGGAATGGAGTTGGCTTGGCCTGATGGATAGCAAAGGAGAGATGGGAGGAGAGGAGTAAGTGATCACTCCAGGAGAGAGGAGTGGTCAGAGGGATAGAGAGGGGGAGGTCTGAAGAGATCAGAGCATCCACAGTGTGTCCTGCAGAGTGAGTCAGGCCAGAGGGGAGAATAGAAAGAGAGAAAGAGAGTTGCAGAGGTCGCAAAAGAGTCCAGATGAGAGACAGGAAGCATCTAGATGGATGTTGAAGTCTCCAAAAAGGAGGAGTTGAGTGGTTGAGGCCAGGAGGGAGGAGGAGAGGTCCGCCCACTCAGAGAGGAAGGGGGAGATCTTACCAGTTGGCTGATAGATAGTAGCCACAGTAAGGGAGTGGCCAGGAGAGAGAGAAAGCCAACAGACAAGGCATTCAAAAGAGGAGTAGATCTGCGTTGGAATTTCAGAGGCAGGAATCCACTCTGGGAAGATCAAGGCTACACCAACTCCGGAGCAGATGGATCTGGGTGTGGAGAGGATCTTGTAGCCATCAGGGAGGAGAGTGTCAAAGCTTGTGACAGAGCTGGCCATGAACCATGTCTCGGTAAGACAGAGGACATTGAGATCAAGTTCTTCCAAGAGGCGGCAGATGTCAGAGATGTTTGACAGCTGGGCAAGAATTGAGAGTGGCAATATGGACAAGGTTGCCATCCTTGAAGGACTTCTGGGGAGGGGTACAAATCAGAGGTACACCCTGCAGAGGTGTAGAATGAACCCGCGGGGAGGCAGAAGAGAAAGGAGGAGAGGGCAAGGTAGCCAAGGAGAAGGCAGAGGGGGGAGATTAGGAGGCTGAGGAAGGGAGAGATCAGACAGCAGGAGAAGAAAAGAAATTGATGAGGCATGGGAAGCATCTGTCAAAGAGTAGAAGGTTAGCCTGAGGACCTTGGACCATGATGGTGCCATTTAGGTAAACATTAATGATGACCTTAGAGGAATGGAAGGGGTCCAGGAGTGTCTCATAACGGGTGCCAACATTAATGGGTGAGGAAGAGAAAGGAGAGAGCACAGAGACCATGTGATGAGTCCAAAGGTCCGGTCAAGGAAAGACAAAGAGGATGTCAGTGAGGGTCTGTCTGGAGGAAGTGCTGGAGTAGGTGTCAGCGATAGGGAGACCGGGGTTAGAGGCCAAGATATCCTTTTTGAGTTTCTTCCTGCCAGACTTAGTGAGAAGGGTAGGATAGTCAATGGAGAAACAGTTAGAATAAATTGGAGAGACAGAGAGTGTCATAGGTGTCGAGGGGGAAGAAAAAGAGAGAGAGTAGCTGAGGGAGGGTGACAGGTAGACGGGATGTGTGGAAAAGCAGGAAGGGGTAGGATAGTCAATGGGCACAGCTAACTTGAAGAAAGCAGCAAATGGTACAAACAGCTAACTTCAGGAAAGCAGCAGATATTACTAACAGCAAAGTACTAAACAGCAGCAGATGTTACTAACAGTAAAGTACCAAACAGCAGCAGATGTTACTAGCAGCAAAGTACAAAACAGCATCAGAAGTTACTAACAGCAAAGTACCAAACAACAGCAGATGTTACTAGCAGCAAAGTACCAAACATCAGCATATGTTACTAGCAGCAAAGTAGCAAACAGCAGCAGATGTTACTAACAGCAAAGTACCAAACAGCAGCAGTTACTAACAGCAAAGTACAGCACAGTAGCAGATGTTAATAACAGCAAAGTACCAAACAGCAGCAGATGTTACTAGCAACAAAGTACCAAACATCAGCAGATGTTACTTGCAGCTAAGTACCAAACAGCAGCAGATGTTACTAACAGCAAAGTACCAAACAGCAGCATATGTTACTAACAGCAAAGTTCCAAACAGCAGCAGTTGTTACTAACAGCAAAGTACAACACAGTAGCAGATGTTAATAACAGCACAGTACCAAGCAGCAGCAGATGTTACTAACAGAAAAGTATCAAACAACAGCAGATGTTACTAGGAGCAAAGTACAAAACAGCATCAGAAGTTACTAACAGCAAAGTACCAAACAGCAGCAGATGTTACTAGCAGCAAAGTACAACACAGCAGCAGATATTACTAACAGCAAAGTACCCAACAGCAGAAGATGTTACTATCAGCAAAGTACCAAACAGCAGCATATATTACTAGCAGCAAAGTACAAAATGGCAGCAGGTGTTACTAACAGCAAAGTACCAAACAGCGGCTGATGCTACTAGCAGCAAAGTACAAAACAGCAGCAGATGTTACTAACAGCAAAGTATGAAACCGCAGCAGATGTTACTAACAGCAAAGTACCAAACATCAGCATATGTTACTAGCAGCAAAGTAGCAAACAACAGCAGATGTTACTAACAGCAAAGTACCAAACAGCAGCATATGTTACTTACAGCAAAGTTCCAAACAGCAGCAGTTGTTACTAAGATCAAAGTACAACACAGTAGCAGATGTTAATAACAGCAAAGTACCAAACAGCAGCAGATGTTACTAGCAGCAAAGTACCAAACATCAGCAGATGTTGCTTGCAGCAAAGTACCAAACAGCAGCAGATGTTACTAGCAGCAAAGCACCAAACAACACCAGATGTTACTAGCAGTAAAATACAAAACAGCAGCAGATGTTACTAACTGCAATGTACCAAACAGCAGCAGATGTAAGTAACAACAAAGAACAAAACAGCAGCAGATGTTACTAACAGCAAAGTACCAAACAGCAAAAGATGTTACTTGCAGCAAAGTACCAAACAGCAGCAGATGTTACTAACAGCAAAGTACCAAACAGCAGCAGATGTTACTAACAGAAGAGTACCCAACAGCAACAGATGTTATTAGCAGCAAAGTACCAAACAGCAGCAGATGTTGCTAACAGCAAAGTACCAAACAGCATCAGATGTTACTAAACGCAGTCCAGTCACAAGCCATGAGTTGGGGAAAAGGGGGGTGAGGGTGGAAAAGTCAAGGGTGTAGAATGACGTGATAGAGGTGACTATCCCATGGATGCAGAGGTGATGGTTGCAGAGGTGAAAGTGTCAGGTAGGTCAGGGTACCAGGATAAAAATGAAATTGGAGCACCATCCTATGGTCTTGAATTATGTGAAAGTCAGGTGTTTCCAAGAGAGGGAGGCAATTGCTCTCAAAGGCTGATCTTAAACTGCTGGAACTCAGTTTCTATAGATTGAGCAAGTAGTTGAACCGAATTAAAAGGTTTTGGCAGACAAATTTACTAGCCTCATGCTCAGACACACTTATACAGATAGTCATTAGACATGGGCCTCATCACGAGTTGGGCACTAACCCCGGCGGTGTTACCGCCTGGGCTATTACCCCTACCACCAACCCTCCTGGCGCTATTAGCGCCAGATCACTGGTTTGGCGGATCCCCATTCCCCACTAGGCCCATTTGGGAATTTCCCATTCCCCAGTGGGCCCAATGGGGAATGTTCGGCACTATTACCGCTGGCACTATTACCGCCGGCGGTAATAGCAGCGAAATCAGCAAAATTGCGGCTGATTTGCCCCCAGCTCAGAGCTGGGGGTAAATTCGCCAAGCCAGTCATTTGGCGGAACCTTAAATGTGGCGGTAATAGCGTTACCACTGCATGTAAGGGTTACCGCCAAACTTGTGATGAGGCAGATGGACTTGACTTTTTGAAAACATTTTAAGACCCCCTTAATTCAAGCTTATCAGGTTAAAAAAAAAACTCAAATTTTGCATGTGATTTCCCGAGACTAATACATTTCTGAATATCTCACCAATTCACAATTTTTCAGAATGTCAGCATAATTCTGGCTGCCCTATCAAATGCAATGGGCAGGGTCTGGGTGGAATATGGTTTGCTCCAAGTTGACTTTTTTCACATAACCACAGCTCAGGAATTTCATGATTACAACATGTGATTTGAAAATACTCCTCCAATCCAGATTCTTAAAACGTGCTACCCTTTTTTATTTTCCTGACAAACGTCAACCTTGTTAAAATACAGAAAGGTGTAGTATTATTTGTTTCAAGCAATGCATAACCCACTACCTTTAGAAAGGGTGTTTTCCCTCTCACTCTGACTACATTCCCTCCTCCTTTGAGCAAATCTCTTTCCAACTTCGTGCTCCCACCCTGCCAACTATCCTCATGTGGTGCACACCTGGTTCCCCTAACCTATTCCTCTCCAATCTTCACCTCCTTCTTGAAACATTCCTATCTTATAAATACGGCCCATCATCTCCAACTTAAGTCCACACCCTCCAATAACTCACCAGTCAACATACAAAACCCATTCCTGGGGCACAGCCACCTGTTGTGTGACTTCTTAATGGCCTGGAATCTCAGAGGCATAAACCTGTGTTTAAAGTTAATAATGTACTTCCATGAAGACAAGCAATGGAAAGCTTTAACAAATGAAATACAAAACATGTATCATTTTACAAGGCACCAAAATGATATCACACTATCGCCTAAAAGTCATCAATGCTTTCACATAAAAGCTAAAAATAGGTTTCATGTTATCTAAGCGTTCCCCAAAATAAACAAAATCCCAACTTATAAACACAATATAGTAATATGTGCAAATCCTTAGTAAAACTGTGTACTTCAAGTATGTACTTCAATAGCTTCTTCATATTACAAGTTAATGGAACATGAAGGAGTTCTGCAGACGCAGAATGCTATTTTCATTTAATATATATATAGGCCTTAATAATGGGCTAAATCCAAAATGGAAGTTACTGGAGAAAAGATTGATTTCAGTCCAATATGATAATAACCCAGGTGGGAGGAGGGGAACCTACCATTGACACAAGGCAAAATCAGAACAAAACCTATCATAATTCTCATTCAGCGAGAAAACACATAACCAAATGAAACTGCAAGGATGGAATTTGTCAAGGATCTAAGCCAAAACAGAGGACATCTGCAGGTGAAAGGAGTGTGTCTGATAGGATAAGTGCTGATTTGGGGTTCCACCTTTGATGTAGCTGATGCAAATCCCCATTAATAAGGGTTTTTCAGTGGGAGCTTGATGCAGAAGCCTTGCCTAAAACCGAACCAATTGCCTGAGAGGTATTTTGATAGCACGGCACAGAACGGGAGCAGGACTTGCTTGCTGAAGCTGTCTGGTGCTGTTGTTGTCCCTGTGTGTCCTGTGTTTTTGAAAGACATAATAAAGGTGGCTACAATAAACCCCTGTGCATTCACATATTTGACCTCAAAAATAGTTAAAACTCGTGATAGTAATTGTATTTATTTATTTATTGGATATTTATAAGGTGCTTATACAACAAGACAGTGTTTTAAAGTGCCACAAGTCGTTTAGGTGAATCCTTTACCAGCGATACTATACTGAAGGGGCAAACCTTGTGGATCTATACTTAAAATAGTATGCCCGAGTATTTATGACTGCTCCAGGCACTTAATATTCTCTGACAGTAACCAAATAAATTAATTCCTGACTTTTACAGGGATACTTTATAACCCTATTAGTAACATGGGGTACAACATTTCACAAATGTGCCTAAATAGTTAGACTGCTAGACCTGCTGAAACCATAGATACATAAAAGAGAAATCATGAATAGAGCTACACCTCTTAAAGTGAAATAGGGAGGAGACTAAATTGTTCATTTTATTCACAAGAAAATACTGCCACTTTAAATAACCAATGCCACTTTCAAAATAACATTGCATACAAAGGAAATGATTCTGCATTAAGGAGACTCCCCATGCCAAGTACAAATGCGGTGTTGATTCCTTTTCCATTTCAAATTTAAACTCTCATGTAAGTGTGATTCTTTAAATGAATCAATATTTCATGCTCTCAAAAATAAAGCTTCAGTCCTAATCCCAAGCATTAGTCTAAATAGCCCAACATATCACATAATGTAATATTAAATTCTGCAGACGTACATTAGCATCTAGGGCGATAATCCGATTGTATAGTATTTTTGATGTCAAGTCGCTTGTCAGCTTCTTGCTGATTCCATGTCATTGTACTCTGCTCCTCTGTCGCTCCACATATCTTTGTCACCTGTAGGCCGAGAAGGCCAAGTTATGCACAGTTCAGCTCCCACTCTGAACAACCCAGTTTTTTTAAATGCAAAATGGAATAAAAAATATCCATCACAAAAATCGAAATCTTGTGCACCTATAATGAATAACCACACATAATGAATAAGGGAGAGAGGTGTGCTTGTAGGACGAAAAGGCATGTTGCAGAATGGATGAAAGAGACAATGGGCCTCATTACAAGTCATGCAGTCATCCACCGGTGCTACTGGCAGATTGACGCCAGACTGTCACACCATTTCCTGTGCCTGAAATCCCGGTGCCACCAGGACATTAGAAGTCCCTGTAGCCCGGGATGTCAGGCCCCGGAAAATGTTAGTTCCCATTCCCGTGGAGTTCCATAGTACTCCAGAGGAATTGGGACTCAGAAGCAAAGGCACTGTCAGTAATGGTGCTGGTCCTCCTCTGACAACAGTGCCTACTGGGGCCAATGCACATGGCAGGTCAGACCTGCCAGAAGCAAATGCACCGGCAGGCACCGTTGTAGTCTGCCGGTCCGAAAAGGCTGCCAGTACGTTGCTACCAGCACCCTTATTTCTGGACCGGCAGACTTGTAATGAGGCCCAATGTACTCTATAATTATCGCTGAACAAAAATGGATGAACTATGGGAATACTGTAAATGAATAATTGCCAACAAGAAACTAATTAAAACATCTCTATGACATCCAATTAGCAGGGTCTACAATCAGCATACATCAAACACATAGGGCCTGATTTACAAAGGCCTTTTTGAATGGGAAATCCCCATTGGAAAATGCTTTGTAAATCAGACCCAGAATAGCGTGTGCTAGCTCTCGAAGAAAAATGATACAGAGAATGTGATTAGACTCAGGTTTAAAATCAAAGGTAAAATGTCCAAAATTGAAAAATGACTGCATGGTAAGAAAATTCTACGGCTGAAGCAAATGGCATTTCTATAGACTCTATTCACTTAAGTTACTTCTAGAATTACGTTTCCCAAAGAACTAAAAGGTTGCTTGAGGATTGATTTATGCTCACTTCCATTCCTGCCACTCTCGGAGCAACATACATGTACACATGTATGAATGAAACTTATGTATTATGGTTCATGAGAGACATTTCCTGTGCAAAAGACATCAAATTAGAAGGCAGCACATAACCAATACCTTCCTATTCGGTTGGAAGTCTTAGACAAGTCAACAAAGTTTGTAGGACTATCATTCAAATTTGAAAAAACTTGGATACAAATTAAAACATTTGGTCAACTTTTCTATATGTGTTAAATCCCTAATGTACATTGTGATCTTGCCTTCATCAAAAAGGAATCCGGTTGAGAGGGTGAAAGATTATCCTCTTCCAAAACTCAGATCTGCCATCATGGGTAAGAGAAGGGAGCTACACATGATCATGAGAGTTATGCTAAACATTGATATTCAATACTCTCTATGACAACCAACTAAGCTAAAGGTTCAGTCAGGGAACAAGACATACTTGTTTACAAAAGGGAAAACTCCTACAAAATGTGTTTGAGCAGTTTCCAGATGAAAGGGCTCCCCTATTAATCGTCTCCCTATGGGATCTAAATGGACATATTTATGGAAGAGGCAACTGCACAAAGGCTGACCCTGTATTGTCAAGTTATCCTAAATGGAAAAGGACGCTTCTCGGGGTCCTATGCCCTAGATACCTTGCATAGTTAAATTAAACCATGAGGTTGCTCACTCTGCCCCCTTGAACTGGGTGTGCTATTCGTGATCCTAATTTGAGAATAAAGAAAATACTGGGTTCAAAATAATGAATACTGTTTCACTTGTAGTGACTTGTTTTCTCCTGCTTACGTCTTTGATGTCTATTTATATGTAATTAATCAAAATGGAAACAAAGATACATTGTTTTAATTATCAGTTTGCATTCATCCTTATGAAAAGCTCCTTCACATTTCTGCCTTGTTCTGTGGACTCGCGCTAAGGTGTATTTTCTGCCTCCACAGTTAAATTGTGCTTACAGAATGGTCAATTACTCTTAGCTTAAATACACTAGCCCAAACTGCTTTGCAGTGCAGGCTTTAAAAGGAACCTTTGTTTACACAAACATGACCCCTCTAGATGTAGGCACCAGATGAAGTAGCCCACAGTTAAAATGTATGCATTAATACACAGCCAATTTAGCCAAACATAAATATGTATTCATAGTTTCACATACAATAATCAATTATATTTGAAAACAATGTATATACCTATTTCATGGAGAAACATTCATACATGATTTAACCCAATGAAAAAATCAATAGGAAATCACATGAAAAACATTAAGGGGCCGATTCATGGAATAAATGTGTGCTGAAAATTATGGAAAATCATTTTCCCCGGGATGTGCGCCAAACCCGTGTGTGGTGCACACGTAATTGCAACATCTTGAACGCTGTGCGCGACATGCACAGCAAATGCGCACAACTTTAGCACACACACCAAAAAGAGGGCGTAACGTGAGGCGTAACGTGCGGAATGGGGAACAACGTGTGAAAAAGAAGGCGTAACTGGGGAAGTACTGCAGGGAAATTCACGGAACGCCCACACGCACACGAACAACACGTATTCATGGAATTGAAAACGGGAAACCCACGCACGGCAAAATACACGCACAGGCCTAAACACATCCGCCACACGAAGGCAGGCGGTAGCGTCCCTGCGCATTAAAAAAGTGTGCGCAGACAACAAACACATACATACAGCTACATGAATGTCCCATTCTGTGGCCCCCTAGGAGAAGTGACGTGCCACACACCACATAGGCATTTCCATAAAATAAATAAAAATAGATAAGAAACCCCTGTAGCCCACGAGCGTGTAAAAAAACACATGCAGTACGCTGTGCCAGCCAGGAACCCCAAAAATATGTACGCGATCAACACACAGGCTAGTATGCCCAGAGGAAAGGGGTACGCGACAAACAGGGACACCCACAGTGGGAAAAATAGCGTGTGCGATTCACCGTCTGCCATGTGTAGAAGAATAACGCGGAGCCAACACCCACCCGCTGTGAAGTAATCGCATGTGAACCCCAACGCCTGGAAAACACACGCACCGCTTTCCACGAAAAGCACGTACAGAGCGATGGAAACCCACGTGGGACCCTCAACACGTGCCAGGGAAATGCCCGCGCACGTAACGTCACAGATGCGCTTATGCGCTAAGGGCCTTTCCTCGAATTACACGCTGACGTGCACTTTTTTCACGTGCCAAATCACTCCGTATCAAGCTGGCCACGCGACAACACACGGAAGACCATACTCCTGCCGAGAAGGCCATTTTCCTGCCCCCCAGAATCCCGAGCACACTCCCACCTGCCATCTGCGGCTGCTTGCCTGCCTGCTGACCACGTGCCCTGCAATTTGATGCCTGCACGTCAGCCATCTGCAGTGGTCCAGTAGCTGTGTCCACCCCTGCTGGAACAGAAGACTCCCAACTGGGATACCATCGCTCCACAGCCCAGCCTCAGGACCCAGTTGCCCACCCAAACCTGCCTCTGGGGTTGCCATGTCGGACACAACACCATCTGGCACCGGTGGAAACCCCCCAGCAGGGAGGCAAAGGGCTACCAGCTTCAGTGCCAATGAAGTTGGTATTCTGATGGAGCAAGTCATGGGGCATTATGATGCCCTCTTCACACCATTGCGCGCTGACAAGGAAGGACGGAGGAGGACCTGGAAAGACATAGTGGGTGCCATCAATGCGGAGGTGGTGGAACCCCGTGACATCAGACACATCCAGAAGCACTGGGAGGACTACAAGTCCAGGACCCTCAAGAAGGCCCGGCGCCTCTTGGAGGCAGAGGATACAGTGGGGCAACGGGCCCCGCTTAACACCCAGAAGATGAGGGTCCTGGAGCGCATTCGCCCAGTGCTTCACCACCAGATCCTCAGGATGCAGGCCCATCTGGAGTCGAGCGGTAAGTGGCCATGCATTGCTGTGTGAACCAGGGAATGTTGCAGTGTGATGGTAGTCAGCTACTTGCCTGTATGTGTGACATAGGCCATGTATGGATGTGTGTGTGCAGGGACATCATGGCAATGCATGTGAGACCAGTCATGCTTGAACCACATGGATGGTGCATGTGTTCCAGTTCATCATCGGGAGCAGCATGCGGAATGCCCACATGAATGCATGCCTGACTCTGGTCTTGGACATGGATGGGGTGTGAGATTTGGGTGCTGCTGTCATGTACTTGTATGGTGTACATGTCTGTGTGTCTGAGAAGCGTGTGTGTGACTTTGAAATGCCATGGATGCATTACACATGTCCGGAACGATGTGTTGATTCACTTATGGAGTCTAGTCATCCTTGTATCCACTGTGTCTGTGGTGTACGAGCCCTGATGCATGACCCTCCGGTGATGTTTGTGCATGGGATCAGTATGAGCCATGTGAGTTTGAAGCCAACATTTATGTCAATAGAGGCCCTTGTACATGGATGCTGATGTTGATTGCATGCGCCGTGCCTGTTTCTGCATGTGTGTTGCCTGTATTGACCCATGTGTTGTGGAGGGACAGGATGGAAGTGACGTTTGATAGTGCCATTCATGTGTTAATGCTTCCTGTCTAGGGGACTATTGTACAGTACCCTGATGCTTGTGTTCTGTGTCTCCCTCTACGCAGCGTCGAGTAAAGAAGAGGCGGAGAGGGCACTGAGGAGCAAAGCGGCTGGGATGCCACAACCGGGCGGCGACGCAAGGCCCAGCCACCCTCCCATGAATTGCCATCATCCGGGAGCGAGGGGACTGGTGCCGCGTCTGCCACTACGGCTGTAGTGGAAGGGCTGGGTGAGCCCCCAAAGGGGCTTGCAATGGCAGAAGATGGTGCAGAGACATCCAGGTTGGTGGTCTCCAGAGAGGAGGAGGAGGCCGCTACTGAGCCGCACACGGGGCCTGGTGGGGGTAGTACCACTGGTGCAAGTGGTTCAGTCCAGGGGCAGGAGGCAGCACAGGTCACCACGGAGGGGCCTGTGCATGTCACTGTCCCTGACCCTGTGACTGCACCACCATGCACCAGCAGGGATGCCCCATTCCAGGCCCGTACACAGGTAGGGGGAGGCCCACGTCATCTGGCTCTCCACTACCTGCCGACCAGGGGTCCCATGACCGTATGGGGTCCGTCCTGATTGGTGTTGCGTTGCGCACGCGTGTCATTCGTGATGACGTGCGTGCTTCCTCGGGGGACCAGGCACGCCATCTCAAAGTGCTGTGTGGCAACGTGGCACAGTTGGGAGGGGCCATGGTCGGAGGGTTCCTATATGTGTCGAGCACTCTGGCGGCCCTCTCCTCCTCTGTGGAGACTATGCGCCAGTCGTTCTCCTTGCTGTCTCCCGGTCTAGATTCCACCAGGGCCCCCTGTGGACCTGGCCAGACCAACACAGCCAGCTTGGTGGAGATCCCATCGCTGCCACAGTCGGGAGTCGAGGTCCAGCAGGGGTGGACACCCCACCAACTGGAGACCAGCAGATGGAGGTTATGCCGGCATCATCGGGCAGGGGACATGGACAGCAGCAGCAGGCTCAAGGTGGGAGCGATGATGGCTCGGGGCCAGCAACATCAGAGGGGCAGGAATCAGCCAGAGGGCAGGAGGACCCTGGAATGGGAGTGTCTTCCTTGTGGCTGCGGTTGGGCCAGCGTATAGATGAGGAGCAGCGGCGGGCGGAGGAGGCACGGTTCACCATGGTCAGGGCGGCGTTCTCCATGCGCCGGGCATTGAGGCAGGCTGAGTGCCACGAGGCAACTCACAGGGAGTTGGATGTGGACATGGCATTATCCCTGTGAGACGTCGGGGCCAGGGCAGAGGCCCGCCTCCAGGACATTGACATGGAGTTCGATGATGCCCTGGCCCGGGACATCACAGAGTGAGCCGTAGGACTTGCCCGCTGCCATTGTAAATAGTTAGTTAGTGGTAGGTTTCCTTTCTGTTTTTATTTATTTTGGAGCGCTTGGACAATGCCCCACTTTTTTGTATATAGTTCTTCATTAGGTAGGGTGTTTTGATAGGTTACATTTCAATGATTGGGCACATGGACCCTGGATTTGTACCTTGTAAATAGTTTGAGAATGGCTTCTTCTTGCTTTTTTTCCCATGGAACAATGTTTTTTTATTGTTTTTACACTTTGGATTTGTTTTGCCGGACTGAGACTTTGGACACATGCTTTTGGATTGCTTTGGGTTTTGGTATCATGCATTTTTAGTTTATATTTTGGACATCCAGCTTTTCATTATTTAGTTCAATTTTTTTGTGTTCCATTTCATTCCCTTGCTTTTGTGTTAAATACATTTTTATTTCCTACTTCAATGTGTGGTATTCTCTCTTTGGTTTCATGCATGTCACAATGTGTGTCTTCTCAATCACATGCACTCATTGGGTGGGTGTGACGGAAATATGTTGATGTGCATACTTGCCATTTGGGATGTATCATGTGCTGGGGATGTCATTGTGGGGTGGATGTAATACCTGGTTGTGTGTTTGGACTGGGGTGGCGTGGGGTGTGATTTGGGTGGCCATGAGGGCCATGATTGTGGATCGTCATGAGGTGTTGGGGTGGGACATGAGTCAGGGCCTGCTGGCAGGTGCCTGTCACTGCTGGGTGGGTGAGTGGGGGTGCAGGGACATGAGTGGGGGCCTGCTGGCAGGTGCCTGTCACTACTGGGTGGGTGGGGGTGCAGGGGGACATGTGTCGTTGCTCACTTGTGCATAGTGACATGTGGGCTGGCTGGGGGGCATGGCCAGGGTGGATGGGCTGGCTGCAGGGCATGGCCAAGGGTGCAGGGTAGTCCCCTGTGTTGTGGGCTGCCTGCAGGGCCTGGGGAGGGGGGAGAGGGCACACCAGGGAGGACACACACACTGCCAATTCACGTTGGGGCACCCCAGGAATACATGTTCCCCTCCCGCGGCAGCGAAAACACTTGTAAGACTCCCTGTGCACCCCAGTAATACACGTACGCTGCTCGGCCAAGGCCTATTGTGTGTAAAACTACATGCGCACACCCGAAATAAACGTACCCAGGCCAATCGCGTGTAAAACTCCACACGCACGCCCCAGAATACACATACCCCACTCGCACTAGGCCAATCGCGTGTAAAACTCCATGCGCACCCCCGAAATACATGTGCCGAGGCCAATCGCGTGTAAAACTCCATGTGCACACCCGAAATACAAGTACCCAGGCCAATCGTGTGTTAAACTCCACGCGCACCCCCGAAACACACGTACCCAGGCCAATCGCGTGTAAAACTCCACGCACACCCCCAGAATACATGTACCCCGCTCGACCAAGGCCTTTTGCGTGTGGAAATACACACGCAACCCCAGAATAGGTGCAGGCAGCCCATCCACCCTCCCCATACCCCACAGGCAGCCCTTCACCCCTGGGCATGCCCCGCTGGCAACCCATCCACCCTCCCCATGCCCCGCAGGCAGCTCATCCACCCTGGCAATGACCCGCAGGCAGCCCACTCTACAGGGGGGACTTTTCCCACAGTTTACACGCGATAGGCCTTATGCGAGCGGGGTACGTGTATTTCGGGGGTGCGCATGGAGTTTTACACGCGATTGGCCTAGGTACTTGTATTCTGGGGGGTGCGCGGGGAGTTTAACACGCGATAGGCCTTGTGTAAGCGGGGTACATGTATTTCAGGGGTGCGCGTGGAGTTTTACACGCGATTGGCCTGGGTACGTGTATTTCGGGGGTGCGCATGGAGTTTTACATGTGATTGGCCTAGCATGAGTGGGGTATGTATATTCTGGGGCATGCGCGGGGAGTTTGACATGCGATTTTGCTGGCGCGAGCAGGGTACGCGTATTCCGAGGGGTGCGCGGGGCGTTTTACACGCGAATGGTCTGGGTACGTGTATTCCGAGGGGTGCGCGTTGAGTTTTCCACGCGTTTTCGTGTTTGGGGGACTGTATGCTGGTCCACTGTCCTTTGCGCCATGTACTGGACTTGTGCACTGTTCATGGCACACGGGGCGGGGTTAGGGGCGTAACTGGCGCTGCTGCAGGGTCGCTGCGCCACTCTGCGCCACGGCTGGTTATGGATGTTGTAATCCATGAATACGCTGTTCGCTGAAATGGGTTTTGGCGCACGCGGCTGGCGCAGACTGCCGCACACGGACACTGTGCGCCAGCAGCGTGCGCCACTTGTGTGCTTAATTCTATGAATCGGCCCTTTAATGGCCACCATAAATGAAGTGCCTCTCTCAATCTATACATTAAACGCACTGTGACAGTGGCATGCAAATTATGCAAAAATACACACAATGACTACGCTTTGAAGATACCCAGCACATTAACAAAATGAATTACACTACATAGAACAACAAATGCAACGAGATACATTCACATTTCCCATCACCTCACTGCAATAAGTGACAATGTGACATGACCTAAAACCATATATCTAAATGCCAGTTGTCCAATACAAAACATTTATAGTGCAGCAAAATAAACCATTTACTGCCCTTTCTTCTACCCCAACATGTTTCTGTTCTTTTAAAGGAGACAATTTTTCAGGGGGATTTTGTATGCTGATCTTTTTGAAACATCTACTGATTGGTTAAGGAGAAATACCTTGGTGTGCTTGCTTGTGGTGTGATGTAGAACATTTGTATATGCTTCATGGGTTTACAGCGATCTTGTCATGCTGTTAGGCCGGTGCATATCTATTTTTTTCAGAGTGACTGCGGTTGTGTGCAGAAAAAGAACACCACTGGTGTTCAAAAAGTAGGATTATTACATAAGAATAATGTTCATAACTTGTTGAGAGAGCAAGTCTTGTTGTTCAGGTGGCCTATAGCCAGCTCATGACACATGGTCTCATCACGAGTTTGGCTGTAACTCTTAAATCCGGCGGTAGCGCTGTTACCGCCGGATTTAAGGGTCCGCCAAATCGGGGCTTTGGCGGATTTCTCCCCAACTCTGAGCTGAGGGGAAATCCGCTGAAAATTTGCGCTCATACTGCCGGCAGGAAATCCGCCGGCGGTATGAGCGCGAAATTTCCCCATTGAGACCAATGGGGAATGGGGCATTCCAAATCCGCCAAACCCGTGATCCGGCGCTAACAGCGCCGGTGGGTTTGGCGGTAGGGCAGATAGCGCCAGCGCTATTAGCGCCGGCGTTACCGCCCAACTCGTGATGAGGTCCACAATCTTTAATCTTTCAATTTACCTTGAGTGTTTGGAATGATACATTTGTCTGAAAGGTCCTATTGTCAAATAAAAGTAGGCGTTCCGAGGGCCAGCCTGCAGGCAGTCCCTTGTATGCTCACAATTGCTCGGCATGAGACCTATTCATTGAGCAATGTCTCGGCTGGGTAATGGCCACGCAAGTCCTTGATACAATCTGCTACCCAAAGGCAGGCATAAGTACACTTGCGCGTAGGATTTGCACTGCGCAGGTGGGTTTGCATGTCAAATTTCGGGGTGCTTGTACTCAGTCGGGGTTAGGATGTAACTTAGGGATGCACGTAAGCAGTGTAGCGGGGTGCAGGAAAGTTTTAAATGGTTTTGCACGCACATTTCCCGAGTTATTGGCGACGTATGATTCTTTTCATACGGATGTTGCCGGGGTTCTGGATACAGTTACGGGGACGCCGCGCAAGGTCCCCGAGTTGCAGGCCTACCTAATGGGGACCCCATGCACTGTTGGGTGCATGTATTCGTGCCCGGGGAGGGTGCAAAGGAAGCTGTTCTGGCTGTTTATGCTTTGCGTTTGGGCCTGTCGGGGGGTTTCAGGTGCGACTTGCGATTACGGTTACTTTGCGCTGTAAATACCATGAAGATGCGGGGGTGCATTTTTCTTTCTGCGCACAGGCTAAGTGTCTTTCTTGGCGTGTAGCCCTTGCAAGATTTCTGCACACATGTCCATGAATTGGGCCCATAGTGTATAAAGTTATTGCACACCCAAGACTCAAACTTCTTAACCACGGCCCACCGCTCTCACCTCTCCTCATCCTCCTGGTCTTGTCTGCAGCCTTTGAAGTTCTGCATCTTCCCTTCCTCTTGCAAGCATTTCCATCCTCGGCCACACAATGCACTTGACTGAGTACTATCCTATTTCTTTAACAATAATGTATCCTTAAAATGGCACTCCAGCACCTCCTCCCCAACACCACACATCTTGAGCATTCTCCAAGCCTGAGTCCAAGGCCCACTTCCCTTCAGCCTGTACACCTCCTTTCTCAGAAAACAAATGTCCTCATATGGCTTTAAGTATGAATTATTCACCTATGACACTCCAATCGTATTCTTCCCCACTTGCACTCCTGTAATCTCTGAACAATTAACCAAATACCTCACTGTCATTCACCACTAGATTGCCTTATGTTGCCTCAGGCGTAACTTCTTCCTTCTTCTAACAGAGAATATCTTTCTTTAATCATCCAACACAAACACCAATTTCACGTTTTCATCTCATTCCCCCCAACACCCCTACCCTCTCACCATGGCTTGCAAACATGGGGATCACTTTGACAATTACTTGAAATTCATCTAGTTCACCAAGACTGCTACCACTGGAGTCAGACTCAACCACCTAAACATTAAGAACTCCAGCCACACCTCAACACCATTCAACATAAAAGCCTAATCTTTACTCATCCTACTGGACTACCTCTTGATCTTTCACTCTTCACCATTGCTCCCTCAACAAAGTGCTGAACATGTAGTGACACACCCTTTTCTACATTCCCAGATCATCCCCACCTCTTCACACTATCACCAAGCTGAATTGCTCTCCATGCAGAATTACGTTCTCTTTCAGTTCCTACTACTCATCTTTCAATCCATCTGTGTCCTTCAATCCTTTTCTTGCTGATTCCATGTCATTGTACTCTCCTCCTCTGTCGCTCCACATTTCTTTGTCACCTGCAGGCCGAGAAGGCCAAGTTATGCACAGTTCAGCTCCCACTCTGAAAAACCCATTTTTTTAAAATGCAAAATGGAATAAAAAATATGCATCACAAAAATCGAAATCTTGTGCACCTATAATGAATAACCACACATAATGAATAAGGGAGAGAGGTGTGCTTGTAGGACAGAAAAGGCATGCTGCAGAATGGATGAAAGAGACAATGGGCCTCATTACAAGTCCGGCAGTCATCCACCGGTGCTACTGGCAGATTGATGCCAGTCTGTCACACCATTTCCTGCGCCTGAAATCCCGGTGCCACCAGGACATTAGAAGTCCCTGTAGCCTGGGATGTCAGGCCCCGGAAAATGTTAATTCCCATTCCCGTGGATTTCCATAGTACTCCAGAGGAATGGGGACTCAGAAGCACCGGCACCGTCAGTAACGGTGGTAGGCCTCCTCTAACAACAGTGCCTACAGGGGCCAATTCACATGGCAGGTCAGACGTGCCAGACGCAAATGCACCGGCAGGCACCGTTGTAGTCTGCCGGTCCGAAAAGGCTGCCAGTACGTTGCTACCAGCACCCTTATTTCTGGACCGACAGACTTGTAATGAGGCCCAATGTACTCTATAATTATCGCAGAACAAAAATGGATGAACTATGGGAATAGTGTAAATTAATCATTGCCAACAAGAAACTAATTAAAACATCGCTATGACAGCCAATTAGCAGGGTCTACAATCAGCATACATCAAACACATAGGGCCTGATTTACAAACACCTTTTTGAATGGGAAATCTCCATTGGAAAATGCTTTGTAAATCAGACCCAGAATAGCGTGTGCTAGCTCTCGAAGAAAAATGATACAGAGAATGTGATTAGACTAAGGTTTAAAATCAAAGGGAAAATGTCTGAAATTGAAAAATGACTGCATGGTAAGAAAATTCTACGGCTGAAGCAAATGGCATTTCTATAGACTCTATTCACTTAAGTTACTTCTAGAATTACGTTTCCCAAAGAACTAAAAGGTTGCTTGAGGATTGATGTATGCTCACTTCCATTCCTGCCACTCTCAGAGCAACATACATGTACACATGTATGAATGAAACTTATGTGTTATGGTTCATGAGAGACATTTCCTGTGCAAAAGACATCAAATTAGAAGGCAGCACATAACCAATACCTTCATATTCGGTTGGAAGTCTTAGACAAGTCAACAAAGTTTGTAGGACTATCATTCAAATTTGAAAAAACGTGGATACAAATTAAAACATTTGGTCAACTTTTCTATATGTGTTAAATCCCTAATGTACATTGTGATCTTGCCTTCATCAAAAAGGAATCCGGTTGAGAGGGTGAAAGATTATCCTCTTCCAAAACTCAGATCTGCCATCATGGGTAAGAGAAGGGAGCTACACATGATCATGAGAGTTATGCTAAACATTGATATTCAATACTCTCTATGACAACCAACTAAGCTAAAGGTTCAGTCAGGGAACAAGACATACTTGTTTACAAAAGGGAAAACTCCTACAAAATGTGTTTGAGCAGTTTCCAGATGAAAGGGCTCCCCTATTAATCGTCTCCCTAAGGGATCTAAATGGACATATTTATGGAAGAGGCAACTGCACAAAGGCTGACCCTGTATTGTCAAGTTATCCTAAATGGAAAAGGACGCTTCTCGGGGTCCTATGCCCTAGATACCTTGCATAGTTAAATTAAACCATGAGGTTGCTCACTCTGCCCCCTTGAACTGGGTGTGCTATTCGTGATCCTAATTTGAGAATAAAGAAAATACTGGGTTCAAAATAATGAATACTGTTTCACTTGTAGTGACTTGTTTTCTCCTGCCTACGTCTTTGATGTCTATTTATATGTAATAAATCAAAATGGAATCAAAAGATACATTGTTTTAATTATCAGTTTGCATTCATCCTTATGTAAAGCTCCTTCACATTTCTGCCTTGTTCGGTGGACTCGAGCTAAGGTGTATTTTCTGCCTCCACAGTTAAATTGCTCTTACAGAAAGGTCAATTACTCTTGGCTTAAATACACTAGCCCAAACTGCTATGCAGTGCAGGCTTTAAAAGGAACCTTTCTTTACACAAACATGACCCCTCTAGATGTAGCCACCAGATGAAGTAGCCCACAGTTAAAATGTATGCATTAATACACAGCCAATTTAGCCAAACATAAATATGTATTTATAGTTTCACATACAAATAAATAATCAATTATATTTGAAAACAATGTATATACCTATTTCATGGAGAAACATTCATACATGATTGAACCCAATGAGAAAATCAATAGGAAATCACATGAAAAACATTAAGGGGCCGATTCATGGAATAAATGTGCGCCGACAATTATGGCGCAAGCTGGCGCAAGCTGGCGCAAGCGTGAAAAAACAGGCACATGCGCACGCATGCGATTCATGGAAGTTCCTGCGCGTGTTTTCCCCGGGATGTGCGCCAAACCCGTGTGTGGCGCACATGTAATTGCAACATCTTGAATGCTGCATGCGACGCGCACAGCGAATGCGCACAGCGAATGCGCACAACTTTAGCGCACATACCAAAAAGTGGGCGGAACACGGGGCCTAAACTGCGGAATGGGGAACAACGCGTGAAAAAGAAGGCGTAACTGGGGAAGTACTGCAGGGAAATACACGGAACGCCCACACGCACATGAACAACACGTATTCATGGAATTGAAAATGGGAAACCCTCGCACGGCAAAATACACGCACAGGCCTAAACACGTCTGCCACACGAAGGCAGGCGGTAGCGTCCCTGCGCATTACAAAAGTGTGCGCAGACAACAAAAACGTACATACAGCTACATGAATGTCCCATTCTGTGGCCCCCTAGGAGAAGTGACGTGTCACGCACCCCATAGGCATCCCATAAAATAAATAAAAATAGATAAGCAACCCCTGTAGACCACGTGCTTGTAAAAAAACACACGCAGTACGCTGTGAAAGCCAGGAACCCCAGACATACATATGCGATCAACACGCAGGCTAGTATGCCCGGAAGATAAGGGGTACACGACAAAAAGGGACACCCGCAGTGGGAAAAATAGCATGTTTGGCTCACCGTCTGCCTTGCATGTAGACGAATAACGCGGAGCCAACACCCACCTGCTGTGAAGTAATCGCGTGTGAACCCCAACGCCTGGAAAACACACGCAACGCTTTCCACGAAAAGCACGTACAGAACGATGGAAACCCACGTGGGACCCTCAACCCGTGCCAGGGAAACGCCCGCGCGTGTAACGTCACAGATGAGCTTACGCGCTAAGTGCCTTTCCTCGAATTACACGCTGACCTGCACTTTTTTCACGTGCCAAATCACTCTGTATCAAGCTGGCCACGCGACAACACACGGAAGACCATGCTCCTGCCCAGAAGCCAATTTTCCTGCCCCCGCAGAGCCCCGAGCATGCTCCCACCTGCCATCTGCTGCTGCTTGCCTGCCTGCTGCCCACGTGCCCTGCAATTTAGTGCCTGCACATCAGCCATCTGCAGGGGTACAGTAGCTCTGTCCATCCCTGCTGGAACAGAAGACTCTCGACTGGGATACCATCGCTCCACAGCCCAGCCCCAGGACCCAGTTGCCCACCCACGCCTGCCTCGGGGGTTGCCATGTCAGACACAACACCATCTGGCACCAGTGGCAACCCCCCAGCAGGGAGGCAGAGGTCTACCAGTTTCAGTGCCAATGAAGTTGGTATCCTGGTGGAGCAAGTCCTGGGGCATTATGATGCCCTCTTCACACCATCGCACGCTGACAAGGAAGGATGGAGGAGGATCTGGACGGACATAGTGGGTGCCATCAACGCGGAGGGGGTGGCACCCCATGACATCAGACATGTCCAGAAGCGCTGGGAGGACTACAAGTCCAGGACCCTCAAGAAGGCCTGGCGCCTCTTGGGGGCGAGGATGCAGTGGGGCACCGGGCCCCGCTTAACACCCGGCAGATGAGGGTCCTGGAGCGCATTCGCCTAGTGCTTCACCACCAGATCCTCAGGATGCAGGCCCGTCTGGAGTCGAGCAGTAAGTGGCCATGCATTGCTGTGTGAAACAGGGCATGTTGCAGTGTGCTGGTAGTCAGCTACTTGCCTGTATGTGTGACATAGGCTATGTATGGGTGTGTGTGTGTGCAGGGACATCATGGCAATGCATGTAAGACCAGTCATGCGTGAACCACATGGATGGTGCATGTGTTCCAATGCATCATGGGGAGCAGCATGCGGAATGCACACATGAATGCATGCCTGTCTCTGGTCTTGGACATGGATGGGGTGTGAGAGATGGGTGCTGCTCTCCTGTACATGTATGGTGTACATGTCTGTGTGTCTGAGAAGCGTGTGTGTGACTTTGAAATGCCATGGATGCATGGCACATGTCCGTGACAATGTGCTGATTCACTTATGCAGTCTAGTCATCCTTGTATCCACTGTGTCTGTGGTGTACGAGCCCTGATGCATGACCCTCCGGTGATGTGTGTGCATGGGATCAGTATGAGCCATGATGCATGTGAGTTTGAAGCCAACATTTATGTCAATAGAGGCCCTGTACATGGATACTGATGTTGATTGCATGCGCCGTGCCTGTTTCTGCATGTGTGTTGCCTGCATTGACCCATGTGTTGTGGAGGGACAGGATGGAAGTGACGTTTCACTGTGCCACTCATGTGTTATTGCTTCCTGTCTAGGGGACTATTGTACAGTACCCTGATGCTTGTGTTCTGTGTCTCCCTCTACGCAGCAAAGAGTGAAGAAGAGGGCGTAGATGGCACTGTGGAGCAAAGCGGCAGGGATGCCTCCGTCGGGTGGCGACGCAAGGCCCAGCCATCCTCTCATGAATTGCCATCATCCGGGAGTGAGGGGACGGGTGCCGCGTCTGCCACTACAGATGTAGCGGAAGGGCTGGGTGAGCCCCCACAGGGGCTTGCAATGGCGGAAGACGGTGCAGAGACATCCAGGTTGGTGGTCTCCACAGAGGAGGAGGAGGCCACTACTGAGACGCACAAGGGTCCTGGTGGGGGTAATACCACTGGTGCAAGTGGTGCACTCCAGGGCCAGGGGCAGGAGGCAGCACAGGTCACCACAGAGGGGCCTGTGCATGTCACTGTCCCTGACCCTGTGACTGCACCACCATGCACCAGCAGGGATGCCCCGTCCCAGGCCCGTCCGCAGGTAGGGGGGAGGCCCACGTCATCTGGTTCTCCACTACCTGCGGACGAGGGTTCCCATGACGTATGGGGTCCGTCCTGATTGGTGTTGCGTTGCACACGCGTGTCATTCGTGATGACGTGCGTGCTTACTGGGGGGACCATGCACGCCATCATGAAGATCTATGTGGCAACGTGGCACACTTGGGCGGGGCCATGGTCGGAGGTTTCCTACATGTGTTGAGCACTCTGGCGGCCCTCTCCTCCTCTGTGGAGACTATGCGCCAGTCGTTCTCCCTGCCGTCTTCCGGCCCAGATTCCATCAGGGGCCCCTGTGGACCTGGCCCGACCAACACAGCCAGCTTGGTGGAGATCCCATCCCTGCCACAGTCGGGAGTCGGAGGTCCAGCAGGGGTGGACACCTGACCAACTGGAGACCAGCAGATAGAGGATGTGCCGGCATCATCGGGCAGGGCACATGGACAACAGCAGCAGGCTCAAGGTGGGAGCAATGATGGCACGGGGCCATCAACATCAGAGGGGCAGGCATCAGCCAGAGGGCAGGAGGACCCTGGAATGGGAGTGTCTTCTGTGTGGCTGCAGTTGGGCGGCAGGCAGAGAAGGCACTGCTCACCATGGTCAGGGTGGAGTTCTCCATGCGCCGGACATTGAGGCGGGCTGAGTGCCTCGAGGCAACTCGCAGGGAGTTGGAGGTGGACATGGCATTATCCCTGCGAGACCTTGGGGCCAGGGAAGAGGCCTGCCTCCAGGACACTGAAATGGAGTTCGATGATGCTCTGGCCCGGGACATCACAGAGTGAGCCGTAGGACTTGCCCGCCACCATTGTATATAGTTAGTTAGTGGTAGGTTTCCTTTCTGTTTTTATTTATTTTGGGGCGCTTGGACAATGCCCCACGTTTTTGTATATAATTCTTCATTAGGTAGGGTGTTTTGATAGGTTTCATTTCAATGATCGGGCACATGGACCCTGCATTTGTACTTTGTAAATAGTTTGAGAATGGCTTCTTCTTACTTTTTTTTCCCATGGATCAATGTTTTTTTATTGTTTTTACACTTTGGATTTGTTTTGCCAGACTGAGACTTTGGACACATGCTTTTGGATTGCTTTGGGTTTTGATATCATGCATTTTTAGTTTATATTTTGGACATCCAGCTTTTCATGATTTAGTTCCATTTTTTTGTGTTCCATTTCATTCCCCTGCTTTTGTGTTCAATACATTTTTATTTCCTACTTCAATGTGTGGTATTCTCTCTCTGGTTTCATGCATGTCACAATGTGTGTCTTCTCAATCACATGAACTCATTGGGTGGGTGTGATGGAAATATGTTGATGTGCATACTTGCCATTTGGGATGTATCATGTGCTGGGGATGTCATTGTGGGGTGGATGTAATACCTGGTTGTTTGTTTGGACTGGGGTGGCGTGAGGTGTGATTTGGGTGGCCATAAGGGCCATGATTGTGGCTCGTCATGAGGTGTTGGGGGGACATGAGTCAGGGCCTGCTGGCAGGTGCCTATCCCTGCTGGGTGGGTGAGTGGGGGTGCAGGGACATGAGTGGGGCCCTGCTTGCAGGTGCCTGTCACTGCTGGGTTGGTGATTTGGGGTGCAGGGACATGAGTCGGGGCCTGCTGGCAGGTGCCAGTCACTGCTAGGTGGGTGGGGGTGTAGGGGGACATGTGTCGGTGCTCACTTGTGCATGGTGACATGTGGGCTGGCTGGCAGCATGGCCAGGGTGGATGGGCTGGCTGTGGGGCATGGCCAGGGGTGCAGGGTAGTCCCCTGTGTTGTGGGCTGCCTGCAGGGCCTGGGGGGGGAGAGGGCACACCAGTGAGGACACACACACTGCCAATTCACGTTGGGCACCCCAGGAATACACATTCCCCTCCCTCGGCAGCGAAAATGCATGTGAGACTCCCCGCGCACCCCAGTAATACAAGTACCCCGCTCGGCCAAGGCCTATCACATGTAAAACTCCATGCACACCCTGAAATACATGTACCCCAGCCAATCGCGTGTAAAACTCCACGCGCACCCCTGAAATATACGTACCCAGGCCAATCGCGTGTAAAACTCCACGCGCACCCCCGAAATACACGTACCCAGGCCAATCGCATGTAAAACTCCATGCGCACCCCCAGAATACACGTACCCTGCTCGACCAAGGCCTTTCACGTGTGGAAATACACGCGCACCCCCAGAACACGCGCAGGCAGCCCATCCACCCTTCCCATACCCCGCAGGCCACCCTCACCCCTGGGCATGCCCCGCTGGCAGCCCATCCACCCTCACCATGCCCCGCAGGCAGCCCATCCACACTAGCCATGCCCCGCAGGCAGCCCACTCTACAGGGGGGACTTTTCCCACATTTTACATGTGATAGGCTTTGTGCGAGCGGGGTACGTGTATTTCAGGGGTGCGTGTGGAGTTTTACACACGATTGGCCTGGGTACGCGTATTTCGGGGGGCGCGATGAGTTTTACACGCGATTGGCCTGGGTATGTGTATTCTGGGGGTGCGCGGGGAGTTTTACACGCATTTGGCCTGGGTATGTGCATTTTGGGGGTGCGCGTGGAGTTTTACATGCGATTTTCCTGGGTACGTGTATTTCGGGGGTGCGCATGGAGTTTTACACGCGATTGGCCTAGCGTGTTTGGGGTACGTGTATTCTGGGGCGTGCGCGGGGAGTTTGACATGCTATTTTGCTGGCGCGAGCGGGGTACGCATATTCAGAGGGGTGCGTGGGGAGTTTTGCATGCGATTGGCCTGGGTGCATGTATTCCGAGGGGTGCGCGGGGAGTTTTCCATGCGTTTTCACGTTTGGGGGCTGTATGCTGGTCCACTGGCCTTTGCGCCATGTACTGGATTTGTGCGCTGTTCATGGCGCACGGGACGGGGTTAGGGGCGTAACTGGTGCTGCTGCAGGGTCGCTGCGCCACTCTGCGCCACGGCTGGTTATGGATGTTCTAATCCATGAATACGCCGTTCGCTGAAATGGGTTTTGGCGCACACGGCTGGCGCAGACTGCCGCACGCGCACACTGTGCACCAGCCGCGTGCGCCACTTGTGCGCTGAATTCTATGAATCGGCCTTTTAATGGCCACCATAAATGAAGCACCACTCTCAATCTATACATTAAACGCACTGTGACAGTGGCATGCAAATTATGCAAAAATACACACAATGACTACGCTTTGAAGATATCCAGCACATTAACAAAATTAATTACACTACATAGAACAACAAATGCAACAAGATACATTCACATTTCCCATCACCTCACCGCAATAAGTGACAATGTGACATGACCTAAAACCATATATCTAAATGCCAGTTGTCCAATACAAAACATTTATTGTGCAGCAAAAGAAACCATTTACTGCCCTTTCTTCTACCCCAACATGTTTCTGTTCTTTTAAAGGAGACAATTCCTCAGGAGGATTTTGTATGCTGATCTTTTTGAACCATCTACTGATTGGTTAAGAAGAAATATCTTGGTGTGCTTGCTTGTGGTGTGATGTAGAACATTTGTATATGCTTCATTGGCATACATCAATCTTGTCATGCTGTTAGGCCGGTGCATATCTATTTTTTCAGAGTGACTGCGGTTGTGTGCAGAAAAAGTACACCACTGATGTTCGAAAAGTATGATTATTACATAAGAATAATGCTCTTAACTTGTTGAGAGAGCAAGTCTTGTTGTTCAGGTGGCCTATAGCCAGCTCATGACACAGGGTCTCATCATGAGTTTGGCTGTAACCCTTAAATCCGGCGGTAGCACTGTTACCGCCGGATTTAAGGGTCCGCTAAATCAGGGCTTTGTCGGATTTCTCCCCAGCTCTGAGCTGGGTGGAAATCCGCCGAAAATTCGCTCTCATACCACCGGCGGGAAATCCGCCGATGGTATGAGCGCGAAATTTCCCCATTGAGCCCAATGGGGAATGGGCTCAATGGGGAATGGGGAATTCCAAATCCGCCAAGCCAGTGATCTGGCGCTAATAGCGCCGGTGGGTTTGGCGGTAGGGCCCACAATCTTTAATCTTTCAATTTACCTTGAGTGTTTGGAATAATACATTTGTCTGAAAGGTGCTATTGTCAATTAAAAGTATGCGTTCCAAGGGATAGCCTGCAGGCAGTCCCTTGTATGCCCACAATTGCCCGGCAAGGGACGTATTCATTGAGTAATGTCTCGGCTGGTTAATGGCCATGCAAGTCCTTCATACGATCCGCTACCCAAAGGCAGGCATAAGTACACTTGCGCGTAGGATTTGCACTGCGCAGGTGGGGTTGCATGTCAGATTTCGGGGTGTGTGTACTCAATCGGGGTTAGGATGTAACTTAGGGGTGCATGTAAGCAGTGTAGTGGGGTGCAGATAAGTTTTACATGGTTTTGCACGCAAATTTCATGAGTTATTGGTAAGGTACGATTTTTTTCATACGCATGTTGTCGAGGTTCTGGATACAGTTACGAGGACGCCGCGCAGGGTCCGCAATAGGGTTGTAACGGTATACCAGTTTACCGGTAGCAACACCGTGAACAATTTAATTATCTTTAAATAACCGTTACCTTGTTTGTAACGGTATACAGAATCCCGGTATAAATGATGTTTTTGTAGTGCACTTTACAATGAATGCAAGCAGGGGTGTGAGTCATTGGGCTGGGCTGGCTGGCTTCTGTTCAGCAAGCCTGGGACTGGAGGCGGAGTTTGCCCAGGCCCAGACTTTACAATGAATGCAAGCAGGGCTATGAGTAACTGGGCTGGGCTGGCCTGCTTCTGTTCTGAGCCTGGGACTGGAGGCGGAGTTTGCCCGGGCCCAGACTTTACAATGAATGCAAGCAGGGCTGTGAGTCACTGGGCTGGGCTGGCTTCTGTTCAGCGAGCATGGGACTGGAGGCGGAGTTTGCCCGGGCCCAGGCTGCTTGGAACATTCCTGATGCACGTGTAAGATAGACACGGCCCATGCTATCTGCAGCAGAGAGGAGATTAAAAGAAGAGGTTTCTGAAGTTTCTATCAACCAAGCATGATGTCAGTCACCAAGAAGAACTCTGAAAAGCCATGCCAGCTAGAAGACTGAGCGGGCAGCAGATTTATTTCAGGCAGTGCCCTCCTGGACTCTGGAGCGGAGGCCCACTGGACCTGTGCAGGGTTGATGAGTGCCAGAGTTGTGGCCTTCTCCTTGACGATCGCGGGTGCAATGGCAGCACCTGCCGGGGCCTATAGACCTACGTACGTGCAGCAGCAGGTAAGGTACCCCTACCTACCCTTCCTTTTCCCCCTTCCCAGCCCTGTTCGCCAACCCCAGTTACAAACCAGCCACAGGTTGTAACTGTAATTCTTATCCTCGGCTCAAACAGGGCTTGGCACGAGGGGGATATGGGTAGGGAGAGGAGGGCACGAGACAGGCATAGGCAGCCACAGGCAAGAGAAAGTCAGGATGCAGCCTTCCGCTTGTAGTCTGCCGCATTAGACAGAAAATTAATAATGGGGAGCAATTTCTGCACTCTGCCTGCAAAGCCCCGCGTGTGTGTAGTCTCTTCTGTCTTGGGGGGCATGGTGGGGGGTAAAATATGGGTCACTGCACTTCTCTCTGATGCCAGTTAGCATGAGAGGAAGGGACATGGTGGCGGCACATTATGCTAATGCACAGGGTTCTCACTCAGGTACTGACTCAGTTTTAAAAACTAGCATGCACGTTTTTCTCCAAGAAAATGCATTTCATAATGATCCTGCACTGTTTTTATTACCCCCCCCTTTCAAAACTATTTGAAAACCCTCGCAAAACTAAAAGACAAATATTTAGAGCAGCACAGCACACTTCACTTGAGCAAATCGAATGTGGCCATTTACTCTGCGGCCTTAGAACTGTCTTTTAATTGTACAATTGCTCTGTTATTATGAATGGAATATATGGCATAGTGCATTCTAGTCTTGGAATGCACTAGGGAATGGTGGTACAAAGCATGTTGTGGCTGTACCCTTAGTGGTTCAGCAGTTTACTCAGTATGTTATGTCTGCAGTGGCGCAACACCATTGTTCTGATCGGACTCTAGCCAAGACCCCCGTCCCCCTGCTCCTCGCCCACCAAAATGTTGGGCTATTGATTCGACCTGGCTGTCCTAAAGAGCCGTGGCCGGACCAACAGACAATGGGGCTGCATTACGAACTTAACACATTTCACTTTTAGCACCTGCATTCGTATGCATGCATTTTTAGGCAATTGAAATCGTAATGTGGGGTTAGCACTGCGTGCCTGGGGAGTTATTGCAAGTGGGAGGGAGCATAGGAGACTGCTCATTCTCACAGCAGTCTTAAGTCCTCTAATGGCTTGCTCTGTACTTGCCGCTAGCCTCTCAGAGGTCCACCTCTTCTGGCTTGGCCTGTATTTATGCCATGCACAGATCTCCACCTCTGGTGGCTTGGCCTGCAGAGCTGTCTGAAGTTTTTTTCCCCAGGCTAACACTCCTATGATAACACCTTTCGGTTGAGAAATTGTTGTGAAACTAATAAAAACAATGTGACTCATCGTGTCCCTGCCAGCCGCGAACACGGCCATGTTACCCTGACAGAGGCAACAGCCAATTTCAGCTCCTAGAATTTCACAACTGAGTGTTTAGCCCCGAATAGAAGAGTGGGCCTGACCAAGGGGGATGAGAGTAAATGCAAAGAATGTACCCAAGAGTTTCTGGCAAGCCTCTCTCCATGTCTTCTGACTTTCTCGGAAAGGGTACGCCAGCCCATGTCCCTAGAGCAGGCCCCTGCACTGGCCGGCACTGTTTAGGTATTGCTGTTGTGTGGCCATATGCAATGCATGACTGACCCTTGGAGACCCAATACGTTGCATGCTGGGACATGTAGTTTAATTGTTCCTACCATAATTACTGATGTTTAAGAAAAATAGGACTGGCTGAGGCTGTATGCATCTAACACAGGGCTAGGCAACTGGCAGTTCTAGAAATGGTATGCTGGGAAGAAAACTCTGTGGGGGTGATGCACCTGCTGCTGTCAGTATCTGATAGTTGGTGGGGTATTGCAGCCTTTTGTTATGTTGTGTTGTAAAGCTTTCATATTGTGCCATGTGTCCACTGTAGTAGTCTCGGAGCGTCCAGGTAGGTCTGGAGGTTGGCATATTGTGCGCCCCCGCCCGGGTTATCCAGACCGTACTCTGTGAAAGGAGAAGGAGCAGGACACAGATAAGTGGATGCAGGAGAGTGGATAGGGGCTACAGGAATGGGGGTTGGGAGGAATGTTTTGCGGCAGCAAGGCTGCATGTGTGTCCTGTGGATCAGAGAATGTTTTCTTCAGAAGGGGGATAAGAGACGCACGATTCAAATTAGGTTTCGGGGGAGACATGGCCTGATGGTTGTTAACAGCTGTAGAAACCACTCCTGGGCACAAAACGCTCTACTCCTGTTGCCCCAGGGCGAGAAGGCGCTCACTGCTTTGACAGTCACTCTTTCGCTCGCCCCCTATCAATAGGGGACACTCGAACTGTTGACAAAGCCCCATGGGCCCTTGGAGGAGAGCGCCTCCTTCCCGAGAGCAGGATGCTGGCCTGGGCCTCTTCTGTCATCAGCACTGGTGGCGTGAAAGGGCTCTTTATTCCGTGCCCGGCGCTGCTGCTGGCAGGGGGGAGTGGCAGCTCTCCAACTGGAAGGGAAACCAGGGCAGTGGGGGATCCCGTACCAGGCCGCCGATCTGACCCGAAGCCATGATGCAGCGAGGGGGTGGCATAGGAAGCGGGGAACCCCAATATTTAGGCAGGGCTAATGGTATCACTGGAAAATAATGCTAGGTGGTGTGTCAGAGGCGTGTGGTTGCTCTCCTGCAGGTGAGCGCTCCTTAGGGCGCTTTTACCCTGGGGGAGGGTGGTCGCCTCTTTAAACAGCGAATGGCCTACACTGGCCATGCACAGGACTTCAGGGGTCTCAGTCCTTTCCTGCGTCCGGAGATCCCTCAGATCAGGTTCCAAAACTCAACCTCTTCATTCCGAGGTTCAAAAGCACTAGAGCATGGGCGGCAGCTTTCCTGTTGCTGCACCAAAAATCTGGAACTGTCTCCCCATGCATATCAGAAACGAGCCATCCCACCAGCGCTGAAAGATGAAAGAGCCTCATCAAAACTTGGCTCTCCAACAAGTTTTAACAATCCATGACAATGATATCCTCATTCTTTCACTTCACCCTTCAGGGATATTTCCCTCTGCCTGCATTGTACTATAATTATGTTATGCCCCGAACTGCACTGCCAGTATTGCACTATAACCATACCATGCCTTGACACTGAGAGCCTCATGCTCCCACTTCACCCAGCTATCTTCCTCTGTCTGTATTGTAGTATATCTATGTTACGCCATGCACTGCACTGCCTGTATTGTATCATAACCATGCTATGCCTTGAACTGTGCCGCCGGTGGCTTAATCAACCACCCCAACCCTCACTGCACTGTACTTTCCCCTGTAACCAGTTAAGCCTGTTCATGTTACCTACGACTTGATACCTCCGGGTTTGGGCGTATAACAAATGTAAGAAATAAATAAGTGGGTGCATTCAAGGGTATAGGGCAGAATTAACAGCTTTTAACCTTCAAGCTTCACCAGAATAGACTCATTGGAATGTGTAAAGAAGTTAGATGCCCCCACACAATTATGTTTGCCACTCCCCAACATTCTCTGAAGTTAGCGCCTCCACCAACATTTAGCCCCACAGCCCCGAAATGCTACCCTAGGTGCACCCCTGGAAGGAGCAGATATACGCACTTGCTATTGGCAGAGAGGTGAGGAGGGAAGCCTTTCCTGAAACCGGCAGCATTTAAGTTTTACTGTGTTTGTGCACATGCAGAAACATGTACTTGCACTAACACAGTAAAACTTGAAAGCTGCTATTTTCAAGACTTCCATGCCAGTCTGCCTCAGCAAAATCAAATGCTCACATCAGCCCCCTCCCCACGGATGCGAGCCAACATATAATGACATTATGTGTACTTTTTCACACCCGAGGTTAGGGTCTGTGCGCTTGCTTTTTTTCTTCGGCATATGTGTTCTGTGAATGTCACTAGAATAGGATTTTGGTACAGTCAGTCTAGTCATTTATTTCTGTGGCATGACCTTATAGGTACAAGTGTTATCGTGTACAATCTACTTTGTATGGCATGACAGTATTTTACATCATTTGAGATTTGTTTTCTTCTTATTGATGGTCTAATTACCATTAGTGCGACTGAGACATAAGTGACTTCTACTACAACACTTGCATGACTCCACATTTCTTGACCTCCTACCTCTCTAAACTTCTATAAAGGTTGTATATTGTATGACTAAGTTAAGTTGGACCACCAGGATCCCCCTCTGCTGAGTTAGAGTAAAATAAATGTATGTAAGAAGAACTAAGGCAACTTCTTGGTGGAGTCTCTTGTTTGTGTTTTGTGTCTTGGTGAATATGTGTGCCTTTCCCTGGCAAAATATTATTTAAGATAATGGTAAAACACACATGTGTGCTATACCGCGATAACCACAGTATACCGTCATTTTGCATGCAGGTTATCATACCGTCAAAAAATCAATACCGTGACATCCCTAGTCCCCGAGTTGCAGGCCTACCTACTGGGGACCCCATGCACTGTTGGGTGCATGTATTTGTGCCCGAGGAGGGTGCAAAGGAAGCTTTTCTGTCTGTTTATGTTTTGCGTTTGGGCCTGTCGGGGGGTTCCAGGTGCGACTTGCGATTATGGTTACTTTGTGCTGTAAATACCATGAAGATGCGGGGGTGCATTTTTCTTTCTGCGCACAGGCTAGCGGAGTGTCTTTCTTGGCGTGCAGCCCTTGCAAGATTTCTGCACACATTCCCATGAATTGGGCCCATAGTGTATAAAGTTACTTGCACACCCAAGACTCAAACTTATTAACCACGGCCCACCGCTCTCACCTCTCCCCTCTCCTCATCCTCCTGGTCTTGTCTGCAGCCTTTGAAGTTCTGCATCTTCCCTTCCTCTTTCAAGCATTTCCATCCTCGGCCACACAATGCACTTGACTGGGTACTCTCCTATTTCTTTAACAATAATGCATCCTTAATATGGCACTCCAGCACCTCCTCCCCAACACCACACATCTTGAGCATTCTCCAAGGCTCAGTCCAAGGCCCACTTCTCTTCAGCCTGTACACCTCCTTTCTCAGAAAACAAATGTCCTCATATGGAAGTATGAATTATTTGCCTATGACACTCCAATCGTATTCTTCCCCTCTTGCACTCCTGTAATCTCTGAACACTTAACCAAATACCTCACTGTCATTCACCACTAGATGGCCTTATGTTGCCTCAGGCCTTCTTCTAACAGAGAATATCCTTCTTTGATCCTCCAAAACAAACACCAATTTCACTTTTCCCATCTCATTCCTCCCCCCAACATCCCTACCCTCTCACCATGGCTTGCAAACATGGGGATCACTTTGACAATTACTTGAAATTCATCTAGTTCACCATGACTACTACCACTGGAGTCAGACTGAACCACCAAAACATTAAGAACTCCAGCCACACCTCAACACAATTCAACATAAAAGCCTAATCTTTACTCACCCACCTGGACTACCTCTTGATCTTCCACTCTTCATCATTGCTCCCTCAACAAAGTGCTGAACATTTAGTGACACACCCTTTTCTACATTCCCAGATCCTCCCCACCTCATCACACTATCACCAAGCTGAATTGCTCTCCATGCAGAATTACTTTCTCTTTCAGTTCCTACTACTCATCTTTCAATCCATCTGTGATCTTCAATCCATTTCTTGATGATTTCATGTCATTGTACTCTCCTCCTTTGTCGCTCCACATTTCTTTGTCCCCTGTAGGCCGAGAAGGCCAAGTTATGCACAGTTCAGCTCCCACTCTGAACAACCCAATTTTGTTAAATGCAAAATGGAATAAAAAATATCCATCACAAAAATCGAAATCTTGTGCACCTATAATGAATAACCACACATAATGAATAAGGGAGAGAGGTGTGCTTGTAGGACGAAAAGGCATGTTGCAGAATGGATGAAAGAGACAATGGGCCTCATTACAAGTCCGGCAGTCATCCTCCGGTGCTACTGGCAGATTGTCGCCAGACTGTCACACCATTTCGTGCGCCTGAAATCCCGGTGCCACCAAGACATTAGATTTCCCTGTAGCCCGGGATGTCAGGCCCCGGAAAATGGTAGTTCCCATTCCCGTGGAGTTCCATACTACTCCAGATGGATGGGGACTCAGAAGCACCGGCACCGTCAGTTACGGTGCTGGTCCTCCTCTGACAACAGTGCCTACTGGGGCCAATGCACATGGCAGGTCAGACCTGCCAGACGCAAATGCACCGGCAGGCACCGTTGTAGTCTGCCGGTCCGAAAAGGCTGCCAGTACGTTGCTACCAGCACCCTTATTTCTGGACCGGCAGACTTGTAATGAGGCCCAATGTACTCTATAATTATCGCTGAACAAAAATGGATGAACTATGGGAATAGTGTAAATTAATCATTGCCAACAAGAAACTAATTAAAACATCTCTATGACAGCCAATTAACAGGGTCTACAATCAGCATACATCAAACACATAGGGCCTGATTTACAAACACCTTTTTGAATGGGAAATCCCCATTAGAAAATGCTTTGTAAATCAGACCCAGAATAGCGTGTGCTAGCTCTCGAAGAAAAATGATACGGAGAATGTGATTAGACTCAGGTTTAAAATCAAAGGGAAAATGTCTGAAATTGAAAAATGACTGCATGGTAAGAAAATTCTACGGCTGAAGCAAATGGCATTTCTATAGACTCTATTCACTTAAGTTACTTCTAGAATTACGTTTCCCAAAGAACTAAAAGGTTGCTTGAGGATTGATGTATGCTCACTTCCATTCCTGCCACTCTCAGAGCAACATACATGTACACATGTATGAATGAAACTTATGTATTATGGTTCGTGAGAGACATTTCCTGTGCAAAAGACATCGAATTAGAAGGCAGCACATAACGAATACCTTCATATTCGGTTGGAAGTCTTAGACAAGTCAACAAAGTTTGTAGGACTATCATTCAAATTTGAAAAAACGTGGATACAAATTAAAACATTTGGTCAACTTTTCTATATGTGTAAGATCCCTAATGTACATTGTGATCTTGCCTTCATCAAAAAGGAATCCGGTTGAGAGGGTGAAAGATTATCCTCTTCCAAAACTCAGATCTGCCATCATGGGTAAGAGAAGGGAGCTACACATGATCATGAGAGTTATGCTAAACATTGATATTCAATACTCTCTATGACAACCAACTAAGCTAAAGGTTCAGCCAGGGAACAAGACATACTTGTTTACAAAAGGGATAACTCCTACAAAATGTGTTTGAGCAGTTTCCAGATGAAAGGGCTCCTCTATTAATCGTCTCCCTATGGGATCTAAATGGACATCTTGATGGAAGAGGCAACTGCACAAAGGCTGATGGGGACCCTGTATTGTCAAGTTATCCTAAATGGGAAAGGACGTTTCTCGGGGTCCTATCCCCTAGATACCTTGCATAGTTAAAGTAAACCATGAGGTTGCTCACTCTGCCCCCTTGAACTGGGTGTGCTATTCGTGATCCTAATTTGAGATTAAAGAAAATACTGGGTTCAAAATAATGAATACTGTTTCACTTGTAGTGACTTGTTTTCTCCTGCCTACGTCTTTGATGTCTATTTATATGTAATAAATCAAAATGGAATCAATGATACATTGTTTTATTTATCAGTTTGCATTCATCCTTATGAAAAGCTCCTTCACATTTCTGCCTTGTTCTGTGGACTCGAGCTAAGGTGTATTTTCTGCCTCCACATTTAAATTGCGCTTACAGAATGGTCAATTACTCTTAGCTTAAATACACTAGCCCAAACTGCTTTGCAGTGCAGGCTTTAAAAGGAACCTTTGTTTACACAAACATGACCCCTCTAGATGTAGGCACCAGATGAAGTAGCCCACAGTTAAAATGTATGCATTAATACACAGCCAATTTAGCCAAAAATAAATATGTATTTATAGTTTCACATACAATAATCAATTATATTTGAAAACAATGTATATACCTATTTCATGGAGAAACATTCATACATGATTTAACCCAATGAAAAAATCAATAGGAAATCACATGAAAAACATTAAGGGGCCGATTCATGGAATATAGTTTCACATACAAATAATCAATTATATTTGATGGAGAAACATTCATACATGATTGTACCCAATGAAAAAATCAGTAGGAAATCACATGAAAAACATTAATGGCCACCATAAATGAAGCACCAATCTCAATCTATACATTAAACGCACTGTGACAGTGGCATGCACATTATGAAAAAATACACACAATGACTACGCAATGACTACGCTTTGAAGATACTCAGCACATTAACAAAATGAATTACACTACATAGAACAACAAATGCAACAAGATAAATTCACATTTCCCATCACCTCACCGCAATAAGTCACAATGTGACATGACCTAAAACCATATATCTAAATGCCAGTTGTCCAATACAAAACATTTATTGTGCAGCAAAATCAACCATTTAATGCCCTTTTTTCTACCCCAACATGTTTCTGTTCTTTTAAAGGAGACAATTCCTCAGGGGGATTTTGTATACTGATCTTTTTGAACCATCTACTGATTGGTTAAGGAGAAATATCTTGGTGTGCTTGCTTGTGGTGTGATGTAGAACATTTGTACATGCTTCATGGGCTTACAGCAATCTTGTCATGCTGTTAGGCCGGTGCATATCTATTTTTTCAGAGTGAATGCGGTTGTGTGCTGAAAAAGTACACCATTGGTGTTCATAAAGTAGGATTATTACATAAGAATAATGTTCATAACTTGTAGAGAGAGCAAGGCTTGTTGTTCAGGTGGCCTATAGCCAGCTCGTGTGCTGTGACCAGGCTGGTGCATTTCACTGAGGGTGCACTACTCAGCTATTACTTTTCTTCCTCTTGATGCTTGCTTAGTTATTGAAAAAGCGCTTGTAGTGGTCCAGCTAGTTTGTGAGTGCAGGTTGTTAGACCCAGTTTTGTGTGCTGATTAACGACAGGAAATAGACTTGCAGCAAATCCGAACTACACATTAACAAACAACATTGTTCTGTCAACGTCTGCAAATGACAGACAGTCAGCATCCAACCAGTGAGCAATTACTGTCCACAGTTTGCTGTTTTTTCGGGCACCAGCCTTTGGCTCATGATGTACAATTAATTAAGGGTTGAGTCAAACATGTTGTGCTCTCCCTATTCCGTGAACATGCACAGCAATCGCCGTGCATTTTGTTATGTGAATACAGTGAAAAAAGAAGTAGTCAATCCTACAGATATAATTCTATAATGATGTTTGTGCATTGGGGATTGGACTTGAAAAAGCCCATAAATAGAGACTTCTCTTCTCACCCCAACATCTTAAAAAATTAATAGAGGCTCCCAACCTCCAAAAACAAGGAGGACCACCAAAGGACCCCAGTGGGATTATAGATGTCAAAACCATTTTATACTCACATTCATATCATGAGAGTATACAAATGAGTACACATGGTACACATTTACAAACTCTTTAATGTTAAGGTGGGTATTGTGAAAAAGGTAAATGGGCACTTAGCCACAGTGTCCAACATGTACTTATATGATGTTATGTTATATTTCAAAGCTTGTATACTATCCCAAAACAACATCATACTGGTCTGAGAACACCAAGGTTTGTCTGGTGGGTTGGCACATTATGCCCCACACAGTCTCTCCAGCCTTTAGTCTATGGAAAAAAGGAGCAGGGACATAATAAGAAAATAGCAATGCGGAGCTAAGTGCCACAAATCAAAGGAGGAACTGATAAAGTGGGTGAAGAATATTCTTATATAGTGTGGATGCATGTTAATTCTGTTTGGTGGACCATAGAATTCATGGTGTGAAAAATATAGATATAGTGTAATGTGTTTAGGGTTAGTTTGATTATATTATACATCAGATTTGGAGAATAGAGACATGTGTTCACAATGTAATATATGAAAGGATAAGTGACTAGATATTTGCTTGGGCAATTTAGAATAGATTTGGTGCCTTATTGGTCTGGGCACAACTTCATCTTGTACCACAGACTAGATGTCTGAATGTTGATTCTGAGACCGCCAAGTCCGAGGGCCGAGAGTGGCGTAATCAAGAATAGAATGTGTATGAAGATGAATGTGTGTAGGATAAAAACATTCAGAGTGGGGTAACACAGTCCAAGAGAGAAGGGTTGACAACCTGCCAATTTGAATACTACAAACAACTGTTTAAATTCCCAAATGTGCATAGGAGGCCTATGCCATGGAAGAGGCAGTTGAATTTGTGAGATTGGACATGTTTTTTGGTTTTCAAACTCAGTGTCAAAATTCCTCAATAGAATATGTTTGTCTGATCTGTTTTGACATATTTCTGTTTTCATAAAAATACTCTGCCTACTCCTTAGTTATGCAAATGTCACACTTCCATGAACCACATGTTTGATGTAACATTCCTCATCAGTACACTTCATTTGTAGTAAGTGACTGCTTTTGGACCTCTAAAATATCATCTTATATAGTTCTATGCCCTATCTTGCTATGTCATGTTACATAACTCAGTTTTGAATGCACATTTCTAACTTCTACACATTGCATTTTGAAGATGTCATTCCTTGTCAGCCTACTTTGCTAATCATAAGGGAACACTTTCTGTACATCTCAAAGGTCATCATATAACTTTGTATTCTCTATTTGTGCTATGGTCAACTATATGCTGAGTTTTGAAAGCAAATCAAAACTTCTCTGTGTCAACCTTGTAAAGTGTAATTCCTCATCCATATAGTTTGCTGATAGAGAGGGGATACCTTTTGGCACTCTAAAATGTATGTGTTATTTATGTTTTGTTACTTTACTTTGCTTGTAATGCAAATTGCAAACTTCCCCGAATCACACTTTTAAGACGTCATTCCTCATTGGTATACTTTGTTGATAGCAAGGGAGACACCATCATATATATTGTAATTACCTATTTATGTTGTTCTATGTTATGTTAGGTTACTTGCCTTTTATACCACGCTAATGATCATTCATGAGATTAATGGTAATCTTCTGGGTGAGTGTAACCACAAGGGCATGTTCACTGTTGAATTATGGGCATGTAGAACACTGATAAAGCAGTGGATGCATTCATTTATTAGTTGCTTGTTGTTCAACTATTATGTGCTTATACAATTAGTAAAACACCCTGAAAGCGCACAGAGGGCAGGCAGGGTGGTTAAAGGGCAAGGTAGACCATGAATAAGAGCAAGGATCAATAATTGCTAAAATAGTACAACAAGTAATGATAACAAAGGTAATGGGAGACACACCTAGTATGGCTTGTGAGTGCATTAAACATGCAAGTGTAGAGGGGAAAATCAAGGTACAACACAGTAATAGCATCCCTGAGTGCAAGGTCTTACTCAGTTTTTAGTAATGTTTGAGTTAAAAGTCATAAAGTCTTAAGTGGGCTTGTTAAGTCCAGTTTATTTTCTTGTGTAAAAGACCAGCCAACACATGTTTCAACACAATGCCTCATTAGGAGTTTGGCGGTAGCCGTGCCTGTAAGACAGGCACGACTACCGCCAAACTCGCATCCGACACCGGCACCCACGAATGGGCAATTACTGGTCCATTCCGCGTTCGCCAGACTGGTAATTGCCCATTTGCGGGTGCCAGTGTGAACGCACTCCCCATCCCCATTCTGCACCATAGGGCTGATGGAATGGGGAGCATGGATGCAGGGCAGACCTGTGGGAATGGAAGTCACCCGCGAGCACAACTCAGGAGTTTGGCGGTACGGTAGCAACAGGGCGGGTGCCTTACCAACACTTTTGTTACTGTACCGCCAAACTCCTAATGAGGACCAGTGTCATGGATATTAAATTCTTGATGCATTACCAAATTTGATACTTGAAACATCCTTTAAGGGATCACCTCCAAAACGACCACCTACGTTTGTCAGGTCCCTCTCACAGGAATAATATGGACATAGGTGTTTTGGAAGCAATCACCTCCAAATGCTATCTTCTGTTTTGGTCACTCAGGTCCATCTCATGGGGTTATTATTTGCAAAAACAGGTGTCATGTAAGGAATCACCTCCCAAGCTTTCTGCATGCTGTCAGTGCATGGAAAGCTTGGGTGGTGATTCCGTACAGGACACCGATTTTTGCAAATATCCTTGAAAAATACATTGCGTCGAAACATGTGTTGGCTGGTCTTTTGCACAAGAAAATAAACTGGACTTAACAAGGCCACTTAAGACAATAGGACTTTTAACTCTAACATTACCAAAACAGAATAATCTTTTGTCAAACACATTGTAGAGCTGCATTTACCAAGTGCGAAGTGCAAGGGGTTTTCTTCTTTCTCTACTTATTTTCTAGTGGTACAAGGATTGCCATTTACCACTCAACTTGCTGTTGGTAGACTATACACCTAAGAACCCAGCACAATTGAACACAGTTTACCCTTGCCTAATTGTGTCTCACATATTTAAACAGTACAAGATAAAAAAATTAAAATCTATTTATTAATTATGTTCTCAATTTTTTTCTAGTAAATTGATCAGTAGCGAAACATAACATAAAACAAAATAATGACTGGACAAGAAACAAACAATACATTTACAAGGTTGTGTTATGTAAGGATATTTGGCGTGTTACAGCACAGAGTACAGCACTACTGCACAGGTAGCATTTTTTTTTTGATGCAGCACCACCACATGGGTGTGGTGCATTGCTATATGTGTTGCCAAAGTAACATGGACATATAAGTAAAGACAGGCTATTCAGTCAAAAACAATTTTTACATATAAGATGCAAATCTATTTTTACAGTTAAAAGCACACGTGCACATTCAAAAATGCACACTATTTTTCACCTGAAATGCCTATGGTGCAAGAGACACATTTGAAAATTAATAACTAACCTTATTAATAACTAACCTGAATAATAAAACTGCATTTAACATAACCCACTAATAAAAATGTGTCCCCACTGCAGAATTAGGCCTACTCTGAAAGTGAACTTTTAAACGCACATTCATTTTTTTTCTTTTTCTCTGCTGCTCTGTCCACATAACTACAGGAGGCAAAGGACTCGAAGGAACAGGAAATCAGTTGGTTACAAATGGTTACTGTAGAAATGAGCCATTGTGTAGTGAGAGAGGAGATGGCATGATTGATTCTGATTGGAGCAGAGTCATAGCAAGTATCATGCTAGAGGCAGTGATTAGAGTTTTGCTGGGGAAGCTTGAGGAGAGGGGGAGGACAATCGAGATTTGGCAGAGCTGGGAGAAGGACCTGTTTCCTGGCTGAAGCATTCCTGCTGCAAAAGCTGAGAATTCCAGGCAATAACCCCAGTTTGAGAACAAAAGACGCTTGTTTTCACTGGGGTTAATCTTCAAGGGAGACAAATTCAGAAAGAGAACAGCTGGAGAAAACTCATGCTGAACAGATAAGGTGATTACAGAAGTGTGGGGGCTGAGTGTGTACGAGAATATTCAGTCAGTGTAGGAAAGGAGATTCCTGTGCTTTACTCACGTGTTTAATGTTGCAAATTGAGTTCTTGTCTCCGCCACTCTCTTTTCAGTGTATCACAGATAATGCTGTTACTGTGCGATTTTATTTATTTCTGTAAAGAGTGAGATCGTGTTTAAATGCAACTTTTATAATACACAAAAATATTTGAAAGCAGACGGGTGGTGTGTTTTATATTTACCAATACAGTGCTGATGATGTGGGGAGATGTTTAGACAGTGCAATTGTCATTTTCAAGGTAGCTAAACATCAAATTTGGCTGCAGCCGTGTGCACAATGTAATTCAGTATGAGCAATTATAACTAACTGTGTGTGTTGTAGTTTGTCGGAGGTCTATGAGTCGGCAAAAAGGGAGGCCCGGGACATAGTTCACTACCGTATATAAGATAGTGAAAATACCACATGATAGCTCGCTGCCGTAGATAAGACAGAGAGAAATTGCCCATGGTGGCACACTGAAAATGAAAATGTGGTGTTCCTGAAATGCAGGCCTGAGGTCTCTCTAGTGATTACACGAAAAATCTAAACAAAAATAAGTGGTTCTGGAAATTGGGGCCACAAATAAAACAAGGGAATTATGCTCACCAAAACACCATCAACCACGCATACCAACCACGCATACCAAATACGCATGTCTGTGTGCTGAAACAATGCATGTCCACTGTATTATTGTTGTACATGGCCCAATCTGAATACAAGGAGTGATTGTTGCTAAGTTATTTTTCGGCGGTAAGAAAATACCGTCAGGCCCCAAATCTCCACAAAATACCCTACATATTTATGGTGCGTTGCAGGCCGGGAAAGTGATCATAGAGTACCTACTGGGCGTGGCAAGCGTGTCTCACACTGCCATTTGCACATTAAAGGGAACCCATTTTATAATAGCAGTGTGCCACTAAAAACGAATTTCAGAATGTCACAAAGGGAAACCACATTTTCAGACCTAGTGCAATATTTAGAGGCAAAGTTGTTTGCACATGGGACGTGGTCGTCGAACAGCATGTTAGAATGGCGTGACCGCATTCAGGGTGAGGTGCAGAAAGAAAAACTAGACAATATTTTTGCAGAAGGCAGCATAATTCAGGTCTGCCTTACAAGATTATTGAATGCAGCCGATAAAAGTGCAGAGAAAGACTGTTTAATACGGCTATGCGGCAAAATATGGTTTATTTTGAATAAGTCCCTGTGAATGCAGGAGAATGATACTCAGCTAATTAACAGGTTAAAGACTGAATTAGATGGGGCAAGTAAAAATCAGGAAATGTTAAGAGCAGAATTGGATGTATGCCAAAAAGACATGCAATTAAAATGCAGAGACTTTGATGCTCAGTTATCCAAAAGCAAGAAACAATTTGAGGATAGTGAGCAAGAATTGGTACACTTAAAAGCCTTCGTGGACCACATTGGACAGCATAAAGATGAGGTTCTTTCAGAAATGCAGATTTTACAAAAAGAACATTGTGAAAAAGAATGTGATCTCCAGAGTGCAGAACAAGAAATGATTAAAATGATTCAAGAAAGAGACAAGAGAAATAAAGAGTTCAATGAATGCCAAATGCAAATGTGCGACATGCAGGAGGTGATTAATAAGATGAGTAATGAAAACAACTATTTGCAAAATGAAGCAAACAGACTCCTTAAAAAGTGTAAGGACTTAGAACAGCAAATGTGCATTCCCAGGTCCCAGGAGAGGCGGCAGGGTACCACATTCAATGGAGTGGAGGTGAATTCTAGCTCTGCCCAAAGAGCTAGTGCTCCAGTGACTGGGCCGGTGACTGAACTTGGTTGCAGCGCCCTTGGGGGATTTGATACTCTCATTGGGGGCAGCCACCAATCTCATACACCTGAAAACAGGATTGAATCACAAAATAGTGCAATTCCATGCATTGCAACAAGTAGCCCCATAAAAATGATGAAATCCATTAAAGCCCTGATCAAACCATTTAAAAAGGGAGGTGAATGCTGCATTGAGGATCACTTAGAAGCGGTACATGACATTTTTAAAGCACTCCAGATACCTAAGGAACAGTACAGACAATATTTTCATTTAACTTTAGGTGCCCCGACGGCCAGCATCATAAGGGGATTAAATGAACAGCAGAATATGACCTGGTTGGAGTTTGCAAAAGAAATTAGGCGTCATTTTTCTCCTTTTCAGCCATTGCAGGAGGCAAAGAAAGTCGCTTACACAATTACTGCTGGACCTAATACATCCCCTCGCCAATTTTTACAAGACTTAAAAAGAGCATTTTCTCGCTTTGATGTATCTTTTGACTCAAATTCCAATGAGTTTAAAACTGCATACTTCTATGGGCTACAGAAAGACATCATATCCCAATTGGTCCGTGAATTTGACCGTGACAAGTCCCTTGAATGGATTGTACATCAAAGCACAAAACTATATGAGGTACTCTATTGTCAGGGTAGAGAAAGTGATAAAATGAAAGATACTAGACCTAAATCTAAAGAACCCTCAGCTACAGTAATGGAAATCAGGTCAGCCAAAATGTCCCTTGAGTCTGCTCAAAGCCAAGGTAAAAATAATGTGACACCTGAACAAAGGGGTAATCAACAAAGATCGCCATTTACTGTACCAATGTTCCAATCACATGATCCTAGTAATAGAGAGAGCTACATCAGCCCTAGGTATTTAGGGGACAGACCCCGGGTAGGATATCGGCCTGATATGGCAGGTATGAACAATAACCAGAGACAAAATCAAGATCAAAGAAATGATGGTCCCTACCAGTCATTGGGGACACAGAGCAGATTTGATCCCAACACCATGATATATGGTAATCAGGATAGGCCCCGATATGTGGATCGATTTACTGATAATGGAAATGAACCTAGGGGCCAGTACCCACAATCTGAGAGACAGGACATGAGGCAAAACGTGAACTACAATCCACGTCAGTACAATGATTCCCCACCAGGGGACTATAATCAAAGGATGGGTGCAACCCGCTCCCCTCCACAAATGAATCAAGAGTTCAGAAACCATCCCAACCGACATCAATCACCTGAGAGGTATCAGAATAGATCCAATCAGGGGGAAAACAACCAATATCGACCTAGGCCACAGAAAGAGGATCCTAGAGAGATGGAAAGGTTCCAGTGCCTTGAGGCCCAAGTGAAAATGTTAGCTGAGCAAATAGGAAAGCTCTGTACAGCGCAAAAACAACCTTCCAAAGAGGGGGCTGATGGCCATAGCAATGACCGGGGGGCTTCCGAAAAGTGACTAAGTACTCATGATAACTGCAGTGCCAAAATGACAGATTGCTCTGATATAATTTTGCATAACGACTCTGAGATGCCTAATGGATTAAAAATGAAAGTGCCAGTAAATGAACTTGTGACAGAAAGTGCAAATTCTTCTAAAAAAGAGGTACGGTTTAACCTAGAGCTAAATAAAACAGTAAAGATTTGTACAAATGAAAAAGAAACATTAGGAATTCCAAAAGAACAAAGGGACAGATTTAAGAAAAATGACTCATGCATGGGGAATACCAGTGAACAGGGAGTAAGTGGGGATGCTATAGCTCCTTTCCTGGGCAAGCAAAACAATGACCAAACACAGACAGAAAAAGGAAATACTCAAAAGGAGGGTACAAGTCAATCACCTGAAGAATTCTTTGAGCCACATATTTTTGAAGAGGCTGAAAGGGCTGGTATCACACTAAATGATCACAAATGCACAGAATTAAAAAATGACAAATTGCTGAATGATGTTGTTACACATTTTCAGTTGGAAGGTTGTAATGTGGTCTCTGATGTTACCCAGATGGATGGGCGAACAGTGGCCACACTCCAAAAAACCTCTGATCAAGGAGAAATGAATAAAGTCTCTCGCACAGAAATGGGTAAAAAGGAGGGAAAAATGTCTTTCCATTTACCAATGTGTTTAGCCAAAAGTGAAAAAGACCTGAGAAAGGTGAGCCCTGAAATCAGTAAGAATTCACATTTCTTATGTGTATTAGAGGAAGTTGAGGACAGATATTATGCACCCATCACTGTAGAAGAAAAATGCCACACCTTTGCTATGATTGACACTGGCGCACAGGCCACAATTATGTCCAAGGAGCTGGTAAAGAGTATCAATGAAGGGAGACCCCCACAGAGTCAGATCACAGTGAAGGAAAATCAAGGCCCAGTGCATAACTTTAATGGGGAGGAGGTGCCCATCATAGGTGTAACTGAGGTTGACATAAAAATAGGAAAGCACAGAATGCAACAAGAGGTTTTGATCACATCTATTTGTGAAATTCCATTTCTGATGGGGACAGATTGCCTGAAAAGATTGTCTCCTCTCATAGATGGGGTGAATGGAGTGCTGTGTTCCTTAACCAAAAAACCATTGAGGCCTAAGAAACTAAAATCACAAAACAGCAATATAAATGAATGTCACACCGTTGCCAAAACAAATGATGCTGTGGAGGTATATCTCCAGAATAGCTGCATACCTAGTGTGACTGTTATATTAATGTGTCAAGACAAAATGCAGAGCGTCAATGAAAAACTACCTGTACAAATATACTTGGACCCAAGGAAAAATTGGCAGACTGCCATAGATGAGCACACATTACGTTTTTATTTAAAAGAGAAAACATGCAAACAGAATATTGCTCCTAAAACAGATTCAGAAAAACACATGACCACTCTTGCTGAAATACACATGGAAGATGAGCAACCATAGGTTCATGTTGGTATAAATGACTGTTTTAAAACAATAAGAGCCACTTTAGCGCTTGAACAGGAGAGGAGCTTCATTAATGAGAAATTGTTGCAAAAAATAATTGGAGAGGGAGGAAATCCCGAAATGTAGGATTAAAAACCAATATGTTTCTGGGTTGGACAGTCCAGACTTTGAAAACCGAATTGCAGGCAGATGCATGCTTAAAATTAGCATTGGGCAGAAAACAATTTACCATAATGTATGGATAGTGAGTGGAGCACAAAATGAATTTTACATGGGCAATGACATCATGCACAGAATGTGTATGGTGTTAGATTTCCTTAATCAAAAAATATGGTCACGCCTAGGTGGTCCGGCACCTGAATTTGAAGACAAAAGAAGGGCTTATCATTGTGCACAACTGGTTCCTTATGCAATCGAATTACAAATGAGGAAAGATACTATTATTCCTGCATTTACAAAACAGTTTGCAATAACACTGAAATGCAAAAATGGACAACAGATGAAAGGCTCTGATGCATTTGTATGCCTGAATGAATCCATAAAACAGCAAGGCCTGTATTATGAATACATTCCATTGGGAGACATTGGTGAAGGATCTGTAAGAATTATGGTAAATAATAAAGGTTGTCAGGATATTCATTTAGAGGAAAACTCCCCATTAGGAATGGCCATAAAAAAGTCACATTATACGGCAGATTTAAATAACATGGTGATTGGACATATCCCTGAAAAGTATGTAAATGCCAAGGGTGAGTTGCCAGAACACCTGGACTCTCAGCCCAAAGGAATATTTAAAATTCATTCTGTGTATCCTTATGATTCAAATGAGACAGTGTGCTGCCATCAAGAGGATTGCATAATATTTAATTTAAATGAAAATGAAACAGAAAATCAGCTCATTGAAGTGGAGGCTGATATGCCAAAATATTTAAAAGTGGCAGCTTTACAAAAAGACACAGCCACACAGTTAGAGGAAAGCGCCGAGATTCCCTTACCAGAAGATTTTCCAGAATTTTCCAAAATGGTAGAAGAGCAGATCTCCTTAGCGGATGCGTGTGAAAGCAATGAGGATAGGGACAATCTGAGGGAGATATTTATGGAGTTTAAGGATGTATTTGCAAAAGATGCTTATGATTGTGGTTTAACTGATTTACATGTGGCCACACTACCAGAAGGGTGTAGCAGAAATCCAGTGTTTGTACGCCAGTATAGACTACCGCTGGCATGTTTAGAATCATTGGCAGAGATTATTAAAAATGTGGAATCGCGGGGAATCATCAGGCCCATTCATAGCACATCCAATACACCTATTTTAGGTGTGTTAAAGCCAAATGGTCAATGGCGGCTATGTGCAGACTTGAGAGAGTTAAATAAAAGAGTACCAGTATCTAGATGGCCACTGCCATTCATTGATCAGGGCCTAGCTCAGGTACATGGTTCAAATGTATTTACCACATTAGATCTCACCTCTGGATATTGGTGCGTGCCATTGGCAGAGGTGATACAACATTTATTTTCCTTTACATTTGACAGGACTCAATATGCCTGGCTTAGAGCTCCGTTCGGGTTTATCAATAGTGGGAGTGAATTTGGCATATTTTTGAGAAAGGCCATGCCGGATGCAGCGGAAAGAGGAACAATAGTTTATGTGGACGATGTCCTGATAAAAAATGAAAGCCTGAAAAGCCATTTTGATGAAATAAGACATGTACTTGGCCAATTGCAGAAAGCAGGCGCCAAAGTATCTTTGCAAAAAGCACAATGGTGCAAGAAAAAAGTGAACTTTCTAGGGCATGAAGTGACTGAACATGGGCTAAATCCACAAAAGAAGAAAATAGAGGCCATACAAAGATTAAAAGATCTTAAAAATGTGAAAGGAGTAAAAAGTTTATTAAGGATGACAGGCTATAACAGAAAGTTCATTGAAAATTATGCAGAAATCACTCAACCATTGACTAAACTGCTTAAACTGAATACTCCCTGGAAATGGGAAAAAGAGCAGTCTGATGCAGTGGCTAAATTAAAGGAATGTCTTGTAAAGGCACCATGTTTAGCATACCCCATAAAGGACAGGGATTTCTTTATAGAAATAGGTTTTTCTGAACATTGTATGTCAGCAGTGTTATCACAAAAACACGATTTGAATCACAAAACCATTGCCTATGCAAGTAAGGCATTTTCCCAAGTTGAAATGAAATTTAATGAATGTGAAAAGGCCCTATTAACCACTGTGTGGGCGCTACAACATTTCCGCCCCATTGTTCAGGGAGAAAAGGTGATTATTGAAACAAATCATCAACCTTTGCAATTTTTAGAGAGTAAAAGAATTAGATCAGGTAATCTAGCGCAATCCAGAATCACTTCATGGACGCTGGCATTACAAGGTTTTCCCGTAGAAGTGAGATATGGACAAAATAAAAAGAACCCAATTGCTCAAGGGTTAGCTGATTTACATGACTGCGCAGCTGAACAAATACCAAATGAAATGGAAGTGGAAACTAGTTTGCAGGAATTTGAACAATCACCACACAAAGCTTTTGATGAAAAAACATGCAAGGATTTGCCAACTGTATATGTGGATGGTTGTGCTTTTCACATTGAAAATGACAGTAATAAACAGTTAGTGGCAGGGATAGGAAATGTCTGGTTGAAATGTGAAGGCGTCCCCACTATAGGGATGAGGATTGGAGATAGGAGCAGTCAGGTGGCGGAATTGGCAGCCATTTACAAAGCAATTGCTACTGCAGTTGATAAAAAGTTCAGTGAAATTGTCCTGGTGACTGATTCTGACTATGCACGGAATAGCTTTGTGGAGTATTTGCCTGGTTGGAAAGCAAGAGGCATGGTTACATACAACAAAAAGCCACTTAAACATGGAAAAATGATACAAGCGATAGACAAATTGGTGTCAGAGAATAATTTAACAATATACTGGAGAAAAATTTGTGGGCATTTAAAAACACCAGGAGAGGATAAGGAGGGAAATGATAAGGCAGACCACCTGGCTAAGATTGGGGCTGTGATGGGAGAATTGCTACCTATTGATTATTTAATGGGTGAAATACAAATAGATGCAGTGACACGTTCTAAAGCACCAAAGGAGGTAGATCAACCGGTGGTGCAGTGGAGTCATGACACGCCAGACCAAGATTTGATTGAGGCACAAAAGAATGATCGAATTTTGGGAATCTATTATAATCATTTGATAGATCCTGAACAAAATTCTTTAACAGAAAATGATTGTCTGGGAAAAGAAGAGTTGAGGGTGCTATTAAAGAACAAAACACGAATTAGATTACAGGATGGACTCATGATTAGAGAGTCCATAACAGGACAAATACAGTGGGTAGTACCCCGTTCATTCAGAGGGCTAATGCTACACCATGCACATGATGCCATAACTGCAGGCAATAGAGGTTCACAAAAAACATTAGAAATACTAAAAGATTATGCTTACTGGCCACATATGTCCCAAGATGTGGAATTATATACTAGAGGATGTCTAGTATGCGCCCAATTTAAACCTGCTTCACCAATGCATAGAGCACCATTGATGAAAAGAGGCCTAACTCTCCCATGGTCAGATTTGCAAATAGACTATGTAGGTCCTTTAAAAAGGTCGAGCAGGGGAAACCGTTATATTTTAAGTGTGGTATGTTTGATGTCGAAGTGGATTGAATGCATTCCTGCACCAGATTGTAGTGCGCAAACAGCAGCCACATTGCTGGTGAACCATTTGTTCTCAAGGTTTGGGTTGCCACAAAGAATTGAGTCAGACAGAGGAAGTCATTTCACAAGTACTCTAATGAGTAAGGTATGGCAAATACTAGGTGTGAAAAGGAAACTACATATCGCATATCGGGTAGCGTCTTCAGGTACAGTTGAAAGAAGCAATAGGCCTGTTGTGGATATTTTAAAGAAATTTGTGGCAGAAGCAGGTTCCAGCTGGGATTTACGTTTACCGTTGGTTTTGATGGCAACAGATCAACTCCTGCCAAAGCAACAGGTCTTAGCCCCCATGAGGTCTTGACAGGTAGGAAAATGGTGTTACCACAACACCTACTATACAGAACACATGAGCAGACACTTGTGAGTGCATCCACAGTTCATGAATATATTGATGAACTGAGGAGGCATTTGCAACATGCATTTGCTTTTGTGCAGAGAAATCTGGAAAGAGCTGCTGACAGTGCAAAGTCTTATTATGACAAAAAGACATCAGTAAAGGAATACAGTGTAGGGGATCAGGTGTACAAGTTTCATTTTGGAAAAAGTAAACAGAAAAATTCTAAATTTCTAGCAGCCTGGCAGGGGCCATTTCGAAATATAGATAAGGTCTCTCCTGTAGTTTATAAAATTTTGAAAAATGAAGGTGAAACGGCAATAGAGCAGTTTGTCCATGTAAATCAAATCAAACCATGCCATCCCAGACATGAGATCAGGCAGCTTGAGCATGCAGAAACAGATAAAGTCCCTTGAACACAAAAGGAGAAAATAAATGGGTACAATCAGGAGACAGTGACAAAGAAGTTAAAAAGTTGATTGTTATAATGGCACATAAACACTGTAATATATGTAAAATATATAATATAAAATAAATAAATAAATAAATATATATAATGGAAGCTCATGGTTGGTGTGCAGAGAGAAAATGTATTAAATATTGAATGCTGTTTTATATGTGCTTGTTTTCTTTTTAACTTGTGTTTAATTTCAGAAGAAAAAAAAAAAACGAAATATTTTTACTAAGCATGTTTTATTTTTGGCAAAAGGGTGAAGTTAGTATTGGGCTATGTACTTAATTTGTTTATTTTCTATTTGATTTAGAAAATTAACATTATTTGGTCCGAGGTTCCGGGATCAGAGCCCACGGGAGACGATGGAGTCCTGGAGCCCACGTGGACAGATTCCGGGAAAGCCCCAAAGAGGGGTGAAGACCAGGGCTGCAAAGCGATCAGCATTGAAGATGATACCGATGATATGGTTAATGATGATGATATTTGGAGGGATCTTCAAGAATTCAGAAGCACAGGTTGTCATTGAACCTGGACCAGCATCTGGTATCGCGGTGGAAGAGGCACCAGGATTCATCATGAGTGATAGAAGGATGATTTTCCAAAATATATACATACCATTGAATCCTGAGATTTTGATTGAAAAACACTTGAACAATACCGGAATTAAGATTGAACAGACTAAAGAGTGGCTGGAAATAAGAAAAGAGGACACTAAGCAGTCAATAAGAGATATATTAATGCAATTGGAAAAAACATTCGTGAATTCAGAAGACATTAAGAAGAGGAGAGGAAAGAGAGGTGCGGTGATGCTCGCGATATCATTGGTAATGTCTATAGTTGGAGCCATAATAGGTACCACAATATCAACAGCCAATTCTATTTCGGTAGGAACACTGAGTACTAAAGCGCAACAACTGAGTATTGACCTAGAAATAATACAAAAAACATTAGATGGAATTAGAGGGGGACTGGATGAACAAGTAAGATTCATAAATGAAACTGCAATAATTCTAAATGAACAAGCGGATGTAATGCAACGGGCGACTAAAATAATACATAAGCATGACAGAACTTTAAATGAAATATTGAACATAATGAGTCCTGTTGATAGACTATTTACGAATTATATGAGAGAAGTTCAAACTGCAGTTTCACAATTGATTCAAGGACATATCCCCTTGTATTTTGTTTCGCAGGATATTATTCGTCAAATGATAGAAAGATTGACCAGGAGGGAAATTGATATAATACAGGTAAAAATTGCATTCGAAATGGGTAATGCAATGCCGTTATATGTGGACTTGGAAAGACTAGAGATCGGATTTTTGCTATGCATCCCATATGTAGCCCCTGAACTTATTTATCAAACGAAGTGGGTACACAACGTGGGATTTTGGCAAGAGGACAAATTTATTAAGATTAAGACTCCAGAAGTGGTGGCATTTCAGTCATGGGAACCTGAAGTTTATTTAATACCAAACCTGGAAACATGTGTAAAATTTAAAGAACAAAATTATATGTGTCCAGGTAAACCGTTTGTTCCTGATGCCACAGATGCTATTTGTGGTTTGAAATCTGACCCAAGTATATCAGAAGGATGTGAAGTGATTATTAGCAATATGGGGAGTGAAGAAATGGCACAGGCTAAGATGGTCAGAGGTAAATGGTTGGTCAGCACCTGTTTAAAGAACATGACGGAAGTACATTTAAACCATGGAACATACGTGGTTAAACAGGTGAAATATAATGTTTTTATTTACAGGTTCCAAAGGATACAATTGTGTCAATTGGGGGGTTAACATTGTTTCATGTAACAAATGATGTTTGGGAAAGCCAAGTGGAAAATATCGATTTTTTTCAAAGGGATACTTTTCCAATAGATCCGGATGTGGAATATTTATTGAATCACAAAGAAAGACATGTTATAAAAATGAATTTGAGAAAAAAACAATATTACAATTAGTAATCTGGGGATAATAGAAGTGGAAAGATTTAATTGGGGAACCTTGGGGGAACGCTCAATAGTGGGTTTGGCTGTCCTGGTGCTAATCATGGGTGGATGGTTGATTGTGCTATCAGTAAAAATGAAAATGTTACTGATTTTACTAGCTACGTCAGGAAGAGAAAGATATCCCAATACACATGCATTTTAAAAGAAAAAAAAGAACAAGTTGTTTTTAGGAATTGGCTTGGATCGTAGCCAAGTTCTAAAAACAAAAGGAGGGTATGTAAGGATATTTGGCGTGTTACAGCACAGAGTACAGCACTACTGCACAGGTAGCAATTTTTTTTTTTGATGCAGCACCACCACATGGGTGTGGTGCATTGCTATATGTGTTGCCAGAGTAACATGGACATATAAGTAAAGACAGGCTATTCAGTCAAAAACGATTTTTACATATAAGATACAAATCTATTTTTACAGTTAAAAGCACACGTGTACATTCAAAAATGCACACTATTTTTCACCTGAAATGCCTATGGTGCAAGAGACACATTTGAAAATTAATAACTAACCTTATTAATAACTAACCTGACTGCATTTAACATAACCCACTGATAAAAATGTGTCTCCACTGCAGAATTAGGCCTACTCTGAAAGTGAACTTTTAAACGCACATTCATTTTTTTTCTTTTTCTCTGCTGCTCTGTCCACATAACTACAGGAAGCAAAGGACTCGAAGGAACAGGAAATCAGTTGGTTACAAATGGTTACTGTAGAAATGAGCCATTGTGTAGTGAGGGAGGAGATGGCATGATTGATTCTGATTGGAGCAGCGTCATAGCAAGTATCATGCTAGAGGAAGTGATTAGAGTTTTGCTGGGGAAGCTTGAGGCGAGGGGGAGGACAATCGAGATTTGGCAGAGCTGGGAGAAGGACCTGTTTCCTGGCTGAAGCATTCCTGCTGCAAAAGCTGAGAATTCCAGGCAATAACCCTGGTTTGAGAACGAAAAACGCTTGTTTTCACTGGGGTTAATCTTCAAGGGAGCCAAATTCAGAAAGAGAACAGCCGGAGAAAACTCATGCTGAACAGATAAGGTAATTACAGAAGTGTGGGGGCTGAGTGTGTACGAGAATATTCAGTCAGTGTAGGAAAGGAGATTCCTGTGCTTTACTCATGTGTTTAATGTTGCAAATTGAGTTCTTGTCTCCGCCACTCTCTTTTCAGTGTATCACAGATAATGCTGTTACTGTGCTATTTTATTTATTTTTGTAAAGAGTGAGATCGTGTTTAAATGCAACTTTTATAATACACAAAAATATTTGAAAGCAGACGGGTGGTGTGTTTTATATTTACCAATACAGTGCTGATGATGTGGGGAGATGTTTAGACAGTGCAATTGTCATTTTCAAGGTAGCTAAACATCAAATTTGGCTGCAGCGGTGTGCACAATGTAATTCAGTATGAGCAATTATAACTAACTGTGTGTGTTGTAGTTTGTCGGAGGTCTATGAGTCGGCAAAAAGGGAGGCCCGGGACATAGTCCACTACCGTATATAAGATAGTGAAAATACCACATGATAGCTCGCTGCCGTAGATAAGACAGAGAGAAATTGCCCATGGTGGCACGCTAAAAATGAAAATGTGGTGTTCCTGAAATGCAAGCCTGAGGTCTCTCTAGTGATTACACGAAAAATCTAAACAAAAATAAGGGGTTCTGGATATTGGGGCCACAAATAAAACAAGGGAATTATGCTCACCAAAATACCACCAACCACGCATACCAACCACGCATACCAAATACGCATGTCTGTGTGCTGAAATAATGCATGTCCACTGTATTATTGTTGTACATGGCCCAATCTGAATACAAGGAGTGATTGTTGCTAAGTTATTTTTCTGCAGTAAGAAAATACCGTCAGGCCCCAAATCTCCACAAAATACCCTACAGTTAACAAAAAGCAACTATTACATAACATACACCGCATCTAGCACATGTTTCAATAAGAAAAAAATAATATTGATACACACTCAGAGCCACACATGTGGCATATTCTGTCAATTGTTTCAGACTAGACCCCCAGCGATTCCAAATTTTGGATCGCTATTCGTCTACGCTGATTGGTCGGCAACCTCCTCCCAGATGGTCTTCCTACGCAGCTGGGTCTGCCTGCGTTGGTCAGTCACAAAAAGATCATCAGCATGTTGGACAATGGTGTCCACCAACATGTTGAGCTCTGCCGCGCTGAAGCATGGCTTGCGCCTCCGCCCACACTCTTGATGTCATGTTGATGTTTGTCTTTTTTGTGCTCAGGATGCTTGTGTTTTGCCTGTGCTGTCAGGATTGCAATGGATTGTGTTTTACTAATGGCCGCCGGACAATTTCCTGTTCAGGCAAACACTGTATTTCTGGTCATGGTAATTGTGGCACCATTGTTACCGGCGCTGGTGGCTTGACGGACACGGTGGCATCGTCATGCCGGTAAATGAGATTGCTTACTGGCAAACTTGTGATGAGGCCCATTGTCTTTTTTATATAATTTACCACAAATGCACACAATTATGTCTCTCCAATGTTGCTTCTTTATTGGAAAGGTTCTCACTCAGTTTAATCCCAATTAGCTGTTTCTTATGTGAGTAGCAAGACAATGGGCCTCATTACAAATCGCCCGGTATGGAAACAACGGTGGCGGTAAACCCGCCGCCACTGTTGTTTCCATGCCGGGCGATCACAACTCCTGCAGGCGGGAGGTGATTTTCCCGCCAGGTCTGACCTGGCGGGTTTAACACCGCCCGCCTGCAGGCGGACGAGGAAACACCGGCAGCATTACGAGATGCTGCCGGTGTTTCCATGATCCCCATTCCCATTGAGTCCCACAGGACTCAATGGGAATGGGGATTAACACCATTCCGCCTCCGTGATTCCCGGGAAACCGGGGTTGTAATGCCCCGGTTATTCCGGGAATCACAGAGGCGGAATGGTAATACGAGTCCGGCGGTAACCAGGCAGTTTTACTGCTGCGGTTACCGCCGGACTCGTAATGAGGCCCAATGTTTAAATGTGCATGCTGGTTGGTATGCTGTTCAACCTGTACATTTGTTTCAGTATGGGGAAACACTATTTAAAATAGCAGACACTGTTGTAGAACCTGTGTACGTCGTCTGGTTGCTTACAAGTCTTCAGAACATCAGCCCGCCCACCCATGGAGCAGCTACTCGTACTCACACCTCCCATATGGGAAATGTGCTTTCAGTCTGATGGTGGCATCCCTGTAGGACACTCACATGACAATATATGTTTCCAAAGACTAGACTGGTCACTACTACTGTGATGCCTCCGTCTCAACTGCTCTCATTCAACTTTTGACAATACAAACTTTAGCACAACCCTCTTTCAAGATATATTCTCTGGCTGCACTGCAGTCATTATTGGCTGGGGCGGCTCTAGCAAATTGGGATTGACCAAAGTGTTAGGCCCGCAGAAGGCGATGCTCACGACAGGGTACAGAGGATCTGCAGAAAACACTGACACCTTGGATTTCTGCTCACTGCATGTGCATCTCTCTGAATGCCAGGGCGAAAGAATTGTACACTGGCACATTTTAAATGTAATAATGCTTTACTTACATGTTTTGTTGTTGTTGGGCAAATACTTGATTAGGATGCCAATTTATGAGATCAATCCCAAAGTTATGAATTTACAAACTATAGACTATCCAAAGTCACACTCCACTCTCCTGTCTGATTCAAGTGTAGTCCTACTTTGAATTGGCAGTTCTAATTTTATCTTGGCAGCCACCGACTGTATTCCTACATTTTGCTTGATGGTCTATCCCAGTTTTATAATTTTGAAAATCGGGTCACCTTTCGTAATAATAAATAATAATAATAATTAGGCTTTTATATAGCGCTACAAACCCTCAGGTATCCGAGCGCTGCTTATTATTACCCACGGTGTGTGGTGCTCATTTATCGACCTCGGAAGGATGAAAGGCTGAGTTTGGCCCCGCCGGGATTCGAACCTGCGTTAACAGGCTCTGCACGGGTGTCAAAGCGAGCGCTCTACTCGCTGTGCCACTTGACCGGCTCGTATACTGCTGTCACCCCTCCCTCTGCCCCGTCTGACCTGTTCAGAATTCAGTGAGGCTCCTTTTTTAATCCCACACCACCATCTATTACTAAAACTCAGTGAGCCTCTCCAAATAGTTTCACACCCACATTATCTCCCATTCACAGCCCCCCGTCAGTGAGTTAGGAAGAGGGAGGGGTTCACTCAGGCTGTGTCACTAAAGCACAGAAATAGGGAGACAAAGAAAAGGAGAGTGGGGGGTAATGGGGGAGGGAGGAAGAAGAAGAGAGAGAGAGAGCGGGAGACAGCGATAGAGAGTGCAAGAGAGCTAGATCAGCATGTGATACTCTTGATACAACTACTATTTGAAATTAGGCTTTCTATGGCACCAATATTTTATGGGGTCTAGGATCTCTGGACCCCGCTGTTCTGCGGATGCCCCTCCTGGTGGGGAGGCCCGACAGGCCCATGGTCTGCGCACAGTGCCACGCAACAATGAGGACACAGACACAGGTTCTCTGTGCAACTGTCGAGTGAGAGACTGCACAGCTCTGTTATTAGAGCAGTCCACGTGTCTAGACTTCACACGAGCCACAGTGTTTGTGCTCATGTCACAACATCCTATTCCAAAGGTAAAGACAAACACATTACACAACAATTTAAAATGGCATGTGTTCGAAAAACCACTGAACGCGCTCCAACCTCAGGGGTCATCAGGAAACATTATTATGCACATAAATACACTGGTGAGTGACACACCTTTTGAGCTCAGTTATTCAAAGCTTTACTAGTTCAATAAGAAAGTGGGCATTGTCCCACTGGCCGGAAAAGCCACACCAGCAATATCGGGGCCACATTGGCAGATGATCACAAGGCAGTCCCTCTGTGTCTGCTCACCAATGATTTAATGCGCTCCACTAGCTGGCAAAGCCACGCCTGGGGATACCACATCGGCTGTCATCGTTCCAGCAAGTGTCTGGCCCATCTGCTGTTGGGTGCTCTTCAAGTGGGGCCTGGGTGATATTAGTCCCATGCAGCAGACCATAGTCTGGAATATTTCGGGTCCACTCTCCCCCATGAGGATAGGGGCAAGGGGAGGACACTCTCCTCACATCCCTCTGCAGATGAGGAACAGCTGAACGGCAGCTGGCAGAACCACACACAGGTTCCCCTTCAGGCAGGTGGTCTTTAATGCTACCGCTGTGGTGGCAGTCCCACCATGTTGAGGGTCCCCTATGCCATAGTCGGCACGTGCATTAACTGGGCGGCGCAGTGCTCAGTTCTTCCCTTTTTTTGCCAGATCTTGTGATGATACGGCAACGACAGCAGCCACATCATTACCAGGCTCCCCCAGTTAGGAGTTCTTCCTGGCTTGCCTTTTGCCTGGCTGCATGAGCAGTCTCTTCGGGGAGAGCCGATGCCTGACCAAGGCTGTTGCATACTTGTTGTCTCCACCAGGCATGAGCTGTCGGCAGCCTGTTTGGGCCAGGCTCTCATTCGCCGCTCACCTGTCCGAAGGCACAAGCACTCTCGCCAGGGACAGCCACGATCGTACCAACATCGTGGCAGGGAATCGTGGTGCTTGGGTACAGGATGGACAGTGGTCCAGATCGTGTCATCTGCTGGCTCCCTTCCAGGCGGGAGTAGTTTGTGGTGATGAATTGCAGGATGGGCAGTGGCCCAAGTCGTGCCATCTGCAGGCTCCCTTCCAGGTGGGAGTGTTCGGTCACTGTGGCGGCATGGGCCACTATTCTCCTCCTAGGCCTCTCCCCCAGGCAGGAGCTGCTTTAGGCAGTGCACCTCTCCCACCAACGGGAGTGCCTTGTTTGTGATAGTGCACCTCTCCCCCTCAAGGGAGTGCCTTGCTTGAGGCAGTGCACCTCTCCCCCTGACACTAGTGCCTGTATTGAGTGTCGAGAGCGGGAGGGTGATCCTCTGTCTTTTGTTGATAGCGTTGTCGTGGCATGGGCCACCTGTTCTACCCCAGCCAGGAGTACCAAAATCCATTGTAGCAGCATGGGCCACCTGCTCTCCCCCAGGCAGGAGTTAAAAAGTCATTGTAGTGGCACGGGCCACCTGCTCTCCCCCAGGCACGAGCTGGACTGGCAGGTGGTGGCCATGCAATTAACTTTCCCCAGGCAGGAGTTTGTCCAACTGGTGGAGCAGCATAAGCTGCTTTTTCTGCACCCCAGGCAGGAGTTTCACCTACTCCGGTGGCTCGGGCCACCTGCTCACCCCCAGGCACAAGCTGACCTAGCATGGTGTGGCGGCCACTAATCGCCCCCAAGCAGGAGTTTCCAAATGTCTTATTGCTGCACAGGCTGTTGTCCACCCCCAGGCGAGAGAGTACTGTGGCAGCATTTGGGGAGCAGACTACTCATCTGCCTCTTCCCCGTGTGTGAACAGCGTCTACCACTGCACGTCTTTCTCCAGTCAGGAGCTTGGTTTCAGCTGCGGCTCTCCCCCAGGCAGGAGAGTTGTGGGTTTATGTTCCTCACTTCCTCTGGGCAGGAGTACTTCCTCCATCATGAAGGCAGCGAGTGGGCTGCAGTCACTCCTCCAGGCGGGCACATTTTTTTTTTCAGTATCCCAGTGGTGGCAGCGGCCATGCCACTCCCTCTCCCCCAGGTGGTAGACATCATTGTCTATTGTGGTAGGCGAGCCGCTTCTTGCTCCTCTTGCCTGGCCTTGATTGAAGCCGCGTACATGCTGTTTCTAGCCCCCAGACAGGAGCTCCTTATTGATAGCAACGGACCTTTCCACGGCAGGTTCTCTCCTCCAGGAGGGAGTAACCCATTTTTTTGTTTTTTGATGCAGAGGCCACGCCACCCACTCCCATAGGCGAGAGATTCAGATTATGGTTGTGGCGGGCATCTGCACTCGTTTCACTGGATGCAGCGCAATTTGCACACATCCAGCTTACCTCCTACCTGTAGGGTAGATGATGGAGCCAGGAAGGCCAGCACTGCAGCTGCCCTTCAAGGGGGCGAATATTGTTCCCTGCTTGCGCCTCCCGGGCTGCTTCCCCTTTGTTTCTTTGTTATTTCCAGAATGACCTGCCGCATGTGTGAGGCCGGACACCTAGTTGCCAGTTGTTATTGCGGTTTCTGTCCCTTGCTGTCCCATGGATGCCCCTCCCGGTGGGGTGGCACGTCGGGGCCCATGGTCCGCGCACATAGCTGTGCAACTGTGAGGACATGGACACTGGTTCTCTGTGCAACTGCCAAGTACGAGACTGCTCAGCTCTTTTATTAGAGCAGGCCAAGTGGCCCCACCATGTGATTTGACACGAGCCACAGTACTCGTGCTCACGTCACAACACCATAAAATACGCCTAAGACACACAGAACAAAAACATACATTTGTACGGATACCATCAAACATTGTTTGGTGACCATGGACATTGAGACAAAATGGCCGTAAGCAATGCACGCGCTCTACAGTTTGATACACAGCTGCTGCCAGTCATCATTACCGTGCCTGAGTATGATTAGGGCCAGTTTTTCATCCCTACCAACAAACACACATTTACAGAACTCAGTGGAAGCCTTTACTTTTGGGCCACACATTCCCCCCTCTCTCCCTTATGAAAAACAGAGTTCACATTTCGAAATCACTGCAACGTCTCGTCAGTCAGCGTGAGGTTGATATATGGGATGTGGTCGCCAAAACGTTCATCCAGTTCCCATCAGCTGTTTGAACAATAAAACCAAGCTGACCTAACACCCTTTCACTCTTCGAGTGCATCAGGAGACTCTCTGACCGATGACCCTCTAAGAATTGCACACACTAAATCAGAAGTGGTTGGTAGTAATCCGCACAGAAGAACATTGTTTTTATTTGGGATATGGAAGGACCTATGACATGGCTGCGTTCTTTATATAGCTTTATCTGTCAGATTGTAAGAGACGGCGTTCCCGTTATAAATGTGTCCCCCCATGGTCGGAAACCCACCTTGTGCATGCATTGGAAAACTATTGAATGTATGCGTTTGCTGTGCATAGTCCTCGAACCACACATTGCACTGTTCTATCATCTGATGTGCGATTGTGGCAAGCCCACTGACTTACATTTAATCAAAAGGGTCGTGTGCATGCTTTACTTAAAACCTTTGATGGACAGGTTCATTATGCATTCTGTCAGGGATGGACTGGGCACCAAAAGAGGCCGTGGAAATGTGTGTCAAAGTGGCCCGCATTACACTGCAAGCAAGCCCACCCTCTCTAAGTAGGGGTTGGGGGATCCTCCCTCAAAGGGATTTGGAAAAATGGGTCCACACAGCGAATTCTGTAAGCACATTTCTCCCTCTAGAATTAAAAAGTAGTTCAAAATTAAACACATTTGCAAAAAGATGAAATATAACATTTATTAAGAATGCGGATCAACAAATTGGAAGCTATATAACGATTTCCTCACTTCAAAGGAGTCTGGGGGCTGCTGAGAATAGGAACGTAGGAACGGGGTGCATAGGAGATAGGGAAAGAGGATCAGAACATCAATGTTTTAACACTAAAGATGCCTTGGTGTAAAATCACTGTAGTTGACTGTAGGCTAGTCCACCACCAGTAACACAATGTGATTACCTCAATTAGGTTATACATAGACTCCAACTCCTGGCGAGTCACGTGCAAACAATGTGAAACTTGAACCTACCACTTGTGAATGAAATAGCTCAACGACCCACACAGAAGGAGCAACTTGGTGGCAAAGTGAAAATTAAAACAAGTAAAATGACTGGAGTACCACTGAAATTGGCGAATAATAGTGGTGTAAGTAAAACAATTTAAGAAAGAAATATAATACCACTGGAAACAGAAGCCCATTGCAACTTTGCAAAAAGTATGATTCATTTGCTCAATGTGTGTGACTCGCCATGCTTGACGATGTGCCCCCATTTGGCATTGCTGGTACGCGCACCCTCCATCCACTCCTAGTTTTCATATTCCATTGGTTGTAAGAGAAGTTCTGTCTCATTTCTGGCCATCGGTTGTAAATATGCGTTTGTGCACGGTGCGACCTTGACTACACGTAAACAGCATTCAGTTCTTGTGAGTGCATATGAAAGGATGCTTTTTGAACTGATACCTGTAAAGACTGGAGGGGGTGTGGAGGGGGTCTGTACTTCTGCTCTCTATATGGTAGAGGAGAGGCACAGAGGACCCCAGACAAGATTCTCTATTACGGTAGCAATGGACGAGCAATCAAGGCCTAGCTTTTCAGGAGGTGATGCAGGCTGGTTCTAGTTCATTGTAGTCCCCAAGCCCTCACAAAGGAATGTCCACACACTGTATTAGTTAAAACACAGTCTTTATATGATTAATATTCAAGGTTATGTACGCTATCACAATAACTCACTTTTGTGCTCAGTAAATCTACAATAGCAAATATAAACAGTGTAAGTGGTACAACAATTATTATTAGATTTCATTAAAGTGCATCAACTGTACTCTGGTAAATGTCACACAAATCACTTATTAAAGGTATCCAACAATAGACATAGAAGGAAAGCAGTTGGTTAGAACAATTGGCAGAATATTGACCCCTACCAACTAGGCACATTTCTGTGTGGAGATCTCCCCACCTGAGAAACCTGTAAATAAAGATATATCGTACAAGCCCAATGCATATATTGTTCGAAAGAGTCTTATTTCCTTCTAAAATAGTTCTACAACCCCAATGTACCTGGACAGAAGAGTTTGTCGTCGGGTCGTCGACGGATCCTTCTTGAGCGGCTCCCTTTAAGGCAGGAGCCACGGATCGTCAAGATCCCATGAGGAAAAAGGGATGAACGATGACGGTGAGTTGGCAGCTTGGTTCCTGGCGGTTCTCGGCAACGAAGGAGTGTTAGCGTCCTGCAAGGAAGAGGTGTGCGGGGCACCTCAATGACGATAGTTCAGGACCGCAAAGAGATTGTGATGAACTGTGGGCCAGCAAGGGCGTTGAGTCGTCCGGCGTCTCTACGGTCGTCAGGTGGCAGGAAACCCACCGGCGAATGCTCCTCAGGGCGTTGGCGGCCTCGACTTTCTCCGGTGGGACAAAGCAGTCGACGGTGCAGGCGAGAGCATCCTTGTATCAAATTGTACTTAGGCAAAGGGAGCATGGCGGCTCCGGTCGGTGACAGCGGTTGTTGAGGATGATGGACAGCAGTGTCCGGGCGCTTCTTCTTGTGATTGCGCGGCGGTCCCCGTCTCCGGTCGGCAGCCTGTCGTAGGTCTGTCTACCAGGGAGCTTTGGCAAGGATCAGCTGGTGCACAATTGTCCCTCGCAGCTCGGGAAGAGGGCACCTTAACAGGTCCTAGTTGATCTCCCATTCATTCTGCTGGGTCACACTCAGGCAACCAATTGGTCAGAAGGGCATTCATGGAGGCATCCAATCAGGTGCATAGTGCATTCAGACCATTCACTTCTCTCCAGACACTCACAACAATGTATGTGTATTGGGACAAGTACCCAGCCATTCAACACTCCACACTGCATTCATACGAGTTTTGGGCAGGACTGTCTCAGTCATTGTGTCAAACACCAGATACTAGACATCCACACCACAGAATGCATATTCGTCACACGCTCCATTCTCCCAGGTCCCACCCACAGGGTGTACCCACAACATACAGTCACTGGGAAGGCTCCAGCCAGTCTGGCCTGGACTTCACAAAAACACCATATATGGAACTTCCACCCAACAGCCAGTCAGGGGGAAGGGACAGAGTCAGGGCTTCCTAGGACTTTGGGAAACAAGGTAACAGGCAATAGAAAGCAAGAGTCCACAGGGGCCATCTTGTTTCCCATCAGGAATCAACTGATTCCAATGGCAGGGCCTGGGTATCCCAAAATGGAGGATATTCAGAGCACCTGTCAACTTCAGCATGGAGCTGCCACCAGCCCATACCCTGCTCTGTGGGCCACACACAGGTGCCCAAAAACATACATTAGGGGCACTGGGTTGTACCCCCACCCACGGGTGCCATAAGGGTATCCCATGTGTCTGTACACCAAACCACAAGAGAGAGCTGCACTGCCAGGAGTCCCACATGAACTCCTGCACAGAAAACACGACAGAACACACAATAAAAGGCAGTAAAGGACAAGGACACAGAGGCCCTGTCCCTCCAATGCATTTCCAGCATCACAATACCTCAATTGTTTACCGAAAGTTAAGTAGATTTTTGTCTTTCTAAAGATTTCTCTTTGAAACAATTTGAATATGTGTATCTGTTGACTCTGTTGCTTACACATCTCGGCAAGGTTCTGGGTGTTACACTGGCCTGAATCACTGCATTACCTGGCTTTGACCTCTTTCTAAATTGAGTATCTTTTTCAAGGCATGCAATGCACAATGCGAACACAAACACAATACTTCTTAGTTAAATCAGTGGTTAATATTATCTTAATACCTGCATCTGAAGAAGAATTTTCAGTTATCATGGGTTGTATTGAACAGACTCGTGTCTGCTCTGCAATATTGTTGCTGCTATTAATAGACAATGCAATTATGCCATCGGTTTGTCTGGGAGTGAAGTGATATTGACATGAAATGTGAGTTAATAGTAGCTGTTAAAGGAGAAAAGGAAGCAACCAGGAAAGCCACCATTAGATGAAATGAGCATACAGCTAACATGAGGAGCAAGAATTCAAATTCATACACTACAAGTCCCTTTCAGCAATGCAGCACCCAATGTCACAGATGAGTTTTCAGATATTAGAAGTTGCAACATCAACAAGATCAGGAATTCGTAGTAATAAGGTTCTTGAGCAAAAAGAAGACCTTTGTCATACCAGCGGGATCAACGACGAGTTGAAGCTGCAATGCTTTCCGTAGTTGTACTGGAGGCAGTATTACGATCATTGCAACATCTATTTTGCAAGACAATTTATACTATCTTTTTTTGCAGTTCATTTATGTGAACACACAAACTGTATGGCTGGCCTAATGTAGCTAGTTGACATCAGTATGGATAGACTTTGGGGCTGATTCATGGAATTAATTGCGCTGAAAAACGGGGATTTGTGCTCCATTCTGCCCCCAAATCCCTGTTTAACAAATAGGGATTTGCGGCGCACAAATCCCCGTTTTTCGGCGGAAATAATTCCATGAATCAGCCACTTTATTTTATGTCATGCTATGTTCAGCATAATCATATCACACACGTGAAAGGTGTATATTGTTTCTGTCACCACATGAGGATATTCCTCACATGTTGAATGTGTTACACTGTATCTAATATGTATCTCTCACTGTGTGATATTATGATCACTACAATGTCATTATCCTTCCCTAGACTCTGTGCCTCTTAAATAAGGAAAATATTTTTGACATAGAAAGCAGGTTTTACTAATGTGCATGAGGTTTTAAAACAAAACGATGGAACAAATAGAAAAATAATGCATCATTTAGATCTCTTTCATTTAAGTATACCAAGCAAGATCTATTTGTATCAAGCCCAGTCATGGTGTTCATCATAGTAATTTGTTTATCATGTTTATTATTTATTTACATATATCGCCCATTGCGTTCACAACACAATGATGCCATCGAGGAAATAGGTGCACGTTAAGCACTTGAAGCGTTGCATTTAGATGTGCAACTTTTCACCCTGCGTTTCTTTCAACACAGTTCGTACACGCTTGGGCTGCTTACAAAACTATAAGAAGGTAAGCTATGTATAACTAATTCTTAAGAGACTGGCAATGTACACTTATTACGTTGCACATAGAGAGGGTTCGCTTCATCCTTTGTTATTATTTTATTCTTTTCTTCAAGCTCTCGTGTCTCATGGCATGTGAATTCATAGAATCATGAGGCTACCGCACAAGCTTCAGGTGAAAACATGTGTGTATATTAATGGCATCCTCATACGTTTTTATTTAACCACACGGATGTACTTTAAAATCCTCTATTCTTCACTTGTCTCATCCTACTAGAAACTAAACATTTACTTCCAGACAGAAGATATGTGTCAGGATTGTGTAACATTTCTATGCACCTTATTGGTGCAATTTCTTTTTGACTTCTTTTGACTGCTTGATTACGATCACTGCACATTTAATAAGGTTTTCCTTGTACTTCAGCACTTTTCATATTATACTTGGCGTTTGCCTTGATGGAGGACCACAGTCAGTAGTGCATTGCCTTATGCTGCCTGCCCTTGTACTAAATGTACTAAAAATACTGAATTTAGTAGATGTACATACGTCTTGGTTGCACATACATATGTATTTATTAACTGCATGTACGTGCCACTAGAGAGCTGCCAGTGCTGAGGATGCTAACAAGCAATTTGATTGGATGTTCATTGTTAAGCATTTGGGTATTGCGGTAAGTGGAGAACTCCTAGAAAAGTACATACACGTTCAGAATTTGAACTATTGTTGGTGGTGCTCACCGATACATTTGTATTTGATAAAGGAGAAAAGGTAACATTTTGAAAGAATTCTTTTGAGTGATCAGACTCTAAGGTACGCAATGTTCAGTTATCAAGTTCACTTAAGCTAAATTAAAAATTAAGATGAGGCCATCCTACGAGAAACATTTATTTTTTGAAAATCTACTTTTATTAGCATTTCACAACCTAGAAAACAACATTGTAAAGAATGAAACATTGTTCACAACATCGCACTGTCACAACCACTGAACTGAGTTGCCCAGCCCTTTAAGATGAGTAGCAATACCCTGGAGATGGATGGGGATGCAGATGTTATTCATCTATCAATAATCAAGAGGACTCAGGAAGTTTGGCAAAAGGTTGTCCGTTTTAATATCAAGTATCTAAAACAGGGATCACAACAAACATCAGCACTCGCTCGATCCTCTTACTCAACTAATTTCAGTAAAAACTGAGGTTATATCATGCAAAATCATCATCAGTGATGCGTCACTTACCCACGTCATCCTGCGTGGCAAACTTTAAAACCTATTGAGGAAAGTGATAGGCTCTAAGTGAATATCTAAGTATAAGTTCCATATCAGTATAGAACTGTGAAGGAGAGTGATAGGGTATTTAACATCAGGTGGGGCAACTAAGCCCTCCCTGCAAAATGGCCACTATGAACGTCACTAAATACACGACGTTGCATTGGCTACACAAACAATAGGACCCTTAATTATGTGGTCCTGTACAATTGGTTGGCTTCTAACCCCCGTCAGTACTTTTCCACCTACGTCTAGCAGCATGCAGACTGAACATCCAGGTGCTGGTGAGCTCGTCTTAACACTAGCTTCCCACCAATAAATGTATCAATGCATCATCACCTTACCATCCATCCTTTACTTGTTCATATACCTCTATATATATATTGGCGCTTACCACAATTTATTTACTATGAAGCTTGAGGCTAGCTTTTTAAGATGACTTTGCTGCTTGCATTTCTTTTGCATCTGTACCTGTATAAACTAGCTTAAAATCTTCATCTGTTTCTGAGGCATAAGCTTCTTCACCTTGATCCCAAGATGTCACTTATCCTTGGTACTTTCTTGATTCCATTATAGAATATCTGTATTCTCTGGTCTCTGCATCTCTTCTATGTGCACCATCTCTTTCTGTGTGATGTCACAATTCACCTTTCCCTTCATCTGCTCTGCTTCTTCAGGAATCTCAGTTAAATGGCCATCATATTGTCTTGTATGCGGGTACGGTTTTATCAATGGTTACCTTGCCTCCCAGATCTTCTTAGGTATTGGTACTCTGAGTCACTGGTACTGCACAGAGTCCACACTCTGCTCTTTGTCTGTTCAACTGCTCTGTCTATGTCTCATACTCTGGTTTCCAACAGACAGGTAATATGAGTGGGGTGGTTGGAATAGGGGTACATGGCTCCTCCTCTACACCACAGTAAGCCTTCTCCGACCCAGCCCTTGCCCCTCCGCCCTCCCTGTCCCCTTCCAGCACACAGCTTGTAAAACAACACAGTTACAGGCAGCTGCTCATCCCCTCCATTCCATCACTGGTTCCATCCGTCACTCCCTTAATTGCCATATCTAGCAAAAAGGGTTAACCGCATCTCTCCAACCCTTACCCTGGACTCATTAAGATTATGGGCCTCATTACACGGATGGTGGTAAGGGTTTACCGGTACCGGTAAGGGTACCAGTGCCGGTAAACCCTTACCGCCTTAATATGAGGTCCCTTTGTGGGACCCTACCTTAACGGCTGGTTTTACCAGCCGTTAAGGACGGGACCCGCAAAGGGACCTAGGAGGTAATTACGGTACCGCAATTTGCGGTACCCTTATTACCACCTTCCCCATTCCCATTGAGCCCTATGGGGGCAAAAATGGGAATGGGGAATGCCATGGTGAATGGGGAATTACTGCCCCCACACACCTTGGAATAGGGCGGTAATTCTGCCATTCACCATGGCGGACTAATAGCGCCATGGATACCGCCGTCCGTGTAATGAGGCCCTATGTGTCATATATTCTAATTCGTAAATCCCCCTAACTTTCTGTAGCCATTCCTTCTCGGTGGTGGGTTCTATTGCACTTCGAAAATTGTGCCTAACAACTCCTAGCAGCAACCAACAACGTTCAGATCTTGTGGTCTCCCGGTTTTCCCCATCCTCATCCCACACCCCGAACAAAAGCCACCATGACGACAGCCTTCATGAAATACCATCAATCCCCTTAATTCCCACAAGGTCTCCCCCAATAGATCTGTATATGGGTGCATCCCCACCAAATATGGTAGTAGTCTGCACAGGGGCGGTGGCACCTCCAGCATAGGGAGTCCACTCCCAGATACATCTTTGCTAGGAAGGCGGTGCCAGCGATGTCAAATCTTGATCTCCTGCATCCTATTTTGCAAAGATGCTGTGGATTGTGTAACCCTTCTGCACATAGTGAGCCATAAATCGTCCGGTATTTCCCGCTGCAAATCCTTGGCCTACGTCACCCTAGCCTTCAAACCCTGGAGGGGCTCTGCCCATCACAGCCCCTTATACAGGTTGGCTATGCAGCCATTTGTGTCTGTGTTCTGCAAAACAAATCAAAGGTGATAAGATCGTTCTGCAGATATTTCCCCCATTGTGAGTCATTGAGCACCCCATTCAGCTGCAAATATCGGAAAGGGGAGAGTTGAACAATATGGAGGCACTCCTCCAGTCCATCCATAAATAGGTATTTCCCCTTCTCCCACATCTGCCATGCTCTACTGAGGCCTGCCTCATACCATTCCTGGAACTGCAGGGGCTCAGCTATCAAATTCTTTAATGGGGGGGCAAATACAGCTTAGGGGGAGGGCCAAGTTGTAAGCCAATGCATGTTGCCCCCTTCTTTCCAGATCGTCCACAACACGTCCAACAACGGGTGATGCAGGACACTACGCGAGATCTCCTTCTGTGGTAAAAACAGACATGCTCCCAGGGTGACCAGGCTGATGATAGAATTATCCATTGTAGCCATTGCTTCTCAGATTCCCACTCCAGGTGGTCTATCAACACGTGCAATTGGGCTGCCTTATAATAAGCTTCTAAGTCTGGGAGACCTACTCCCCCCTCATCTTTTGAAAGTGTGAGAACCCTGTATGTTATTCTAGGCCTATTCCTGCAGCCCACATTTAACCATCTCTTAAAAAGCTGGGGGTACCACCACCGGGAGCATCTGAAACAGGATTAGGAACATAGGAGGATCACCATTTTAATACAATTCAGGCTGGCCATCCAGGATAAGTTAAGCCTGGTCCAATGGTCTAGGTCCACTTTAACTTTTTCCCACAAGGTGGACGATTTTACTAAGCGGATTGCCAAGATCCCTCGGGATCTCCACCCCAGATAATGAAACCCTTCCCCCCGGATGCTGAAATCCAGCCCTTTCATGTACTCCCTGGTCCCGTCCCTCCTAGGTCCCACCGGATGAGCCACTGACTTTCTAAGTTTCACATTAAACCCTGATAGTTGCCTGTACCTGTCCAATAATTTTGGAAGGGGCACCCAGGTTGAGTTATATATAAAAGGGCATCATCCACAAAGAGGCTGAGCTTGTACTCCACCCCTCCCACCCGACCACCCCAAATTTGGTTGACCACCCGTCTGCCCTAATCTCAATCGCCCATGTTTCCATTACGAGTATGTATAGGATCAGTGGCAGGGGGCAACCCTGCCGCGTTCCTCTTCTAGTCAAAAAAGCTGTGGCTCCTCCCCATTTACTACATCCTTTGCCCTGGGCCTCAAATAAAGGGCTGATACCCAGCTTGCCCATTTCTCTCCCATTCCCACCAAAACCAGGACTCCTCTCAGGAATGATCAACTAACCCGGTCAAAAGTCTTTATGGCATCAAGAAGAGACAGTATCAAAGCCTCTTGTTCTCTGACCACTGGTGAAAGTAACACTTGGAGTGTTTTACAGAGGTTGTCTGCCCCTTACCTATTCCTAATGAAAGCGGTCTGATCAGGGTGGATCAGCCTCGGGAGATACCTCTCCAACCTTGTAGCCAATACCCACACGAAAAGCTGGCATCAACATTAAGGAGCGAGATGGATCTGTATGCATGGCATTGTGTAGGGTCCTTCCCTGGCTTTGGCATCATCACTATTCTTGCCTCCAGAAAGGACGGGAGCACCTCCCCAATATCACTAATAGCATTGAAGACCCTAGCCAGCGGTCCTGCTAACAGTTCCTGGAATTGTTTATACAAATCAGCGGTAGTCCCATCTTCCCCAGGGGCTTACCCGGTGTTCAATCGCCCTATGACTGCCATTACCTCCTCCACCATGACGTCAGTCTCCAGGTCCAACATGTCCTCTAGGGCAAGCTTTGCAATTGCCAGGCCTTACAGATATGCCCTAACAACCTGGTCCCCCTGTTCTGGATCCTTCAGGTACAATGCTTCTTAATAATCTGCAAAGCATCTAGGGTTCCCCTCCCATGGTCCAACCAGACTCCTTCTATGTCCCTAATCCTCTCAACCCACCTATCCTCTATACCACCATGGACCCTATTAGCAAGCACTAACCCCACCTGGGCACGTTTCTCGTAATACCTTTGTTTAGTATACTGCCTTTTCTTGACCACTTCACATATCAATGTGGCATGTAGGGCCAGTCTCTTGTCTCTGATATCACGCAGCAGGCCCGCCCTATGCCGACCCCCTCCATTCAATTGTGCCCTGAGTCACTGTATATCCTCTTGTAACCTGTTCTCAATAAGACCTCTCTCTCCCGCTTCTTCCGTGCCCTCTCCGTTGTTAGCAGTACCTGTTTTGTGGCTTTGGCTGCATCCCACACCAAGTTGGGGTGGACCTCCCCTGTATAATTAACCTCAAAGAACGAGCAAATCTCCTTTCCTAAAAATGCTCTAAAGGCTGGATCCCTAAGCAGAACATCATTACAATGCCACCCTGGGGTGACCCGTCTTTTACCTCAATCAGCCATGCAGACGTAACCATCTTGTCATCTGACCATGTGACCATCTCTACCTTAGGGGAGGAAATATCATTCCTCTGCTCATTTGGAACCAAAAGGAGGTATATCCTGATATAAGTAGAGTGGGGTGGTGAAAAGAAAGTGTAGCCTCCCCCCTGCGGGAACAATGCCCACTAAACATACACCCAGAAGTGATCCTCCAGGATGCTAGAAACATCTCTATTCCCCTTCCCCATTTGGTTGTCAGCTTCCCCTCTCGCTAACCACCAGTCCAACCCCGGGTCAACCACTGGGTTAAAGTCTCCCCCCACAAGTGTGTGTCCCACCCTCTATTCCTCTAGCACCACAAAATTCCTCCCCAGACAAGGGAGCTGAGCCACATTAGGAGCATACACTGTAGCCAGTGTGATCGTAATTCCGTCCAACTGGCCCTGAGTGTCAGGAATCTTCCCGCAAATCTCCTCTTGCCATGGACACCTTTCATATGGAAGGACCTTGCCAAAACACTTCCCACCCCTTCCATTTTATGATCCTTGTTAGTGGCCCAAAACATTTGACCCACCACCCTTTCCGCAAAGGCCATTCCATCCCCTGTTTAAAGTGAACTTCATGTAAGAACAGAACGGACAACGTGAGGGTCCAGAGCATATGATAGGTCAACGATCGCTTGTTCAGACATGTTAAGGGTTGCAACCTTTAGCTCAACCATACCCCTTTCTGGAAAATGTCCCCATGCCAGAAACCTCCACCCCATCAGGGACCTCTGCTGCCCCTCCCCCGTGTCTGCCAGAGTCCCTCACTCACCCCCCCACTCCCTTCCCGCTCACACCCATTCACCATCCCAGACCCAAAACATCAACCCCAAAACCGAAAAGTTAACACTCAGGGCATATAGCTCAACTGGGTAGAGACACTGGGATTTCTCCTGGTCACCAGGGTATGTGGAGACTAGCTGTCAGCCTTGCCTCCTCTTTCCTGAGAAGCATACAAAAAAACAACATCATCACTCAATGTACAGTCACCAAGTTATTTTATCCCCCTTCACTTTGGGGGTGACAGCTGCCGCACCCTAGACTTTCTTGCCCATCTTGAACTCCCTTCTCTCCTGCGTTCCTTTGGTTAGGCAAATACGCTCTTAAAATGGTCTCTCAGCTGGTTCTGGCTTTCCCTTTCTGGCTATGCCTCCTCATTCTGCAGTTCTTTGGGGAGATTGCCAGCTTCCTCTCCCTGTTGCAGGACAGGGTTCTCTCCCTTGAGCTCAAACACCAGGCAAAAGGAAATCCGCCATCAATGCCTCACACCCTTTTTAGTGGAGCCATCTCATCAGGGGCCTACATTACGACGTTGATCAAGGGTGTAGACCGAAAGGTCCTGAAAAATCCTCACCTGGGCTCCTTCCCATTCTATAGTGCCCAGCTCTCGTGCCCTTTGGAGCACTTCTCCCTTGTCACTGTAGTAATGGCATTTTGCCAGCATTGAGCACTGTTCTTCACCAGACCCTGCACCCCTATGGACCCTGTCAAAATTGATTTCCCTCTCAGGTACGGCCCCAAATAGCTTGCATAGTAACCGCAATGAATACTTCTCCAGATCCTGTGGTGTTTCCGTGTCCTTACCAGGGAAGCCCCTTACGCGCACGTTTTTTCTCCTTTCCCTGTTTTCCATGTTATCCATCTTGCACCGCACCTCTCTGTCCTTACGCTCAAGCTCTTTCAGCCTCATCTCCACCTCGACATCCATTAGGTCTGCAGCACATTGAGTGTGCCCCAGGGCTTCCACCCAATCTTCTTCTTTCGTAACCCAGTCTGTGAGGATGTCAGGATTAGTCCTGCGAATACTAAGGCAGCGAATATGGCAAGGGAAATGTGCACATAGGAACAACGACTCATATATGCTAGAAGCCAGGAGTGCAAACAGAGTGTGATATTAAACCCAATATGTGAAAAGGGATGTGGGGTAAGCACCTGACCGCGAGGAAAGTCGGCAAGCGCCTTACCCCCAATTGCTGTTACAGGTACTGACAGCGCTAAACCCACGTGGAGGGCAAGCAATGACAGGATCTGTGAACTAACACTCTGATGGTATCAAAAAAAATAAGGGAACTAAAGAACTGTACTCACAAGGACGAGAGTAAACCTCTTGAATGTCAGCTAGCCCATGAATCCTGTTGATGAACTGGGACCCCGAGAGGCTAGAACAGCAAAGGGAGAAGTAGGAAGGTTCAGAGGGCACGGGCTGTAGGTTGCCAGGGAGAGGTAGACTGTAGAACAGGGGGGCCCAAGAGGACAAGGGCTGAAGGCAGCCGGAGCGAGGCAGGCTGCAGGGCAGGGAGCCCAGAGGACAAGGGCGGAGGCTGGAATGCAGCAGAGCGTGATCCGCTGTTAGGTGGGGAGCCCGACAGGGCAAGGAAGGTTCAGAGGGCACGGGCTGTAGGTTGCCAGGGAGAGGTAGACTGTAGAACAGGGGGGCCCAAGAGGACAAGGGCTGAAGGCAGCCGGAGCGAGGCAGGCTGCAGGGCAGGGAGCCCAGAGGACAAGGGCGGAGGCTGGAATGCAGCAGAGCGTGATCCGCTGCAGAAAACTAAATACCTAAGCTGAAATAGTGATAACAAATAGTGAGGAAAACATAAGCATTCACACAGGAGCTAGCTAACAACCGCACACCACACCTAAAATCAAATGGGAAAATAAATGCAGAAGTGCTAAGGAAAACCTGGAATGGATCCCTATAGAAGTAAGGATCAGGAGCAGGGAAAAAGCTAAATAACCAATGCAAACTTCTCCCTATCCTTCCAAGGAAAAGACAGGAAGCTAATCAAGAGGAAGGCTAAGGCATACGGGTTAACAGCAGCAAAGGACAGAGTCAAAGAAATACCAACTGGGCTGCATTAGAATAGGGAAAGCACTGAGAAATGCTGCCTGTAAACAGAGGAAGGAAAAAAGGGATACAAGGGAGCAGAAATCAATTAGAGCATGAATCAGAGATTCAGGGCGGAGGAAAACAAGAAAACAGGAACAAGGAAGTAGGTGCAAAGGCAAGGAACCAGGAACCAGGGACTAGTCAGAAACAGGAACACTGCAAACGATGACCAGCGCTGGACTGAAGTGAGACTGAGGCTTTTAAAGCTGCTAAACGAGCACACGCCTCAGGTGTGCTGACTGCTGCACCTGCAGCCACAGGTGTTGCTTATCCTCCACCCAACCTAGTCCTGCAAGGGTGGAGGTGGAGCAGTGGGCCAGGCATTCTGGGAAACACAGTCATTTGGTTAAAGAAGCATGCTGGCTGCCAAAGACCTGGAACGGATCCGGAAGGGAAGTAGTTTGGAAAATAGGGATTTTGCGCTCCCAATTCATTACAGCACTGTGGCATTAGGTTCGGAGGAAATGTCCAGCAAGGAATGAGCCCCAACACATGCCCCCAAGTGGCGGGAACGGGAGCGAAGGGAGCGAGTCGTGACAGTATACCCCCTCCTACGGCCCTCTTCGGGTGCCCGCCACCCGCACGAGACTTCTTCTTTCCATGATGGGAGTGCCTTTTCTTTGGAGGTGGCACTGATGGAAATGGTGGCTTGTGGGCAAAGGCAGATGGTCTTCCATGATAGGAGTGCTTTGTCTTTGGAGGTGATACTGATGGAATCGATGGCTTCTGGTGAGGAAGAGACTCATGGTTTGAAGAAAGGCATGAAGGACTTGCAAGACCTGAAGCAAAGTTGAAAGGTCCAGGAAGCTCAGTCACTGGGAGTGGACCCTTGTAAGTCTTTGAGGAGGGAGGCAGGCTGGTGCAACTTGCCTTAGACAATGGTAGAAGTTCTGTTAGCCTTTCTGCCGAGAGCGGACATGCGGGAGGTAAGGAAGTTGCTGGCTTCAGGAAATGTTCATGTTCAGCCATTAGAGAAGGTGGCGGCTGAGGTAGAGGTTCAGATCTTTTTCTGTCATCCATCTGGGAAAAGGCTTGTGGTTGAAAATGATTAAGGTTTGATTGCACGTTGGATACAACAGCAGGGACGTTTGGCATACTGATAGGAGTGTTAGACACAGTACTTGGTATTTCAGGCACACTTGCAGAAGGAGCAATAACAGACACATCTTGAACTGCAGCAGTCATTCCCTTCCTTTGGCTACTCGCACCCAACTGGTGCTTCTTGGCGGAATTCTGTTGCACAAGTTCTGTAGGTAATACGCCGGTCTGCACCACCCCCTGTGCACACCCAGATGAGTGGTTCTGACTCACCACTTGGTCTAGCTTGATGACTCTGAAGCGGGAGCTGGCAAAAGTCTCAAAATCTGATGCTGCATTTTTTGGAGGCTCTGATGCTAAAGTGAAGCAGTTGGGAGAATCGTCTTGTGGAAAAGGCAGGCATTCTGATGCTCCTCCTGAAGCAAAAGTAAGGCAATCTAAACGTTCATCGACAGTAAATGTTTGGGATTCAGGAGGTCTGTCTGGAGCAGTAGAAAATACAGCAGGATCTGATGGTGTAGACAGGTATACCTCTGATGTTGGAAGCGAAGCTAAGCAGGATACCGGTGTATCATGAACTGAAGGCAAACAAGCAATAGACTCTGGAACTGAAGACATGCACATATGATGGACTACCGGAGGCTCTCTGGCTGAAGGATGATCTTCTGGGTGAGTCACTGTAGACAGGCAGGCTAGAGGAAATTTTGAAGCGGAAGGCATGCAAGTTGGAGCCATCACGGTAGCTGAATCCAAACATGTCAGGGTCTTTGGGACTAACCCCGTGCATGGTGGAGGCTCTTGATGAAATGGCAGACATGGCAGTGGTTCATTGGTTGAAGACACGTGTACCAAAGATGACTGCAGGGCTGTGGATTGGATCATAGAAGAGTCAATGGTTGTAGGAGGACACCCAGAAGTCTCAGAAGTTGATAGACACATTGGTGTCTCAGGAATGGAGGGCACCTTTAGGGCATTAGACTCCTTGGCTCCCGTAACCAAGGACTGAACTGTACCCTTGCGGTCCTTTTCTTTAGTGGGTGACACAGAGTCTCTCTCTTTGTGGAAGTCAAATTCAACCAGTGGAATCACCATAGTAAAGTCTCTGTTAATCAGGATTTCGTCAATTGTCCATTCCTCTGTCTTAGCTTCTGAAAGAGGCAGATTAACAATCAACGGTTCAGGATTCGCCTGCTGGTCTTTTGGTTCTGTATACTGTGGAATGAGTTCATCAGAACATGCAATCTGTACAGTCTCTGACTGTGTGTATTGATCAGAATCGGCAGAAGGAAGAGTGAACCCAGAGGTAAGATCGTCTTCCACATCAGCTTTAAACTCTACTTCAGTCTCAGCAGCTGTATCAAGAGCAGGACCTAAGCCTAGTGTAGTGACTGAATCTGTGTATGCCACCTTTGTGTATTGTGTTTGGAGATCAGAAGCTTGTATGTGTGCTAGTTCAGAATTATGACAGACTGCTACACAGGAAACTTTAGGTAAAGGAGTGGCTTGTAAATCTTCAGCTAACTGCAATCTCTGATAATCAGCAGAACAATTGTTAGAAACTGTGCCCAGATTGAGCGCTGTGCTAGAAGAAAGACTTTCACTTCCAATAGATCTAACATATTGGCAATTATCATGATTTACCAAAGTCTCTGCACTCAGGGGCTGAACTGTGTTCACTTCATCAACATCAATGGATAAAGTCTGAGGTGTATTCAGGAATGCGTGCAAGATCTTATTCTCCTCTTGTAAAGAAATGAATTCTTGTGTTAACTCCTCAAGCCTGGCTCTTAGTATGCCCTGCATTAACTGTACATCACTATCAGTAGGCACAGGGGGAGGCATAGTAGCATCAGGGCTGGATCCTGCACTAGCAATCTGGATGTGCACCGATTGTGCACTGTCCTCTACTGCTTTCAGGTTCTGAGATTTATACTTTCTCATACTAACTTGGCCTGTGTTACCCTTAAACAAACTATTGACCTTAGACCTCTTGACATTAGGGACTACCGTATGTACTTGTGCAAAGAAGTATTTGGACTGAGGGTAGAAAACAGAAGTTATGCAAGGAACCCCTCCATTCTTTATGTTTGTACCATGAAACTGTTCTATCTGAGGTGAAGCACAACTGGAATCATGGGGTTCAACAACCGAGGTACTCTTGTATAATAAGTCTGACAGTGTGTTGTTTTCTACGGTTAAGGCTTGCGCTGACATAGAATCGGGATCAGAACAAAAGATCGAACTAGGATCAGGCAATGTAGGATGAGCCATCCTATGGGAAAAATACTCTGCTCGTAAATGCCCATTCGTGACAAGGAGTTCATTTAAACCAAGACTAGTGGTTTGATTGTCACAGGTAAATGTAGGGGAAACTTTCTGTACAAACTTGTTAGAGGCCTTGCTGCCTTTCTTTCTTAAACTTGCCATATTCAATGGGAATTTTAGGCTGGTCATTCTGTCAGGATTAGTCCTGCGAATACTAAGGCAGCGAATATGGCAAGGGAAATGTGCACATAGGAACAACGACTCATATATGCTAGAAGCCAGGAGTGCAAACAGAGTGTGATATTAAACCCAATATGTGAAAAGGGATGTGGGGTAAGCACCTGACCGCGAGGAAAGTCGGCAAGCGCCTTACCCCCAATTGCTGTTACAGGTACTGACAGCGCTAAACCCACGTGGAGGGCAAGCAATGACAGGATCTGTGAACTAACACTCTGATGGTATCAAAAAAAATAAGGGAACTAAAGAACTGTACTCACAAGGACGAGAATAAACCTCTTGAATGTCAGCTAGCCCATGAATCCTGTTGATGAACTGGGACCCCGAGAGGCTAGAACAGCAAAGGGAGAAGTAGGAAGGTTCAGAGGGCACGGGCTGTAGGTTGCCAGGGAGAGGTAGACTGTAGAACAGGGGGGCCCAAGAGGACAAGGGCTGAAGGCAGCCGGAGCGAGGCAGGCTGCAGGGCAGGGAGCCCAGAGGACAAGGGCGGAGGCTGGAATGCAGCAGAGCGTGATCCGCTGTTAGGTGGGGAGCCCGACAGGGCAAGGAAGGTTCAGAGGGCACGGGCTGTAGGTTGCCAGGGAGAGGTAGACTGTAGAACAGGGGGGCCCAAGAGGACAAGGGCTGAAGGCATCCGGAGCGACACAGGCTGCAGGGCAGGGAGCCCAGAGGACAAGGGCGGAGGCTGGAATGCAGCAGAGCGTGATCCGCTGCAGAAAACTAAATACCTAAGCTGAAATAGTGATAACAAATAGTGAGGAAAACATAAGCATTCACACAGGAGCTAGCTAACAACCGCACACCACACCTAAAATCAAATGGGAAAATAAATGCAGAAGTGCTATGGAAAACCTGGAATGGATCCCTATAGAAGTAAGGATCAGGAGCAGGGAAAAAGCTAAATAACCAATGCAAACTTCTCCCTATCCTTCCAAGGAAAAGACAGGAAGCTAATCAAGAGGAAGGCTAAGGCATACGGGTTAACAGCAGCAAAGGACAGAGTCAAAGAAATACCAACTGGGCTGCATTAGAATAGGGAAAGCACTGAGAAATGCTGCCTGTAAACAGAGGAAGGAAAAAAGGGATACAAGGGAGCAGAAATCAATTAGAGCATGAATCAGAGATTCAGGGCGGAGGAAAACAAGAAAACAGGAACAAGGAAGTAGGTGCAAAGGCAAGGAACCAGGAACCAGGGACTAGTCAGAAACAGGAACACTGCAAACGATGACCAGCGCTGGACTGAAGTGAGACTGAGGCTTTTAAAGCTGCTAAACGAGCACACGCCTCAGGTGTGCTGACTGCTGCACCTGCAGCCACAGGTGTTGCTTATCCTCCACCCAACCTAGTCCTGCAAGGGTGGAGGTGGAGCAGTGGGCCAGGCATTCTGGGAAACACAGTCATTTGGTTAAAGAAGCATGCTGGCTGCCAAAGACCTGGAACGGATCCGGAAGGGAAGTAGTTTGGAAAATAGGGATTTTGCGCTCCCAATTCATTACAGCACTGTGGCATTAGGTTCGGAGGAAATGTCCAGCAAGGAATGAGCCCCAACACATGCCCCCAAGTGGCGGGAACGGGAGCGAAGGGAGCGAGTCGTGACAGAGGACCCCATTGATCTCTAGACCTCTGCTCAAAACACCCACAGCTCTGGCGTATGAATGCCGCCCAGGGACCCCAGCTCCTGCCCTGCTCCAGCATCCCTGCCATATTACCTTCCTTGGAGGGTACAGCACAGCGTCCCTGCTTCACCCTCACTCCAATGTCTCGGCTTTGTGCCCCTTGCCTGTTCCCCTTGGCGGTGGATCCACTTAGCAAAGTCCTTTCTTGTCCCACCACCCAGTGGGCTACACCTCGCCTCCAATGGACCCTTGGTGGGTCCTGCATATTTTGGACCCAAGCTGGGATCCTCCAATCTCTGTCATTGTTATGCCGGTGCCCAGAACATTAGGCCTCAGGGGTGTCCGCCACTTCCCAGTCCTTCCAGGAGGATCAGTCCCTCTCCTCAAGCTCCCCCACATCGGGCTGCAACAAATCTCCAGACTGCTGCTGTAATTTAGTGGGGAGTGTCTTCCAAGCCTCCGTGCCCTCTCCCTGACTGTGTTCTCACTTGCCTATATTCCACCCTGCTCCTCGCCTGCGAGGGGGCTGTGTTGCAACTGCAGATGCGGTCCTATCCCTTGACTCGTCTGCTGGCCCTACAGCGGGTCAGGGGCATGCCTTCGGGCCTCCATGTGTCACTGCTTGTGAGCTTGGGGCCGCTCGCAATGCAGGGTCAGGCCGCCTCCTTTTCCTCATGGCTCCCGCTCCGATCCAAGTCCTGGAGTGGAGAGCCCAATGTCCCATTGCTCCACACTCCTTCTGGGCTTCCTTCCTCTGCTCGTCGGGCCATTTTACAACTTAATTGCAAGGCCAAGCTTCAAGCTCCACTCTCACGTGGCCATCTTCTTCCTTGCCCTGTGGTGGTCTCTCACGAGAAACATTTCTGATCATCAATGTAAGGATACAATGGCAAGGCAGCATGAAGGGAAGACACCAGATGGAAATATCTTTAGACTAGTATCAGATGCTCCTTTCTATGCAAAAATCACATATAGCAGTTGCTATCAAGACCCTTACAAATTATGCTGTATTTCCCAACTAGAGTAGTGAGGAAGAGGCCAAGTTCCTAAATAAACTGAATCCAACAAAAGCAGCCTTCTATATTCTATCCAAGGTCCATAAAAACATGAAACACCCTTTGTGTAGACCTATAGTTTCTGAAAATTGATTCCATCTTGGAGCCACTGTCTGTTATGGTCGACTGGTATCTTAAACTGTTTATACTTCAAATGTCATCCTACATCAAGACTCCAAACATGATCAACATCATCGAAGGCCTAAAGGCCCAGTCCTCAGACATTCTGGTAACTTTGGACATAGAAGCACTCTTTCATAATATTCCAAAGCTTGAGAAATACTTGAACAAGAGAACTGGACCCCAGACTACTCCCACTATATTTATTGTTGAGTGTGCCCATTTGGCACTAACTGAACATTTCTTTTTGTTTGAGCAACAACTGTACAACTTATATTTGGCTTTTTTTTAAGAGAAATATATTGAAACACCACCCTCAATCTCTAAAAACAGCATATCATCTTATGGTGCTGGTATATACATTAAACTTTTTTTCTGTGGAGAGGCAACTTGAATCATTCTACAAATGACTTAATGAGAGGGAACCACATATACATATTGCATTAGTATATGACAGAGTGCATGTGGCCTATGTGGCCTTCCTAGATTTGCTCATATTTAAAAGAAACAACATACTTCTCTCTACGGCCAGAAACTGTCTATTGCACTATAGTAGTTTCCATCTCACTAGTCTTAAAACAAATCTCTCGTAGGGCCAATTTCTTACAGTGTGGCATAAGTGCGCTGTGAAAACAGATGTCCACCAACATGCCACTGAGTTCCACGATAGACTAATTGACCAAGGGTATCCCAAAACGATTGTCAAACAGGTACTGAAGAGGGAATACCATACAGTTAGAAAAACTGCACTTGATCTAAAACTGGGCTTGTTGAACATAAAATGCTGTTCACATTCAAAAGAAATGCAAACTCGCACGCAAAATGGGTACTAACATATAGACCCTTGACCATGCGAATAAACACCACACTTTGGGATAGGGACCTGTTCAGGGTCACTATAGGTGTGGAAGATTTGTAGCAATCCCTTTCACCAACAATATAGTTTTTGCATTTCGTTCCTTTCAGTTTACAAGTTGTTTGCCTACTTTCATTTTTCTACAGTTGACAGAATTGTGTCTAGAATTTTCGCTGTTGCAGTGACCCAGGTAGTTTGTCCACCGCCAATTAACCTCGACCTCCACGTCTCTACATCAAAGGTGTAAGCTGCAGCTAATGAGTCTTTCAGGTATGGACCTCTGATAGCCTCTACTCCAGGGTACATTAGCAACAGATATTTTGTCGTTTCCACAGTAGCTGGATCTTTGCAGAATCTACACATATTTGTGGGGGCCAGACCTCGTATCTTCAGGATTTCATTTGTTTGTAGTAAGTTGAGGCAGGCTCTTAGAAAGATGTTCCTCAACTTACGATTTGGATATTTTTTCACATACGGTTGTAGTTCGTGAAGTTTGTGGGTCGTCTGTGGCAGGTGCGAGGTTAACTTGTATGAAGCGGCCTGTTCGAGAGTGAGTATCCAGTCGAGCTCGTTTAATTTTTTTGGGATTTTCATCGGGTTGTCCATTAGCTCTTTTTTGGAACAATGGATGGAGACCAGTTTCTCTTCTTGAACCTTGTACCATTTGCTCAAAACAGCCAAACGACCTCCTTCTGCCTCTTTGTTTATTGCTTCCAGAAGCTTATGGCGAGTTTCCAAGAATAGTTTTCTGTACAACATCATGCTGTTCCTTTCCACTATCGAGACTAGTGAAAGTTGGCTCATTTCATGTCTGATCAGGACCAATGGTGTTGAGCTTGGTAGATTTAGAACTTCTCTCCAAAATTGGCTTTCAAGTTTAGTCCAGATGTGAAGTGATAGCCCAGGCATAGCTTCTGCTCCGTACACCAGTGTAGGAACGATTTTGGCCCTATAAAAGTCAACAATTGGTATAAGGGAAAAGCGACCATATTTTCTGTCTATCGCTTTTGCCTGCGATGTTAGGTTCTTTATTTTTAGCAGCAGATGTTTTTGCATTGCGATCTCCTTTGGCGAATTATCCACCGTAATGCCCAGATATTTAAATTCTGTGACCGTTTCGATGTGTTCCCCTTCCAAAGACCATACAAATGAGTCGCTTTTGCTTCTTCCTTTTCCAAAGAACATGATTTTGGTCTTGGGCTTATTTATTTCGAGACCATTTGCGTTGATGTATTCAGCAAAATTGTTAAGTTGTCTCTGCAGCCCTATTGCGGTTTGATCTGCGATGATGATGTCATCCGCGTACATGATTCTTGAGATTTTCATTTGACCAATTTGCGGCGGAAATGATCTAACCTTGTCTTTTGTTTCTTTGTAGTCTCCAATGAAGCTCAGGAAGAGAGCCGGTGCCAGCGGGCATCCTTGCTTCACCCCCTGGTTGGTTGCAATCTCATCCGAAAGTGCTCCTTGGTTGTCGAGCCTCACTTGTATCCTTGTAGCCGTGTGTAGTGCAATGATCAGATGTAATATTGACACTGGGCACTTCCAAGACCTTAGCTTATCCCAGAGCCTCGCTCTGTTAACTTGGTCGAAGGCTTGTCTTAGGTCAATAAAAGCCATGTATGTTCGGGTGCCACCCGCAAGACTTTTGTTTTTCAGGATATTTACCGCTAGAATGTTAACTGTTGTTCCCATATTCTTTTTGAAACCAAATTGAAGCGGATCTTCACAGGGTGCCTCCTTTGCCCATCTTTGGAAGTGTCGTAGAAGTAAGGACCCGTACACCTTGCCGATCACGTTCAACAAGGCAATGGGCCTAAAGTTTTTAGGATCGTCTCTCGACCCTCTCTTGTATATGGGTACGACAACTGCATTGGTCCAAGATTCTGGGAGAACCGTAGCCGTTGTCAATCTTGGGAAGACCGCAGTGATAAATTTAGTCCATACCTACGGATGTTCTTTTAGATGCCTGTTGGTCAGGCCATCCCAGGGGCCCTTGAGTTTTTCAGATTTTTTAAGGTGTATGCTATGTCTTCGGGATCATGAAGCTCCACCCAGGGTTCTGTGCTTTGGACATGTGTTGTTTCAGTGCCAACCTTTGGATCGAAAAAGGGGTTTTCAAAGTGCGCTATCCATTTGGCCTCTGCAATGCCATTGATTAAAGCGTCAGAGTTGATCCGCTCAGTTGCGTTTATCAAAGCCCAGAATACTCGCAGGCTTTTGGTGGACACACTTCGCAACATGTCTTCCAAATCTTTTTGATATATGGCGAGACGATGGTCTCTCAGCCATGACTTGTAAGCTTTTAGCTCGCTGGTCCACAGCTGTTTGTTAACGTTAGAGCTGGTTTTCACAAATCTTCTCCTAACTTTCCTAAATTGGCGTCTTTTCTCGACCAGAATTTTGTTGTAAGTGTGAATTGATTTAATCATAGTTGTAGTGTTCTTCAATCTCGGTTTCTTGAAGACGTTCAGAAGATCGCTGTAGTCTGGAAGAAAACGAGGCATACTCCGAAGGCTCTGGATTGATATAGTTGTTTGTCAAAGAGATGACGTTGTTTAGGCTCAATGCAAGTCGGTTTCCTTTCGCATTCGATGCAAGCTTTGGGGCAACGACTATTTTTTCAGTTGAAATGATTGGCCAGGACAGACATATGAGATTGTGGTTGCTTTCCTTGGTTTTAACTACGTCAAAAGATGAAATAATTGACAGTAAAGCTGACGAGGCGTAGATGTAGTCTATTGTTGCCTCTGAACCACAGCCTTCCCATGTTGGGATCTGGTCTGAATTCTGGAATGTTGTATCTACATTTACCAAGTCTTTGGATTTCATCAGTAGCGACCATGCTTCACCCCTGGCTTCTGCTTTGGTTTTGGTCTTGTCGGTCGATTTCTTTGCGCATACAGCGTTCAAGTCTCCGCAAACATATAAATTAACTTCAGAGTATTCAATGTATGCTTTGTCGATTTCGTGTTCGACCATGTCCAGAAAATCTTTGTTTGAGATAACTTCGGGGTTCCAGTACAAGTTTATGATTATTTCTGTTGTCAACACTGATTTATTTTGTGGTGCATCCCAGTAGTTCCATTTTACTTGTACTGAAATCATCAGGAAAGATATTGTCAGGATCTTGATCATTTTCATTCCTTTTCCCGCTCTGACTGCAGTTATCAGGCCAGAAGAAGGTCGCCCTTTCGGACCCTTTTTGGCTGTAGCAAAAGCTATTTCGAATCCGTCTAGGATAGGTTTTGTAGTTAGCCATGTCTCTTGAAAACACATGATATCAAAAGAGGCAAAGTTAACACCTCCCTGTACTGTAATGTGCATGAACCCCCTCGTATTCCATGAGCAAAGTTTGGCTTGATTTATTTTTGGGGCTCTTGTCGAATCATCGTCGCCGGAATTTTTGGTGGAGATGAATTGCTATTTTTTCTGGGGGCCTAAAACTTTCGGGAGCCATGCCCACAGGTTTTGTATAGGATTTGGTTTTTCCTTATCTTCGCTGGCATTTTGTGTCGATTGCACCGTCTGTGTACATGTTCTTTTAATCGGCGGTAATGGCCCCAGTGGCTTTCTGTCGTATTTCGTTACTTCGGCCTCCAATCTTTCCATTTTTCTCGATGAAGGCCGGCCCAATGCGTCTAATTTCCTGGTACTTTCTTGATGGGCTCTTCGCTGGGACGAGTCTCTCTGCGTTTCATTTTCCCGTGATACTGGATTTGCCTTGTATCGGTTCTCCAGCGTATATTTTTGTCTCCTGTCCTCGAGGGATCTGGTGTCTCTAGGTGAATCTATCTCTTTCTTCCGACGTCTGTTGTTTGAGCCAGGGCTTGTTGAAATTGCCAGATTGGACCCTCCCTCATCTCCAAGTTCGGTTATATCATATCCCATTTTTAGGAAGTGTTTCAAAGAGTCACGTAGCCGCTGTTTGATCGCAGTCGAGGAAATGAATAGATAGGCAATTGCTTGGCACCCTTCGTGAATCGGCTCCACTATTTGCAAGTCTCTTGATTCAACTGATCTTAGTTGCGGTATGCTATGAAGCAATTTCATCACCGCTCTTCTGTTGAGAATCACGTACTCTCGGCAGTTACCAATTTGTTCAACTTTAAAGGCTGGTGAACCTCTGAATCGCTTTGTAAGTGGCACCCCTCGTCCTTGGTCTTCTCTTTTGTGTTTTCTTTCATTTTTGTTCACTGCTCGATATTCTCGCTGTGGATTGTTTTTACGTCTGTCTTGGTTCTGAGCCTCTTTTCCAGGTGTGACGAGGGGGTGTTTCTCTCCCCCCCAATTTCCAGAGTCAGTAGCCTTTGTGGGGCGAAATTTTTGCGGTTCTTGGCACAAGTTCTTACACCCGTTTTCGGCCTGTTTGACAGAGCCCCAGTTTGCAGAGAGGGAAATCTTCTTAGATCGGTCCTCCAATGATAGAAATAGGCATTCTTCTCCTACTTCTTTTGATGGTTGATCATGTTGAGATTCCGGTTTGAGATCGCCTTTATTCCCTTTTTTAGTAGGTCTCTCAATACATTCTAGGGACGATAGTTCACAAGATTGGCTCAAATTTTCGAGGACTTCTTCCATCAGGATATCTTCTGTAGATTTTGAGGTATTTATAACTTTGGAGGTCTCCATTTGGTCTATACAGATTGGGATAATGGCTGCCTCAGTGGTTGTCGGAGTTGAGCAGTTTAAATTTGCGTCTGGGCATGCTCCTCCAACAAGATTCTACTTTCTATCTTAGAAGCTCTTTTCTTGGACCGGTAAGCAGAATACCAGATGTTTTTTATTGGTAGGAGCTGCTGAATTTAGCAGCTTACGCTCTGCAAAGATGGAAAAGTCTTTGTTAGAAGCAGCTTCTATGTTTTTCATTTCCAGGTTCTTTGAGTTAGTCGATGTTTTAGTGGCTTTTTTGTCGGTGATGATGTTTTGCACCTTATTAGCTTCTTGTCCACTACTGGCGCTGTCTTTCCTCACTGTGTTGTGTCGCATATGTAAACTTGTAGGCTTTAGCCTTTTGGTAGGTGGCTGAACTGGCGACGTTTGCTCGATTATGAGCAAATCCGCCTCCTCCGTTTACTTTGGTTGTGGTTTGGTTTCTTTTAGGGCATTCTACTAGGTTTGAGACTTCTTTTCGATGTTGCCGATGTGCAGCTCTTTTCCAAACCCTCTGACGTTATTTGCATAGATCATGATATACAAGATTTTTTCTTTTCGTTTTCCACCGCCGTAACATAACCTTCCAGGAAAACAAACTTTGCGTGCATTGTTGCCAGTAGCGAGCTATTGTATTTTAATGAGTCATTAATGGCCTCATAAAGTTTGGTGAAAGGGGCCATAGCGACCGCAACCGCTACCATAAGTGTCACCATGTCCAATCTTTTTTCTGGTGATTTCTCGAGCGAGGGATCTTGTCCACAAATTCTTCCTTTGTCCCTACTTGGCGTAGCTGTTGCAGATGAATATGTCTCATTTGCTATTTGGTTTGGGTCCTCTGGTGTACAGAGCCAATCCTCTGGTTCCACAGTATCCATAGGCTTGTTAGGGTTGACTTCTTCGTTAGGATCAGTGTTTTGCCTTTTGTCTACAACAAGTTTTGCGATTTCCGGGCTGGTCGTCCCAGTCTCCATGTCTAATGACCTTGATGGCGTTTCTGTCCCTAACAATTCACCTGAAATTGAGAGAGTAGGATCAGCTTTTTCTTTCTCTTCCATAGGATTATTATGTTGATTTGTATTGTTTTGTAGCCTGGGGCCACCAATGTCATTGATTGAAGCTGGTGTCTCACATTGTAATTCCTCTGAACTGTGCACCACTTCCAGCATCTCATTGCCACTTATCTCACGTATGTTTTCAAACTTTCTTTTTCTGTGATTCACAAAAAAGTCTGCCATGCTTTGAGGTGAGAAGATGTTGTTAACTTGTTGTCTTTTGGCATTTGTACTTTCCATGGTTCGCTTTATTGTCCTTTTTAGTCTCTGTTTACCCCCAATATTGGGGTCAAAGCTTTAGACCCCGACGACTAGTTTTCAGTTTTTTGTTACACAGGCCTTCATCAGGTTGTATTTCCAATGATTTTGTAGAATGGCATCCATTTGTGTGACTTGTGTTGCCTGCAAGCTCATAGTCTTTTGGTTTGACTGTTAGTTCATCTGCTGTGGTGGGCGAACTAGGGGGCCGTGGGTGGATTTCCACAGCCACCTTTGCCAGTCTGCCTCCCACTGGACACTCTGAGCGGGGAGCTTCAAGCGCAGGCCCACCCTGTGCAGACTCCTTCGTTGCCTTTGCGCAGATCGGCCACCAGGGGGCCTTCCTGTTCGACCGCTGCTGGGCTCACACCGTCCCCTGTAGCCTCCGTGGGATCCTGTCCGCTGAGCTCTGCCCGGGGGGGGCTCCCACATGGCCTCTGGAGCCGTCCCCGAGTGTTTCACCAGATCCGCGGGTAGTTCACGGGACCGCTACTCCGCGGCCGCTCCGCGGGCTCAAGGGGATTTTGAATGCTGGTCAGCTGGTCTAGCACAAACACTGTAGACAGACTGGAGAAAAGAGTAGCCTCAGTCACTGCCACTGCCTGAGACTGCTACTCTGCCGCTACTCCGCGGCCGCTCCGCGGGCTCAAGGGGTTTTTGAATGCTGGTCAGCTGGTCTAGCACAAACACTGTAGACAGACTGGAGAAAAGAGTAGCCTCAGTCATTGCCACTGCCTGAGACTGCTACTCTGCCGCTACTCCGCGGCCGCTCTGCGGGCTCAAGGGGTTTTTGAATGCTGGTCAGCGGGTCTAGCACAAACACTGTAGACAGACTGGAGAAAAGAATAGCCTCACTCACTGCCACTGCCTGAGACTGCTACTCTGCCGCTACTCCGCGGCCGCTCCGCGGGCTCAAGGGGTTTTTGAATGCTGGTCAGCTGGTCTAGCACAAACACTGTAGACAGACTGGAGAAAAGAGTAGCCTCAGTCACTGCCACTGCCTGAGACTGCTACTCTGCCGCTACTCCGCGGCCGCTCCGCGGGCTCAAGGGGTTTTTGAATGCTGGTCAGCTGGTCTAGCACAAACACTGTAGACAGACTGGAGAAATGAGTAGCCTCAGTCACTGCCACTGCTTGAGACTGCTAATCTGCCACTATTCCGCGGCCGCTCCGCGGGCTCAAGGGGTTTTTGAATGCTGGTTAGCTGGTCTAGCACAAACACTGTAGACAGACTGGAGAAAAGATTAGCCTCAGTCACTGCCACTGCCTGAGACTCCTACTCTGCCGCTACTCCGCGGCCACTTCGCAGGCTCAAGGGGTTTTTGAATGCTGGTCAGCTGGTCTAGCACTAACACTATAGACAGACTGGAGAAAAGAGTAGCCTCAGTCACTGCCACTGCCTGAGAATGCTACTCTGCCGCTACTCCGTGGCCGCTCCGCAGGCTCAAGGGGTTTTTGAATGCTGGTCAGCTGGTCTAGCACCAACACTGTAGACAGACTGGAGAAAAGAGTAGCCTCAGTCACTGCCACTGCCTGAGACTGCTACTCTGCCGCTACTCCGCGTCCGCTCCACGGGCTCAAGGGGCTTTTGAATGCTCGTCAGCTGGTCTAGCACAAACACTGTAGACAGACTGGAGAAAAGAGTAGCCTCAGTCACTGCCACTGCCTGAGACTGCTACTCTGCCGCTACTCCGCAGCCGCTCCGCGGCTCAAGGGGTTTTTGAATGTTGGTCAACTGGTCTAGCACAAACACTGTAGACAGACTGGAGAAAAGAGTAGCCTCAGTCACTGCCGCTGCCTGAGACTGCTACTCTGCCCCTCCTCCGCGGCCGCTCCGCGGGCTCAAGGGGTTTTTGAATGCTGGTCAGCTGGTCTAGCACAAACACTGTAGACAGACTGGAGAAAAGAGTAGCCTCAGTCACTGCCACTGCCTGAGACTGCTACTCTGCCGCTACTCCGTGGCTGCTCCGCAGGCTCAAGGGGTTTTTGAATGCTGGTCAGCTGGTCTAGCACAAGCACTGTAGATAGACTGGAGAAAAGAGTAGCCTCAGTCACTGCCACTGCCTGAGACTGGTACTCTGCCGCTACTCAGAGGCCGCTCCGCGGGCTCAAGGGGTTTTTGAATGCTGGTCAGCTGGACTAGCACAAACACTGTAGACAGACTGGAGAAAAGAGTAGCCTCAGTCATTGCCACTGCCTGAGACTGCTACTCTGCCGCTACTCCTCGGCCGCTCCGCGGGCTCAAGGGGTTTTTGAATGCTGGTCAGCTGGTCTAGCACAAACACTGTAGACAGACTGGAGAAAAGAGTAGCCTCAGTCACTGCCACTGCCTGAGACTGGTACTCTGCCGCTACTCTGCGGCCGCTCCGCGGGCTCAAGGGGTTTTTGAATGCTGGTCAGCTGGTCTAGCACAAACACTGTAGACAGACTGGAGAAAAGAGTAGCCTCAGTCATTGCCACTGCCTGAGACTGCTACTCTGCCGCTACTCCGCGGCCGCTCCGCGGGCTCAAGGGGTTTTTGAATGCTGGTCAGCTGGTCTAGCACAAACACTGTAGACAGACTGGAGAAAAGAGTAGCCTCAGTCACTGCCACTGCCTGAGACTGCTACTCTGCCGCTACTCCGCGGCCGCTCCGCGGGCTCAAGGGGTTTTTGAATGCTGGTCAGCTGGTCTAGCACAAACACTGTAGACAGACTGGAGAAATGAGTAGCCTCAGTCACTGCCACTGCTTGAGACTGCTAATCTGCCACTATTCCGCGGCCGCTCCGCGGGCTCAAGGGGTTTTTGAATGCTGGTCAGCTGGTCTAGCACAAACACTGTAGACAGACTGGAGAAAAGATTAGCCTCAGTCACTGCCACTGCCTGAGACTCCTACTCTGCCGCTACTCCGCGGCCACTCCGCAGGCTCAAGGGGTTTTTGAATGCTGGTCAGCTGGTCTAGCACTAACACTATAGACAGACTGGAGAAAAGAGTAGCCTCAGTCACTGCCACTGCCTGAGACTGCTACTCTGCCGCTACTCCGCGTCCGCTCCACGGGCTCAAGGGGCTTTTGAATGCTCGTCAGCTGGTCTAGCACAAACACTGTAGACAGACTGGAGAAAAGAGTAGCCTCAGTCACTGCCACTGCCTGAGACTGCTACTCTGCCGCTACTCCGCAGCCGCTCCGCGGCTCAAGGGGTTTTTGAATGTTGGTCAACTGGTCTAGCACAAACACTGTAGACAGACTGGAGAAAAGAGTAGCCTCAGTCACTGCCGCTGCCTGAGACTGCTACTCTGCCCCTACTCCGCGGCCGCTCCGCGGGCTCAAGGGGTTTTTGAATGCTGGTCAGCTGGTCTAGCACAAACACTGTAGACAGACTGGAGAAAAGAGTAGCCTCAGTCACTGCCACTGCCTGAGACTGCTACTCTGCCACTACTCCGCGGCCGCTCAGCAGGCTCAAAGGGGTTTTTGAATGCTGGTCAGCTGGTCTAGCACAAACACTGTAGACAGACTGGAGAAAAGAGTAGCCTCAGTCACTGCCACTGCCTGAGATTCCTACTCTGCCGCTACTCCGCGGCCACTCCGCGGGCTCAAGGGGTTTTTGAATGCTGGTCAGCTGGTCTAGCACAAACACTGTAGACAGACTGGAGAAAAGAGTAGCCTCAGTCACTGCCACTGCCTGAGACTGCTACTCTGCCGCTACTCCGTGGTCGCTCCGCAGGCTCAAGGGGTTTTTGAATGCTGGTCAGCTGGTCTAGCACAAACACTGTAGATAGACTGGAGAAAAGAGTAGCCTCAGTCACTGCCACTGCCTGAGACTGCTACTCTGCCGCTACTCTGCGGCCGCTCCGCGGGCTCAAGGGGTTTTTGAATGCTGGTCAGCTGGTTTAGCACAAACACTGTAGACAGACTGGAGAAAAGAGTAGCCTCAGTCACGGCCACTGCCTGAGACTGCTACTCTGCCGCTACTCAGCGTCCGCTCCGCGGGCTCAAGGGGTTTTTGAATGCTGGTCAGCTGGTCTAGCACAAACACTGTAGACAGACTGGAGAAAAGAGTAGCCTCAGTCATTGCCACTGCCTGAGACTGCTACTCTGCCGCTACTCCGCGGCCGCTCCGCGGGCTCAAGGGGTTTTTGAATGCTGGTCAGCTGGTCTAGCACAAACACTGTAGACAGACTGGAGAAAAGAGTAGCCTCAGTCACTGCCACTGCCTGAGACTGCTACTCTGCCGCTACTCCGCGGCCGCTCCGCGGGCTCAAGGGGTTTTTGAATGCTGGTCAGCTGGTCTAGCACAAACACTGTAGACAGACTGGAGAAATGAGTAGCCTCAGTCACTGCCACTGCTTGAGACTGCTAATCTGCCACTATTCCGCGGCCGCTCCGCGGGCTCAAGGGGTTTTTGAATGCTGGTCAGCTGGTCTAGCAAAAACACTGTAGACAGACTGGAGAAAAGATTAGCCTCAGTCACTGCCACTGCCTGAGACTCCTACTCTGCCGCTACTCCGTGGCCACTCCGCAGGCTCAAGGGGTTTTTGAATGCTGGTCAGCTGGTCTAGCACCAACACTGTAGACAGACTGGAGAAAAGAGTAGCCTCAGTCACTGCCACTGCCTGAGACTGCTACTCTGCCGCTACTCCGCGCCCGCTCCACGGGCTCAAGGGGCTTTTGAATGCTCGTCAGCTGGTCTAGCACAAACACTGTAGACAGACTGGAGAAAAGAGTAGCCTCAGTCACTGCCACTGCCTGAGACTGCTACTCTGCCGCTACTCCGCAGCCGCTCCGCGGCTCAAGGGGTTTTTGAATGCTGGTCAGCTGGTCTAGCACAAACACTGTAGACAGACTGGAGAAAAGAGTAGCCTCAGTCACTGCCGCTGCCTGAGACTGCTACTCTGCCCCTACTCCGCTTCCGCTCCGCGGGCTCAAGGGGTTTTTGAATGCTGGTCAGCTGGTCTAGCACAAACACTGTAGACAGACTGGAGAAAAGAGGGGCCTCAGTCACTGCCACTGCCTGAGACTGCTACTCTGCCACTACTCCGCGGCCGCTCCGCAGGCTCAAAGGGGTTTTTGAATGCTGGTCAGCTGGTCTAGCACAAACACTGTAGACAGACTGGAGAAAAGAGTAGCCTCGGTCACTGCCACTGCCTGAGATTCCTACTCTGCCGCTACTCCGCGGCCACTCCGCGGGCTCAAGGGGTTTTTGAATGCTGGTCAGCTGGACTAGCACAAACACTGTAGACAGACTGGAGAAAAGAGTAGCCTCAGTCACTGCCACTGCCTGAGACTGCTACTCTGCCGCTACTCCGTGGCCGCTCCGCAGGCTCAAGGGGTTTTTGAATGCTGGTCAGCTGGTCTAGCACAAACACTGTAGATAGACTGGAGAAAAGAGTAGCCTCAGTCACTGCCACTGCCTGAGACTGGTTCTCTGCCGCTACTCTGCGGCCGCTCCACGGGCTCAAGGGGTTTTTGAATGCTGGTCAGCTGGTCTAGCACAAACACTGTAGATAGACTGGAGAAAAGAGTAGCCTCAGTCACTGCCACTGCCTGAGACTGGTTCTCTGCCGCTACTCTGCGGCCGCTCCACGGGCTCAAGGGGTTTTTGAATGCTGGTCAGCTGGTCTAGCACAAACACTGTAGACAGACTGGAGAATAGAGTAGCCTCAGTCACGGCCACTGCCTGAGACTGCTACTCTGCCGCTACTCAGCATCCGCTCCGCGGGCTCAAGGGGTTTTTGAATGCTGGTCAGCTGGTCTAGCACAAACACTGTAGACAGACTGGAAAAAAGAGTAGCCTCAGTCACTGCCACTGCCTGAGACTGCTGCTCTGCCGCTACTCCGCGGCCGCTTCGATGGCTCAAGGGGTTTTTGAATGCTGGTCAGCTGGTCTAGCACAAACACTGTAGAAAGACTGGAGAAAAGAGTAGCCTCAGTCACTGCCACTGCCTGAGAGTGCTACTCTGCCGCTACTCCGCTGCCGCTCCGCAGGCTCAAGGGGTTTTTGAATGCTGGTCAGCTGGTCTAGCACAAACACTGTAGACAGACTGGAGAAAAGAGTAGCCTCAGTCACTGCCACTGCCTGAGACTGCTACTCTGCCGCTACTCCGCAGCCGCTCCTCAGGCTCAAGGGGTTTTTGAATGCTGGTCAGCTGGTCTAGCATAAACACTGTAGACAGACTGGAGAAAAGAGTAGCCTCAGTCACTGCCTCTGCCTGAGACTGCTACTCTGCCGCTACTCTGCGGCCGCTCCGCAGGGTCAGGGGGTTTTTGAATGCTGGTCAGCTGGTCTAGCACAAACACTGTAGACAGACTGGAGAAAAGAGAAGCCTCAGTCACTGCCACTGCCAGAGACTGCTACTCTGCCGCTACTCCGCGGCCGCTCTGCGGGCTCAAGGGGTTTTTGAATGCTGGTCAGCTGGTCTAGCACAAACACTGTAGACAGACTGGAGAAAAGAGTAGCCTCAGTCACTGCCACTGCCTGAGACTGCTACTCTGCCTCTACTCCGCGGCCGCTCCGCGGGCTCAAGGGGTTTTTGAATGCTGGTCAGCTGGTTTAGCACAAACACTGTAGACAGACTGGAGAAAAGAGTAGCCTCAGTCACTGCCACTGCCTGAGACAGCTACTCTGCCGCTACTCCGCGGCCGCTCCGTGGGCTCAAGGGGTTTTTGAATGCTGGTCAGCTGGTCTAGCACAAACACTGTAGACAGACTGGAGAAAAGAGTAGCCTCAGTCACGGCCACTGCCTGAGACTGCTACTCTGCCGCTACTCAGCATCCGCTCCGCGGGCTCAAGGGGTTTTTGAATGCTGGTCAGCTGGTCTAGCACAAACACTGTAGACAGACTGGAAAAAAGAGTAGCCTCAGTCACTGCCACTGCCTGAGACAGCTACTCTGCCGCTACTCTGCGGCCGCTCCACGGGCTCAAGGGGTTTTTGAATGCTGGTCAGCTGGTCTAGCACAAACACTGTAGACAGACTGGAGAAAAGAGTAGCCTCAGTCACGGCCACTGCCTGAGACTGCTACTCTGCCGCTACTCAGCATCCGCTCCGCGGGCTCAAGGGGTTTTTGAATGCTGGTCAGCTGGTCTAGCACAAACACTGTAGACAGACTGGAAAAAAGAGTAGCCTCAGTCACTGCCACTGCCTGAGACTGCTGCTCTGCCGCTACTCCGCGGCCGCTTCGATGGCTCAAGGGGTTTTTGAATGCTGGTCAGCTGGTCTAGCACAAACACTGTAGAAAGACTGGAGAAAAGAGTAGCCTCAGTCACTGCCACTGCCTGAGAGTGCTACTCTGCCGCTACTCCGCTGCCGCTCCGCAGGCTCAAGGGGTTTTTGAATGCTGGTCAGCTGGTCTAGCACAAACACTGTAGACAGACTGGAGAAAAGAGTAGCCTCAGTCACTGCCACTGCCTGAGACTGCTACTCTGCCGCTACTCCGCAGCCGCTCCTCAGGCTCAAGGGGTTTTTGAATGCTGGTCAGCTGGTCTAGCATAAACACTGTAGACAGACTGGAGAAAAGAGTAGCCTCAGTCACTGCCTCTGCCTGAGACTGCTACTCTGCCGCTACTCTGCGGCCGCTCCGCAGGGTCAGGGGGTTTTTGAATGCTGGTCAGCTGGTCTAGCACAAACACTGTAGACAGACTGGAGAAAAGAGAAGCCTCAGTCACTGCCACTGCCAGAGACTGCTACTCTGCCGCTACTCCGCGGCCGCTCTGCGGGCTCAAGGGGTTTTTGAATGCTGGTCAGCTGGTCTAGCACAAACACTGTAGACAGACTGGAGAAAAGAGTAGCCTCAGTCACTGCCACTGCCTGAGACTGCTACTCTGCCTCTACTCCGCGGCCGCTCCGCGGGCTCAAGGGGTTTTTGAATGCTGGTCAGCTGGTTTAGCACAAACACTGTAGACAGACTGGAGAAAAGAGTAGCCTCAGTCACTGCCACTGCCTGAGACTGCTACTCTGCCGCTACTCCGTGGTCGCTCCGCAGGCTCAAGGGGTTTTTGAATGCTGGTCAGCTGGTCTAGCACAAACACTGTAGATAGACTGGAGAAAAGAGTAGCCTCAGTCACTGCCACTGCCTGAGACTGCTACTCTGCCGCTACTCTGCGGCCGCTCCGCGGGCTCAAGGGGTTTTTGAATGCTGGTCAGCTGGTCTAGCACAAACACTGTAGACAGACTGGAGAAAAGAGTAGCCTCAGTCACGGCCACTGCCTGAGACTGCTACTCTGCCGCTACTCAGCGTCCGCTCCGTGGGCTCAAGGGGTTTTTGAATGCTGGTCAGCTGGTCTAGCACAAACACTGTAGACAGACTGGAGAAAAGAGTAGCCTCAGTCATTGCCACTGCCTGAGACTGCTACTCTGCCGCTACTCCGCGGCCGCTCCGCGGGCTCAAGGGGTTTTTGAATGCTGGTCAGCTGGTCTAGCACAAACACTGTAGACAGACTGGAGAAAAGAGTAGCCTCAGTCACTGCCGCTGCCTGAGACTGCTACTCTGCCGCTACTCCGCGGCCGCTCCGCGGGCTCAAGGGGTTTTTGAATGCTGGTCAGCTGGTCTAGCACAAACACTGTAGACAGACTGGAGAAATGAGTAGCCTCAGTCACTGCCACTGCTTGAGACTGCTAATCTGCCACTATTCCGCGGCCGCTCCGCGGGCTCAAGGGGTTTTTGAATGCTGGTCAGCTGGTCTAGCAAAAACACTGTAGACAGACTGGAGAAAAGATTAGCCTCAGTCACTGCCACTGCCTGAGACTCCTACTCTGCCGCTACTCCGTGGCCACTCCGCAGGCTCAAGGGGTTTTTGAATGCTGGTCAGCTGGTCTAGCACCAACACTGTAGACAGACTGGAGAAAAGAGTAGCCTCAGTCACTGCCACTGCCTGAGACTGCTACTCTGCCGCTACTCCGCGCCCGCTCCACGGGCTCAAGGGGCTTTTGAATGCTCGTCAGCTGGTCTAGCACAAACACTGTAGACAGACTGGAGAAAAGAGTAGCCTCAGTCACTGCCACTGCCTGAGACTGCTACTCTGCCGCTACTCCGCAGCCGCTCCGCGGCTCAAGGGGTTTTTGAATGCTGGTCAGCTGGTCTAGCACAAACACTGTAGACAGACTGGAGAAAAGAGTAGCCTCAGTCACTGCCGCTGCCTGAGACTGCTACTCTGCCCCTACTCCGCTTCCGCTCCGCGGGCTCAAGGGGTTTTTGAATGCTGGTCAGCTGGTCTAGCACAAACACTGTAGACAGACTGGAGAAAAGAGTAGCCTCAGTCACTGCCACTGCCTGAGACTGCTACTCTGCCACTACTCCGCGGCCGCTCCGCAGGCTCAAAGGGGTTTTTGAATGCTGGTCAGCTGGTCTAGCACAAACACTGTAGACAGACTGGAGAAAAGAGTAGCCTCGGTCACTGCCACTGCCTGAGATTCCTACTCTGCCGCTACTCCGCGGCCACTCCGCGGGCTCAAGGGGTTTTTGAATGCTGGTCAGCTGGACTAGCACAAACACTGTAGACAGACTGGAGAAAAGAGTAGCCTCAGTCACTGCCACTGCCTGAGACTGCTACTCTGCCGCTACTCCGTGGCCGCTCCGCAGGCTCAAGGGGTTTTTGAATGCTGGTCAGCTGGTCTAGCACAAACACTGTAGATAGACTGGAGAAAAGAGTAGCCTCAGTCACTGCCACTGCCTGAGACTGGTTCTCTGCCGCTACTCTGCGGCCGCTCCACGGGCTCAAGGGGTTTTTGAATGCTGGTCAGCTGGTCTAGCACAAACACTGTAGATAGACTGGAGAAAAGAGTAGCCTCAGTCACTGCCACTGCCTGAGACTGGTTCTCTGCCGCTACTCTGCGGCCGCTCCACGGGCTCAAGGGGTTTTTGAATGCTGGTCAGCTGGTCTAGCACAAACACTGTAGACAGACTGGAGAAAAGAGTAGCCTCAGTCACGGCCACTGCCTGAGACTGCTACTCTGCCGCTACTCAGCATCCGCTCCGCGGGCTCAAGGGGTTTTTGAATGCTGGTCAGCTGGTCTAGCACAAACACTGTAGACAGACTGGAAAAAAGAGTAGCCTCAGTCACTGCCACTGCCTGAGACTGCTGCTCTGCCGCTACTCCGCGGCCGCTTCGATGGCTCAAGGGGTTTTTGAATGCTGGTCAGCTGGTCTAGCACAAACACTGTAGAAAGACTGGAGAAAAGAGTAGCCTCAGTCACTGCCACTGCCTGAGAGTGCTACTCTGCCGCTACTCCGCTGCCGCTCCGCAGGCTCAAGGGGTTTTTGAATGCTGGTCAGCTGGTCTAGCACAAACACTGTAGACAGACTGGAGAAAAGAGTAGCCTCAGTCACTGCCACTGCCTGAGACTGCTACTCTGCCGCTACTCCGCAGCCGCTCCTCAGGCTCAAGGGGTTTTTGAATGCTGGTCAGCTGGTCTAGCATAAACACTGTAGACAGACTGGAGAAAAGAGTAGCCTCAGTCACTGCCTCTGCCTGAGACTGCTACTCTGCCGCTACTCTGCGGCCGCTCCGCAGGGTCAGGGGGTTTTTGAATGCTGGTCAGCTGGTCTAGCACAAACACTGTAGACAGACTGGAGAAAAGAGAAGCCTCAGTCACTGCCACTGCCAGAGACTGCTACTCTGCCGCTACTCCGCGGCCGCTCTGCGGGCTCAAGGGGTTTTTGAATGCTGGTCAGCTGGTCTAGCACAAACACTGTAGACAGACTGGAGAAAAGAGTAGCCTCAGTCACGGCCACTGCCTGAGACTGCTACTCTGCCGCTACTCAGCATCCGCTCCGCGGGCTCAAGGGGTTTTTGAATGCTGGTCAGCTGGTCTAGCACAAACACTGTAGACAGACTGGAAAAAAGAGTAGCCTCAGTCACTGCCACTGCCTGAGACTGGTTCTCTGCCGCTACTCTGCGGCCGCTCCACGGGCTCAAGGGGTTTTTGAATGCTGGTCAGCTGGTCTAGCACAAACACTGTAGACAGACTGGAGAAAAGAGTAGCCTCAGTCACGGCCACTGCCTGAGACTGCTACTCTGCCGCTACTCAGCATCCGCTCCGCGGGCTCAAGGGGTTTTTGAATGCTGGTCAGCTGGTCTAGCACAAACACTGTAGACAGACTGGAAAAAAGAGTAGCCTCAGTCACTGCCACTGCCTGAGACTGCTGCTCTGCCGCTACTCCGCGGCCGCTTCGATGGCTCAAGGGGATTTTGAATGCTGGTCAGCTGGTCTAGCACAAACACTGTAGAAAGACTGGAGAAAAGAGTAGCCTCAGTCACTGCCACTGCCTGAGAGTGCTACTCTGCCGCTACTCCGCTGCCGCTCCGCAGGCTCAAGGGGTTTTTGAATGCTGGTCAGCTGGTCTAGCACAAACACTGTAGACAGACTGGAGAAAAGAGTAGCCTCAGTCACTGCCACTGCCTGAGACTGCTACTCTGCCGCTACTCCGCAGCCGCTCCTCAGGCTCAAGGGGTTTTTGAATGCTGGTCAGCTGGTCTAGCATAAACACTGTAGACAGACTGGAGAAAAGAGTAGCCTCAGTCACTGCCTCTGCCTGAGACTGCTACTCTGCCGCTACTCTGCGGCCGCTCCGCAGGGTCAGGGGGTTTTTGAATGCTGGTCAGCTGGTCTAGCACAAACACTGTAGACAGGCTGGAGAAAAGAGAAGCCTCAGTCACTGCCACTGCCAGAGACTGCTACTCTGCCGCTACTCCGCGGCCGCTCTGCGGGCTCAAGGGGTTTTTGAATGCTGGTCAGCTGGTCTAGCACAAACACTGTAGACAGACTGGAGAAAAGAGTAGCCTCAGTCACTGCCACTGCCTGAGACTGCTACTCTGCCTCTACTCCGCGGCCGCTCCGCGGGCTCAAGGGGTTTTTGAATGCTGGTCAGCTGGTTTAGCACAAACACTGTAGACAGACTGGAGAAAAGAGTAGCCTCAGTCACTGCCACTGCCTGAGACTGCTACTCTGCCGCTACTCCGCGGCCGCTCCGTGGGCTCAAGGGGTTTTTGAATGCTGGTCAGCTGGTCTAGCACAAACACTGTAGACAGACTGGAGAAAAGAGTAGCCTCAGTCACTGCCACTGCCTGAGACAGCTACTCTGCCGCTACTCCGCGGCCGCTCCGTGGGCTCAAGGGGTTTTTGAATGCTGGTCAGCTGGTCTAGCACAAACACTGTAGACAGACTGGAGAAAAGAGTAGCCTCAGTCACTGCCACTGCCTGAGACTGCTACTCTGCCGCTACTCCGCGGCCGCTCCGCGGGCTGAAGGGGTTTTTGAATGCTGGTCAGCTGGTCTAACACAAACACTGTAGACAGACTGGAGAAAAGAGTAGCCTCAGTCACTGCCACTGCCTGAGACTGCTACTTTGCCGCTACTCCGCAGCCGCTCTGCGGGTTCAAGGGGTTTTTGAATGCTGGTCAACTGGTCTAGCACAAACACTGTAGACAGACTGGAGAAAAGAGTAGCCTCAGTCACTGCCAATGCCTGAGACTGCTACTTTGCCGCTACTCCGCAGCCGCTCCGCGGGCTCAAGGGGTTTTTGAATGCTGGACAACTGGTCTAGCACAAACACTGTAGACACACTGGAGAAAAGAGTAGCCTCAGTCACTGCCACTGCCTGAGACTGCTACTCTGCCGCTACTCCGCGGCCGCTCCGCGGGCTCAAGGGTTTTTGAATGCTGGTCAGCTGGTCTAGCACAAATACTGTAGACAGACTGGAGAAAAGAGTAGCCTCAGTCACTGCCACTGCCTGAGACTGCTACTCTGCCGCTACTCCGCGGCCGCTAAGCGGGCTCAAGGGGTTTTTGAATGCTTTTCAGCTGGTCTAGCACAAACACTGTAGACAGACTGGAGAAAAGAGTAGCCTCAGTCACTGCCACTGCCTGAGACTGCTACTCTGCCGCTACTCCGCGGCCGCTCCGCGGGCTCAAGGAGTTTTTGAATGCTGGGCAGCTGGTCTAGCACAAACACTGTAGACAGACTGGAGAAAAGAGTAGCCTCAGTCACTGCCACTGCCTGAGACTGCTACTCTGCCGCTACTTATCAAATAGCCCTGCAACTTACCATATGTTGGGAATACCAAAAGATCTGTAGGGCAGCACAACTCCCTGAACAAAGGTCATGTGCCCACCATGGTGTAGCCAATAGGCCACTAGTTGAACACTTTACCAGATCTAAGCACACAGACTAAGATTTAGCTTGGCTGATTCTATCACAGATCAGAGTGCACCCTTGTGGTGGCGGCTCAATTTCATTTTTTCATATACTGAACAAAAATGGATACACCATTTAAACACCATTAAGACAGGTGTTATTGTGTCAATAGGGTGGAATGAATTATGGTCATGATTATGGTTGGATACATTAATTTAAGAAGTGTATGTGCTAGTACATACAAGGCATCATCATTGTAAAGATGCAGGATCATCCCCCCGTTCTATTGTTATAAATAATTGTACATGTGCACATTGTATTATGTATAATGACTGCTACATTGTGAAATAGACAGAGTCAGCTCAATCACCAAGTGTTTTTATGTCGATTGCATGAATATCCTACACCTACTAGACAAATATTCCAACTACTAGTACATATCGATATTATTACGACAACATTTACAAAGTGTTTTTTAACACACAGTACATGATGAATGTGTTATGTTAGGCATGAACAGCATATGCATTTATGTTTGTTCCACTCAGTTTAGTTCTATTTAATTATGGGCATCACCCGATTTGTAAACTAATAACTTAATCATATAAGGGATGTCTTATGTATGATGTTTTGGAAAGATTTAAGCTTTTGCACAGCCATTTTTCCACTCAATATGGTGCAACATGATAGACTAGGTTATGGGTCGAGTTTTAATCACCCTTGAGAATGATTTAAAACCTTGCTTTTGCATAATGTCTTTCTTGAGTACTGAAAGTATGTTATGATTGTAAACATTCTACTCCTACTGAAAGTCACTGCATAAGTGAGAACGCGTAACCTCAATGAACCTTAGTAACGTATTAAAATATCTGGTTACACCAAGATGGCAGATTTACTTTAGCGGGTGCATGTCTAGTGTTTCATTTGGCCCCAGCTAGCGGGCCATGATTGTACCTAGCTCAACAACAGTGTTAGGTGCTTAGTGGCATACCACCGCCGAAATTCAGGGTCCACCGCCGAAATTCAGGGTCTGTTCCACAATGATAGAGGTGAGACATTTTGGTTCCCAATATTGGGATACAATTCATGAGCGAGATACGTTTCTGGTAGAACAGTCAACAATAGATTTTACAAATGCCATGTTCACTTCAACAGTGATCAGTAAATGGACCAAGCACTTCCTTTCACTGTTATGACAGAAATGATCAATTACTTTTCACAGTGGCCTAAGGAAATGGTATTTTGAATGATTACTTTCCTTGGGCTAACATACATTTTTAATTTGCTTAGCTGACATAAAACATCAGATTGTGCTAGAAATAACTAATATTTTAAATTTTAAAAAAAATGTTGTCTGCAATTAGGTTTCAAAACCTCAGTGCTCCCTAGATGAATGTCAAATCAGTCATGTCAGATAAAGGGTTATTATCAAGGTATGGCCCCAGACAATAATTGAGCTGACTGTATCATATTAGTATATATAATATTGAGGTTGTTGTGTAATTAACTAAACTAGTGTTTGTTATCATTTTTAGATTGTCAAGACCTTTTACTGTACTAGAGTGAAACGGTATGGCTTGAACACTTGAGTGCTGTCGTGACTTGCCGCGTAGTGAAGAGTAATGGACCTCTGTCCACAAATCACCCACAGGGAAGAGTAAATGAACTCCCTGTGCGAGCTTTGAGGCCACAGGTGGTTTGATGGTTCGCCGGATCTGATGACGCCAAGGACCCCAGAGGCTGTTGAAAGGAAGTTTAGATTAGCACAGGCAAACACAGTACTTTGGTATGAAGAAGTGTGCAATAATCTCTTACCTAAACCCAGCAGGGATGATTCTGGGGTAACTTGGGTCTGGTCCGAGGGAGTGCCGCAGATCCGGACAGCCGTGTCCCAAAGGGTAGGTACCGGCTGTACCTGTGGCGCTGTCGTGACTTGAAAGGTACTTGAAACCACGTAGAGCCAATGGCCGAAGATCGTAGAGTCAAAAAAGGGTGATCCGTAAACAATCCGTTAAGCAAAGCATAGTGTCCAGAATACCGAGATCCGTGCAGTTCCAAGCGACAAGATTGAGGAGTAAGCAGGCCAGTCCGTAGTTCATAAGCCAAAGTCCAAATCCGAGGTAACCAAGAAACGGGATATCCGCAAGCGCCAAACAGAGTCGTGGAACAGCTGTGAAGCGGTGAGAAACTCGAACTTCCCGGTTTTTATGTACGTCGACTCCCTATCACGTGAGCGGTACTCTGGACACGTGATCGGGAAGTCTTCGCGGAACCAGGAAGTAACCGCGATTGGGTGCTCCATCTCGAGCGCAGTCTCCATGGGAGTTGCCAATGGAAACGAGGCAACAAACCGGGCCAGCCTCTACGCACGACCCGCACTCGCTGGTGACGGCGACTCCCTCGCACCCTAAGTGAGGATATGTCTCGGGAGGTGGGCGGCAACCCGGGGAAAGTAACAGTGTGTGCTGGGGTGTCAATCAAAGAGGTGCCTTGTGGCGAGACTGGTTTGTTGTGCATGACAGAGCCCCCCCTCAATGGCCCACGACCACGTGGGCAGGAAGGAAGATCCCGGTGGAAACGGGAAACAAGTTTCGGGGCATGGACATCCCCAGCAGGGACCCAACAACGCTCCTCGGGGCCAAAACCCACCCAGTCCACTAGATACTGAAGACCACCCCTAACCACACGAGAACCCAATATAGCAGATACCTCATACTCCACTGAGTCACCCACCGTGATAGGGCCAGGCGTAGACCGGAGACGAGTAGGGGCCGGACAAGGTTTCAACAAAGAGGTGTGGAAGACGGAGTGAATGCGCCAGGAGGCAGGGACTGAGAGGCGATAGGCCACAGGGTTGATCACAGCAGAAATCCTATATGGGCCCACAAAACGGGGAAGCAGCTTGCGACAACCAGGAAGCCTAAGGTGACAAGAAGAGAGCCAAACCCTGTCCCCCACTACATAGGAAGGCGCCACTGCCCTCTTACGGTCCGCTGCAGCCTTCATTGTTTCCCGGGCCTCCTGAAGATGTGAAAGAGTTTGGGCCTGAACGGCCGCCAAGTCGCGGGCACAGGCGACAGCAGCCGGGTTGTCAGAGGGTGCCAGGTCCGGGATAGGTAAGGTGCGGGGGTGTTGACCATACAAAACATAAAAGGGAGAAGAGCCAGTGGAGGAATGTGTGGAGTTGTTGTATGAGAACTCAGCGAGATGTAGCAAGCCCAGCCAGGATTGTTGGTGTTGCAGAATCAGACAACGCAAATACTGTTCCATGGCCTGGTTCACCCTCTCAGTCTGGCCGTCCGTCTCCGGATGGTAAGCGGAGGAAAAGCGGGAATCGATACCCAGGAGAGCCGTGAGAGCACGCCAGAACCGAGAAGTGAATTGGGGCCCTCTATCCGAGACTATAATGGTGGGTAACCTAAAGAGACAAAAGATCGATTTAAAGAAGAGATCGGCCAAAGCTGGGGCAGAAGGGATACCAGAACAAGGTATGAAGCGAGCCATTTTGGAAAACGAGTCGACCACCACCCATATGGTGTCGAATCCCTTGGTCCGGGGTAGGTCGGTTACAAAATCCATGGAAACTGTGTGCCAGGGTCTGGGGGGTACAGGTAACGGAAGCAGGAGCCCCACCGGACGCCCTCTGCGGTGCTTACACTGGGCGCATATAGCACAGGTGTTAACATACCCTTCTACGTCGTGTTTCATGGAGGGCCACCAACACCAACGTCTGAGAATGTCCAACGTGCGCTTTTGTCCGGGATGGCCATTGATGGCGCTATCGTGGGACCATTCCAGGGCGAGATTGCGAGCGTCGGTCGTAGGTAACCATAATCTGTTTTGGATATACGGCAACCCTTCATGAAACACCGGATCCCACTCGGTGACTTGATCAGGATGTAGCGTAACCCATGTGCGGATCGAGTCTAACAGAGACAAAGGAGGGGTGCAGAGACAAATGACATGTTGGTTTAGGAGGTTTTCTGGGTAAACAGGTAAGGACACCCCACCCGGAGAGCGAGACAAAGCGTCCGCCTTCCCATGGGACAGCCCGGAACGATGTTTGATCTGGAAGTCAAAGGCCGCGAAGAATAAATGCCACCGCACCTGCCGACTGTTAATACACCTCAGCGAGGCCAGATCCTGGAGGTTGCGGTGGTCTGTGAACACCGTGACTACGTGCCTTGCCCCCAACAAGTGATGCCGCCAGACTAAGAAGGCATCTCTGATGGCCAACAGTTCCTTCTCCGTGACGGTGTAATGCAGTTCCGTAGCAGAGAATTTTCGGGAATGAAACGCCACCGGATGCAATTGACCCGACTGAGGGCATCGTTGGGACAAGACCGCCCCAAGAGCGAAAGAGGACGCATCAGCCTCCACAATGAACGGGAGTTCTGGGTCGGGATGTTTCAGGACAGGAGCAGTTGTAAATGCAGACTTCAGGGCGTTAAAAGCCGCTTGGTGTACTTCCAACCAGACAAAGGGTGATTTGGGGCTGGTTAGGGCAGTAAGGGGAGCTACCAGCGACGAGAAGTCCTGGATGAAGCGTCTGTAGAAATTCGAGAACCCAAGGAAAGACTGCAGGGACTTGATGTTGCTGGGCTCCGGCCAGTCCAAAACCGCGCGGACTTTGGACTGGTTCATGGCTAAACCCCCAGGGGTAATATGGAATCCCAGGAATTCAACGCTTTCAGTGTGGAACTGGCACTTCTCGGGTTTGGCGTAGAGCGAGTGTTGGCGGAGGCGGGACAGTACCTCACGGACGTGCCCTATGTGTTCTTTTATGTCCTGCGAGTATATCAGGATGTCGTCAAGGTATCCTGCCACGCATACGTCCAACAAATCGTGAAACACTTCGTTCATGAAACGCTGGAAGGTAGCAGGGGCGTTACAAAGACCGAAGGGCATGACTACGTATTCAAACAATCCGTAGCGAGTACAGAAGGCTGTTTTCCACTCGTCTCCGGAGCGGATTCTGACCAGGTTATAGGCCCCGCGGAGATCGAGTTTTGTGAAGATGGTAGCGTGGCTTAACCTGTCTAGTAATGGGGTAATCAACGGTATGGGGTATCGATTTTTTATGGTGATTGAATTTAGTCGGCGGTAGTCCACACAAGGACGCAGATCGCCCTCCTTTTTAGGGACAAAGAATATAGGGCTGACAGCTGGAGAGGTGGAGGGACGTATATGACCGACCTTCAAGGCTTCATGGATGTACTCCTTTAGTGCCTGTTCCTCCGAAGGGGATAAGGAGTAGATGCGTCCTGAGGGAATTGCGGAATCAGGGACTAGGTCAATGGGGCAGTCGTAGGATCGGTGTGGTGGGAGCACCTCCGAGGAACCCTTATCAAAGACCTCCTGGAATTCACCGTATTCTGTAGGGAAACCAACGGCAACTGCCCCCACCACATGAGGCTCCGGAGCTGCAGGGACATCCCCGTGCAGTGTGAGCTGCGCTATGGCCCCTAGGGCACGTGGAGGTGATTCTGTGTCGTCAGGAGCGGTGAGACAGAAATTCTGGCACGTCTCAGATTCAAAATGGACCTGCCCCGACTTCCAGTCAATCAAGGGATTGTGTAGATGTAACCAAGGAAGACCTAGGATGATTCCGAACTGTGGCATTGTAATCAGATCGAAGGTGATGATTTCCTGATGCGTGTTTTGTATAATGAGAGTGATCGGGGCGGTTTGTTGCTTGATAGGGCCTGATATCAATGCTGTACCATCCACCGCTTGTACTGGCTCTGGATGTTGCTTGGTGATCAGAGGTAGGTTTAACGATCCGGCCAAGGTTATGTCGATGTAGTTTTCCCGTGGCGCCGGAATCGATGTAAATCGAGACGACGTGGGCGGTATCGGGTGTAGGGTTAAGTGTAGCCTGTACCAACACTGGCCTGATCCTACCAAAGGCGGGGTTCCTGTCCGGGGAAACGGGAGTACTGCTCGAGCCGGTCCCCGGATCTAGGGTCGAGCACTCGGAAAAACCGGATTCTTGAGCTTAGGGCGTCTGGGACATGTCTTTACAAAATGGCCATTCAGGCCGCAGTAGAAACAAGCATGGTCGGTTCTCCTGCGATCCCTTTCTTGTTGCGTGATGGGACTGCGAATGCCACCTATTTGCATGGGTTCAATGCCTGTACCAGAGGAGGAGGAAGGTGAAGTGGCAATGGGGATACCTGTTTCAAACCGACGCTCGGAACGTCTGGCGTCGATTTGCAATGCGAGGTCCACTAACTCAGTGTGGGTGGTGGGCAAGGATGGGACAACGGCCATGGCATCTTTCATGGTGTTATTGAGCCCCCTATAAAAAACGACTGCCCTTTTCGGTTCAGGCCAGGATGTTTCAGCGGCTAGCTGGTTGAAACGGGCAATGTATTCTAGGAGAGTACCCTTCCCTTGAGTCAGGTCTAACAGCTCGAGGTCCCGAGATTGGGCTTTGTGACGTGTGTCGAACACACGGGACAATTCTGTGACTAGTAGCTCAAAATCGTACAGGGCAGGGTTGTCGTTTTCCAACAAGGGGTTGGCCCATTCTGCCGCGGTACCAGCCAGATGGGACAAGGTGAATGCCGCTTTAGTGGTGGCGTCAGGAAACGCCTGAGGTCTACAGAGGAAATGTAACTTACACTGATTTATAAAGGTACGAAACTTTCGGGGGTCACCGTGGAACCTCTCAGGGGCGGCCAAGGGAAAAGGCGTGGGCATGAGTACTGGTAACTGAGGTGCTGCAGGAGCGATAGGAGGCTGGGGAATAATCGGCTGAGTAGCTGGGGGCCGTGCTGCAGCAGCGGCCTCTCCAAACTCGGCATCAACGGGCAAAGGAAATCGTGTGCTTTGGATTAAGTCTAGCCTCTGGTGTATCGTAGCATTAGCGGCAACCATATCCGCTCTTAGCAGTGTGAGTGCCTGTACCAAGGCAGCCACGGGGTCCTCAGCCGTAGGCTCCATACTCTCCACGACGCAACGGCTTCACAGTCTGTCATGACTTGCCGCGTAGTGAAGAGTAATGGACCTCTGTCCACAAATCACCCACAGGGAAGAGTAAATGAACTCCCTGTGCGAGCTTTGAGGCCACAGGTGGTTTGATGGTTCGCCGGATCTGATGACGCCAAGGACCCCAGAGGCTGTTGAAAGGAAGTTTAGATTAGCACAGGCAAACACAGTACTTTGGTATGAAGAAGTGTGCAATAATCTCTTACCTAAACCCAGCAGGGATGATTCTGGGGTAACTTGGGTCTGGTGCGAGGGAGTGCCGCAGATCCGGACAGCCGTGTCCCAAAGGGTAGGTACCGGCTGTACCTGTGGCGCTGTCGTGACTTGAAAGGTACTTGAAACCACGTAGAGCCAATGGCCGAAGATCGTAGAGTCAAAAAATGGTGATCCGTAAACAATCCGTTAAGCAAAGCAAAGTGTCCAGAATACCGAGATCCGTGCAGTTCCAAGCGACAAGATTGAGGAGTAAGCAGGCCAGTCCGTAGTTCATAAGCCAAAGTCCAAATCCGAGGTAACCAAGAAACGGGATATCCGCAAGCGCCAAACAGAGTCGTGGAACAGCTGTGAAGCGGTGAGAAACTCGGTTTTTATGTACGTCGACTCCCTATCACGTGAGCGGTACTCTGGACACGTGATCGGGAAGTCTTCGCGGAACCAGGAAGTAACCGCGATTGGGTGCTCCATCTCGAGCGCAGTCTCCATGGGAGTTGCCAATGGAAACGAGGCAACAAACCGGGCCAGCCTCTACGCACGACCCGCACTCGCTGGTGACGGCGACTCCCTCGCACCCTAAGTGAGGATATGTCTCGGGAGGTGGGCGGCAACCCGGGGAAAGTAACAGTGTGTGCTGGGGTGTCAATCAAAGAGGTGCCTTGTGGCGAGACTGGTTTGTTGTGCATGACAAGTGCACCCATTCACTGGTCTGATTTATATTTCCTGCCTGACGAATGTATTTCATAGTAGAGTGAACTTCAGTGGATATACTCTTGCGAGGCTTAAACACACTGTGTCGATATTGTATTCGGCTAACCCTCGGGGCGCGATTGCTCCCAGGTATTGCAGAACATTCTGTTTGTAATATACACTATTCAAATTTGATGGTGGTCGATTTCAAGAAGAAAGTGTTTTGTGCTGATAATGAGGTGTGTATAAACATTTGTACCTATTTTACATTTTCCCATGTGTACAAAAGTGCTTTTAATGTAAAATATTATTACAGATTGTTGTTTTAATACAAACACACAGGCACTCAGTGATATCATCTCGCTATACCTATGATTCGTCTGGAACTGAATTATGAAGGCAATTCGACTCCACTAAATATTTCAACCTTTGGCAATTGTGTTTTCCGTCTAATGGGAAGACAATAGATCAATGAGTAAGAATAGTTGTAATGAGGATTACCGGGACGTAATCGCAGCATTAACCCCACACACCTCTTCCTTGCTTTAGCCCTTACACTTTGAAGTATTCCCAACATGAAAGTTCATTCGACACAAGAAGAAAGCCACACATACTGCATATCTAGTGACACTTAATGAAATCATGGAACATTACAGAAAAGCAGCCGCCGAAACTGCATGGGCAATTTCCCTTCCTGACCCAGTAAATGGACATGGTAGTCATGAGTGAAAGTTAAAGGAGAGGCCCAAGTAGAAGCCTGACAAATCTCCAGGATGAAAGCACCTTTTACCACCTCCCAGGAGGCACCATCTCTTTAGTAGAATGGTCCTGTACACCAGACAGAGGTGGAAGACCACCCAAGGAGATCTCCAAGGAAATGATGTCTTTCAGCCAGTGACTGATGTTCAGGGCAGAAACCTTTCTCTCCTGCCACGAGACCCAGCAAATCCAAACAAAATATTGAATCCACAAAATGCCACAGTTCTAGCGAGGTATTCAAGCAGAATAACCCTGAAATTCAAGTGAGCCAAGGGGAACTATCCCAAGCTAAGCAAGGAAAGACAATGCGCAGGGACTTGTGGAATGACAATACCACTTTAGTTCTGAAGGGCAGATCACACTGAAGTGTGATCACCTCAGAGGAAATCATCGGATAAGGAGGAGAGCACAAGAGAGCCCCATGCTCATTCAGACTTCTAGCTGAGGGGATGGTGTCTTTCAGCTTAGGAATTTCACAGCAATTAAAATCAGGGGAACAACGACTTTAGGTAATTCCCAAACAGAGGAAGAGTCCTAACTGTGGGATGAGCCAAAGAAAAAACCTTCTAAAGCCTAGCCACAATTGCATTTGCTTCTGTGGTTTCCCCCTGGGTACACTCAAAGCCTTGATTGCCACTCAAGGAAGGCAGAGGTTAGTTACCCCTATCTCTCCCTCCCCCCAAAGCACCTAAATTTCCCAGATTGTTTGACAAAGCTAAATATCTCCATAGACAACACTGCAATGAGCAAAAGAATGAGTGAATGACTCTGACTGTCCACTAGGCATTTGAGCATCCCCTCTCAGATTAACCGTCCTGAGGGAGAGAAGATTGGACTCATCCTACATGCACAACATCCATGAAATCATGTCCAGGTGCTTAGACCTTGTGCCCCTTGCGTGTTAACTTAGGCCATAGCTGTCCAGTTGCCTGTGCAAACAAGTACCTGCTTGCCCTGCAGCTCCTGTTGGAATATGCTACCCAGCTGGAAAGCAGATTTCAGCTTATTGCTTTAGGAGGACATCCTGCTCTCCGGGGGGGAGGGGCAGCAACAACCCTGGCAAGTCCTGGACCATGGTCAGAATAAGGGGCAGTAGGGTATCAAAGGGACACCACTCACCACGTTCTCTGGGGTTAGCCACCATTGTAGTAGAGTCTTGATTGTGTCCAAGGTCAAAATCTTTTTCCATAAATTCTTTGAAGCAAGGCTGCCACAGATTATGGAGGTAGGACCCCCCCAAAGGTCAAAGGAGGAGGTGGGCCCACAGGGTGATGAAAACGTTAGCTGCCTTGAGCTTCAGGACCTTTTGATGTGTTATGGAAGAGGCATAGCAGATCTGACATATTTTAAAGAGAGCCCTCAGGAAGGCAACTGCACTGATCCCTCATCTGTATGAAAGACAGCAACTGCCAACTGCAACTTTTTGGTTGGCCTCAGATGGCATTTTCGACAGAATCAAGAGGAGGGTGTGGAAATGGAGAAGGTTGTAAGTGTGAATGGCAAAGTCCTCCAACTGTTCCTGGGAAGACCTCTGAATCAACCAATCATCGAGGTAGGGGCAGAGCCTCACTCCTGCCTCGTGCAGTGGACCAACCAATGTAGCAATGGTCTTGTTAAATACACAGAGAGCAGGTCTCAGGCCAAAGAGCAGGACCACAAATTGCAGGTGCTCTGATCCCTCCACAAATCACATGGACTGATGGTGGGAAGGGTGGGCAGGGACACAGGGTTATGCATCTATTATAAACAGCCCTTCTTGAGAGGAGAGCATTGATTATCTTCAATGTCTCATTTTTAAAGGGAATGTGATCCATGGAGGCATTCACTCTCTTTAAGCTGATCAACAGCCTAAACTTTCCCTGAGTTCTTGGATACAAGACACATGACTGAGTAGCATCCACTCCCTCTTCCTGAATGGAACCTCATTGTTGCAGAGTTTGCAGTTCCACCAGCAAATCTAACCATTTTACTTCATCCTTAGAAATAGGGTTTATCCAAGGGCCTCTCTGGTGGTATCTCTGTGAACTCAGTTTGTTAACCTATCAGGAATATCCCTCTAGCCCACGAATCTGCTACATCTGCTTGCCACTAATGGTGGAACAGAGCTAACCTTGCCCATACAGTGGGAGCTAATCCAGTCAGGACTGCAGAATCTTTGCATGGGAAGCACATGGATTGGGGAGGAAGTGACCTGTGACTGCCATTAAGGTAGGATGATCTTGTCCTGCCTAGGCACAGTATGAAGGTGAGTTGCTGTACTCTGGATGAGACTTCTGGGGATGGGATATAGCCTTCCATCTAACAGTGCGTTTATGTTTGCCATTCTGTGGACTTTGTCTTCACTTTCCTTTCACATCATCCCAAAAAACTAGGGCCAAAGAAGTGATAGATGCAATGCTACTAATTTGTGGGCGACATTGACATGCCATTTAAATAACATGGAAAATCGCATGACAAAGGCTGCTGCAGTCCTTCCCCGGTTTTCTTCAAATCACATCATCATGGCAAATCCTCATGAAGGGATTTAGCTGTGCAAGGAACACAGGCACCTGATCTCGTGGCCAGATGAGCACTAGTATCATTTACTTGAGGGCCACATCTAATGTGAAGCCCATTGTGTCCCTCTTTGCCGCTTCCTCCTGGGTCATGATGGTTTTCCTGTGAGGCTAGATAACAAGGAATCCGCATATACTGTCTCAAGATGCTTCTCATTAGGTTCCAGAACACATAGTTTATGCATGAAAATGGGAACCATGCTTTTTCCAGTGACACAAATGATTCCTTAATGAGTTTCTTCTTAATGGTATGGATTAGAGGCAAAACTATGTTTACCTCCTTCTCATATTGCTGAACCATAGGATCCTCTAAAGCATTTTGTCAAGTGCCTTACATTTCATGCAATTTTGCACGTGGGCCAGCGGCTTGGATTATTCTTATCAGTCAAGAGAAAGAAGAGGAAGATGTAGTCGCTGCCCTCCTATGTTTCTTGGATCTTTTTCTGGCTGCTCTTTCTTCACAAGGGTTGTCTCGCTGAGAGATTTTAATTCAGAGGAGGAGAATCAGGACAGCAGTAAGGCATTTAACTTTGCCCATCTTTGAAACCGGGTACTGTTACATATCCAGGAGCTAACCATTAGAATCTTGGCATAGTAAGGAAGCTGCCCTTGAAATCCAGAATCCTGGGAAATCTAGGCCAGGAGAAAGCAACTGATCCACCGAGAGAGCATTGGTGAATCCCTCTCTTTAATGTCCCACCAAACAAATGGGGTTAGGACAGAATGGTAAGAGGGGCAGGTCCTTCCGACAGAAGAACTATGAGGTACTCTCACCCCATATACTTGCCCACCCACCTTTCATGGAATTGTGTGATCTATCTCACAGTGCCCCATTTAGGATGTTAATGCTCCTCCGGCACCGGCCGACCTTCCTCAATGCGGCCTTACTTGATCATCCACTGGCTATGATCTGTGGGGTAAGGGAAGTAACACATCGTTTGACACCTCTGCCTTCTTTTATTGAAGAGGTGCAGGGTTTGAAGTGATTCAAGATTGGATTTGAGAATTTCTGTGGGGAAGGTGGAATGCTCCAAAGTGTAATGACAAACGTTACAAAAGGTACACATTTTCAGAAATCCTGATGGAAGCTAGACTTCAGGAAAATAAATGAATACTGGAAAGGAATACTGCCTATAAAATGAAAGGAGGGTTTGGCTTACACCATTGCTAGCATGATTTGATTTTGATTTTAACATTTGTAACGCGCATAGCCCATAGCGTCTGGGCAGTCTGCATCTGGGGGCAGGTGGCAATCGACTAATAGTGGTTGTGGGCTGCATGATTCTGACCAAGCCCAAATGAGTTTTCAGGAGTACTAATCAGCAAGTCTGGGGTTTGCGGGGGCAGTAGATGGAGCAAAGCCCAGAGTGATGCTAGGTGCAGTTGGGCATGGGTTGGGCACACTGTGCATATAGCAAAGGGCAGGCTAATGCACCATCCCAGAAACATTAATGTTCAGTGCTTGATGGGGATCCTGATAGCAGTGTTTTAAAAAGCTGGATGCAACACATTATTTTCTAAGTTGCTGCTATATGTATGAAAAATGGGGAGGTGTACCTACAAATCCAAATAGTGGGAGACACATTATCGGTTTCATTCTGAAAAAGCACCTTGTACAGACCCCATTGTTCTCACTTGTCCAGGGAAAAGTCCAGCCCAGACTCATGCAGTGAGTCTTACCAGAATGAAAAGGGGGAGAAACAAAAGTGGCCCCTTCTTTGGCCTTCCTAGGACAAAGGCAGAGCTTAAAGTGGTGGAAGAGCAGGCAGAACAGCCGTTGGGGAAGGATCCAAGAAAGAGGATCCAGATGAAAAAGTCTGTTACATTTCTCACAAGGCCTGCCCAGTCCTCTTGCACTATACATGGGGATCCTTCAGTTTTCTGACAAGGAGGTTAACCACGAGAAAAAGGAGGACTTTCTCAGTCACTAAGATATGATGGGCACATCAGAGGTGCTTATTATCAAGATGAAACAGAAGGGAATCACAAGAACATGGGGTGGTCCAGAGAAAATAGTGCCCCCTAAATTGCTGTCTAAATGATGCCTGGATCATAGCAGCAATCCAATCCTCTAGGATCTTCTGTTGGTTCAAAGTATGGAGCCTAATCTCACTAACCTGATGGGCATGGCAGCAGAGGGCATGGCATCCTGTGATATAAATGACCAAAAGGTGGATTTAGCACTTTAAAAAGCTTTGACAAGCAAGTGATAAAGGACCCCCAGAAGATGTATATCATGATGGAAAGGGGGAGAACTGTCGTCACTGAAATAGCTTTGCTTCCAAGGACCATGCTCTCTAACCCTTATTCTGCAGGAGGAACCTGGATCCAGTGGTTTGGTTCCTTGACCTGGCATAACGAAACATCTTTTGTACATTGGGGTAGATGGAGGTGCATCTGGTAATCCCCCGTTTTCATTGGAGTTCATGATTCCACGTATGCCGACGTTTGTAGTTACTCAGAAGCTGATTCTCATGTAGTGCACTATACCACAAACATTCCCAGCAATTAGCATACATTCGAATGATGGCCAGGCACGTTTTGGCATGTAAATATTGGGCCCACTCCACATCCATTTAATTTTCCTTCCTTTTTCCCTCTCTAACTCTCCCATCATTGTCTTGGTCAGGTTCACTGCTAACTAAGCAGGAGGTTTTACAGTAAATTGAGTTGTTTTACCAAAGCGATCTGATTTCATATTATAGTCACCTGTTCACCTAAATAGGCAACTGATGCTTAGGGAAGTGTTTGGCAAAGGGTGGTATGTAGGCAAATGATTTCCATAAGAGGCCAGCAAATACATACGAAGGACCCAGTCTAAATAATGACCCTGGAATCTGCATACATTTCCTGCAGGTCACGAGGACTCTCAAGCAACATCACCAGGGCTATTTCTTCAGCCAGGTACCTAAATGTCTTAAGGTCACCCCTACTATAGGCTCTCTATGGCAGACCTCTGGGTGCACTGTAACTTGCATTATACGCCTGCAGCCTCTGAGGCTACCTACCTGCTACCCACCCTTAGACATGTGAGGTGGCTTTACTTTGTCAAAAAGAACTATAGCAGCAATACGTGTGCCATAACCTTGTGTGGTGTCAGTCATTTACCCAGTTCTTTAAGTGGGGTAAGAAATTGAGGGGGGGCCCTCCTTTGGGGGCGTGGCTTTCATTGTGGGCGTGGCCTAAAAGTGCACAAATCATAGTAAGGTGCGCAAACAAATATATAAATGTATGTGAGCATTTATATGTTTGTATGCATACTACTATGGTGTGTGTACTTTTCAAGCCATATTTTATAAACATAGCAATGTTACGTATTTCTATGTTTATAAAAGGTGGCTTGAAAAGTGCACAAACCATAGTAAGTTACGCACACTTGTGTGCTTAGCTTACTATGGTTTGTGTACTTTTCAAGCCACCTTTTATAAACATAGATATTTGTAAAATGTTTCTATGTTTCTAAAAGATGGCTTGACACGTAAACAATTCAAGGCATCTTTTATAAAGCGTTGATGACGGACAAAACAAACCGCAAGGTGGCTTTGTCCGTCGACAAAGCTTTATAAAAGATGCCTTGAATTGTGCACGTTTCAAGCCGTCTTTTATAAACATAGAAATATTTCTACCTTTATAAAAGATGGCTTGAAACGTACACAGTTCAAGGCATCTTTTATAAAGCTTTGCCTACGGAGAAAGGCACCTCGGGCTCTGTGATCTCTGCTCAGAGCACATAGATCACTGAGCCCGAGGCGTCTTTTACCCTCTGCGAACCCGCGGGCTCCGTGATCTAATCTGCATATTAGATCACGGAGCCCGCGGGGGTCAGTGACCTGGGGAGGGAAAACAAAGGGACAGTAACTTCCTCTGATGACCCTGATGAGGGGTCATCAAAGGGAGTTACACTAACTGACAGAAGTGCCGCCAGCCTCAGCGTCGCTCTGGCTGGCTGGCACTTCTGTCAGCTTGGCCGACATCATGACGGGCGCATCTCCCGTCGCGGCTGCGGCCGCGGCCGCGACGGGATAACGCATCCCGCCAATGTTGTGTGGGACGGGGGCCCCGGCTGGGCCCCGGCTCAGCCCCACTTTCTGGAGACTGCCGGGGCCCGGCCCCGGCAGGCCCCGGCCCACTTAAAGCACTGCATTTATCACATGCAGCCCCATATACAGAATATGTGAGCTGAGCAGTGACTGCACTCTCAGAGAATATCTTGCAATATATCATGATAGCACTTTATTCCCTCCCACTACACCCACCCCTCACTAGGTGGTCATGCAAGTATGGTACTCTGATGGATATAAATCAAGGCACTGTTTGCCTTTTATTAAGTTGTTTTACCATGCACATCTTCTGAATCAGGTATGTTTTTTCAGTTTCTTAAGCCAACATATAACCATCATTGAAACATACCTTATATTGTTGTCAAGGGGTTTTCTGTTATGTTTATAGACTGTTTAGCTGTCTACAGAAATTATGTTATGGTATGTTATTAGGCATTTGTATAGTACCTTTCCCCATTGGTATGACCTCCATGCGCTGTGGGTTGAATGCCCCGTAGTCCAGGTCAGTGGAAAAATAGGGTGATAAGTAGTGCGTGTGTGCACTCAGTATGTGTGCATCTAGACAGACATTTTGTGGTGGATAGCTGCATTCTAAAGCTACGAGTAGCGTGGAGGTTGTGTAAGGCAAGTAATATGTGTGTGCAGCTAGTCCAAATTGTCTTGGGTAGCTGCATTCTAGCAGATGTGGCGTTTGTATATGACATTATGTATGCAGTTCGACCGGTTTTTGGGTGTGTTATATCTGCCTTCTAAAGATCGCTGAGAGGTGCATGGTGATGCATAATTATGTATGCAGCTAGTCTTAAGTTAATCATGGGCATAGCTGCATTCTATTGTTTTTTGGTGCAGAGGAGATAGTCAGCATATTGGTAGTAATGTGTGAGTGTCTGTTCAGTTGGAAGAGGTCCCCTGTTCCTGATTACCTTCCTGTGCCTGCCGAGATAACTTTTTCTCCCTGTTATAGGGGTTTGTTGCATTAGCTCCCCATGGTTTTTGTGACTATGGAAGAATGTATGGGTAAACAAAACTGCGTGACCATGCTCTCTATATGACCAGGGGCAGCCAGTGAGCCTAAAGTGGACCAGCAGTTTTGTAAATAGAACAAAATATACCGGATCTGAAACTTTGACCCCCAAAATGTGCACTAGTCATCAGAGAGTGATCAAGAAGTGGTGTGATGTTTGCAATTGGAGAATTGAGGGGACTAATTAATTTCTATGGCTGGCTAGTATCTCAACTTGAAAATTGTTACCACTTGCTGGCCCAATCGATGGTTATGCAGAGCGTTTAAAGGGGATAGATGCATAACGTCATAATGTGAGCCGCCAAGTGGTTCATGTCACCTATAATCCATTACACAGATTCCAGAAAGCAGCATTAATTTGCATGATTTGTGGATCAGCAGGCTCCACGGGAGGGGGATTGGCAAAGAGCATGAACGTCATTTGAAGAGGCATGTGTATAGCCCACAGTGGACCTCCTTTCCTGTCCATTCCCAGTCACCTCGACCTCTGGGCTGGAACGGCCCATTGACCTCCAGGAGGAAGCCATAACCATTCAACGTACTTCACCACATCAATACCACACAGAGCGCGTGGAACCCTCCTTGGCTACAATGTGAGACAAATGCATCCAACAGCCTATGTCAAATAAACACCCACTCACAGACTCAACTTGCTTGAAACTACATCTGCTGAAATCCAGCTACTAATCGAGCCTCTTGTGGTCCCTGGTTTTGACCTCTGCTCAGAGCATTGCTAGTAGGTCTCAAATGTTGACCGGTATTGTGCACGCTTGCAGAGGCAGAGCAAACTCTGTCAACGCAGTTTTCTTTTTTTCATCATGGCTGAGAACCTCATGTGTGAGGCGACAAGTACTTGGACACCATACTTATGTGTTACTAAAGCAGGGCCCATCACCCTTGATATGGCCAATTGAGAAGCATTATGTGGAATGTCTTTGGCTCGGGTTACTACCCAGTTGCACTGAATTTACTAGCTCATACTGCAAACTCAATCCTGAAACGTTACAGAATGCCAGCCAACCCCCCCAACATAGGCCAGTAATCCATAGGCACAATAAAATCAATGCACCCCACTAAATCTTACGGGGTCAAAAAAACTAAAGGACATGTAGGAAATGGTACATGCCCACCTGGAAAGGCTCAGCAAACACCACGTAGGAGAGAACTTCAGACACTTGTTGCTCATTGGGATGGATGAAAGGGCAAAGGCCATGGATTGAAAGGCCTGCAGCTAGTTGGCACCAACTTGCAGCCTTGAATAGTGGGGATCGAAACTGCGATTGGATGAGCAGGAGCCAAAAGCACCAACCAGCGTCCAGGAGCCACCACTGGGGAGTGTGGAGCCAATCTTGCACATAAAATGCAAACATATATTTTTGTCCTTTTATTACCACTTGTACGTTTAAATGTTGTATACATGACCTAATGTTTATTTATAGATTCTCTTAAATGCACAGAGTTAAATTCACACAGGTATGCTTGATCGACATTAGTTGACCTGTGGAGCAAAAAAAAAGCTCCTGGTAGATCTTGGCATCAAGTCAACTAGGCTCTTCTCGGCTCATGTGCAGCCTTCGTTTGCAGCCTGGATATGGGGAGAATGTTGCATACTCTGATCAAGGACCTTTCGGTTCAAAATGCATTGGCCACTATTAATTGCCTATTACAATTTCAAGATGTTTGAACCACATTAAAAAGATTAAGTTGTTTATCTGATTCTAAATTACATTTATTTATTGATGAAGAAATGTGTATAGTGTTCACTACTTGGGTGCAGCCAGTAAAATGTCATCAGTCTTGTTATCGTTCATAGCCATGTATGTGCTTTCATGGCGTTCTGGCTTGCACCGGATACTTTCAATACTTTCATACTTGCGTTACGTATATTTAAGTATCTCTGATCAGGTTTTGCACACTCCTCTTAATTTCATAATACATGTCTACTAGCACACTGAGTGGCAGCACACCAACTATGCAATTTGAGGATATCCAGCACATTATGCCCAAAAGATCTGAGACTCTAGGGTTTTCTGTGCAAGAAGTGAATGCGATATTGAACCTCATTAAAGAAATAGGGTATATAATAGTGACAACAGGAACAAAAAAAGACAACTTGAATATCTGCAAATGAAACAGTGGTGTGGGTGACTCTCTATGGAGAAATTCCCTGTTCTATGGAATTTCCTCCACTCACGAGGGTCAACAACCAAGTTTGAGCTCACTGCACCCTTCACAGAGAAGAAATATCCATTTGCATATCGGTCCTTGTCCCACCCACAAGGGCAGTCCAGCACTGAAGTGCTTGCCAATTCTCCTCCTACCAAGAGTAGCATCATTAACCCCAGACATATGATTCAGGATAGTTGGGCTTCATCAGTGAGGTGAAGTTGAGCCTCTCTAATGCACAGTGAACAAGGGGTCCACGTCTGGATTTTCCCTGAGTTACTTAGGGTAAAATCACAAGTTTTACAAATTAAACAAGGTTGTGGGAGTCCCTCTACTGAGAATGAGCATGGGTCAAATACCCTGGTCTATGGAATTTCTTCCACTAAAGGGGGTCTACAACCATGTTTTAGCTCACAGAGGAGAAATATCTATTTGTATATAATTTTTCGCCCCACCCACAAGGGCAGTCCAGCACTGAAATGCTTGACAATTCTCCTCAGGACAACAGTACTATTAGCAACCCCAGACATGTGTTTCAGCCGTATCTATGTGATTATTGCAGCGCTGAAAACCTCAAATTGGAAAATTCTGAATTTGAAAACTGAAGTGCGCAGGAATCGCACAGATCACTCTTGCCCGCATTCCCCCACCCACCACACCTTTACCCCTAAATATTGCATGCGGCAGCAGCACACATACCTTATTTCCTTTCCTGTGACTGTTTCCCTGTGACCTGAGTTCCGCCTCCCCATTGTGGGGTGGAACTTCAGCTGCAGGTTCGTTTTTTTGTACCTTTATTTTTTTTTTAACCTTAATTTCCACCCACTTTCCATGTTATGGAAGCAGGGGACACCCCCGCCACCCCGTATGGGATGGCGGGGGTGTATGGCATTATGGGAGTCAACATGTGTGTCTATGCTGAATGTGCTGTAAACGCGTATTTGCATTTTTTTTCTCAGTATTTTTGGGTAATACCTTTTTTTGCCTAGTCGGGCCTCATCAGCGAGGTGAAGCTGAGCCACTCGAAGGTACAGTGAGCAAGGGGACCACTTCTGGATTGCCCTGAGTTACCCCAAGTTTTCCAAATTAAAAAAAGGTGTGGAACCCCCTCTACTGAGAACAGACATGGGAAAATATACCCTGGTGTATGGAATTTCTTCGATTTAGGAGGGTCTACAAACATGTGTTAGCTCCCTGCACTCTTCACAGACTAGAAATATCGATTTGCATATCAGTCTTTATCCCACCCACAAGGGCAGTCCAACATCAAAATGTTTGCTAATTCTCCTTTGAACAATAGTACCATCAGCAACCAAAGACATGTGTTGCGACCTACGCAGGCCTCATCAGTAAAGTTTAGTAATGATCCTGCTCTCTACTTTGCCTCAAAATGCCTACCATTCACAATACCCTTGCTAATTACATTCTATCTCCTCCTTCTGCTCACTTTTCTCCACCACTTCTACCCTCCTCTCTCACTTCATTATCTTCCTTCTCCCCAACCAACCTTGATGAGATGATTTCCCTACTCCTAAAGGCTAACCCTTTGTGTCATCCAACTGACCCACTGTCCCTGCACATTGTGAAGTACATAGCTCTGAATGTTGCTCCACATCATACTTCCCTGTTGAATTCCTCCCCTGACAAAGCCACCTTTTCCGCATCCTATAGGACAGCTACTGTCATCCATCTCTTTAAGAAACCTGGTCTAAATTCTAACTGTGCTGCCAACTTTCGCTATTTCTCTCATCTACCACATTACACCAAAATCCTGAGTGGGCAGTATTCAATTGACTCACTGAGCTCTTTGTTGACAACACTCAGATCTTCTTGTTTCACTCCTTATCCGACAAGCTTTTGTTGGACACTTCAAAATGTCCCTTCGCCATCCAATATTGGATGGCGTCTCACTCACTCATGCTCAACTCCACTAAGACTGACATATCTCTAATTCCCAGCCAAACGGTTCCATGTAATAATATCCCCTCAAAAATATCGCCATGCAAAAATATTGCCGAAAAATGGCTGTTTTTTGTGGGGACGTTATTGCATGGAACATGTGGGGGACACCCCTGCAATCCCCAAACCCTTTATTTATTTATTTTTTGGCTGCCCCTGGCCCTATATATATGGTCACCAATATCATATTGCCACAACTTTTTCCAGGCGATATTATATATGGCGACCATATATTTGGGGATAATATTACCTGATACCAGCCAAACAGGCTATCTCGTCCTCTCGCCTTCTTCTCTTCTCTCCAGACTACCTTCCTTACTCTGCTTCCTCGCATAACCTTGGTGTCATCTTCGACCCATCTCCAAATCTGCCACTGCAGCCCCATTCAACCTCCTCAACATCAGACAAATCTGTATTCTTTTGTTCAATACTGCTAAACTGCTAATCTCCTCCTTAGTTCTTTCTAGATCTGTCGACTGTGCCAGTCTCTTCTATGGCCTTCACAACTATGCTTTTTCACCTCTGGACCAAGTCCTCAACTTTGCAGTACGCAAACCTTTCAACCTTTCTCGCTTTACCTCTACCTCCTTTGACCATCAAAAGATTGGCTGGCTATCTATGAAGGCTAAGTAGGAACTTCTCATCATCTTCAAAACTATCCACAGACTTGCCCTGCCCTACCAATTTGCTAATTTCACTCCCTAGTCTCCTCCTCAATGCTAAGATCCTCCTCAGATCACCTCTTTGTCACCACTCGAGGCCCCTGTGCTCCTTCCTACTTTTGCTGTTTCTCTCTCCTCACTCCCCTACTCTCGAATGCTCTTCCTGTCCCTGTCTGTACTACTGTTCAGCCACTATTTAAATCTAACCTCAAAGCTTGACTTCTTTCTAAATAACCTGGTTCCTATCACTCTATACTACCGCATCACCCTGTTTTCCTCTCTCCCTTCCCTTCATGGACACCCTGACAGCACATTTCAGTCAGCTCTCCATCCTTAGAAAAGCACTTCCTCCACCCTCCCTTTCCATGTCATTTTCACTTGTCCTCATGCCTGGTTTATGTTTCCAATTTCCCCTGCAATATCTGGTCTGCAAGTCACATTCTCTCACCCCATTGTAAAGGAACCATGTCCTCCGGACTGTTATCAATGGTAAATTCTGTGCGCATTTTTATGCCAAAAATGCATTGCTTTCGCAGTGATTTTTTTATAAATAAATATGTCATAATAATAAATACTGATAATGTGGACATATACAATTATTTAATTGACACAGTCTATAGTTGGATGGATAAATATAGGGGACAAACAATTATGGCAAAAGCTAGTAGCTCCTTGACAGTTCAGATTCAGATATTGGAGCATAGCAGACATTGCAGAGTACTGCATATAGTGATCAACACTTTCAGGGTGAAACAAGTGCAGTAGAAACAAAGAGAACAGCTGAAATTCAAACTACCACTGCCTTGCCTAGATCTTTTTTAGACAAACATGTACAAAACAAGAATCTGCAGGGGCCAGAGAAAACGCACGCAACCCTATTGTGCAAACTAGCTTCCAGAACCAAAGATCCCAGTCATTGATTTATCTGACAGGTTGTTGAATGAGGACAAACTAAATGCATTACAAAAAAGCCTCAACGGTATACTACAAAGAGCACTCCCCTATTTAACACTAAAACTAATTTATTTTAATGTGTCTGCAAACTCAAACTGAAAGTGTCCTTGCTGAGATGGAATGCGTGCATGTTGATGTGTGGGGCACAGGTGATGATGGCTCTATCAGGTTTAGTTTTAGTGAAATGGTTGGAGCTTGAGGGAACTGTGGATCTCCACGCTAGTTGAATAATGTCTTTATGTATTTGCTTTGAAGTGGTCAGATTGCTGCCTGCCACCTGTATCTGGAATTTCAAATGGACAGAGCTCCTGCAGTCCAAGTTTTGAGCATGTGTTTTCTGTTGTGTGTGAAATCCTTTTGTTATACTTGGCGCTGGCCTTAGTGATATGCTGTTTTCTAATGTCGGGTTCGCTAGTTTTTCTTTATAAATGAGATTCCACACTTTGTTTGCGTTTGTAGAAGTTGTTGAGTGATTTGTGACATGTAATGTAATGACATTGAAATGTACATGTTTAGGATACATGCAACGAGACGATGGTTGATTGTATAGATTTTTTGTTTGTTGGTTTGTTATTAATAGGGCACCCTAAACCCTTAGGTAACTGGGCGCAGAACATGGCAAGGTTACTTACAGTTTGGTTAAATTAGGATAGACACGTATATACAGATGCAGATAGCGATACAATTCTATCTGTGCAGGTTGGCCCATCTGTTCGGATTATGGCGCTCTTGTGGTTAATTGTTAGTGCAGGTTTCCACACTAACAATTAACCACAAGAGTGCCATAATCCACACGCACGTAACATCGCGCTACATGTCAGCAACCACAATGTTGGCATTAACATAATCATAGTTATACCCCCATCAGTAAAAGGCACTGACCGCGGTAACTATGAGATATGATCACAACCAGGGGACTGGTAGGCAATGACAGTTTCACCCCCAGGAGACATCCACTCGCTCCTCCACCACCCAAACCCTGAGATCTGTTCACCACGGTTGATTAGCCACCTCACACTACCGAAGCCCATCATGGATCAGGCGTGCCAACCTGCACATATAGGGAGTAATCACCACCACACACTCCAGAAAGCGACCTACAGCCACAAATGTTGTCCTAATATATAGGGCATAATTGAATGCATATGCCACGCCACCAAATATGGCTAGAATAAGTGCATGCATGAAGCACCTCACCATCAAATATGCACCAATTCTGCAGAAATTAATCAGTGTGGAATTATCCCCCTCTTATGCTATCCAGCCCACCTACTTGCTATAATCCACCAGCGAAACCCAACCGCGATCATTACTAACAAATCCTATGGTAAGCCTGTTCGCAACATAAATAGCAATTCAGCAGTCCCAAAGAGTATCCTTCAACATACTCATGGAATTCTCTCTCTTCTTCTCGCCCATTCCTTCCCACATGAATGACCTCTTCATATGTAAAATATGGTTTAACACCACTGTAATGAACTGTAACTCACTGTATTAATAGGGCATGATACTTTGAAAATGTCAATTTAATGCTCTAACAATCTATCCAAAATCATCATACCGCCATCATGCAACGATTATCAAACCTGACAAATTTATGATTGTTAATGTACTAACATGTCAACCAAAGAGAACTTCACACATACCGGACGTGTGTCACGGACCGTATATATTTTAGGCTATACAATCAACCATGGTCTCGTTGCATGTATCACAAACATGCACATTTCAATGTCACTACATGTCAGAAATCACTCTGCACCTTTGCACCATGTCACTCATATCACCCGAATGCACAGCCTTGAGAAAAACATAGATGTTGAAATATGTGTCGGCACTCAAAAATTCTAAGCACGTTACTATATGATAAGCCCTAAGAGCAATGTACAAACAAAGATGTATGTCACATGAGTGACAATCAATGCCAAACACAGGATATGTTACAAGAATAAAACCAACAACCTCTACAAACACAAACACAGTGTGGAATCTCATTTATAAAGAAAACGAGCAAACCCGACATTAGAATACAGCATATCACTAAGGCCAGTGCCAAAGTATAACAAAAGGATTTCAAACACAACTGAAAACATATATCAGGTTTAGAGCACACAGTACTTTTTCACCACCTATCACAGCACCAGCTATTGACATATTTCAAGAAGCAGTTCTAAGACATCTTGGTAAATTGTCATGTCGGAACCATAAATATCTTAATTTGAGTAAACAGGAAATTGCCCTTATATAGTCATTATATACAGAGGAAACTATCATGATCCGTCCAGGAGACAAAGGGATTGTTTCTGTGATATAGAGGACCTCAAATTATGAAGAGGAATGCTTCAATCCATAGACACATATGCATAATGAGACCATGATCCCACAATAGACATCCATACAAGATTAATAGTATTGGGCAAACATGAATTTGATCTAGGTGTGATGAATGACACAACAAAGGAATGTTTAGCATTCTGATATACTAAAGTACCTTTAAAATTGCCTGTTACATAAGTTTCACAAACATTCCCAAGCACACCACAAGGTAGACCAATTGTGGCAGCTATGTAAAGTGTTTTGCAAACTCATAGGATATACATAGATTTTTGGTTTCTTACAACCCATCATTCAGAAAACATGTACATACAACAAGGATACTGCACATTTCTTACAGATAATTGAATTCAATTGAACTAGAGACTTGAGATGAAATTTATAGTAGATGTGAAACACCTACATGCTTCCATTCCCCAATATTTTGGTTGGAAGCAGTAGAGAGTAGTCAAAGAAAATTGTATAGGGTCAGCCAAACAAATCACCTTATTACTACTGGAATTCATCTTGAAAAATGTATGTTTTCGGTTTATAGACAGATACTGCTTACAGGCATCAAGAGCAGGCATGGGTACCAACTTTGTGCATTTTTATGTCAATTGCTTTATCTATATACATGTGAATGTGATCATGTCATTCATCACTCTGTATGCAATAAATATTAAACATATTTGGGGTGATACATAGATGATATATTTTCTATTTGGCATGGCTCTTTGGAGGCACTAGAGGATTTTTTTAAATACATCAATGTGATAGATGAACACATTCAACACATGCTCTCATGATGGTGATTCACTCTTGGAGCAGAACAATACCCCATCATCTCAATGCTCCTCCACACCATCATCAGGAGCGTCCCATCAATGCTGTGATTGTGTACGGACAGACATGAAGGGAAATCCCCCCTTGGGATCTGAGGATTGGGCCCGCCTCCAACAACTTATGATGGCCTCCCTCACAACGTCACTTTTGCCATTTACCAAGCTCTATGAGGCTATAACATCTAATTTACGGGAGCAATCTATTGTGATTATGGGAGTTTCAAATAAACTAATGAGCCTGGAGACGTTGACTACTAAAATGGAGGCGAGGATGGATAAAGAGGCTGAGACCTGGAATAACTGGCAAAATCGCCTCTGCGATCTAGCACAGAGGGAGACAATGGAAAAGACTTCTATGAATGAGGCTCTGTTGTTAGATGGCGAGTGGATGCATGGTTAAATTAAGATGCTGCAGAGACAGCAAAATATGATCAGTGATTCTCAAGACCAAGAGCGTCCGGATTTAAATGCATCGACCAAGGCAGCATCTCAAAAAGAAAGTACGCCAATGATGCCCAAGGATGGAAATGTGTTCTCTATGTTTACATTTTCAAAGTCAATTGACGATATAACCAGACAATCTATGGTGTTCACTACAAACAAAAAATCTAGGCAAAATATGAAGAAAACAAAGAACATGCCATCAAATGTAAAGAGGAAATCCAATGGCTCAAGAGCATTTTTACGAAATATGTGCTCTTCCCCAGCCAATGATAATAAACCAGAGCCAAAAAGAGCAAGAAAGGAACTGGTGATTGTGGAAGCTGTTCAGGTGCAAAAGAATGGGGGTGAAGTGGCGATGGAGGACGAAATCATCAATCTATCAGGAGACGACCTTAGCAATCTCATAGAAGAAATTGTAAGGGAGGAAGATGAGGAAAGGTAGAAAGACATTAGTAACTCTGAGTGGGCAAAAATTGAGAACCAACTGGAAGAAATGGTAAAAGCATTTCAAAACAATAATATAAAAACTAAGGATATCAGAAAGGCTTGTCACCTCTGAAAGGGTTAACACCCTTTAGAACAATAAAGGATAAGAGAAAAGGATTGGATATAAATGATCCCATGGAATTGAGAGAAGGAGAATGAGCGATGAGATCAATGCTGAGGGAACATTTAAAACTCCCCATTGGGAAGTTCAATCAAGGAGAAAGAAAGGAAAACATCATGAGTCCCCAGAGAGCCACCTTTAAATTATATATTGAAAGAATCATGGAAAGTACTGACTCACCAGTTCTCAATAGAAGTAACTGCCTTCGCTTACTGAATTGCATTATGCCAAGGCATTAGGTTGCCTTGCGCGATATTAGTATTGTGGAGTTTGTTATGGATCAAAGAATGCATTGGGTTATCTTCCATTTGATAGCGCAAGCTAAGTGGGACCTTATTTTATCCCTGAGAGATAAATTCCTTCTATTGGGCTATGAAGTTAGTGACTTTCAGGAGAGGATAACAGAGAATTGGAGTGAAATGACGATGCAGAGGAAGCCCGTCAGAAACCCAAAGGGAAATCCCCCCAAAAGAATCAAGGAATCGCCAAAGGGAAAATTGCTCTGCCCAGGGGAGAAAATCTAAAATCCCTGAAATTTACAATTGACAATCAGAATAACAAGGGGGATGCTAAAAGAATGGAAACAAAGGGGCATATGGGGGTAGAAGATTCTTGGTGTTGGGTATCTAGTGCACTGTGTGGTGGCCAGGGAAATTAGATCCCCCAAAGGGGGGGCAGGGAGGGTGTTGAGGATTGTTTCATGGAGTACACTGGGATTTCGGTCTTTATTCACAGAAAGAATCCTGGAATTAGAAGACTTTAATGTATTATGCTTCCAGGAAACCTGCTTGAGGGCTACGCCCATGTGTGATGTGTATGCCGCATTCTTAAATCCAGCACCAAAGGGATAACTGACCGACCATACTCTTGCCTTCTGACTCTGGTGTAAGTTAATTCAGGTTGGACTATTATGTATTTTAAATGCCCAAATCCTTACGTGCAGATCATGCTATTAGAACAAAAGCAAAAGTCCTGGTTTAGCCCAATGATTTTGATTAACTTGTTTTTGGCAGGAGAATATGAGTAAGGAATTAAGTTTGTTGAAAGTATTGGAAAGGAAATAGATTAAATGATGTGGGAGATGGATGAAATATCTCATCTGTGGTGACTTAAACATCAAATTATTAAGTAACAAAGGCCATCTCATGTGTAAGAGTGATTGGAATGAAAGGGAAAAGGAGTGGATGAATGCAGTGGAAGCAAGAAATATGCTTATGCTAAATGGAAAAACAGTAGGGGATATACTAGCGAGGTGTACTTGGAAACAGAGTGAACAGAGATCTTGTATCGACTTCTGTTTTGCTCCAGAAATCTTAGAGAGAAAGTGGAGATGTTTAAGATCATGCCACAGCGACCACAATATGTTAGTGATTTCCATTAGAAATAACAAGGGGAGGAGGAAAGGGTCAAAATGTGAGAGGTTGTATTAGAACGGTGTGGAAATCACCAGAAACGTAAACAACAGGATTTAATGTGGTTGGTAAGTCGATACATTGACTCTGCTCTTGCTGATCCCTTCCTGGTAGAGTATCATGGGATCCTCCAAGCAGTTTGTGCACAGGGTGATGGCAAGAGTCCTAGAAGAGGAGGCCCGAAACATTGATATGATCAATCCCTGATGAAGAGGAGGAAATTGTTGAGGGCGTCCATTCGAAGTATAAATAAAGAGGGTGATAAGTCACATAGTAAGGAGAACATTAGAATTGCCAAACAGCAGTATAGAAACTGGTGTATTGGGACTAGGACTAGGAGTATGAGAGCCCAAAATGACTCTGAAATCATGCTAACAGTGGTTTGTGCAAAGAGCACTAGAAATCTTTGGGACCTAATTAATAACGATGGTGCCCTTAGGTCGAGTCTTACTATTGGCATGGTCTTGGAGGTGGAGTGGATAGCCCATTATACAAATCTATTTGCTGATCCAGGTTGGAGGAAAGGAAAAGTAGAAGAGTCATACCCACATAATTGGAGATTTTCATTTGATGAGCTAGATGCAGGAATACTGATAAAAAATTCATCTAGCGGAGGGGCCTGATGGCATACCTAACCAGGAACTTAAGAAACATCTAAATCAATGGAGCACATTCCTGCCAGTTCTCTTTGCCCAGATCATGAAAAATAAAAAGATACCATCATCATGGAGGGAAGCAAATATTGTACCAATCTTCAAAAAGGGGGATAGGGCAGTTCCAAAAAACGACCACCCCATTGCCCTCCTTGACTCTATTGGTAAATTGTTCACAACAGTCTTGCTGAGAGATCTAAGAAAATGGGCCGAAAAAGCGGTATTTAAGATCCGAGACAAACGTGGTTTGTTAAGGGTGTGGGTGCTCATTTAAATCTCTTTATGATCAACAAGTTAAAGGAGAAAGCCCTAGAACAAACACTTGCTTATAATTGGCATTTATTGATCTCGAACAAGTGTTCGACGGAGTCATAAGGGAGAAGCTGTGGGCTAAATTAAGAGCATGGAACTGCCCAGAAGATTTGGTAGAGGCTATAGAGGCGCTGCACACAAATACCTCAGTGTGGATTCGACTCTCGGGTAAAAGACACTTGTCACAAAAAGTACTCGCCTACCGAGGGCTGAGGCAAGGTTGTGCCTTGGCCCCGTTCTTATTCTGTTTGTATATCACGGATTTGGTGGATGCACAGAGAGAGCTAATTGCTTTCCCTCCAAAGATAAATGGTACGCTAGTACCCCAGATACTTTTTACAGATGACCTTGTCTTTTTAGACCTAACACCTATTTGTCTACAGTGCAGCATTCATGCATGTAATATATATTTAAGGGAAAATGGCATGAAGATGAACGTGACAAAATCTAAGATACTGATAATGAACTCTGCACATAAAAAGAAGGCAGAGAAGTTCACTTGGAGAGTGGAGACTGAGGCCATGGAAGTGGTGAAAACAATAACCTACTTAGGGGTGGTGATAAAGAGAAGTATTAGGGATCAGGGACATTACAGTCAATTGAAATTCAAACTGGGCAAGGGAGAATCTTCCATTGGAAATATGGGCAGTTTATGATGATGCCGATCTTGTCCTTTTTTAAACATAAAATCGCACAAGTGTTAACCTATGGTTCGGAAGCCCTGTTACATCTACCCTGGGAAATATGGGAGACACTAGAGGGCCAGTTTTGGCACGCATTGCTGCGACTTCCAAATGCAGTACCAATATGTGTCATCAGACAAGAACTAAAGCTACAATCATTGGAATCTTATGGAAATCAGTGGCTTTTTATAGGAAGTGCAGATATGAAACAGATATTGTTCCCTTTGCAATCCTTGATTCAACAAAAAATACATTTAAGAAATATTTGATTCAGTGGACTGCTAAGATGGAAAAGATTCTACAACAAAATGATACCAGTCCGGAAGCATTGGAGGCAAATCTGATAAAAAAGCAAAAATGCCAAGACAGGGACTGGGTCAATATGTTGGGAAAATGTGACTAAGTGAAACTGAGCTGTCCAAGATTGTTAGAAAGGAAGGGCCTGAACTCCCTCCCAAGCTACCTGCAGAAATCCCTGTCACAGTACTATCGTGATCTGCTGTTGAGATGTAGACTTAATTGCCTGCCAACGGGCAAAGTGTTGTGGGCTCGGAAGATGCCTGGCACCAAAGATGAAGCATGTAGCTTCTGTAAGAAGAAAGAGACGTTATGCCATTGAGTAACAGTTGGTGGCTCATTGAAAGAAATGAGACAACTGTATTTAGCAGAATATGTTATGGGTGAAAGTACGTTGCGCCCCAATGAGTTGTGGGATTGGGTGATTGTGGGGGAAAAGCCAGGTCTAATAATTGCAGTATTGAAATTTATTGACAGAGTGTTAATGATGAAGAAGGAATTGAATGTAATAATTTATATGTAATTGTATATGTTTATATTTCCTACTGTGTTATTTACCTTTTCCATTTTTTTATTGTCATTTAATGTAGGTATGGTTTTTATTTTTTAATTCCTTTTTATTCTTCTTTATTTTTCCTCTTTCCTTTTGTCTTATGTTTTCTTTTTAAGATGATGTAATAATATTAAAGGTTTTGTGAAACCAATCAAACATTAATATAAAAAAAATAGATGAACACATTCAATTCGTCGCTGACATTGGTAATGATTGTGTACATTTTCTGGATGTAAGGTAATGGCAGAAACACTGAAAATGGTGACCACCAGACTTCAAAAACCTATAGATTGAAGCAATTGACTCCATCCTATGAGCTATCGTTCTCCTTGCACCATCAGGAGTTTGCCCTAAAGTTGGTTACTTCAAGTAAAATGGAAAATGAGTGATGAACGGATTGCCAAATGAAATTTAAAAACATGCTAATTAAATCCTCAGAAAGGGGTTAACACAATAAGGACCCTGATGCAGCTCAAAATAATGTAGAAGAAAGATCTAGTCAGCGTTCCCATAAAACAGTAAGAAAGAGAGATTACAGCCATCTATGATGTACATTTCAAAATACTGCAAACAGAATATTGCAAAAATAAACTGGAATATTCTCAGATACACCAGGCGACTTTCTGATCTGTTTCAAACACTTCCTGCATTTGCTTAGTAAAGAAGTACCCTGCAAAATGTACTAGTGTGTACAGATGAGGCTAGGCACAGTAGTTCTAGTCCTACACATAAAGGAACATATCCATGTCTACACTATGGAAAGTGCAACAATGTGAGTAATGGGAATATCATGATTCACCCTGTGACAGGTAAAAAATCCAACTGAAACATGTTGCCACTTATGACAACGACAATATTATGTTTTTAATGCATTGCCCTTGCAGCATATATCATGTTGGCCACACCTCAAGAAAGGCTAGAACAAGATGGAATAACCATAGATTCAACATTAGAATCAACAATCTCAATATGTAACAATGTATAATCATACATTAACCACAATCTCTTATGTGTCACACAAGTGAACGTATTATATAAAATATGATAGAATTGTGAAGCATGAGTCCCCATGAACTTTTTATGTGACTTTGTACTGCATATAATGTTATAAATGAACATGTTGGTAAGGTGTATTACCCTTCATTTATCACAGCTTTCAAAGCTTTGTCTTGTCTCTCAATATATTGTCATAATTTTGAATCGGTTTCATGTTAGGTATGGGTAACAATGAATCCGTGAACAAGTTGTTCTTTGATTTAATATGTTTTACTACATTATTTCCTCAGATTTGTTTTTAATTATTTGTAAATATTCTTTAAATATCTGCCTTGTTTTGTTTTCATTTTTGATTTGTCTTTTAATGTTTTAATGTGCATAATTCTTGTTCTAACTCCTCCAAAACCATAGAAGTGGTTTTGTGAAGCTTTGTTTAAATTTGCACACACATTTTACGATGACACGGTTCTGAACATGACACCATTAGTGGGATTTATGCAGGGCGCTGCTCAGCTTAATTAGTCTGTTTTGCCTGACTGGCCAGCTGATTACAAAGCAGTTGGAATTTTACTTGGGACATTGTGTGTATTCTGGTAATGTCCCATTACTACATGAGCAGTATCATTTAATGACCAGGCCTTAACTTTATAGTTTGACCTTTCTTCATTTTTACTACATTTCTACTATTTTCTAGAGGAACTCAGTGATATCTTTTATGAGACAGAGAGTCAGACGTTCATGTATTGTCCATTTAATTCCACTGGCTACCTGAGTTGTTTCAAAGCCAGGTATGTTTTTTACTTAGTGTTTTTTATAAAGAATGTATATTACTTTTGTGATCTTTTTGTCATAGATATTTCTCTTCCCTTGTATGCCTACTTCAGATGCTTTGGAAAAGGTCCAGTCTATGTTCTCTCACTTCTGACAGATACCAGACACACAAAAAACATGCTTGAAGGGTGCTTGAGCACATCTGAAGCCTACAACAAACCCACTTAATAAATCTAACATCTTAACTCTATTTTTGCCTGATGGTGAGAAATCCACATCTGACCCCAGGGAAGCTTTAAACTGGTTGGAATCCTTGAATAGCATCTCCACCATGGTGTCTTAACTGGATTAGATCTCCCACCTTTATACTGGCATTTCTTAAGTTTTTAAATATTAAGATATCATGGTTTTTAACTTTTGTTTGCTTATTTTTGGGCTGAAATATACATAAATGGATTTCACAAAATGGTGCTGCAGTTTTCCTACGGTTAAACGTTATGGAATGATAGGAAACGTTTAGCGAGGTTCTGTGTTTTCATTCAGATTAGCCACGAGTGAATACAGGCTTGAAAAGTGGATCTAATGCGTACCACACTTCATGAACGCATCAGCTGACTCAGGATCTTAATCTGATGCATGAGCCATATGCCTGGAGCACCTACAAGGACGATTACGGGTTTGAAAATAGGACCCAATGCGTCCCTGGTCATGGCACGGATTAGCTGACACGGAACGTAATTTTATCAGTGATTTGCGTACCTAAAATACGTACAATGATGATCACAGGCTGTGCGTATGTCTCTGTCACGGCTGTTGACCGCTGGCGGTTGTGGAAGAGGTGGAGGTTGGGCCGCCATTAGACCGTGCCGCCACGTATTCTACGTGCATGCAGCGGTCTAGGGTCTAGTGTTTTTTCCAAGATGGCCGCCACCGGATAGTATTTACTAGACGGCGTTATGGCGGTTCGGCGCGTTGCAACAAATTGTTTCCTCCCCGTTGCTTGCGCTCCATAGTGTTCTCTCTGGGCGATTGTTTTTCACCTGTGTAGTTTTTCTAGGCTTCTGTTACTTCCCCTTTTTGCTTGGATTCTTTCTGCCATTTTTTGTCCCGCGAGCCCTTTCATTGATTTATGGGTATTGTTTTTCTGCCCTCATTCCGCCTCCCTGCTCCTCTTTCTATCTGTCTTCCTCTTCAGCTCCCGTAGGGGTATGTATTTTTCCCTGTTTATCATGCCAGGGTTCTTAGCCTTTGCCTGCTCTCAGCTGTACATGGAGTATCCTGTAGTCTTCTACGCTATACCATCCGGTCCTGACCAGCCTGCATCCTTCTCATCGGTCATCGGTCTCTGCTGCAGTGTCTTCTGCGACCAACTCCATTCCAACCAGGGGTTTTTTCTGCCAAAGGCTTTTTCCCCTGCTGGCTGTCACAGAGGGGGTGATGGTGAGTCCCAGACTCTGGGTCACGGTGGCTTCTTTCCGAGGCAGACCTTATCTGCATGAAAAGAATAAGCCCCTCTCCCAAAAACTTCGAAGAAGGATGTCGGATTTACCCACATCACCAGGTGGAGGAGGAGGTGAAGGAAAGGTTGGGGGAATTGCTGCATTCTAGCCTTGAAGACGTTAGAACTGAAGGCCAGCTACCTAGCATTGATAGTTTGCAATGCCACGAAGAAGTCATGGCCACCCACACAACAGCTCCAAGAGTTGGTGGCCGCTGTCCAAAACCTCAATGCTGAGGTTCAAGCTTTAAAGACCGACAATGCAGCTCTCCAGCAAAGAGTAGCCGCCAGGGAACAACAAGCGCAAGATTTACCCCCTTTACCTCTGGTTTCAGGAAAGTTCGATGGCTCAGGTTGTAAGGTGAAGGATTTCCTGGATGCCTGTAACATTCACTTTAAGTTTAGACAGAATGCATATTCAACTGATCATACGAAGGTGGGGTTTATGATCACCCACATGACAGGTAATGCCCTGTCTTGGGCAACCCCACTGGTGTCCCGAGATGATCCAGTCCTACAAGATTACGCCGCTTTCACAAATCTGGTACGGCAGACTTTTCACCGAACTGAGAGCGCGCATGTGGCCAGCGAAGACCTTCTGGATGTACGTCAAAGTAGCTCGGATTTACTCAGATACATATCCACCTTTAAGAAGTTGGCGGCAGAGGCCGGCTGGCCCGTAACGGTACAATACACCATATTTCGTAGGGGTCTTCTGGAGGAGCTAAAGGATGAACTCGCCAGAACGGCTCAGCCCGATACTTTCTCAGATCTCCTTTCTGCTGTCCAAAGGATAGATTTTCGACTCCTAGAACGGAAGGATGAGAAGAAGAAAATCCGAAGCGTGACATCTTATCCTGAACCATGCTCCTCAACCTCCTCATCTGCTACGCGAGTTACCGGTGAAGAACCCATGCAAATCGGAACCACTAGAGCACCTTTAACCGCCGAAGAGAAGAAGGGGAGACAAGAAGGTAACCTATGTTTGTACTGTGGTTCTGCAACCCACCTTCTGCAAGATTGTCCTGATTTCCCCCCAAGGAGGTCGGGAAACGAACGCCCTCGGTAGTTGTTAGGACGGACTATCGAGGGGCTTAGGCTTGTTCCTATGCTAATCTCTCAGTTACCTCTTCTCAAGTGACAGATGATGTACGTCTTATTGTTATAGCCATTAAGATACGCTTCCAAAAAAAGGAAGTTGACACCCAAGCTTTACTAGATTGTGGGGCAGCCGGAAATTTTTTGGATACCTTATTGGCCGATAAGGTGGGACTTCTAAGGATTGCTAAGAAAGAAGACCAAAAGGTGGAAGGTGTTGATGGAACCCCTTTATGTTCTGGTCTTATTACGCATACTACGGAAGAAGTAGTTGTATCCATACAGCAACATTCAGAGTCAATCACCTTTGACATAATCCGTGCAGCTCATTTCCCGGTAATACTGGGAATAGCATGGCTCCATAGACACAACCCTGTGGTGGATTGGACCAACAATCTGCTGAGTTTTCACTCAAGTTATTGTAAAAAAGAATGCCTACCTGAGCCTTCATTTGAAGAAGTAAGGACCGTTGCGGTTACCAAAGGGAGTTCTATCCATTGCATTCCCGGGAGCTATTCAGAATTTGCTGAAGTCTTCCAGGAGCAGGTTCCCATTCAGCTTCCCCCTCATAGACCTGAGGACTGTGCCATTGACCTAGTCCCCCAGGCGTTGGTTCCTTTTGGGAGAATGTATCCTCTTTCTGTGTCCGAGAAGGCTGTACTCTGAAAATATCTGGACGATAACCTTGCCAACAGACTTATACGCCCATCAAAATCACCAGCCGGAGCATCTTTGTTTTTTATACCCAAAAGAGAGACGAAAGAACTGAGACCCTGCATCGACTATAGGGGTTTGAACAAAGTGACAATAAAGGACCGTTACCCGATAACCATCATATCAGAGATCCTGGAAGCTGTACAGGGTTTGGAAGTCTTTAGGAAATAGGATTTACGAAATGCCTATCATCTGCTCCGCATAAGAGCCGGGGATGAGTGGAAGACTGCCTTCCGCACACCCTATGGCCTGTTTGAGTACCAAGTTATGCCATTTGGCCTGGTAAATGCATCCTCGGTTTTCCAGCAGTTTATGGAAAGGCTATTTTCTGATTTGTTGGGTCAAACTAAGTTGGTCTATCTGGATGAAATTCTGGTCTTCTCACGCCATCAGGAGGAACACCACTTACATGTTAAGGAAGTCTTACGCCGACCACAGCATCATCATCTGTTGATTAAGCCAGAAAAATGCGCCTTCTCCCAATCTTCTCTGTCTTACCTGGGATTCATTCTGTCCAAGGATGGTATCATTATGGAACCTAGAAAGGTAGATGCCATAGTCTCCTGGCCGGCCCCTGCATCAGTGAAAGACATCCAGCGGTTTTTGGGTCTAGCAAATTTTTATCGAAAGTTCATTCCTGAGTTCTCCAGGCTCACGCTTCCCATAACCTCACTGCTAAAGAAGTCCTCCGGACCCTTCGTTTGGTCCAAAGAAGCTAATGACAGTTTCCTTGATCTGAAGCACAGATTCTGCTCGGCCCCGATATTACGTCAACCCGATCAGTTGCATCCTTTTATAGTGGAGACGGACGCCTCGGCAGCTGCTGTGAGTGCTGTTCTCCCTCAAGGCAACCCAGACCAGGAGTATCCGATTGCATATTTTTCTAAGACACTGAGTCCCAGCCAAAGCAATTACTCGGTCATTGAAAAGGAACTCATTGCTATGAAATTAGCATGCTTGGAGTGGAGGCATTTACTACAAGGAAGCTATTACCCCTTCTTGATACGAACGGATCACAAGAATTTGCAAATTCTCAAACAGCAGGAATGTTATAATACTCGACAAGCAAGGTGGGCCCATTTCTTTGCCCAATTTGACTTCTCCATCACTTTTATTCCCGGTTCTCAAAATCAGATCGCTGATGCCTTATCCCATCGAGACGTTGTTGACACCTCATACAAGAAGGAGCTGATGTTCCCACATACTCGGATCCTAGCTGTGACAACCTCCTTTTTGCAAGATATTAGAGAAGCCACCACTGCTATTCCAGTCCGAGGCCTCGGAGACCAGCCCGTCGAGGAGAAGGACGGCTTGTATTTTGTAGGCGGAAGACTATTCGTCCCCACCAAACCACTTAGACAACGGGTCCGTCAGTGGTGCCATGACTTCAAAACTGCTGGTCATCGAGAAGTGCAGGGTACCCTTGAATTGCTTCAGAGGTCGTTTATATGGCCCGAGATGAGAGCCGATACTCAGACTTATGTACAGGCCTGCTTGAAGTGTCTCCAAAGTAAACATTCAACCCAAAGGCCGTTGGGGTTGTTACAATAGGACCAGGCCCCTTCTGGTCCTTGGAAACGTATATCTACTGACTTTATCGTAGATCTGACAGCATCTCAGGGTTACGCTTGCATAATGGTCACCGTGGATTCTTTCACCAAACTCGCTCATTTTTCCCCTCTAGCCAAGCTACCGTCAGCTTCGGAGATGGCCGAAGTATTCCTTAAAGACATCTTTTGGCTGCATGGTCTCCCTCAGAAGATCGTGTCAGATCGAGGGAGCCATTATACTTCCAAATTTTGGGCTGCCATGTGTAGCTTGTTGGGTATTGAGAGAGCGCTGTCCTCGGGATTCCATCCCCAGTCTAATGGCCAAACAGAAAGGTTAAATGGGACGTTGGAACAGTACCTAAGATGCTTTATCAACCGGCAGCAGGACAACTGGATAGACCTACTCCCCACTGCTGAGTTTGCTTATAATAACTCTGTACATACGGCTATCGGAATTAGCCCTTTTTTTTTGCACCTCCGGGTACCATCCACAAGCCTTGGTACCTACCTATTGGGACGACACCAAGATTCCATCTCTTGAATCCACTTTGGAACAGCTCAAGGAAGCCCAAAAGACCGCCAGAGATAGCCTCCTAGAAGCTAGCAGACATTAAAAAGAGCAAGCGGATAAACATCGAAGGCCTGTAACTGCTTGGAGTAAGGGCTCCAAAGTCATGTTATCCACTAGGTTCCTGCCTCGTTGGGTTCGTCCTTCAAAACTTTCCCCTCGATTCATTGGTCCTTTTGAGATACAGTCAAGGATTAATCCAGTGGCATACAGACTGAAGCTGCCTAAGGCACTGAGAAGGATTCATCCTGTGTTTCACTCCTCTCTGCTGCGCCCGTATTTCTCGGACGTTAGGAAGCAGGAACGTCCAAAACTATTGACCTTACCAAATCCTTCCTCAGATGAATGCGAAGTCTCCCAGATTCGCGACTCCCGGTATTACAAAGGTCGTCTTGAACATCTAGTCCACTGGAAGGAATACCCATCGTCTGAAGATACCTGGGAACCTTTTTCTCATGTTCATGCTCCCCGCTTACTGCGCAAGTTTCACAGATTACATCCGGATAAACCCGGGGGACATACCTTTCGGAGGGGGCATACTGTCACAGCTGTTGACCACTGTCGGTTGTGGAAGAGGTGGAGGTTGGGCCGCCATTAGACCGTGCCGCCACGTATTCTACGTGCAGGCAGCGGTCTAGTGTTTTTTCCAAGATGGCTGCCGCCGGATAGTATTTACTAGACGGCGTTATGGCGGCTTGGTGCGTTGCAATGAATTGTTTCCTCCCCGTTGCTTGCGCTCCATAGTATTCTCTCTGGGCGTTTGTTTTTCGCCTGTGCAGTTTTTTTAGGCTTCTGTTCCTTCCCCTTTTTGCTTGGATTCTTTCTACCATTTTCTGTCCCGCTAGCCCTTTCATTGATTTATGGGTATTGTTTTTCTGCCCTCATTCTGCCTCCCTGCTCCTCTTTCTATCTGTCTTCCTCTCTGGGTCACGGTGGCTTCTTTCCGAGGCAGACCTTATCTGCATGAAAAGAAAAAGCCCCTCTCCCAAAAACTTCAAAGAAGGAAGTCAGATTTACCCACGTCACCAGGTGAGGAGGAGGAGGTGGAGGAAAGGTCGGGGGAATTGCTGCATTCTAGCCTTGAAGACGTTAGCACTGAAGGCCAGCTACCTAGCATTGATAGTCTCCTTGTGGATTTTGATCTGTCTGTGCACAGATTCTGTGAACAGTGTTTACAGGGTAAGCAGACACTCAGCAACGTTACGTGAAGTTCAATGATCTGGCAGTGAGATATATTTTCCTACAATTGACAAATATTTTATCCTCCAATATTGTGGGTCACATGGTATAGTAGGAGTGAATATAAAAAGAACCATGGACTGGCATCAGTTCCCATCTACCCTACTTTCACTACTGCCAGTGGAGTAAAACAGTTTTTAAAGGAGAGGCTGGAATTACTTTGTGTTTAGAGTAAGTTTATAAAGGCCTTCATTTGGGTCGGCTGACTATATCACTCAACCTAAAGTCAAGTCATTGGAATGTCACTGACACTAAAGAATCTTGGAGGAAAAGTGATACTGCAGTAACTCTGGTGAGTTCTATGCTGTTTACACTTCGGAAGTCTGCAGATAGAGTTTGTGCCTTGTGTCTCAGTGCAAACCGTGAGTGGTTATATGTTCACTGGCTATTTGTCCTTTCTGGCCACATCTCAATACTGCATCAGTCATTGGGAAATACTGATCTGGTTTCACTTATACAATTGGTTGAACAAGTGGATGGGAGCATTTATATATGAAACTACAGAGGGAATCCTCCAGAAAAAGCAAATGCTAATTGTACCACGACCAAAGGAACCACAGAAATTCTTTCATCTTTGGAGTGTGTGTTACATATATGTGTTGAATGCCAGTTGTGTGCTTTGACTTAAGTAATAATATTTCCTTATTCAGAACGTACACTCAAGACTTGGGCCCTTTGCTTATAACATTCATACAGATGACTTATAGTCTGTACTAATGGACTACCTAAGATGTTAGTTCCTAACTTTTTAGAAGCTGATAAGCTTAAATGCAATATATGGACATCAGCCAAGGTGTGAATTCACCAGCCTAAACCTATATCAGAACTAAATATTGTGGATAAATGTATTGAGAGTTGAGTTTATTTTACGAGATGTGCCGTCTTCATGAATGCATTTTTAGAGAAAATGGGAAGCAATGTGTTCTTTGTTTACTATTTCCATTTCAGTTTAGCAAATTACCATTCTTTCCTCAAATAGGGATGGTGATCTACTTTATGAGCTACACCAAAAGGTAGGTCTGGGATGACTTTTGTTCGATCCTTTGCACTTTGCTGCACTTATGTTATTCGTAGTGGTTAAGTTCATCTATAATATGTATATCTTGTATGTCTGCATTCTAGAACCTTGATGGTGAAGGTACTGAGGTGTGCAGATACATAGACCTGGATCTGTCTGTTTGGTTAAATACTTTTATTCAGACTATTTCCTGGCCTTGTTGCTGTGCTTGGTGTTTTAAGGTATATGTCCATCCTAGGATTGTAGTGATGTAATGTCTTCCTTCAGGAGGTTCATTCTTCAGAAATAATCAATTTACTTATAAAAAGGTTACGTAAATTTATCAAAATGCCGGTTTATGATGAGACAATATAGCACAATATGGTATTCTGACATGAGATTAATATTGGACATCTCCTATCATTCTAGCCCATATTCGATTCTGTGTCCACTAGTTGTATCCTTGACTGTATTTCCGCTACACTGATTTGATGGTGTCTGTATGAGTGTCCATACAGACTGAACGAAATACTGAAGGTATGACTCAGGGGACCAATGGTTCAGCTAAGAATTTTGTACATGCAGCTAGGTAAGACTAGCCAAACTTTCTGGCCCTGATAATATAATATATCATGATGAGTTGTGGTGATATTGTGTTTATTTTATACTTTTTGCGAATCTGCTGATCAAAATTTTCTAATGTTCTGTCTGAGTGGAATGCAGATGACATAGATGGAAATTGCTTGTTTGAGGTGGATGGTTTGGGGGTGGCTGTCATGCTCGAACTGTGAACAATCCGTAGTCAAAATGCCTGCAATCATACAATATAGTAATGGGTGGTGTGATTCATGACTATTCGGCTGGTTTATAAGATGGGTGAATATGCTCTACTCTATACGGCTCAGCTATGTCCATTTTAGATTCCTGAGGGTTATGTAGGAGGATTGGGCAGGCGAGTGGTTTGTAAAATACATTACAAAGTTAACGTTCCCATCCCTCATGGAACGAAGTTTGGTCATATATAAATACTGACCCAGTATCTATTCATACTGACTTTCTAAGTTTGATTAAATACTTTCGGGAGTGTTTTATGCTCATCAATTTACAATTTATATATATTGCATTGTCGCTTACCAACATTTTCTTTTCTTTTCAGGTCGGGCAATTTTGTACTGGTTGATCTAGATATGTTATGGGATGCTAAAATTGAGATTAAACAGGATAAGATAGACTGTTGTTTACATTTCTGTAGAAATTAAATGGGTGTATACCATTATTTATTAATGGATTTATAGCTCCTGGTTTGTTCCGAGCTCGCTCCTGGTTTGTGATGAACGTTGGATGTGAGTTAGTTAGTGGCCTTGAAACCTGTGAAAAGTTGCTGGAATTATAATTTTGCACTTTGGAGGTTTCGAGGTTTTATGTTGATGAAAGGGCTAAGTGTCTTAGAGTGGAAAGTTTGCTGGAATCTCGGCTAAATGGGTTGGTTATTATAGGCTTGGACTACATAGAAAATGCTTTAGGTGAACAAGGAAACCTTTTGTTTATGTTTTTTTGGTAGATTGACTGAATAATTAGACAAGTCAACCCTACTATTTTAGGATCTGCTTTCAATTTGTGGGGTAATGGATTTATTCATAAAGGCATTTGACAGGTCCGTCTGGTATATGTTATGATCGTCCCTTGATAGACGGAAGGATGACCATGCCTAGTGTGCTATAATAATACATAATTGTTGTTTTGTTTTCATTGTTCTCATAGACTTTGTGATATTGATGTATCAACATACTTATTTACCGGGGTGGGGAAGAGGGTGGGCTGATGTGTTTATCTTTGTTTTTATTACATTGAGTTTGAGTTCAAGTGAATTTAGGAGAGGTGCCTAGAGTATAGGACCTTTTGAAATGTATTGTTTGTATTATACGTTCAAGTTGTTGCTGTTCTCTAGCTTTTGCTTTAGAGGGTTGCGGTTAGGGTTCTTTAATTGTTCTTTTTTGTTGAGTAAAAAACCTTCTCATGAATGTGGTGTATTTGACTTGAGTGGGATGAATACGATTGGTGAAGATTTGTATATTACCACCTGGAATGTAAATGGTCTGAATAATCTTGTCAAAAGAAAAAAGATCTTGAGTTATTTGAATGATTTGAAAAGTGATATCTGTTTTTATACAAGAGGCGCATCTTTTGCAGGGTGAAATCACCAGATTGGAGAAAGAATGGATTGGAAAGGTTTATGGTTCTTCTTACAACTCCAAATCAATGGGAGTTGCAATCCTATTATGCAAACACGCTCCGATAAAAGTTTTAAAAGAAGGCTCAGATCGAGAGGGGTGGATAATTGCATTGTTGGTTAACATTCAAGGGATTAATGTGATCCATTGTAATATATATGCTCCGTCAGTGGATGATGGAACTTTCTTCAGACAAGTCTCACAAATAATTCAGGAATTAGGTTCACCAGACATTATTTTGGAGGTTGATTTGAATGTGGTCTTGGATCCTGAAATGGATAAAGGTAAGTGCAGACTACATAGAAAAAATCATAACCACTTTCTAGAGTTACAGTATTTGCTTAAAGAACATAATCTAAGGGAGAGTTGGAAGCTGGAGAATCCCACCGCTAGAGAATACAGTTTTTATTCGGGGCACATGCAATTTACTCTAAAATTAGACATGTTGTTAACAGCCGGGAAAATGGCAGAAAATTACAGAACTAGTAATATTGGTAATATACTTTTGACAGGTGTTTTACGTGGAAAATTATTACTTGGATCTTACATGATGAGAACAAAGTGGAGAAAGTTGTTGAAGAGATGGATCTTTTCATGAAAGAGAATCACATTGGGGAGGTACAACCACAGTCAGTATGGGAGGCCTTCAAGTGTACTTTGAGAAGGATACTTATTGGCCTCGCTAGGGGAAAAAAAAACGTTTTGAAAAGGATAGACTTTAACTGGATTAGAAGAACTGGGCTTTATCATGTGAAGTCATGGTTGCTCCTGGACAATATGAAAAAGTGAAGGAGTTACAGAACTTGAAGACAAAATTGAATGCGCTGATATCGGAAAGGGCCGAACAGAAACTTTATCAGCAAAAATGTTCATACTAAGAGAAGGGAGAAAAGTGTGACAGATGGCTGGCATACAGGTTGAGGAAAATGAAATCTGAAAGGGCTATAACTTCGATAAGAGATGAGGAGGGTTTGATCACATTTCACCTGAAGAAGATCAATGACACCTTCAAGAAATGTTATACTAAACTATATCAAAATGAGCCAGAAATCACTGGCGATGGAGAACAATTCCTTGGGGGATTAGCGGTTCTGAACATTTCTGAAAATGATTTTAAATCTTTAGAAGAATATATACAATTGAGGAGATAAAAAAGGCTATCGGAAGGTTAAATACCAACAAATCGTAGGGATCTGATGGTCTCCCGGTGGAATTTTACCAGTTGTTGCCGCATTCAGCATTGGTTCTAATGAAAGACATGTTTGATGCATCTATGAGGTCAGGCTTTTTACCGACTACTACAAGTCATGCCTTGATTTTGGTCTTTCTAAAGAAAGGGAAAGATGGGAATATTCCTTTGAGCTACCGACCAATTAGTTTGATAAATACAGATAATAAGATTCTTTCAAAGATATTGTAAAAATGTACTACCACGGTTGATTCACGATAAGCAATCAGGTTTTATTCAAGGTAGACGGAACTCGAGTAATATTTGCAAACTGATCCAAACAATGTTGAGTGCCATGGAGTCACAGGAAGATATAACAGTGTTGTCTCTTGATGCAGAAAATATCTGTATTCAGTGATGCATGTGAAGGGGTTGGTGAGAAATTTGTGTCATGGATAAAATTATTATATTCCCATTCGACGGCGGATATAAATACTAGCGGATTAAGATCTGACGCTTTTGAACTGAGGAGGGTATGAGGCAAGGATGCCTACTGTCCCCTCTATTATTCATCATTGCTATTGAGCCACTGTGATAAGATTGTAGGCTGTTTGGAGTGAGTTGCTGGGGTTTAGAGCAGAGATTGTGGCTCTATGCCGATGATCTGCTTTTGGTCTTGGGGGATTTGGAGAAATCATTACCAGTGCTTTTGGAAATTCTGTCACTTTTTCATCGGTCATCTGGCTATAAAGTTAACTAGTCAAAGTCTGAAGTAATGCCATAGACATCTACATGCAATAAACAGGATGTAACTTCATTGGGGTTCAATTGGTGTGCAAGAAGAATGCAATATTTGGGGATATGGTTAATACCTAAAATCAAAGACATAGTACATGAAAATATGAAAGAAATATGTAAGGATTTCATAATTGAACTGGAGTGTTGCGGGGTGTTACATCTCTCTCTTTGGGGTAAAATTAATGCCCTGAAGATGACCTCGACTCCAAAGATTAATTACGTGTTCCGTATGATTCTGTTGAATATCAATTCACAATACTGGAAGGAATTAGATAGGCTCCTGCAAGATTTCATATGGGACCATAAACCACCCAGATTGAAACTTTGGAAATTACAGCTGCCTCTAGAGAAGGGTGGATTGGGAGTCCCTAATATCCAGGCTTATCACCTGGCATTCATGACACAGTTTTTTGTTCCTTTCCTTAACAACGTGCCGGAATAATGGCCGATAGCTGAGACTGAATCTAATGAGCCTTTGTCACAAAGGGCTATACTGTCAATTGTAACAAGACCTGACAGTGTGAAGAATCCCATGAATTAATTTTTAAGAAGCTCTTGGAAGAAACTCTGTGATCTCTTAAAGGTTGATGCTCTCAAGGATCCAGGGGCATTGTTGTGGCTGAAACCTGGGATCAGGGTGAATGGAAAGACTATTTTCGGGCCTAATTGGTTCCTGGGAGGGGTCAAGTGTATTGCTGATCTGTTCAAAGACGGGAAATGGCTGATGGCCAGTGAAATGAATGAAAATTGGAACATCATTGGTTTTACGAGCTTGGATTATCGGAATCTCAGGAGAGCAATTGCTGAAGTAGAGATTAGCGATGGGTTACATCTGGAAATGTTCACTTCTAAACCAAAAAAGGGTGAAGGAGGTTGGGTCAGCAAGATATATCGACAGATTGTTGCTGAATGGAAGGAGAATGTTTTGTTGAGAGATGAATGGAGTCAGAGAATAGGATGCGATATTGTTAGGAAAGATTTTGTAATTGTAGGTAATTTTCCTTCCATGTGGCAACCCCTAAACTTTTTGCTGTTGTTTTTCACCTTGCTCTTGACTTTGCCAGAGAAGTGCAGCCTTCTGCCGCACTGCTCTGGGCTTTCGCTCCTTTCTTACGGGGATACTGACATGCCCTTAAGACAGTCAGTACCGGGGAACGCTGTTTCCCGTAGTTTCTTTTATCATGTTGCGGCTTTCGTGCAACATGACACAAGAGGGCACTGTAAGCTAAGTTACAGCTCTCTTGGGCCTCTAGCCTTCTACAGGCCCTAGATACTCTTTTAGGATGGTATTTGATCGGTGCAAGTCATTCAGGGACTGGAATGGTGGCAGCGATCATTTTGTTTATTTTGAGCTCCTTTTGGCGTTCTGAGCACGTTTTTCGCACTGAACCCAAAAGGGTGGCCTGGCTTCCAAAATGGCCAGACCACGAGGCTCCTTTGTCCTGTCCACTGACCGTCTTGCTCCCTTCACCTTCCCCAGGTCGAGCGACCCGGGGCCTTCCTTATTTGGGCATGTACTTTCCCGCGAAACCTGGTTGCTTTCGCGGGCTTCTACATGTCGTTTGTGCGCCTCCAGGGTGTGGGCTGGGATGTCTGGTCCCAATACACATCCTGGGTGCCAGAGAGTCTAGGGTGGTGTGAATGCCTGGGACCACCGTGGTCCGTGATTGGTCCACGTATGGTATGTGTGTTGATGAGCGAATCTCCCATTGGCTCCCCTCCGTTTTGGCGCGAAGGGAACCGTGGATAAGAGGGGGCTGGAAACACCACTACCAGGTCGATCTCCTGAGTTCTCATGAACGAAGGAATACAGGAGCCAAGTATCCTGCAACCACGAGGCTGGACCGAGGAATCGCTGGTGACCCGCTGAAGGAATCCTCCTTTGCACTGCTGTCGTCCTGTGAAACCCTTTCCTCCTTTTGATCGAACCAGAAGGCCTGTACTGGTGCTTCGACCTTTGGAATAGCAGGAACAGCTATTCCCGGCGACTTCATCCTCTCCTGCCAAGTAAGCCTTCGGAAGTGTCTCTGGGCCATCCAGTTGACTCACCAGCTTACAAGGGAGTCCTGCTCTGTAACCGCCGCCAGGTTGTGTTGTATCGCGAGTCCTTGTCACTCTCCCACGCTTCGTACGCTTGGCGTTCCCAGGTCTGAAGGGAGGAGTGTACATTTGGCTCGGATACACACGGCCGCTCCGTTGCCCTGCTGTGGTGACAAAACTGTGCAGGTTTCTGCGATTGGGACGTCTTTTTGCTCTACACGACGACGAGGCATTTCCCGACTCTTCTGAACCTGCCAGCTGCTGAAACTAATGTGGAGAAGCCTGGGTCTGCTTGCTTCGGGGACCGGTGAGTAGTATATCTAGGATCTGGTCGCCCTCCTGCAGTAACCCATTGCTTTTCCCCGCTGTGTAAAAACAGCACCCTTTTGTCCGTACTCGCGCTCTGCTTCTGCTAGCTGTGGAGGCTGCGCTTGAGTCGCGGAACCTGTTCTTCTTCTTTGTGCACTATACTGAACTTCCTGACTTCCTCCGAAGAGCTTCTCCTTTTGCCCGCTGGCACGGGCGTGTGCAGGTACTTTGAGCACAAGGCTCCACTCTTCGTAGGGCTCGGACTTCCATCTAGTTAGGTGCCTCTGAAGGCGAACTGAGTCTACAGCGTTATCGCACTGCCTGTTTTCCTTCCCTTTCAGGTGGATTACACATTTCGTGCTTATAACGCTTGCGACTGTCATATTTGTATATATATTGTGTTGATATGGTATGTGTTGGCTTAGTATCGTGATATTGTGATTTTCTCGCTACGGTCATTATTTTAAAGGCCTTAAAATAAATGTGTATCTATTTTTTATAACAACCGTTTGGAGTAATTTGTAAGCGCTCTTGCTTTGTGTGCTCACTGCGGGCTTTCAGACACCCTCAGCCCTCTTGAGACCTAGTCTTGACCGCCGCGATCGCTACCTTGATTGGTCTGGCTCGTCCAGAGGTTACCCTGTTCCAAGTAATTAGGTTGGCCTTCTGAACTTCTGCGCCACCAGGACAGAGTTCAGAAATCCGTCTTAACAAATTGGTGTACAGCGGTGGGATACGACTGAAGGTATCCAGTGTTGCGCTCGAACTAAGGCATTTCAGGTTATTCCAAACAGTACACGTAGTGAATTGTTATAGTATAACTTTAAAAAGGCCATAGTACTATCAAACAGTATGGAAACAAGTACCTTGTTAACTTTAAATGGTTCTAAATCAGAAACACTAAAAAAGATGTGTGCGGAGAGAGGGGTTTCCTCTCAAGGCACGAAATTGGAAATGATCCAAAGAATCGTGGCGTGGCAAGAAGCGCAGCTTGACGCTATAACTTCTGAGGACAGTGCGGAAGGTGGTGGGGCTGCTCTCACTGGTAGAACCGACGGTTCTGCCGCCGCACTGCTCCACCGCGACCATGAGGACAGGGAGGACGAGATGTCTAATGTTTCCTCTGCCAGCGCTGATGGGGATGCTATGCTTGAATTCAAGAAGCAAGAGCTGCGGTTTAGGCAGAAGGAGCTTGAATTCAGCATAGCCAAACTGAGAATCGAACAGACAGAAAAACGAAAAGACAGGGATCACCAGTTGGAACTGGCCAAGCTTCAGGTTGCAAATGGGTCCAAGGGTCCTGGACATGGGTCTGGGGCCTCCTCTCATCCACGGTTTCCGAAAGATCTGCTCAGTGTGTATGAAGAAAGGAATGACATTATGGACTGGCTGAATGCGTTTGAGTATGCATGCGAGGTTCAAGAAGTTGACAATGCTGATAAGATTGCGTGGTTGCTCAGTAGACTGCCCCATTCTGGCTGTAGTGCCATCATGGAAATGTCTGAGGCTGAGCGAGCTGATTTCGCAATGTTAAAGCAAACTCTCATTTTAAAGTTTGGGAAGACTCCGGCCCAATATTTAAAGCGTTTTCGAGAGTATAAGAAAAAGGAAGGTGGTACTTGGGTATCTTATGTCGCTGAATCCTTGAAAAACTTAACTGGCTGGGTCGAAGGTTATAAGGTTTCTACCTTCGAAGGCATGATAAATCTTGTCATGCTGGAACATATTTTTGCTTCTTCTTCCCCGGAGCTTAAGCAGCATTTGGCCGATTCGAAGGAGATAGATCCTAAGAAGCTGGCCATTGCAGCGGACTTATGGGTGTCACATCGAGTGTCCCATAAGGACAACACTCATCCTGGTAAGCAGGAGGAAGGGAAAAAGTCCAAAGATATGGAGGGTGGGGAATCTGCTAAATCTTCTTCCCAAAAGGGCCACAAAAAGAAAAACAAGGGTAAGACACAAGAGAACTCACAGGGTAGTGGAGGTTCGCCTCCGAAACAGAACTCTGGTTACAATAAGCCTCCCTACGTAAACAGACCCACTGGGGCTTGTTTTTCTTGTGGAGCAACTGACCATGTGAAGGGGGATCCCCGTTGTAAGGTTAGACCTTTGGGGGTCCACTCCGCTAATCTGGCCTTCTCCTCCTACGAGGAAGAAGAGATTACAGGAGCATCCTTCTCCTCATACTCATTTCCCAGCGGAATAGAGGCTGAGGTAGTTTTAGTGTCCCTGGGTTCCTGGGAGCCTAAAGTCACAGAGGCGTATGCTAGGATTCCGGATAATACCAAGCACTACTTTAAAGACAGTGTGCTGATCAATGGAGTGGATACTCCAGCTCTTAGGGATAGTGGGTGCAGTCGCACTGTAGTGGATTCTACCTTGGTAGACTCAGAGGAAGTTGCCAGAGCTACTCTGATGCCCACTAAGTTGGCTGACGGCCCCCTCCGTATGTTTCCAGTAATACCTGTAGATCTTACTTTAAATGGTACAGCAGTCAGGATTCCAGTGAGCATTCAGAGAAACGTCCCGGGAAAGGTCTTGTTAGGTAATGATCTCCGAGCTTTAGGGCTCGTAGGAGACACTGCCGAAAGACCCTACACACGGTCTCAAGCACGGGCAGCATTGGCCAAGTCCAATACGCCGCCCCAGCCAAAGGGGAAACCCAAGGCGAAAGGAGTCTACAAGTCAAGACGAGGGAAAGAGAATATTCCCCCGAGCTCGCCTACCACTGCGGTGGAGGAAGTTGGTCAATCGCCCGGGCCTGACGAGGAGGTGGCGATGCCTGAAGTTTTCGACCCCAACGATCATCCTGAACTAAAAGACTTGTTAGTTGAAGGAGGTCCTGATAGGGACGAATTCAGTAAAGGCCAACGTGAGTGCCCATCTCTGGAAGGCCTAAGGAGACAGGCATGCTCCCAGCTTGAGGGTGAACCTCCTGGGAAGCATAGGATTTATTGGGAAGGTGGACTCCTGTATAGTGAGCCCACAGAGTCTACAGAAGGAGACCATAGGAGGTTGGTGGTTCCCCTTGCTGTTAGGCCCTTCCTCCTGCAGTTGGCGCATGAAGTTCCCCTTGCTGGTCACCTTGGTATGAAGAGGACCAAGCAAAGGTTATCCATGCACTTCTACTGGCCCAAGATGGGGGTGCAAGTAGAAAGTCACTGCAGGAGTTGTGCCTCCTGCCAGTTGTCTGGTAAGGTTGGCGCGACAATCCAAGCTCCGTTGGTACCGCTCCCAGTTGTGGGGGTACCATTTGAAAGGGTAGGGATCGACATCGTTGGTCCCCTTGACCCGCAAACATCCTCGGGCAATAGGTTTATCCTGGTGCTGGTCGACCATGCAACCAGGTATCCTGAGGCCATCCCATTGAAGACTGTAACTGCCAAGTCAGTTGCAAAAGCTTTACTCGGCATATTTACTAGGGTTGGCTTCCCTAAAGAAGTTGTGTCAGATCGTGGCAGCAACTTTATGTCGAAGTATATGCAGGCTATGTGGAAAGAATGTGGGGTCACCTACAAGTTCTCTTCTGCATACCACCCCCAGACCAATGGTCTGGTGGAACGTTTCAACAGAACGTTAAAGAGCATGATTGGGGCTCTGGAGGAGCCTCAGAGAAGAAAATGGGATCTTCTTTTACCATGCTTACTGTTTGCCTACCGAGAGGTACCACAGGAGGGTGTTGGCTTCAGCCCCTTCGAACTTCTGTTCGGTCATCCCGTACGGGGACCCTTAGCCATTGTCAAGGAGGGATGGGAGATGCCCACTCCCCCTGTTACTACCAATGTAGTTGATTATGTGCTAGGGCTCAGAAAACGGATGGTACTTCTGATGGGCTTGGCTAGTGATAAATTGAAGGCAGGGCAAGCGCTGGTGAAACATTGGTACGACCAGAAAGCTTCCCTCATCAACTTTACACCTGGTCAGCAAGTCCTGATCATGAATCCCATAAGGCCTCGAGCTTTACAGGACAAATGGTCAGGCCCTTACACAGTGGTGGAGCCCCTGGGTGAGGTAAACTATTTAGTGGACCTTGGAAGGCCTGGACAGGTTCCAAAAGTGTTCCACGTGAATAGGCTGAAGGCTTTCGTCCCAAGAGTCAAAATCGCAGCACTGCTACTGGCATCAGACGTTGAGGAAGAGGAGTCAGAACCTCTCCCCGACCTGTTCCAAAGCGGTCCTTCAGATAGCTCCGTTGAGGGTGTCCGAGTGGCCCCTCACCTGACTTCTGATCAGCAGGCTGAGGTGAAAAGTTTGCTTAGGCAGTTTTCCCCCCTGTTCTCACAGTCGCCTGGTTTGACACCTTGGTGCAAACATAACATTGACACAGGAGACAGTGTACCTACCAAAAGTAGGGGATACAGGATGTCAGATAAAGTACGGTCTTATATTAAGACCGAGGTCAACAAGATGTTAGACCTTGGGGTGATTGAACCCTCTAGTAGTCCTTGGTCCAGTCCTGTGGTCTTGGTTCCAAAGGCAGGCACTTCTGAATTGAGGTTCTGCGTGGATTACAGGGCTCTGAATGCTGTCACCAAGACAGATGCACACCCCTTGCCTCGAACAGATGAGCTGGTGGATACTTTGGGTGCCTCCAAGTACCTCAGCACGTTTGACCTTACTGCTGGCTATTGGCAAGTAGCGTTAGCAGAACATGCCAGGGAGAAGACAGCATTTTCTACGCCAGACGGCCTTTACCAATTCCGGGTGATGCCGTTCGGGTTGAAAAATGCACCTGCCACTTTCCAGAGGCTTGTGAATCATGTGTTGAATGGGTTGGACGAATTCTGTCTTGCATATCTGGACGATATAGCAGTTTTCAGTGCCACCTGGGAAGACCATGTGAAACACCTCGGGATTGTGCTCCAGGCTCTTCAGAAAGCCCACTTGACCATAAAGGCTAGTAAATGCCAGATTGGACAAGGCTCAGTGGTTTACCTTGGACATGAAGTAGGTGGAGGGAGGATACAGCCTCTACCCAGTAAAGTACAAGTAGTACAAGACTGGCCTACCCCCACTACGCAAACCCAATGGAGAGCCTTTTTAGGACTCACGGGGTATTACCGCAATTTTGTGGCAGACTATGGTACCATAGCTGCTCCTCTGACTGCCCTCACAACTCCGAAGAAACCCAAGAAGGTAACTTGGACCGACGAGTGTGAGAAGGCCTTCAATGGCTTAAAAGACTCCTTGTGCCAGGCCCCTGTCCTAAGGGCCCCTGATTATCAAAGACCTTTTATCGTGCAGACGGATGCCTCTGACACTGGGATAGGAGCTGTACTATCACAAGTAGATGAGAAGGGTAAGGAACACCCTATCGGTTTTATTAGTCGCCAGCTTAAGGACAGAGAGCTCAGATGGTCCACGGTAGAGAAAGAATGTTTCTCTGTTGTGTGGGCCCTAAGGAAGCTGAGGCCCTACCTCTATGGGACCCACTTCACTGTGCAAACTGACCATAAGCCGTTAAAGTGGCTAATGAACATGAAGGGGGAGAATCCAAAGTTGCTTAGGTGGTCCATAAGTCTACAAGGCATCGACTTCACTATTGAGCATAGGCCAGGTGTCCAACATAGCAATGCTGATGGGTTGTCCAGAATGTTTAACCGACCTGAACAAGAGACTCATCCAGGGGTGGATTAGTTCCCCCTGTCCATAGTCTGGGAGGGGCGAGTGTTAGGAAAGATTTCGTAATTGTAGGTAATTTTCCTTCCATGTGGCAACCCCTAAACTTTTTGCTGTTGTTTTTCACCTTGCTCTTGACTTTGCCAGAGAAGTGCAGCCTTCTGCCGCACTCCTCTGGGCTTTCGCTCCTTTCTTACGGGGATACTGACATGCCCTTAAGACAGTCAGTACCGGGGAACGCTGTTTCCCGTAGTTTCTTTTATCGTGTTGCGGCTTTCGTGCAACATGACACAAGAGGGCACTGTAAGCTAAGTTACAGCTCTCTTGGGCCTCTAGCCTTCTACAGGCCCTAGATACTCTTTTAGGATGGCATTTGATCGGTGCAAGTCATTCAGGGACTCGAATGGTGGCAGCGATCGTTTTGTTTATTTTGAGCTCCTTTTGGCGTTCTGAGCACGTTTTTCACACTGAACCCAAAAGGGTGGCCTGGCTTCCAAAATGGCCAGACCACGAGGCTCCTTTGTCCTGTCCACTGACCGTCTTGCTCCCTTCACCTTCCCCAGGTCGAGCGACCCGGGGCCTTCCTTATTTGGGCATGTACTTTCCCGCGAAACCTGGTTGCTTTCGCGGGCTTCTACATGTCGTTTGTGCGCCTCCAGGGTGTGGGCTGGGATGTCTGGTCCCAATACACATCCTGGGTGCCAGAGAGTCTAGGGTGGTGTGAATGCCTGGGACCACCGTGGTCCGTGATTGGTCCACGTATGGTATGTGTGTTGATGAGCGAATCTCCCATTGGCTCCCCTCCGTTTTGGCGCGAAGGGAACCGTGGATAAGAGGGGGCTGGAAACACCACTACCAGGTCGATCTCCTGAGTTCTCACGAACGAAGGAATACAGGAGCCAAGTATCCTGCAACCACGAGGCTGGACCGAGGAATCGCTGGTGACCCGCTGAAGGAATCCTCCTTTGCACTGCTGTCGTCCTGTGAAACCCTTTCCTCCTTTTGATCGAACCAGAAGGCCTGTACTGGTGCTTCGACCTTTGGAATAGCAGGAACAGCTATTCCCGGCGACTTCATCCTCTCCTGCCAAGTAAGCCTTCGGAAGTGTCTCTGGGCCATCCAGTTGACTGACCAGCTTACAAGGGAGTCCTGCTCTGTAACCGCCGCCAGGTTGTGTTGTATCTCGAGTCCTTGTCACTCTCCCACGCTTTGTACGCTTGGCGTTCCCAGGTCTGAAGGGAGGAGTGTACATTTGGCTCGGATACACACGGCCGCTACGTTGCCCTGCTGTGGTGATAAAACTGTGCAGGTTTCTGCGATTGGGACGTCTTTTTGCTCTACACGACGACGAGGCATTTCCCGACTCTTCTGAACCTGCCAGCTGCTGAAACTAACGTGGAGAAGCCTGGGTCTGCTTTCTTCGGGGACCGGTGAGTAGTATATCTAGGATCTGGTCGCCCTCCTGCAGTAACCCATTGCTTTTCCCCGCTGTGTAAAAACAGCACCCTTTTGTCCGTACTCGCGCTCTGCTTCTGCTAGCTGTGGAGGCTGCGCTTGAGTCGCGGAACCTGTTCTTCTTCTTTGTGCACTATACTGAACTGCCTGACTTCCTCCGAAGAGCTTCTCCTTTTGCCCGCTGGCACCGCCGTGTGCAGGTACTTTGAGCACAAGGCTCCACTCTTCGTAGAGCTCGGACTTCCATCTAGTTAGGTGCCTCTGAAGGCGAACTGAGTCTACAGCGTTATCGCACTGCCTGTTTTCCTTCCCTTTCAGGTGGATTACACATTTCGTGCTTATAACGCTTGCGACTGTCATATTTGTATATATATTGTGTTGATATGGTATGTGTTGGCTTAGTATTGTGATATTGTGATTTTCTCGCTACGGTCATTATTTTAAAGGCCTTACAATAAATGTGTATCTATTTTTTATAACAACCGTTTGGAGTAATTTGTAAGCGCTCTTGCTTTGTGTGCTCACTGCGGGCTTTCAGTCACCCTCACCCCTCTTGAGACCTAGTCTTGACCGCCGCGATCGCTACCTTGATTGGTCTGGCTCGTCCAGAGGTTACCCTGTTCCAAGTAATTAGGTTGGCCTTCTGAACTTCTGCGCCACCAGGACAGAGTTCAGAAATCCGTCTTAACAGATATCTCGTTTGAGCTCTGGGCGAGAATGTGTCAGGTGAAAGGTCCTGACAGATTAAAATCCTAAATAGGGTTTACTGGATCCCTGAGCGGTTGTGAAAGAGCGGACTTTCCGATACCAGTGACTGTTGGGGTTGTGTGCATCAAGTTGGGACTTTGGAACACATGATGTGGGATTGTGTGAGGGTGAGAGATTTTTGGTTTGATTTTAGTGTAATTTGCAAGAAGGTACTGGCACTGAAGATTGATTTTGATTTTAATGCTTTGATATTGGGAAGTGATGATTTACTTGAGGAATTAACTGTCAAAAGAAATGGTTATTTCGAGGTGCGGTGATGGGGAAGAAAGTGACTCTAACTGGTTGGAAATCTGCTATTGCACAGAGAATTGATGTGTGAATGGATGAGATGCACAAGCTGGCGGGGATGTAGAAAACTATATATATATATATGAGAGAAAGGAAATTTGCTGTTTTTGACAAAATTTGGGGAAAGTTCATGCTTTTGTACTAGACACTGTTTGATTTTGTTTTGGACCTGAGGGTGCGGGGGTAGTGAGTTTTTTGGATTGTATTTGCTCTTAGTGTACATAGTTTTGTTTCTTAAGTTTAATATGCTGCTGTTTTAGTGATGAATTGTTTTTACTGAATTTCTTTGTCTTTGTATTTATTTCTGAATTTATGAAAATAAATAATAATTAAAAAAACACTGACAGGGAGTTAATTACCCCCTGTATTTTTTTAGAATCAATCCACACATTTGCCCTTTACTGATCAGTGATATTCTTTGATCACTCTGCACAGACTCTACAGGAATGCAAATGATCACACACTCCATCCTTACCACTCATTCCCTTTCCTTTCGGTACACATCTTTCATGAAAGTTTTACTGTTCATGACCCTTTCCCTTTACAGTACTTGCTGTCTTGTTTGCAGTATTCCCTTGCAAATCAAGGTCTGAATACCTTGCATGGTGCCATAATGGGCCACTTTATGGACAAGCGTCTGCAAATTGGGACAACTTCTCTGCTGACTTATGCATTATAAACACAGTTAACATAACATGAAGCAGAGCATTTCATTAGTCTTTGGAGACAGGTAGAAAACACAACATAAAAACACTGGTATCTAGTATCATCAAATCATGGACAAGTTAAATTATTGATATCTGGGGGAGAAAATCACACCCACTTTAGGCATAGTCTGTCATTCATACTTCCTATTAACTTCTTTTTGTAAATCAACTTCAATTCCTAACCTTCTCTTGCAGATCTTCATTATACTTTTCTATAGGCAAAGAGTACTTCTTTTGGTAACACAGCATAGACATTCATTCTTTCAAAACATTAAAGTTTGATGCTTCACAGAATCTAGTAAGTGTTGTGCCTGGCTGCTCAATGACAACTACTCTCGGTGAGTGGGGGCCATTTTTGTAATGGAACACTTCAATTCAAAAGCCTAGTTTCTGGTGACATGCATTCTCTGCTTCTTGACCATCACTACAGGAATTCACCTTAAAACAGATATTAAATAGGTGCTTTATGTTGGATCGCCAGAACCTAGCGAGCAAGTATATTTCTGATTCCTACTTCTCCTTCTAGAATTGCCAGGTCTAGAAGTAGTCACTGCCACATGTGCTGCAGAACTCAGTGGCAGATTGTTTGTAGAAAATGTTGCAGAGAGTATTGGTTGATCAGTCAAAGTCGCTTCCCACTAGCCTGCTTGATCATATCACCTGTTACATTGAACATGGGATGTGGTTGGGAACGCTGCACTACACCTTCTAGTGTGGAAATCGAAATAATATTGTACCTCCTATCGCATTGTTTGAATGTATGTTGGCCTACGCCAAGTTGTCTAAAAACATTGTGTACATAGATTCCGCGGCAAGGTCTTGACCTTAATGTATTGTGCAAATCGCCATCTTGGATTAAGCCGCCATTTTAGGTACTCTTGCAGTGTGGAAGTCACCCTGAACAACAAAATGGAGGCCGAATGACATTTCGAGTGGGATTCTGGCCGTTGTGACCTCCGCACACATGAATAAGTAATATACCCGCAGGCCACTTGTTGGGGTCGCGAACTGAGACCTTGTCCTATCCCTGACCTATGTGTAAATGAACAACTGTATCAGCGGAACTGATCAAATTGCATACATCATGGGATTGACCTGGCAACGAACCCTAGGCCTGGTCCAAAGAATGGTTAACCCGCGAGGGGGTTGGCCAAGGCTGGATAAAAAGTATAAAAACCTGAGTATCCCAATGTACGGTCTCTCACACTAACACGGCAAACTACCGTTGATGGTTCGCTCTGTTACTCTGAGGGCCGAATAGCTATCCGTATGTCAATTGACTTTGGTAATAGTTGTAACTTTGAATAAAGCGCTTTGTATGTCCTTTGTAACCTGTGTTGGTGTGTTTCCTTTGGGCTTCCCGGCCTCATATCAATTTTTCTGTTTCCACAGTTGGCGCCCGAATAGGGACCCTCAAGATTGATGCCGGATCATTGAAGGTTGACGCAGGCTATTGAACCGGGATCGGACGGTGTGATTCTGCGGGCCCGACCGATCGAGATGCGATACCTCGGCAGCGCTGCACGATCCGATCCTTGGACGATAGTCGTGTGGTCTGACACGGCATCTTGACGAGGGTCCAATTTTGAGGTGGGCAGATTTGCCGAAACCACCAAACGCAAGGTAAAATTCGTTAGGTAAGTTCTTTGTAAACCGTACGGTCCTCCTTAGGTTTGGTCAGGTGCAGTCGTGACCCGGCTCTTAATTTAACCCTGACACTTTGAATTTGGCGTATTGTATCTGCAGACACAATTATTGAACCAGGTAACACCAATTTTTTGTGAAATGCCTGGGAAATTGTCTAGCTGTTTTAGGGCTCTGTTCCGCAGCGATCGACAATCCTTGGAATTTAGCCGCCCGGCACCACAGGAGGGGTCGCCGGCGTGTACTATGTACTGTAAGTATGGCATTGGAAGTATAGTATTTAATGATATTTGGCACAGACAGACCAGACATGCCTTCGAATTTCAGTGGCCAATCAACGGTAGTTTTGAGATCCCCCGTATTGAATACTTAGAATCGATCTTGTTAAAGAAAAAGGCTAGACCAGCAGCCTTTGAAGTGTTACAAAATTGGAAGAAAGAAGCATTGCAGCAACTTAAAAGTAGGGATAAACATGCATGTCGTCATAAAACAAACGCTGAAAAAGCATTATTGTATGATAAAGAAAAGCGGTCAGAATCAGATAAAAATATGGATAGAGCCTTTTCACTCGGGATCCAGAAAATGTATCCCTCTAAAGATTTCCATGTGTCTGAGGAATTTATTGAGAAATTATTAAATGAACGCAGGCCCGATGCCTCAGCGCCACCTCCGTATGCTCCTGTTTTGGGCACTCTACCCATTCCTGATGTTGTTCCTGTTGCTATTCCTGTTCCCCCTGTACAGCCTATTGTTCCTAGTCCTTTGGTTGTCGTTCCTCCGGCTATCGCACCGCCCCTTCCCCCTGCACCTGCACCTTTGTTAAATTTACCTATACCTCCGCTCCCGAGTGGCCCCGTATTGATTAGAGTCAATTCAGGTGCAGAGTCAAAGATTGTGACTCGTAGTACTGTTTCTGCAGATAGGAAACAGGAATTGTTTGCATGGGCTAAGCATTGCATGGAGAAAGGTGATCAAGCTAATGTTTTTTCTACATTATCTAATTTGAATAGTTTTCCCGAGAAAAATGTTTTTATCGAAGGTTTGGGGACTCATTTGTGTGTGATGTGGGGTAGATTACAAAATTCGGATCTTCCACAAGGGGTGAGAGATCTGAATGCTTTGGCACTTTCGAGGGACACAGAGCAGAAAGTATATGGACATGTTGAAAGATTGTTTGAGTTTAGGAAAGACTTTGAAAAATCACGAGTTGAGGATGATGAGGACGATAGAATATATGTACAGAAACGGTTCCTTCCGTGCCGAAGAACAGCACCTGAGGAAGTACGAATTTGTACCAAAGATGCGGTTCGATGGATCTCAGATTCATCGATACCGCCAGACGAAGTGTATGACACGTATAGTCAGTATACAGTAGAGATGCAAAGAGGAATGTGTAAGGAAGAGGGTTAGTTGCCCCATAGAATTATTGGGGATTTGTAAAAGGGCTTTTTCGCCCGACACTTCTACAGCTGCCTTAGCGCTCGACCTGGCTCTATTGCTTAGTAAGCAGCCGGAGGTACCTATATCTCAGTTGCCTATGAGAGAGGTTCCTCCGACCTTTGTCCCAAAAGTTGAGATCCCCGCCAACGCGGTGGATATCCCTGCACATTATGTATTGCAATTTGTTCACGTCCCGTTTTCACGACAGGAAGTGAACACAATTAGACAATCAGTTCCTGATATTAGAAAAAACCCGACGGGGTTTTATAAAGAGTCCGTTTTACAGTCCTCCGTGTTCACCTTGAGTGACATTGACTTGTTATTCCCTGTGCTCCTACCCGTAGATGTATGGAAACAGGTTCGGACAATAGACGATGTGCCAGGGCTGGGAGATACGTGGGCAAATATGATTAGAATTGATGGAGAAAGACCAGCTGGTGAGAAACCGCCACAGGTAATACTTACTTTACCTGATAGGATTGTCGCTAAACTAAAAACTATAATTCCAGAAAAAAGGATTATTTGGGACAAGCTTACGGCCTGTGTTCAAGGGAAAACTGAAGGCGCCACCGAATTTTTCAATAGATTCGAGCAGGTATTTTCTGACTTCAGTGGACAGGATTTAGGTACAGAGTCGGGGAATAGGTTGTTCTTGGACAAATTTGTACGTGGATTGTTACCTGACATCCAGTCACAAATGATGTCCTCTGAGAGCGCTTGGCAGGCAAAATCTCAATCTGAGGTTTTGCACATGGCTCAGTATTATGAGAACCGGGTTAATAATGAGAAGGAAAAAATTGAAAAGAGAAAGGGAGATTTGAAAACCAAAGTATTATTACAGCAAATTATTAGAAACCCCAGAGGAGGTATGACACAAACTAGAGGTCAGTACGTTCCAAAAGGAAATGCTCCTCTGAGTCCTATAAATATTAATCAATGTGCTTATTGCCGCCAGGAAGGTCATTGGCGAGCACAGTGCCCTGTCCTTCGCCAGAGGTCAAGCAGTGCGTTTGGGGGTATGGGTAGACGACCTAGGGGCCGCCCTGGAGCAGGGGGCCCTGACAGAAGTCAGCTTTTGCAAGATTCTCAGCAACCTTTTTCACGGGAAAATCAGACCTCGAGTATGGACTCGAGTATGGACTCGAGAAACATATTTGATCACCCTTCTGCTGCCTACCTTTCTGAAGAGCTTCCTTCTGACGAGGCTCCGTTTTATTAGGATTGCCCGAAGCAGGGTTTGGAACCTTTTCCTATTCCCGTTAATCAAAAAGGCCCCTACGTTGAATTATTAGTGGGGAATAGGAAACACCAGTTTTTGATTGACACTGGAGCACAGAAGTGCTCCATTGATCATTCACGGGTTCCAAACATCCCACTGTCAGGGCAAACAAATGTTTCCGTAGTGTTTTCTGGTGTACCAACTGTCTGTCCGGTTTCTATGCCGGTATCCGTTTCTTTGGGTCCCTTTATAGAACATTGTCCTTTTCTTCTCACTTCAAACTGTGGAGAGAATTTGCTGGGGTTGAATTTGTTAAAGAAATTGAACGCAGTAATTCATTGTTCTTCAGATGGAGTACGGCTAACGGTTTCACCACAGCAACTTCCTAATTCTCAGTTCTTAATTCGACCTTTACCTCCCGAGTTTAGCATTGTTCCGGAATGTTTGTGGGCGGTGGACGACAATGATGTCGGAGTGTTACAGATTGAGCCCGTTAAAATAGTCCTGAAACATGGGGTGAAACTGCCACGCATCCCGCAGTATAAAATATCAGTAGAAGGTGAACGTGCTTTGAAATGCATTGTCTCCGATTTTGTACATCGTGGGGTGATCGAGGAGATTTCAGGTAGTTTGTGTAACAGTCCGATCTTACCCGTATATAAGAAAGGCGACAATGCAATTCCGTACCGGTTTATAATTGATCTTCGTGCTATTAACCGAGTGGTCGCCCCACAATTTCCAATTGTGCCTGATGTGACGACGATATTAACAATGATCCCTGCTTCGGCTACGCACTTCAGCGTTGTGGATCTAAAAAACGCTTTCTTTAGTATCCCTATACATAAAGAAAGCAGATATTTGTTTGCGTTCACCTTGGGGGGACGCTCATTTACATTTACAAGGGCACCTCAAGGGTATACTGAAAGTCCCAGTATTTATAGTAGAGCTTTAAAAGAGCAGCTCGACACTCTTGAATTGCCACCTACTTGCACGCTGCTTCAATATGTTGACAATTTACTTTTGGCTGCAGATTCTGAGAAGGCCTGTAAAGAAGGCACTATACTGTTGCTTGTTCATCTAGCTAAAAATGGTCACAAAGCTTCACTTAAAAAATTTCAATATTGTTGTCAGGAGGTTGCCTATCTAGGCTACCTCCTGTCAAAGGAGGGGAGAAGATTGGCACCTGAAAGAATAAAACACATTTCTGGCATGTCTGTTCCAAAAACACAGAAGGAAGTCAGAGCCATGATAGGGATGGCGTCCTATTGTAGGTTGTGGATCCCGAATTTCGCACTAGTGGTAAAACCGATGTTGGCTTTGATGAAGAAGGGCATTTCTCTGCCACTGCCATGGGAATCGGAACATCAACGATCATTTGAGCTTCTCAAAACCGCGCTATGTTCGGCACCGGTTCTGGGTACTCCAAATTATGACAAGGCCTTTGTGTTGTTTGTGCATGAATGTGATGGATGTGCTTTGGCTGTGTTAACACAGGAACACGGAGGGAAGAATAGGCCGTGCGGCTACTACTCCTCCGCCCTTGATCCTGTCGCATGCGCTTTGCCAAGATGTTTGCGCGCTGTTGCTGCTGCTGCCGCGTCTGTAAAACAGAGTGAGGGAATGGTCCTAGGCCATGATTTGATTTTGATGGTACCTCACTCTGTTGATATCCTATTGAACAAAACCCAAACGCAACACCTCACCTCTGCACGGTTAACAAGGTATGAACTAATTCTGTTTGCCACTCATATTCAAATTAAGAGGTGTTGTGTTCTCAATCCGGCTGAACTCTTACCTTTCCCGCAAAACACTGTTTGCGGTGACGAAGAATCACATGACTGCCTGTATACCACCGAGCAAAAAACGAAAGGCAGGATAGATCTCATAGATACTCCTTTGGATAATGCAGAAGGGGAGCTGTTTTGTGATGGCTCCTGCTTCAAACTTTCGAATGGTACATCTACAGCTGCTTATGCAGTTACTACATTGATTTAAATTGTCGAAACTAAGAGAATTTCGCATAACTCCGCGCAGGCCGCAGAGATTATAGCGTTGACCCGAGCTTGTGAACTTTCCCAAGGGCGAAGAGTAAATATACATACCGATAGCCAGTACGCATTTGGGGTGGCTCACAACTTCGGAAAACTTTGGTCGGAAAGAGGGTTCCTGACCTCACATGGGACCAAGATTCAGCATGGCCCTTTGATAGTGCAATTACTTTCGGCGCTCTCACTCCCTAAACGGTTAGCAATCATGAAATGTGCAGCACATCGCAAGGTCATAGATGATGTGGGCAGAGGGAACGCTTTTGCAGATTTGATAGCCAGACAAACGGCCACAGACCTTAGCACAGACATGCATACCTCGAGGGAAATGAGAGACGTTTGCATAATGGATGAAGGTATTGGGTCTGTGCGAGATATTCAGACTGATGCCACAATGGAAGAATCTAGAAAGTGGGCTGAAGGAATGGGGAAACTTGATGACGAAAGGTGTTGGGTGGATACAACCGAAGGGAAATGGTTGCTTCCTGATTCTTATGTATTGCCGATGGTTACGATGGCACACGGTCCTACGCATGTGTGTGCCCAGCAGATCACGAAAATGTTAGAACAGGTTTGGGTAAATGACAAAATTCTGGGAACTGCAAAGAGGCACGTCCAGAACTGCATGATCTGCCTACAGCACAATGTGGGAAAGGGGACAGTGACTGCAAGGGGAAGTTTCGGGCCCCCCTCTGTCCCTTTTGAGGTTATACATTTTGATTTTATTGAAATGGAGCGATGTAATAATCTGAAATATGTTCTTGTAATTATTTGTGCCTTTAGTAAATGGGTCGAGGCTTTCCCCGTCAGAGATGCTACCGCCATGACCACTGCAAAGATTATGGTAAAAGAATTCTTTCCTCGATTTGGGCTCCCGAGGATAATCTGGTCGGACAATGGTCCTCATTTTATCGCAGCAGTAATTTTGCAAATATGTGCAGCCCTAGGTATTGAGAAACAATTTCATTCAGCTAGGCATCCTCAAAGTGCTGGGTTGGTAGAAAGACACAACGGTATTTTAAAGAATAAACATGCAAAAACATGTGCTGATACCAAACTGAAATGGCCAGATGCTTTGCCTATTGTGTTATTAGCTATGCGTACCACACCTCAGACTAGAAGTGGGCTTTCTCCATTTGAGGTAGTGATGGGGAGGCCTGCTAACATTTGGGGTCTCCCGAAACCTACAACCCTGAGGGAGGTGGAGAATGTATTGCTTGTAGACTACTGTAACCAGTTAACTAAAAACCTGTATTTCATCTACCACCAGGTGCATGCTGCTTTACCTGTACGGTTCACGGGCCCAGGACACGATATACAGCCTGGAAGTTGGGTTCTCGTGAAGGCCTACGAGAGGTCTTCCTGTCTCGCGCCTCGCTGGCGGGGACCCCACCAGGTATTGTTGGTCACCAGGACAGCAGTGCGGGTGGCTGGAAAGAAGAACTGGATTCACGCGACGCACGTCAAGAAACTTCCTCACCCGACGCCACACGCTACAGAAGAAGCAGAACCCCTCGCTGATGCTACAGTCTCTGATCTCGGAGTAGCAAACAGCGCTGTGAATGCATCGGAGAAGGTCTCTGAGCCTGAGGAGCTTGGGGAACAGTCCATCTCGTCTCCGCACTCTCTTGAAAAATCACTTCCGGAAAACACTGTTTCGAGCTCTGCGACTTCCGTCGCCACCGACACGTCGCTTCCCTCAGGAAGTGACGATACTTTGCTTCTGGAGCAGACAAATTTGGGTACCATCAGGTACAACCTTCGACCACGGAAATAGAACTACGGCACGAGTGTCGTGCATCTGGAAAAGGAAGTGATCGGAAACTTGTTTTGTTTTGTTAATCAAAAAGGGATTCTGCTGGCTAGGGTTGGGAAGGACTAAGAAATCACGCAACCGTAGTGTCGCCAGCAACGAACATTGGGGTCGTCGATCAAGGAACTACGATGCCTGCCACCTTCACCGCTGCTCCCCGCACTGGACTTTTAGATAAGGGGATGACCAAATCGAACAATGAACAATGTGCCTGGGCCCCGAAAACATACTGTTGTGTTTTGATTTGGTTATTGTTATTTTTGCAACTGCTGCTGTAGGACTTTGGTATTTCAAAGAAGTCTATCCTTTGAAACCTTTATTACCGACCAAGATCGTACCAACTGCTTTGACTCCCTCTGTACACCTTCACACTCTGTCCCCTAGAGACTCCCAACATAGACAGAAGTATCATAATAACACTCTGATGATAGTAATGAATGCTACTCATGCCATTTTTAATAAGAGTAATTGTTGGATTTTGTACTCACTTACCGCAACATGGGAACAAGGGACTGGGATGGTATATACATCCTCTACCTTTAACGACTTCTTGCTATGCCTCTCTTAGAGCACTATTCTATGGCCGATGGAATGATAGCATCTCAGGGAACTTTGATGGAACTAATTTGAATGATTTCGAGAAACGTGAATTGACTCCCCTGGGATGCTCGCTTTTCGCAAATATAAGTAAACCTAATGTTGCTTCTATTAGGCCGTCTGACAAACTATCTGTTCCTTTTCAAACTCTGATTTCCTTTAAAATGGCTCCGATAGGCAATAAGGACGCTGTACCTCCTTCTTATTCTGTAAATCATAGTCCCGACTCGGTTCCCTTCTGTGTACAGAGAAATGGCACTTGGCCAATGGGAGATTTTGAAACTTGTAAAAATATTGTAAATTTGACTGGGGAAAACAGGCCTCTGTATGTAGGAGGGCCTGTTTATTTTGTTTGTGGTAGTTTAGCATTTCCCTGGTTGCCCAAGGATTGGCAGGGAACCTGTTATTTAGGAATATTGTTACCCGGGGTATTTGTAGCTAGTACCTTGGAGGTTTCTAAGGCTCGCCCACGGCGAGACAACAATGGAGATACCCCAGGGCAAGTATTGGGGGACATAGCTAAATCGGTTGTGCCCTTTTGGGGACAAATAGCAAACTCAGAGAACATTAGGGGATTAGCAAGGGTATTGGAGAGAACGATCAACCGGACCACGGACATACTCTACAATATGACCTTAGAGCAAAAGGCGATAAGATTGGTAGCACTTCAAAATCGGATGGCATTAGATGTCATCTTGGCAGAACGAGGTGGAGTATGCAAATTAGTGGGGTCCGCTTGTTGTGTTTTCATTCCAGACTCCTCACCAACAATTTTTAAAGCAATTCAGAACTTGCATACTCTCAATTCTGAAGTCCATATCCCTGTAGGAGACTGGAACCTTAGTACTTGGTTTTGGGATTCTCTGCGATCTTGGGGTTGGAAGGTGCTTTCCGTCATTCTGGTTATTTTAGGGATTCTGTTATTTCTTTGTTGTTGTTTTCAATGCCTCCCAAGTATATGTGGAATGATAGGGGGGTGTTGTGCTCAAGTAGTGAGCGCAATAAGGCATAAAATATATACCCCAGATACAGCATCTAAAGAATTCATGTTACAAGAGGTTCCTATGAACGACCTTATGGCTATAGACACTACAGACAATGATGCAGAACCTATGGATGATGATACATGGAGTCATTTTCGAGAGTATTAGGGATGATTTTTAGCACTTGGCATAGGCCAAAAGGAGGGTCTGTGGAAATTGAAATAATATTGTACCTCCTATCGCATTGTTTGAATGTATGTTGGCCTACGCCAAGTTGTCTAAAAACATTGTGTACATAGATTCCGCGGCAAGGTCTTGACCTTAATGTATTGTGCAAATCGCCATCTTGGATTAAGCCGCCATTTTAGGTACTCTTGCAGTGTGGAAGTCATCCTGAACAACAAAATGGAGGCCGAATGACATTTCGAGTGGGATTCTGGCCGTTCTGACCTCCGCACACATGAATAAGTAATATGCCCGCAGGCCACTTGTTGGGGTCGCGAACTGAGACCTTGTCCTATCCCTGACCTATGTGTAAATGAACAACTGTATCAGCGGAACTGATCAAATTGCATACATTATGGGATTGACCTGGCAACGAACCCTAGGCCTGGTCCAAAGAATGGTTAACCCGCGAGGGGGTTGGCCAAGGCTGGATAAAAAGTATAAAAACCCGAGTATCCCAATGTAGGTCTCTCACACTAACACGGCGAACTACCGTTGATGGTTCGCTCTGTTACTCTGAGGGCCGAATAGCTATCCGTATGTCAATTGACTTTGGTAATTGTTGTAACTTTGAATAAAGCGCTTTGTATGTCCTTTGTAACCTGTGTTGGTGTGTTTCCTTTGGGCTTCCCGGCCTCATATCAATTTTTCTGTTTCCACACTAGTACCATTCCCAAAACTCTCTCTGATTGACCTGATTAAGCAAACCCAGCTTATTGAGCTTATAAAAACACACCAGAATATTGCTGACAAAGGACAACATTATCCCCCCATAATGAATGACTGCATTTACTGTGTCCCTGTTGGTGTTTTACGTTTCAGTTTAAACGTTTGCTTATCGTACTGCCTACGTCAGGTTCATAGCCCTTTAAAACACTTTTGCTGGACATTAACGGGCGAGGAGGATAGCTCAGGGGCAGCACATTTCTCTTGGCAGCAAGAAAACCGGAACAACACAGGTTCAAATCATGGTCCTGCAGTTAGAGACTGGTCTCTGGTGTTAAGTGTGTAGAACACAATGAGCCTCATTACGAGGCACTGGTATCGCTATTGGCACCATTGCTACCGTACCGCCATACTAGGGGTTCAGCTCGCGGGTGCCCTTGCAGCCACCAGGTCTGACCTGGTGGCCGAACCGGCACCCACGAGCAGAACAGGAAAGTAGCACCGGTACCATTATTAACAGTACTGGTGCTACCACCCTCACCATTCCCATTCAGCCCCATGGGGTCGAATGGGGATGGGGAGTCCCTTATTATCGGCACCCGCAAATGTTTAATTACCAGGTCTGCCAAACTCGCCATGACCCGGTAATTGCCCATTCGTGGGTGCCGGAAAAAAAAGGATATAGGCGGCAGCCGAGGCTCATCACTGGCATGATAATGGCTGGGAAGAGAGATGTATGGCTTGTCCTTCTTCTTGGATGAGAGGCCTCATCGCTGGCACTTTTCTGGCTGGCAAGAGAGATTTAAGGCGTATCCGTCTTCCTAGATGAGAGGCCTCATCGCAGGCATGTTTCTTGCTGGGAAGAGAGATGTATGGCTTGTCCGTCTTCCTGGATGAGAGGCCTTGTCGCTGGCACTTTTCTGGCTGGGAAGAGAGATGTATGGCTTGTCCATCTTCCTGAAAGAGAGGCCTCATGGGTGGCACTTTTCTGGCTGGCAAGAGAGATTTAAGGCGTATCCGTCTTCCTGGATGAGAGGCCTCATCGCAGGCATGTTTCTTGCTGGGAAGAGAGATGTATGGCTTGTCCGTCTTCCTGGATGAGAGGCCTCGTCGCTGGCACTTTTCTGGCTGGGAAGAGAGATGTATGGCTTGTCCGTCTTCCTGAATCAGAGGCCTCATGGCTGGCACGTTTCTGGCTGGCAAGAGAGATGTCTATGGCTGGTCCATCTTCCCGGAAGAGAGGCCTCATTGCTGGCACGTTTCTGGCTGGGAAGAGAAATGTCTATGGCTTGTCCGTCTTCCTGGATGAGACGCCTCATCACTGGCACGTTTCTGGCTGGGAAGAGAGAAGTATGGGGTTTAGTCTAAACATGCAAGTCTGTTTCAGTCCCTGAGCATTTTGCAAGTGAACTGGGCATTCTGTTTTGAACAAAGGCTTCATGAATCAGCTGATATCTTCTATTGCACAGAACAAGGGCATTTGGAGGAGCAGTGATGAGGGACCGACATTAGAAGACACAATTCTGCCTGCAGTGTTCGTAGTGGACATTCTTAGGCCTTATCTCGAACTAGTGACTTCTGGGCCTAGGAAACAGAAAGAGAACTGGAAATCTGAGTTGCCTAGCTGGCAGATGACATGGATGTGTTTTTTCTATTAACACCGTTGCTCTTATGATTTCAACTGAAAGAAATAAGTGGTTATTTTTTCAGATAAGCAGCCATTTGGAAGATGAAAGGCCTCGGTGTAAGGAGGTATTCTCTTTTGTTGTCACGGTGCGACTGCAATTAAAAGCAAGTCCATGCGTGGTAAATGAGAAATGGTTTTTAATTTTTAATAATCTGTATTGAGGTTATAAGAGGTTAAGAAAATAAATAGTAGTAACAATGCAGATATTCATGAAGAATAGCTATGATCACAATATAGTCAAAGGCAAAACAGTAAAAAAGTCGAAAAAGTAATAGCCAAATAAGTGAGGCTATGATACTAATTAATGTGGAAACTTCATAAACACTATTGCTCTGTACATTTGGAATCTCCCAATACAGCGTACGTTTGCAAAGGCAGTAGGCCACATATTGAAGATAACATGTACATGTTGTCTTGTTATTTCCAATGACGATTGCTTTGGTGAAGACAGAAAAGTGTTTTTCCATGTGATTTCCATTTTGGGCTCGAGCCTATTTAAAATAACATAACAATGAGTATCTGATTGCGTGTGTCATAGAACTATGGTGCTGTATTTTGATTTTCAATTAAAAGAAAATGTCATGATGTTTGATTTATAAAGAGACATTTCTCATAAGCACACCCACAGTCATGGGATTTCATAAATATTATCATTCAAACACAGTCATGAATCTGTATTGACAGGGACAGACACTGGCAATCTGGATAACAAGGCGTTTGCGTAAGTCAGGTTTCGTTTTGATCGGTTGAAAGATGTCTATATTAAAAACAGAAAAGTATTAATACTAATAATAATAATAATAACAATAAAACATTTAGGTGAACGTAGATATATAAGAAATACAATAAAATAAAACAAACTGTTCTACTTCAAAATCCCCACAATGGTATGAGCTCCCCTCCCATGGTTGTAACATTCAACATATCCAAAACCCAGGTTTAGTGAAGTGTGTTGGTGCTGAGATTGAACGTTAAGGGAGCGAACCACACAATCCTGCCACAGAGGCGTTATTTCACCAAAATGTCAGGTGTAGCAAAAATGATACCACATATCCCTTTGACCTCTGATGACATAATAGGAAGTGCTTTCATTTGACCCCACACTGAAGTGACATCACAGGAAGCGATGTAACACGACCTTTCACCCCTTGACAAAACAGGCAGGGGCATCACATAGCATTGTCCCTAAGTACACTACGAAACATATGGTTACAATATAACTGTAATGTGAAATACATTTTCATACAAGAATGGATCACCATATGTATCGTTAATATCAGTGTGCATAGGCCCATATTACCAAATTACTGTGGATGCAAGCAGATGTCCAAGGCCAAATGGTAATTATGTGTTTTTAATATAGCACTAACTCTTAAGCACTGTATTTAGAACAAAATTACATACAATATTACCCAACAGGTGTTTGGTACTCATTTATCGACCACAGAAGGATGAAAGACTGGATTCGAACCTGCAACCTGCAGATCGCACACACACATCACAGCAGTGAACTCTCAACACACTGAACTATCTTCCCCATCTATAGCTTTCTTACAGGGTATAGAAAAGTGAGCAATTGCATGACTGAATGTTCTCAAAGTCAAAAAGCAAATTACACTCTCTAGTGGATACCATTAAACTGGTAACTGAGAGTTAACAGAAGGCCAGTTCATCTGCAGGTCTGGTGCAAAGTTGGCCACATGTCAAGCCTGCATGGATCTACTGTTTCAGGCTTCAGAGGTTGGCAACATAAATACCATAGGGAGGGTTCTTAAATGTGTATTAAAGAATTTAGAGTAACGCAGGGCAATTAGCAGTCTCACATGGCATCCCGTACTCTGGGCACTCGTTACCTCTTGCATGCAAACAAACATCCTGAACATCAGGTCAAGGGGATAGGAAAGATAGGACATTACAACAAAGTATTAATTGTTGCTCAATGAAAACAAGGACCACTTTATGTGCTATGGTCAAACATTTCTACACTGTACACGAACATTTACTTACAAGGATTTTGTAAAGTGACAGAGGATACCAATATGGAATGTCTTGGGATGATCGTAACAGAGACAATGGTAGAAAAAAAAATGTTATAACTGCAACTAAATAGGCCAAAATGGATGCTTACTCCTCTACTCTAAATGCTTTTTGAAAGTTTTTGTCTGCATTGTGAAATCGAGGTGTTTAAGAATGGATTAAACCTTTAATGAGTGTAACAATTATTGAATAGAATTCCAGAAAGACAAATTATTTGTTAATTTTATTCTTTTTTATTTTGAGTCACTGTTCAAAGTGTTACACTTGTGGAACCCCAAGCCTGAACAGGAAAACCAGCCACTCCAGAAATAAAGACTGCTGGCCACAGCCCAGGAGCTTCCATTTAAAAATAAAATTTCAAGCATAAAAATATTTATTTTTAATTGTTTTGTTTAGGGATACCAAGGGAGACCACAGTGCTAGCAAGGGTGACCTCAGGGGTCGGAGTTGCCACCCTTGAAAACCCCCAAATGATGTCCCTGCCCTGCCATGCTTTCCGTGTAATGAAGAGAGAGTGTATTAACCACATGGCAAATCGTATCGAGTCTCTGATTGCTCGTGGAGTACATATAAGTCCAAATTCAAACCCAGAACTCCCAAGGCTCTCAGTGACATCCACAGCCTCAGCCTATTAAACATGGCATAGTATTATACTTTCTGAAGAGGGCAGCATATATCCCTTTGCTAAAAAACTTGCTTGATCCTTCCTGCTGCTCAAACTGCCGACCGATTTCCTTACTCCCTTATGCTGGCAAACCTATGGAAACACTAGCAGCACAGCAACTGCAGACCCGTGAGGAGGCACATGGGTTGCCAGACACCATTTAGGCAGGCTTAAGAACTGGGTGCTGCACAGAGTCAGTAGTGCTGACCGCAGCAGATGATTTCATATGTGCAGTTGACTGTGGTGGTGCCAGGATCTTTATTTTATTTGACCGCTCGGATGCCTTTGACATGTTCGATCATGCTCGATAAAGCTCTTTAGTGGCCAATTTCCTTCCTATCAGATGGATCAAAATTGGTGGTGTGTCCCCCTTTTGAGTCAGCCACAAAAAAAGTGTCTTGAGGGGTCAAAGAGGGATCCTTCCTCAGATCCCAATTAGTTAACCTTTATATGAGACCTCTTACATTTCATTAGGTCACTGGGCGTCAGGTTTTATATCTATGAAGACAACAGACAGTTGATATTTCAAGTAGGTGAGGAGACCGCAAACTGAAATGTTGATGTGCACTGCACCTTTGGACAGCCCTGGGTCTAGCAACCACTGAAATTAGGAGTATCAAGAAAATGGTTGTCAGAATAAGTAAGGCTGTGCCACCCCTTAGATCATACTACTGAGCAGAGGGGCTGCAATGTTTAAGATAATTAGCCTGCAACCAAAGGCTAATAAAATAATTCAAACTAATACTTTTTCAAAGCATGCACTGCTCCTAAAAATAAATCAAGTTCTTAAAATCATTTGTACGTTTTTACTTCTAATTCCTAAACAAACATGTATACATTCAAGTAATCAAATTGTTAAGTAATTCGTGGGTTAATAAAAATGTGAAAGCGTAGTTATAAACACTAGAAATAAGTTTACAATAACAAAACTTGTGCCGACTGCATAGCCATCAGTTTCACCCCACGAAGGGCTTTTTCAGGGCAAGATTAACAAGTATTTACATCTTACATGTACCAAAACATATTATGCAACTATAGCTTAATTTGAGGTCCACGTGCCCATGATGTATGATAACCCGAATTGCAAGGTCGAGTATGTGACATTTATACATTTTGACATTTAAACAAACAAAAATTACGAGCAAAAATTGAAAAATAAATCCTCAGAATTAAAAACTGAAAAATAATAATGACAAAAGACATGAATGCTATATTTCGAATCTTACATTGTTGCAGTAATTGTACTCATGGTCCGAAAAATCAATATAAACAAAATCCTGCCTAAAGCACTTTGCAAGCAGTATCGATAGTGAAACATCACTGTAGACATGTTTCAGTTTGTGCAACCCTAAATCATACAATAACACAACAGAACCCTAGTTTCACATTCCAGATCAAGTATATCCTACTAGACAAATAAAGTTCCAAATATTAACTATATTAGGGACATTTCCTGTCCAAAAAACTCCAATTATTTGAAGTGCATAGCTGTAAAGATATGTACTGAGTGAATGTATATCCAGTTATGTATTGCAATGCAACCAAATCACCTCAATGAATACCAGAATATAACAGAACATGGTGTGCATCACCTTAAACGTAACATCCAATCCAATAAACCAAAGTTGTTGAGTTTCAACTTGATGTATGTGAACAGTGCTGTAGCAATTTGGTTATTACCTCTGTCAGCTAGAAAAGACAAAGCTTTCCCTGAAGCCAGAAACCCTACCAAGATATTTATTGGGAATATACCGATGCCAATGGGTTCACATTGTGGATCTTTGTAATGTGTTCAACCAAATCTGAAGAAGTTATAAAAACTTCTAATAGCCAGGTTTTGTGTTAATTTTATTTCTGTATTAATGTATTTATTAATTCATAGGAGGGTACATAACCCATGGGCGTCTTGGCACTAGTTACAATGAAGAGCATGTGTGCAAGGTGCAAGTTACAGGATAAAACACAAGTACAAGGTGGTGGAAGAGTCATAGCCGGGTAATAATTTACATTAACGGAACAGGTGGGTCTTTAGCTGTTTCTGGAACAGTCTGTAACAAGGTTCAGCTCTCAAGGCTAGGGGGAGTTTGTTCCAAATTGTGAATGCAATGACAGGAAAACTGGAACCTCCAGCTTTGGTGTGCTTGAACATGGGAATAACGAGGCAACTGGAGTAGGCTGTACGTGCAGGTCTGGTGGTGGTTGGATAGCAAATCCTCTGGGAAAGGTAGCTAGGAGTTGTATCAGAGAGGCATTGGTGTGAGATGGTGAGTATTTTGAACATTATTCTTACAGGAAGCCTGTGTGGCTTTTTTCTTGCAGCTGAGATGTGCTCGAATTTGTTGACGCAGAGGGCAGCATGGAGGGTATTGTTTTGAATGATTTGCAACATATTTATGGTTGTCGTGGAGGTGCCCCTAAAGAGTGTGTTACAGTACTCCAGCTAGCCGCTGATAAGTGAATGTGCAACAGAGAGGCAATTGTCGATGGAGAGGAAAGGTCTAATGGCATTTTTGTGGCGAATGCTGTAGAGGAGGCAATTGCGTTGATGTGGGGTGTCCTTTTCAAGGTGGCATCAAAATAGACGCTGAGTATGTTGACAGCAGATGGGATGAGATAGATATGAATGTCAATGGTGAATGAGTGATAGGACGAGCTCAGTTTGACAAGTTGGCAGGGTTGGCTATGAGTAGGAGTTCCATTTTGTCGTCATTGAGACACAGGTGGTCATCTAGGTATGAATGATTTCGTAGATGGAAGTGACATTCTGTGAGTTGATGTGGTGGTTGCGGGTGAGAGAAATTAGAATCTGTGTGTCATTGGCATAGTTTGAACACTTTGTAGAGGAGACCCCAGACGTGGCCTGCACCCCTGCCCCTCGCTTCGAGGTGCCAGTAAAGTACTCGCCAAGGTATGTGATGTACGAGGAGCAGCTGAACCAACAAAGGGCTGCAATGGGCCCCTGCCCTGTGTACATTAGAAGATCAATACCTGTTGAAATGCCCATAACCAGGCAAACCTGGGCAGCACGGTACTCAATCAGACAACCATACCAGCCGTTGATAGGGAACGAGGAGGAATGCCTACACACGGTCCATGGAGAGACTCCAAAAGCCATAATGGAAGGCCAGTGGAGATGAAACAAGGACCACAGCAGCTCCAAGAACGAACTGAAGGAGTACTGAAAGCATGCATGCCAGTACTGACAACTGCAAGGATAATTGTAAAGGGCAAAGGGGAGAGACACTGTGAAAAACATATGAGAATGGTGCCATGAGACAAGATGGAAGCAACCGCCTTATTGAACGTGTGTAAATAAGCTTGAAACCAAAGATGCTAAGTAATCGATTCTGCTTGCAATGCTTAGTAGATGTTAGAGCGGAAAGCGCCGACTGTATACATCTACCTCAATACAGCACAATGTACACGTGCAACTCCATTTTGTGTAAACAGAAGTGCTCCCAGGCGGCCAAGGCCTGACTGGCCAAGTTTCATATCCATGCCCAAGCTGAGGAAAGGAGCGGGATCGAAGCTTAACAAAGGATGTCTCATGCTGGGGAAATTGAAGTTAATGGCTATGAGAGATGAGAGGGCAAGAAAAAATGATAGGTTGAGGCGAGACCAACTATATCGCGAAGAGCAGGGTTTACCACTCAGTCGCACGCAATATGCAGCCTATGAAAGGTGCAGGCAGAACATGCTAAAGTTGGAGGAAGAAAGGAGGGTGCACGAAAGGAAAGTGAAGAAGAGAGAAGATGAGGAAAGTAGAAGGGCAAAAGAACGTAGAAACAAACGGATGAGGGAATTAGATAAGGCTAGAGAGGAGGCGAAAAAGCGAAGAGAAATGGATGAGGAAGCAGAGCGTAAGCGCCGGCAAAGGGTGCGATATTTCGAATATTTGCAGCGGGAAGTGAAAAAACCCAATCCTGTTGTAGACTCGGAAGACATAGAAGAGTTCTTTCCAGCAAATGATGCAGTACCAGGTACAAGCAGGACAATTATTGATGATGACTTTGACACCAGAAGCATCGGGGAAGCGATTCATAAAATATATGATGAGATGCGACTGGAACGAATCTCCCAAGAAGGAAGGGAAGATGAGCGCTTAGAGAGCACTCAGTTATATACGATACTGAGGATGTCACCTGAAGTGGTGAGAGTAGGGGACGTTCCCTAGATAGACTAGAAGTTGGGCAGAATGAAGATGATGCGAGAAGCTGTGCGAACTGGGAGTATTCAGAGTCTGACTCAGATGGGGAAGCGGAGGAAGTGATGTATGACGAAGGGAGATGATGCGAAAAGCAGGTCCCAGGGAACCGAGAGGTACAATGGTTAGACGCGAGCAGGTCCATAAATAGGACACCGAAGTCTGCTGGACAGTCCAGCCGACATGAAGAAACACCCCACGGTCAGAGGGGGTCGTCGGCACCTGCCTATACAGATAGGTTAAGGGCACTGCCAGGTAGAAAGCAGGGCGGGAACGCCACCCCAGCAAGAGACCAAGGAGCTAAAGAAAAGGAAAAGGAGGATTGCACATTCCAATTCCCACTGCTAGAAAAAGGGGGAGCAAGACCGCAATACATTCCATGGCCACACATGGACCGAGAGAATCTCAAAAATAAGCTTCCAATGTTGACATTGGGACCCGGGAAGTGGATACATGAGCTAGAAAAAATGACGGGGGGAGTCACCCTAGCCATAGGGGACATCAAGGGTCTCCTAATTGCTATACTCGGAGAAAGAGCAGACAATGTGTGGAAAAGGGCAGGCTACCCTAGGGTAACCATAACTAACACCTCTCATGACAGAGCACCATTTAATAACTGTAGAGCAGCAGTATGGAAAGTGCTACGTACGCTATATCCAGACACATCTGATATGGAAGCTATGATGACTCGAAAAATGGAGGAGTCGGAGGATCCATTGCTTTACATCCAGAATTTTCAAGATGCGTGGGTGCTTGAAATGCATGAGTCTTGGATGAAATCTATCCCTGTATTCTATCATATACTGTGCCAAGGGTTACCAGAACCGGTGCAAAAACAACAAAAAAAATTGGTAGGAATAGAAGCTAAACCGTGGCCCGAAATCCAGTTGACAATTGCCCATTATTGTAGGCTGTTGCAAGAAAAGAATCGAAAGAAAGAGGTAACGCATAAGGGAGAAGAGGCGAAGCTAGTGCAAAGGAAGCTCTCGAAGTATGCTCTTGAGGGAGCCATGCTAACATGCCCAGCCGATTCGAGTGCACAATTTGCCACTAACCCGCCGCAAAATAATCAGGGTAACGCAGGATATTATCCGAGAGGAAGGGGATTTGGAGGAAGAGGATGGCAGGGTAATCAGGGAGGCTTTAGAGGTAACCAAGGAGGTTTTCAAAATGTTCAAGGTGGTATCCAGAGTGCACCAATGGGCAGTCCAGCTATGCCAGATGGACAGATGGCCCGACCACCGCCAGTGTGTTGGCTGTGTGGAGTGACAGGACATGTGGCACGCATATGCAGAAGCCAAGGCATGTGGCAGAACAATAAAGGGAATGGGGCAGGCACGGTGAATCAACCTGCTACCCTACAACAGGGCAATGCCCAAAACTATACCGCCCAGCAGCAGGCTGCTGGCTTGCAGCAAGGTGCACAGCAAGTGGTCAAACCACTGAACCTGGGGAATGTACCACAGGGACAACCACAGCAGACACTGTCGCAAGTGGCTCAGAGCACTAACACTAGTGGGGGAAACCCACAGGTACACAGTGGACCGAACTTATAAATGAAATAGGACGGCTCACAGGGATCTCTGATGTGTTCTATCCTATCAGTGACACCAGACCCTAACAGGGAACCTAGGGTAAATGTCACCATAGGGGGGAAAGAATATTCCTTCTTAGTTGACACAGGTGCAACGCGCTCGTGCATACGAGAAGGCAAGTTCTCCTTGTCCGGCGAGGGAACAGACACCCAGAGTTTTACTGGAGCTCATTACAGAGTTCCCTTTACTGATGCACTCCCAGTCTCAGTGTGAGAGTGCGACATGAATGCACCTTCATTGTATTCGCATCAGTCCCCAGTGAATATCATGGGTCGGGATTTGATGACGAAGTTGAATATGACCATCTCGTTCACTGAGGATGGCATAGTGTGCTCCACCCCAGGAATGCATTATTCAAAAGTAGGCAAAATGATCAGAGCATACTCTGGACGTGCAGCAATGAGAGCTGTACCGTTGGAACCAGAAGTTTTCGCATATGAAGTACGAGTGCTCATGGCAGGATTGCCAGGCCTCGCAGACAAGACTATGAGAACCCCTGATGAGTTTCTATTCAGGCCAAGAATACCCATGCACGAAGAGGAGGGACAGGTGTTTCCCTTAATGATACAACCCACCACGGTGCAAGGAAAGGTAGTATTGGTTGAAAGATGTGACGACGAGGGTAGACCTTGGTGGCGATTGCCTTCATCGAAGAAGGGTATCGAGTGACTGACGTCACCGATGACGATCTGTTCGAAGAACACCCTGACCTAGAAGAGACATGGGTGCAAGTGAGTCTCATATTTCGGGTCAAAATGATCAGGCAGAAGGTACCACAGAGGATGATGTTAGCGTTAGTACTCCCAGAGTACTTTGATAACGACATGGCCCTAGTGCCGGCCAAAGAATGGACTACAGGGCCCTATGATGTAGGTCTCCTGAAGGGAGGATGGCATAGTGTGCTCCACTCCAGGAATGCATTATTCAAAAGTATGCAAAATGATCAGAGCATGCTCTGGACGTGCAGCCATGAGAGCTGTACCGTTGGAACCAGAAGTTTTCGCATATGGAGTACGAGTGCTCATGGCAGGATTGCCAGGCCTCAAAGACAAGACTATGAGAACCCCTGATGAGTTTCAATTCAGGCCAAGAATAGCCATGCACGAAGAGGAGGGACAGGTGTTTCCCGTAATGATGCAATCCGCTGCGGTGCGAGGAAAGGTAGTATTGGTTGAAGGATGTGGCAACGAGGGTAGACCTTGGTGTGCGATTGTCACCATGGAAGAAGGGTATCGAGTGACTGACGTCACCGATGATGATCTGTTCGAAGGACACCCTGACCTAGAAGGGACACGGGTGCAAGTGAGTCTCATATTTTGGGTCAAAATGATCAGGCGAGAGGTACCACAGAGGATGATGTTAGCGTTAGTACGCCCAGAGTACTTTGATATTGACATGGCCCTAGTGCCGGCCAAAGTATGGACTACAGGGCCCTATGACGTAGGTCTCCTGAAGGCAGCCGGCGAAGTAAAAATTAAATTGAAACCAGGAGCAATTCTGCCATGGGCAGGACAATATCCCATGTCCAGAGAAGCGGATGAAGGGATTGCAAAGACAATCTCCGCCAAGATGGAGCAGGGCATTCTAGTGACATCGGAATCACCCTGCAACACAGTGATTTATCCTGTCAAGAAATCAAAGGGAGGGTCCTGGTGTTTAATCCAGGATTTATGAGCCCTAAATGACATAGTCGAAGCCGAGTTGCCTTTAGTCCCGAATACATCCACAATTTTGTGCAACATACCCACTGAGGCAAAATGCTTCACGGTGATCGATTTGAAAAATGCATTCTTCTCGATTCCATTGCACCGTGACTCACAAGACCTGACGTCATTTACTTTCAGACAAATGCACCTGAAAAGTACCAGGCTGCCACAGGGGTATTGAGAGTCTCCATCTATTTTCAACAGAGTCCTGCAAATGGACCTAAGCAATATTGCGGTGGACAGTGTTGTTTTGCAGTATGTAGATGACATTCTAATCAGCAGCATCACTGAAGAGCAATGCCGACATGACTCAGTCCTGCTATTAACTATACTGGCTGAGAAGGGATACAAAGTAGACAAGGATAAGTTGCAGTACTGCCAATGGGAGGTGTTGTAGATAGGGCAACTGATCTCACATGAGGGGAAAAAAGGTAACCCCAGAAAGGGCCGAGGCTATCATGAACACAGCCAAGCCGCGCACAATAAAACAAATGCAGAGCTTCTTAGGCCTGTGCAACTATGTCAGAGCATGGGTCTTCGACTACAGGTCATATACCAAGCCCTTGTTGCAGGCCCTTAAAAAGGCCCAGGCGACGAGGGAAGAAATTGAATGGAATGAAGATATGGAGAAGGGGTTTACCAAACTCAAGGGGGCAATTTGTAAGGCCCCAATTCTCGGGATTCCTAATTATGCTGAGGAATTCTATTTGTTTTCTCATACTAATGTCAATTTTATGACGGCAGTGCTCGCGCAGCGAACCTCATTGGGATATAAACTCCTGGCATATTACATAGGGAGTTTGGACCCGGTAATGAAGGGCCACTTCCCATGCGAACAAAACCTAGCTGATGCCGTGTTCGCTATTGAGAAGGCGTCATCCATTGTGATGGGGTGCTCCGTGACATTATATGTTGAGCACTCGCTATTTGCCATACTGGAAAAGCCAAAGGGCACGCTGACTTCTCAGAGAGCATCAGCCTACGAGGTGATTATCTCTAATCCATTGATCAAAATAGTGCGATGCAAAACTGTGAACCCTGCCATGTTTATAGCTGAGCCAGTAACAGAGGGAGAACCTGTGCATGACTGTGCGAACTATGAGGAATTTTATGATGAAATCCCCAGGGTAAAGGAAAATGCCCTGGCAGGTGGGGAGATCATCTTTATTGACGGGTCTTCTAGAATAAACTAACAAGACAGACAAAGATATACAGGCGTGGCCGTGATCAAACACATAGCGAGTAGAGAGTTCTGAATACTTGTCAGTGCACGAATACCATCTCATTATTCGGCACAGGCTGCACAGCTAGTGTCGCTGATACTCGCCATTGCGAATCATGTTGACCAGGAAGTAACAGTATACAGCGACTCTGCCTATGTGACGTCAACAGTGCACGCAGGATTAGCGCGCTGGAAAAGAAGGGGCTACCTCCGAGCAGACGGCATGCCAGTGCAACACGCAGCCTTATTGGACAGGCTGATAAATGCACTATAGCTCCCAGTGGGCATAGCGGTCGTGAAATGCACAGGTCATACCTAAGGGACTGATTTTGTGTCACGTGGAAATCATGAAGCGGACATGGAAGCCAAGCTCATGGCATCCAAAACTGAAACAATCATGGACGTGGATGTGGCACGTACCCATGAGCGTATGATGGTAGCGCGAGCCACACCAGAAGCCTACAGCAATATGGGGCAGACTCAATTAATTGAGCTCCAGGGGGAGGCACTTCAGGAGGAGACAAATCTATGGAAGCGTCGAGGGTGTTCCTTAAACCCCTCAGACGGATTGTGGAGGCAAGACAGCACTGGTAAACCAGTAATGCCTGTCTCCATCCTAAAAATAGCTCTAGAACAGCTCCATTACCCAATGCATATGACTAAGGAAAATCTTGCCTCAACACTTGCCGAAGACTGGTTTACACCGAATTTAGCAGAGCATGTTGCATTCTTCATGGTAAACTGTATCATCTGCCAGCAATTCACTTCTGGGCACACATTGAAAGTAGTGAGAGGAGTTATCCCCAGACCAAATGGACTTTTCTAGCACCTACATATTGATTATGTCAATATGATCTAGGTGTGTAATGGGTACAGGTATTTACTTGTGGTGGTGTGTCACTTCTCCAGGTGGATAGAAGCAGGACCCTGTACACACACCGATGCCGCCTGTGCTCCCAAATTCTTGGTGAGGGAGGTCTTCCTTGGATGGGGGGTGTGTGAGGTTATGAGATCAGACAATGGGCCTCATTTCGTGAACGCAGTGTTTGAACAGATTAGCTTGTTGCTGGGTATAAAGCATACGTTTTCGTCGGCGTTTCACCCAGAGGGAAATGGGATATGTGAACGAATCAACGGCTTGCTTAAGGAAAGTATAGCCAAGTTGAAACTCACATTAAGAAAGGGATGGATGCACTGCCTACCACTGGCATTGTATGCATTTCGGAACCAACCAGGCTCCGACCATCATCTTACGCCGACAAAATAGTCACTGCGAGAAGGATGAGGACCCCTCTTACCCCCCGAGACAGAGCTAGATGTGATGCCCAGTCAACTAGGGAGGTTCTGGGAGATGAGATGAAAGCATAACTAGACTGTCTCATAGCCAGCACCTCTATCATTTCAGGCCAGCTGCAGCTACGGCGAAAGGAGACAGCACAGCACAAACCACAATAGACAATGCTAATGCAGGCGCAGCTCTCAGCCTTGACCCACCCCCTGTCTTCCCTGAAGACAGAGTTCTTGTGAAGAACTTTACGAGAAAGAAATGGGATGAACCGAGGTTTATTGGCCCCTTCATCGTAGAGGACTGCACCCCGTCCGCTGTCAAGCTCGTGGGCTGAAGAGCCTGGATTTTCATGAACGGCATCAAGCTATTCATAGGAGAGGGCACTTCTGCTGCACCCAGTGACAAAGAACATACAGATAAGGAGGGAGAACCTCAGCACGTGCAGACACGATCTAAGGCGAGGAAGAAGGACGCATGAGCAGACAAGTAACGAGAACGTTAGTAAAGTGAGACTGGTAAAACAAGACATTTCCTCGAGCCAAGTGAAACATGTCAAAAGAACAATTACACAAACAAGTCAGTATAGCCAACAAAAGAACTATTGTGAAAATTGTGCCTGCGACTGAACTTTTTCGTATACACTAAAAGAGACAATAGTAAGCAAGCAAACACTCTGTGCAGCCAAAGGTGCAGGGTAAAGGAAGAAAATCACGTACTCATATCAGCAAAAGCGTAAATCTCTTGAACATTGAAAGCCACACAAAGCATTTAAAACCTTAGACTCTGATAAGAAGTAAAAGTAAGATCAAGACTTTGTTCATGGACATTTGGTTCATCCCAGCAGAAGCCTCACATGGGATGTGCTAACCTACTTCCAACTGGTGTCACTGTCCTACCCTTCACTTATAGGCAGAAAAGCCAGAGTTACTGAATTCATTCAAAACCCTGCAAACAAGGAGGTAATCTGGCAACTATTGACTGTCATCGCAGATGTCTTCGCCGAGTTGCCCGAGCACAGTGACTCAAAGACCAATGCTCCTGCCTCAAGTAATCATTGACAAGATCACATATACTTTGTTCTTCCGCATCATCGAAGAATGTCCAGGATTTATCGGGAGAACTACAGATATATTGACATTCATTAGAGATCCAAAAAACAATTACTTCCTCAACCAAGTGTGGTACAAGCTGAACCACGTGGTTGCAACTCACGGAGCAGGAAAGTGCAAAACCTGTTGGCATCAAAAGAAGGGACTGTGATTAGGACACAGCAAACAAGGCAAATGTCCCTATCACCTGAGGATACACGGCTGGCACACAACGTTTTATTTCGATTAGTCACAGACTATCCGGAAATGGTAGGGGGACCTGCAGATGTTGATGTCATCACCTTTCTTAGGAATCCGGCCAACGCCCCACACATGGGCGCACTCCTCCAAGGCATCATGCTCCAGGTGGAGCTGTCCAATTTCCAGCAAGAATTCCTGAGGAGATTTCAGTGAGAAAAGGAGGTCTGTGGAACTAAAGTCAAGAATGAAGAGGGAGAATTATTTCTCCGCCAAATCAGAGGACGCATTCTATGCCATTCCCAATGAACACAGGCTGTTTAGCCTAACCTCATCAGTATTTACAATACTCTTGCCGCATATCTGAGTTGCTGCAAACACCAAGTGGTTGCAGATAACGAGATGGGAGTTACTGCAGACTATCAACACCACAATAAAAGGGTTCAATGCAATCAAAGAAGAGCTGAGAGCAGTCAGACTGAAGACCCTTCAGAGCAGATATGTGCTTGACATGATTACTGCAATGGATGGTGGTGTTTGCGCAAAAATTGGAGAATCATGCTGCACTTTTATACCATAACACGACGAAGAAAATGGAACCCTCACAGAGGCCATAAGTATGTTAACAACCCTGAAAAACCAGATGACCGAGGAAACAGATGAAGTAGATGATGACAGCTGGTTTGGGAACCTATTCTCATGGGTCCCACAATGGATGGCCGATATATTCAAGTTTCTGGGAGCCTTGCTAGCAATGGTGCTGCTAGGGTTCTGTTTTATCAAGATAATCATCACACAGTGCCAGAAAACTGCAAAGCAGGCCAGAGGGATGAAAATTATGGTCGATATCGAACCAGGCTGGAAGCCCAGAGGCCTGACAGATGAGGAGATAAAGGACTTCATGAAGTCCAGTGAATTTGCACCAGAGCAAACAAAATTCACTTATCCCAAGAAACGAAGAAGGTATGAAGGCAAATGGATTTACTGCAGTCCAAATGGACAATGCCAATTGATGACCTGGAACAAAGACGAGCATGTGAGAACAGCAGGAAGTTTGAAAGGAGTGATAAAGATATGGACTCCCAAATTGCATGTATTCAAGCCATCTTGTGTAAACCCAGGAGACGATGAGCAAGAAGCTGAGGAATCAAAGAAAATGAATATAAAGGAGGAAGCAGGAGTAGTCGATGAACCGACCAGAGGGGGGAGTGTAGAGGAGACCCCAGACGTGGCCTGCACTCCTGCCCCTCGCTTCGAGGTGCCAATAAAGTACTTGCCAAGGTATGTGACGTACGAGGAGCAGCTGAACCAACAAAGGCTGCAATGGGCCTCTGCCCTGTGTACATTAGAAGATCAATACCTGTTGAAATACTATGCAACCCTGGGCAGCACGGTACCCAATCAGGCAACCATACCAGCCGTTGATACGGAACGAGGAGGAATGCCTACACACGGTCCATGAAGAGACTCCAAAAGCCATAATGGAAGGCCAGTGGAGATGAAACAAGGACCACAGCAGCTCCAAGAACGAACTGAAGGAGTACTGAAAGCATACATGCCAGTACTGACAACTGCGAGGATAATTGTAAAGGACAAAGGGGAGAGACACTGTGAAAAACATATGAGAATGGTGCCATGAGACAAGATGGAAGCAACCGCCTCATTGAACGTGTGTAAATAAGCTTGAAATGCAAGATGCTAAGTAATCGATTCTACTTGAAATGCTAAGTAGAAGTTAGAGTGGCAAGCGCTGACTGTATACATCTACCTCAATACAGCACAATGTACACGTGCGACTCCATTTTGTATAAACAGAAGTACTCCCAGGCGGCCAAGACCTGACTGGCCAAGTTTCATATCCAGGCCCAAGCTGAGGAAAGGAGCGGGATAGAAACTTAACAAAGGATGGCTCATGCCGGGGAAATCGAGGTCAACCAGAGAACAGAGGTGAGCTCACGAGGCTCCAACTTCAGAGCATGCCATCCCGCCCGTGAACGTCAAGATAAGAGAGGCCCATGCAGGTGGCTAAGCGCATACAGAATTAAATGCGCAAAAGGTTGGAAACTGAAGCAGATTCACGGTGGACCAACACGTGACCAGACAGGCGCGAAGATGTACCACCTCCTGATGTCATCCAGAACCGAAGGTGCCATAACTTTTCCTGATAAGAGACTACAGATCCAAGGCCATACTCAGCCAACTAATTGACACATATCCCTAAACCACTGCTTGATGCAAGGGAGGTTGGGTGAATCTTGGGACACTAGTCACCTGGGTGTCTATTTGCATGCTGCTAATTAAAATGGAGATTTATGTTTAGGGGTGTAACTAGCCCAATCACAAGGGACCATGTAATCTAGGGTCCTATAGACATTGTAACCAGAGACGTCGTACTTGCAGTGACTTCAATCACGTGTGGTGTAGAGGGAAGGGCGTAGACGCCCACCCGATAAGAGTTATCCAATCCACTTGCATTATTTCCATATACAGTTATAGGACCTATACTTAAGTTATCTTTCCCAACCAATTGTATTGCATGATGATTTTTTGTAGAACTAGACGTCAATGATGACATATTTTGCCCATAAAAGAGGCTGTTGGACTAATGTTCGAGGAAGTTGGGGTCAGGCAGGTGTTTGTGATGCTGCTGATTTCCATAAACTGATGCATGTATCATTAAACGGACTTCCCTTTGCCAATTTACTGAGTCCTGATTATTGATCCTTGCCGGAATAAGTGAATCCTGCACTATGTCCTCACATGGTGCAGCTATCTTGTATTACTTGTTTTCGAGAGTGAGTGCTGACCAATGGGCCCGTCAGTAATTACCTCTCCTCGTCAACAACTTGATAAGGAGTGAGTCGAGGTGGTCAAAGAGGGGTTTGGTGTAGACATTGTAAAGAGTAGGAGAGATGCAGGAGCCCTGAGGAACTCCACATGTGGATGCTTTGGGTGTAGTGGAGTGGTTGGTGATGAAGGCTCTGGAAGTATGGTCTGCAGGGAATGATGCAAGCCATTTAGTGGTATCTGAAGACAATGCTAAAGAGGTGGTGACATAGTGTGGAGTGGTTGACAATTTTGATTGGAGTGTATAAGTCCAGGAGAATAGGAAGGGAGAGGATTCCCCTCTCTCTGGAGTCATCTGAGGTCCAGCAGGGCCGTTCTGGGGCCATGTCTGGGGTGGAAGCTGCTTTCCGAAGGCTGAGAATATGGTTAAGTTCGAGGTGTTGTTGGATTTGGATGTATTCAGCTTTGTCCATGATTTTTAGCGGAAAAGGGACAGTTGTGATTGGTCGGTAATTGGTCGTTATCGCTGGGTCAAGGCTAGGCTTCTTGAGGAGGGGTGAGATCCAAGATTCTTTGAGTGACACAGCGAACAAGTAGGAGGTGAAGGAGGCATTGATGATTGTGGTTATATGCGGTAACCGAAGGTTAGCACATTCCTTGATAAGGGGAGCAGGGCATATATCTCCTCTGCAGTGTGATGGTTTGACGCCATCAAGTATGTTGGCTACATCAGCTTCCGAGACTGGAAGGTAGTGGAAGAGTTTGGCTGATTGGAGTTGGGGCAGTGGAATGGCATGATGATGGATGATAGTTTGAGCTCGATTTTCTGTTGCAATGAAGCAAATTTGTCTAGAAGTGCCTTCTGGACCTCGTTACAACAACTGTCATTCTTGATGACTTTGGAGGGGGGGCACCAGTGATTCGATTTCTCAAAGTTTGGCAAAGAGTTTGCAGGAATTTGAGTCCACGTTCAGGATTCATGTAATGTAGACAGAAGCCTTGGCGGCTTGGATCACTTTTTTGTAGGTTTTCTATATCACTAGAAAGTGATCTTTATTTTCAGTTTTGGGGTGTTTACTCCAGATAGCTTCTGTGGTGTGTTTGTTAGAATGCAGAGAGAATAGGTCAAGGGTGAACCAACAGTGTGACCGGTTGGAGCCTTTAGGTAGGTGCTTTTTGAAATGGGCCAAAGTGTTGATGGCTTATGCAAGTGTCAAGCTGTACTAGTAAATAAGCAGGTCGACGTCAGATGATGTTTTGGGTTTAGTAGGAGGTCAGTGAGAAGTGGCTGGAGGCGGTCACTGGTGAGTTCATGTGTGCATCTTGAAAGGAAAGGGGACGTAGTTTATGATGAGGTTGATTGGTGTTGGGGAATGGCAAATTTGAATATGTGGTGGTCAGATCATGCACATGGGATGTTGGACAGTATCATAGTGTTACAATTTTGGTCAAGTAGCCAGTCCAAAAGTGCAGATGAGAGAATGTGTGGGATTAAGGATTTAGTGTGGCAGTGGATCTAGCAAGGCATGCATCGTCATTAACCAGAGGATGAGCATAGCCAAGATTCACATCCCCCAAGGCAATTGTTTTGGAGTTAAATTTGAGGATTGTCAGGAGGAGCTGGCATAGGTCCTCTTTGAAGGTGGTGGTTCAAACAGGTAGACGATAGATGACATGTAGAGAGACGGTAGATGTGGCATTAAGTACCATTTTGGCATGCAGTTTGGGAGGGCTTGGTGGGTACGATGTGAATGGAAGGGTATTTTTGAAGATGATGGCGACTCTGCTACCTTTCTGCATGAGTCTGCCGTTGTGGAGGATGGCATAGTTAGGAGCATTGGCGACGGAGAGGCCAGGGTCAGTGGCATCATGGATCCAGGTCTCCCTGAATGCTAGGAAGTGTAGATCATTGAGCTCGATGAGGTCAAGGATTTCCAGGGCATGAGCTGTTAGTGAGCTTGTGTTCATTAAGGCACATTGCAAGGTTTGTGAAGGCATATGGGGCATGACTTGGGGCATTAAGGGGATTGGAGTGAGGGTGGGAGGGCAAGACAAGGTTGGGCTGCATGGCATGGTGGTCTGAATGCACAGTTATTCATTGTGATAATGGGTAGGGGGTGGGCAAGGGGGAGGTGGTGAGATGAGGAGGGACGTGTGAGCAGAGAGCTGGGAGAGGCCTTAATGTTTTGCCCGGGGGCGTGTATATGCAGAATTGTTAGTGTTGTTGTTGTGTGTCACTTCATTACAATTATTGCAAGACAATTGCTTGGATCTAGAGGGCTCCTCTGCAGAGTTAAAATGGATTGCTAGCTTAGGCACATAAGGCCCATTAAGGGGGGTTGTTTGAGTAGCAACACAATTTACTTGTGTAGGGCTAGAGGGAACATCAGCGCAACTAAGGCAAAGCATATGATAGGGGAAGGGAGTGCAACTGCTCCAACAGTCATGCAATTATCTTCTGCGAGTGTGGAAAATGTAGAAGGATTGGGACAGGGCTCCAATAGGTTCCAGGCAGTAAGCACAGTTGGAGGCTATGTCTGTGATGATGTTGGAGGGGTAGAGGCAGATTGTTGGGTTGCCTGGCTTTGTTGGGTGCTCACAGGTAGGATTTGCGGAAGTTGGGTGAACTGGCTCGAGGGCAGGCTGCAATGACCAGTGGGGGCCACATGTGGCAGGCACAGGTGCTTGCAGAGCTTTGCTGGTCCAGTACTAGTCATAGGGTGGGAACTATAGCAATCCAGATGCAGTGCGCTGGCAGCATCCTTAAGGGATTTGGATCTGGTCTGCGGGTGGGTACTGTGGCAATCCAGGCACAGTGCACTGGAGTGAACATCAAGAAAGTCCTACTGTTGTTGGGTTTATAGTCATTTTTTTCGAAAGTCGATTTTTTTTTTATTACGTTTTTTATTCGAAATGGAGGGGGTCCCCCCCCAACCCTCCTTTTTGAATTTCTTTTTGGTTTTACCCATTTATTTTTATTCCCGGACCCGAAATAAATATATAATTTAAAAAAAAGAAATTTGACACTTTTTTTCTACATTCTTTTTTCGACATTATTGACATTCAACATTTATTTTTTGAAAAAATGACCGACCACCCTATTTGTTGGACTTAATATCTATATTGTGTCAGACTCAAGGGCAGTTTGTCTTATATATGCTTAGTTTAACAGTTGATAGTGCTACCAACAAAATACTCTTGCCAGTTCGACACTGAGGATTAAAAAAGAGTGGATTCTTTGTTGTCTTGGTCATTTTAATATTGTTAAAGCCTAATACATGCTTCCAAATATTCCTACTAATCTAAGTAAATCTAAGGGACTCTGTTGTTTCTTTAGCAGTGAGAACATCACAATTTAGCAATGCCTATTTTAAATATCTACAATTGACGGTCACCATGTGTTACTGTGGGGCACCGTGGTGGACAATGTTACAGTTTTAGCCTGTGCATTGGAAGATATGGGGCCCTGAGGGGCAGACACATAACCAATTCTGATTGATTGATGGATTGATATTTTATTTCCATCGTGCTCATACAAGTATTTCAGAGCGCAACAAGGCAAGGGAGGGGGAAGAGGGGAGAACAAAAACAGCAATATTACTAGGCCCAGTGACATTGAGAAGGTGCAAGTACATGGGAGAGGGGGAGGGGGAGAAGGGAATAGAAGGGGGGAGAAAAGGCGAGTGCAGAGCGAGGAGAAAAAACGTAACTAAGTAATAACTTAATAAATAAAAAGTCAAGAAACTATGGTAGTGCAGCCAGCAAGTGGCAAGTGTTGGGTTTAAGGCATCAGGCTGGGTAGGTCTGATAAGTGCAGGAAGAAAAAAAAATGGGGCGGGGGACTGTCTGGGTTCAGACACAGACCCCAGTGCAAGGGGTGGCCTGGAGGCAATGTGTTGGGGTGGCAGGATGAGAAGGTACCTGGGCACAGATGACAGAGGGTGGCCAAGTATATAGTGCTGGGTGGTGGGGGGGAGAAGGCAGAAGCAAAGAGGAAGGTCTTGAGGTGCTTCCGGAACCAGAGATGTTTCTCCTCAAGTTTTAGAGTGGCAGGGAGGCTGTTCCAGAGGGAGGCCCCAGCCGAAGACAGAGATCTACCCCCAGCTCATTTCTTTGAGAAACGACTGATCCTGAGTGAGTTGGAGGTAGAGGAGCAGAGAGCTTGCGATGGGAGGTATATGCAGAGGGATAGCTGAAGGTATGTTGGACCCAGGCCCCAGAAAGCCTCGTGGACAATGCAGAGGGTTTTGAATTTAATCCTTCCATCCACTGGGAGCCAATGGAGAGATTTCAGAGCTGGAGAGATACGATCCCAGGGCTTGAGGCCAAGGACAAGTCTTGCAGTCCTGTTCTGGATAAGTTGCAAAGGGCGGAGAGTGGAGGCAGGTAGATTGAGAAAGAGGCTGTTGCAATAGTCCAACCTTGAGAGAATGAGAGCTTGGGAGACAGTGAGCTTCTGGGGGAAGGAGAGGACAGGAAGAGTACCTCTAAGGAGGTGTAGTAGGAAGTTTGATTTTTTTGATATGTCAGTGATGTGGGAGGAGAAGGATGTGTGGAGTCAAAGGTGACACCAAGGTTCTTGACCTCGCAGGTGGGATAGGAGGAGGGCCAAAGGAGGCTGTCCAGAGAGTGAGGGGAAAGGAAGGTGATGGTTTGCCGATGAGGAGGATCTCAGTCTTGCTGGCATTCAGACAAAGATCGTTGGCGGCACACCAATCTTGAATGGCAGTTATGCAATCAGTGATGAGAGAGGTGGAGGAGGTGATAGAGGGCAGCCGGAAAATGAGTTACGTGTCATCTGCGTAGCACTGCAAGTTTGAGCCAAAAATGGCAATACAGCGGGCAAGAGTTGTCAGGTATTGGTGGAAAAGCCACGGTGAGAGGTTAGACCCCTGGGGAACACGACAGGTGGAGAGGAAAATAGATGATAGGAAGGACCCAAAATGGAGCTCGGAGGGTCGATCAGAGAGGAAAGAGGTCAGCCGGGCCAGAGCCTGATCAATGATACCCCTTGAGCAGGATGGTATGGTGACCGTGTCGAAGGCAGAGGAAAGATCGAGTAGGATGAGGACAGAGGGAATGCTAGAGTCAAGGTTGGAAAGCAGATCTTCATGGATGTTCAGGAGAGCAGTTTCCGTGCTTCTGCCAGATCTGAAACCAGACTAACGGTCATGGAGACAGCCAACCGAATCGTAATGAAGGTTTTGCTGAGAGATGGCCAGCTTTTCCAGGAGTTTGCCCACAAAGGGGGTAATGGAAATTAAGTGATAGTTGGTCGGACAGGAAGTATCAGCTGTGGGTTTCTTGAGAAGAGGATGCACAAGGGAGTGCTGAGGAGGGGAAGGATCCTAAGGCAAAGGAGTAGTTGCAGAAGTCAGCAAGGGACTGAGCAAGGGAATCAATGTGGTCCTTGATAATTTTAGAATTAGAGGAACAGGGATGTACCTGTTTTGATGAGACTTTCATAGATCAGATTTGTCTAGCAACCTCATCAGGGGAGAAAAGACAAAGCGGGGAGAGGAGAGGGATGTGGAGGAAAGGGTGGACAAGATGTCCTGGGTTTTGAGATAAAGTGGGAGGCAAGAGCATTGCAAAGAGCCCGAGAGGCAAGATGAGTTGAAGAGATTGCAGTAGGTTTGGCCAGATCTTTGCAGATTTTAAAGAGTTTGGCCGAGTTGTTAGATGCCGCAGAGACATGGGCTTGAATTTGGACTCTCACAAAAAGAGGTGCCACTGACTTTTTTTCTTCTCCCATTTCTTTATCATGCATATTGTTACTGCTGTTGCTTTTTATCTTCCCTACCTTTCTCTACCACCCACTTCACTTGTTTTATAGTTGATGAGTCAGAAATCGCATATTCTTGGTAGTTTATTAAGTGCATTATGTTATTGTTGCTGATCAGTGGACCTCCTAACTAGAAACAGACATGTCATTTATAATAGTCTATATAAGTAAGAATCATACAGTGCTGTTTAATAAATCACCTGATGACAAGTTTACTACAGGGGGAAGCAGTTGTCCATAGAGGAACCATTGCAAAATAAGGCCCCCATAGACCTACAAACTGTTCTGCCATCATTACTGAATGAGGGACCTCAATCGTGATTGGAACCTTTACATAATTTAGGAGTCTCTTAAATAGTCATATACTTGAGTAATTCAGCCCTCACCTTAGATGATACATTTGACTAAATATGCCTCAATCAATTTTATGCCTGCCATTATTTAATTATCAACCCTAGCCATGAGACTACTTCGAGTCTTCCTCTTCTCCATTATGACCCACAAGTTGAATCAGTCAATTAATTCAGGGTCTAAAAGTATCAAAGTTAATATCACAGAATCCAACAAATAATTTGGGAATAGGAGAGTGTTCCGTGTTTTCCAGTGGCTCTCTTTGTTACCAGTTGAAAGTCTCTCAACCAGGTGTATTGAAGGGGGAGTCAACGACTTTCTACACTGCCTTCACAAATACTGAAAGCACAGCAGAGCATAACAGACTTTGGCAGTGTTCCTGCCTCACTGCCTCTGCTCCAAGCTGTTTGCTCACCATAGCTACATTACAGTAAGCTCTATTTGGAGACCCTCTTCTTAAGAAGTTAACGGAGCATGATATTACTAATGTTAGCATTGGTGACTGCAAGTATTCACCTTTGACCCGACTGTGCACATTACCATCTTCTCTCTCCACGAAGATAACTGACTCTGAGCGAACCATCACAAACAGTTGTGAGGACTTCCTAGATGTTCTCTCAGCCTACAGTGCTCTGCATGTGTAATATCTGTTAAGGAGTCGTGAGAACTTCTTGACTTTATTGTCAATTGACTACCACAATCATTAGGTGCCGATTACCTAAACTCTCCACGATCTAACAGCATTATAAGCACCAGACTGATTGACATTATATTGTGGAAATTGCTAATCTAAACCTATCACCTATCATTAAACTCAAACACCCATGGTTGATGAATTTTTTGAAGTTACTTGAAAATCACTCCAGTTAAAAAAATCAACAATCCCCTTGGTATGGAGCTGGGGGAGTAACTTTTCAAGCCAGCTGATTAAAGGACATTAGGCAGTACTTGTGTGCTAATAAGCCTCTAAAGGATCTCACCCAACATCAGCAACAGCAAGACATGGAGCAATCTACCACTGGTGATCAAGTTTCAAATGGTGCTAATTGCCCAGTTGCACATCTAATATCATTCATGGAGGTTTCAGACTAAGCCCTCTTAGAAATACCAATTAATGCAGAAACACTGATTATGGAAATTTTGACTTCATTATCCCAACCGCAGATTAGACAAAAAATGGCTATCAAACTTCAAGAAGCAGCTTAACATCCTAAACTGCTAAGGACAGATCAGGATGTTTTACAACAACCATGCCCGTCTTTAAATGTGGCTATCACACAAATCCACACCTCAACGAACATTGACACCCTTTGTTTGCAAATTAAAACGGTGCAGCGACAACTTCAAACAGAAGTATTAATGAATGAAACACGTGGCAATCCAATCACAGATATGCATCCTCCCCCAATTGGCCACTAGCCAACAACTTTATGACCAGGATAATGGCCCTCTGGCTGAGCGGCTGGAAGTACATGTATTTCGCCAAACCAGAAACTAAATTTATCAGCATCCTCAATACTATGCCAGAGCTCGCTAGACTCATCTGCTCTTTCTACATCTTCATCTGTCTCATTTATGTAACCCACACCAAGATGTTCCTTTGGAATAACTTACACCTGCTTACTGGAAATAACACTCTCTGCTATGAGCACATCTTTGAACCCACTTCTGGAACTCTATCATTTATTTAACACACAGAACATCACAGGCAGAATTACTGGAAGCCCTGGCACTAAAAATGATAGAAGAAGACATATTTAAGCTTGCACCAAAAGTCCTTAACTCGACAAATACTGTCATACATTCAGTAAAACATGTACTAACACCACAGAGTGATGCAGTGACTGTAATAGCATCTATTTCATATATTTTTTAAAACAAGCACCTAGTCATTCCTTTGCGAAAACCTTAAAATATGATTGTCCTAACTCTGAGACAGATGAAATAAGTAATGTCCAACGGACCGTAACAAGATCCAACATGACTGTATCAGATGCCACTCAACCACTTTTTGATATTTTTCAAAAAAAAGAAGCAAGATAAAGGTACTCCTAAGACATCAAAGAAATCTTAGAATTTGAAATCATTGTCCAAGGAGTATCATGGATGGAACAGAAGAAAATACCCAAGAGACGTAAACAATCAAGAGGAGGGAGGAAGAACTATGCATCAGCTCCTCAGCTTCAATTAACAGAAGAAAAGAACTGTGGAGGACGCCACTGCTCAGATACTAAATGCATCTAAGAAGACTATAATAATTGACTTGGCACAACTATCAACATATTCAATTGATGATGCAACATCTCCTATGCAAGCACCCCATGTGTCGATATCACATCCCTCTAATGATTTGACTGTTGCTTTCATGACACTGGAAGAAAAAAGAGCTAATTCTCTAAAGGCTTCTCATAGAACAACACCTGTACATAATAGCCTTATGATTAATGCGACAGATGAGAGAATGAGATCCTCCAATAGTGAGAACTGGCTGAATCCTTTAGCATTAACAAATACAACCTACGACAATCACAACGCAATGGAGAATTACCATATGAACCATCTTGAAGTGAAGGTGATAGGGAATAGTGGCTTAAAAAACAAACTAATGCCTGCAAAATCAAATAATTACTAATTAATGGAATGTTCACAAAGAAGGCAACAACCTGATATTCTGAACAGATTTAATGTTCTGAAATGATTTCACTCAATTTCAAGTCTAAGCCCAATTATCTCTAGTGACATCCAGCAGATTGAATTTGTAAATAACCACGAGTCGGATCCAGTGTTTCTGTATATCCCATCCACAGTGATAAAAGACATCCTTATGGGTGCGAGTTTGCATTCCTGTTCGCTAGACTATATGGTGTTAAAGGTTACTGACTGGGAAATGCAACAGGTTAAATCTGTCTCTATGCCACAACCCCTGGAATTCAATGATTATGAAATACAGCAGAGATGAACACCTCAAACAGTGCAGCCAAAATATTTCGAACATCTGACGAATCAACTGAGAATAACCTGTCCGGAGATAATCGTCAAACACCACGATTTGTATCTTCTACAAAACTATGAGAATCCGATGAGGAATTTAGACAGCTTGTGCTTACAGGAAAAATGGCCGAGAATTGATTGTTACACATGTAACCACCTGTCCGCATCAAAAGGCACAAAAGGATGATCAATGGGCGGATTAATAACAGCATGCAAAACTGGATTGGGCCTAGAGCTGACCCCATGGAAATCTATAAAAGATTGCTTGTAACTGTCAAAACTAACTTGGTGTACAAATAACAATCATCCACGAGGGACAGTCGGTCTAATAAACTTATATTGGAATCTGATGAAAACATCCACTGACACGTTCCTGGTGGATGTTACCTCTCTTCTTGATTTCTGCAGACCATATAAAAACACATAGAGGACATCATCACAATGCAAGTTCATTAGATGCATGTAAAAAACATTGAGAGAAATCCTATTCTAGCTTAGCAGATAGTGCTGTTTTCACAGCTCGTCAACCAATGCATTTATATTTGCAGTTATTTCGGCATTAATTCTCGTGGCTTCTTCCACACCAGGCACAAACCCCTCCTCTGCTCCCAGAAAAGCTGCCCTCCACTTTAAAAAACTTGTCAGCGCATGTGCATTTTTATATACAACTTGAGATATAACTGTTACTTTGTAAGTGTGACAAACTCCCCTTTTTAATAAGTACCTGTCTCCGTACAGTAAAATATATTTGTTCTCCAGCGAATGAAGAAGAAATGGCTTTTCCCTTTTCGTGCCTAATCTGACATTTCACTAATTAGGACAAGATTCTCTCCAATGAGACATCTCTCTTTATTTGGCACTTATGCTTACCAAGAGATTGGTGTCTCTACGTCTGCACAGCAGGATGCAGGCCGTCTCTCCCTTCTTTCTGCCAGAGCCCAATGACAAAATTGCCCGACTCCTTCCTTCTGCACTGACCCCAGCTGCAATCTCCCAACTTGTTCAATGTCTTCTTATCTTTCGTTGGTTCCTTCTTCTGCCCTTCAATCTTGATTTCTCCCCCTCTTTCCTTTCTTCTCTGTCTTATAACCTGTCTTCTCTCCCATCCCTTTTGGATATATCTTCATAAAGAAAGTATATGATTTTACCACCTATTGCTGTGAGGTCATCCAATGCAGCACCTCCAATGTTTAGCCAATCACCAGTAACTTTCCAGAACCCTTCCTGCTTCTAAACATTCACCTTTGTACAGCGTTGATTCTCTGACCTGGATGACACATGCAACATTTTTTATTCCAAATTCCTACAGCTTCCTGCCAAAAACAGAGTTGTCTTTTATGTATCATATTACTCTGCATTGCTCTGAATCTCATGTTCAGCACACAGTAGAACAGCTATTAATTTGTGCACTTATTTTTTACACCAATGTTGTAGTGCAAGTTACCGCACCCCCAACCGGCAGCTGGACTATGACCTAAGCGGCCCCATTCTAATTATTAATAGTTTAGTTTGTTAAGGTTACTGGATTAATATTAGTCAGGTTGATTCTTAGTTTCTACACTGCACTACACTGTGCATTGCTAAACCCCAAATGATCCCTTCTTAATTTGAGATGGATCTCATCAGTGCCTCACATGAGCCCCAAATCAGGCCTAAGCTGCAAACTCGGATCCCTTTTACATAGGTGCTTACCTTCCGTATTGATATTAGTGGCTCTGTTGAAATTAGTGCATGGTTGAAATGTGTGCACTTATTATCCCTACACAACTAAACCCAGCAAATGTGTCAATGCATTTCACATACACAAAGCCATAGTAAGGCCAGTTGGACTATATAAACAATTAGAAAAACTCAACACTCTACCTTGCACAGTTAGTTCACATGTAAGCCCTTTTCCTACTTTCACTGGGGCCAATCGCTCAGCTGTGTTCCATGCTCCACAATTCATAATATGTTTTTCAATCCAGTATTTTTTTTCAATCCATTAATTCATGAATAGAAAGAGAAACACCAGGCATCAGGGGTTCATATACACTTACACATCCCCAATTTCCATGCAAGGTCTTGACTGCTGGCTTTGCTATACTTTAGAGGGCCAAGGATTTTGTTCAGTTGAGTACGCAGGTGGGGTGTCGGAGTAATTTACATTTCCTACCCCAACTGCCATGCATGCACTTCACTGTAGGCAGCTGCCATGGGATTAGCTTCTGGTATTTTTTCAGATGGGTGGACAAGTGGTTCCAATGGGATCTGCTGTCATGAGATCTGCTTCCTGGGATGGTATTCATTTGAATCGCTGGTGGGTGCAGAGCCTGCAGATTATTTCCCAACTGGTCTGCACCACATCTTTGACCTCGGGCTTCCCATGGGCTCAGCTCTTTGGGATTGTGTTTAGCTAGATGGCTTCATGAGGTCTAGAGCCTGTGGATTTCCTATTTCATCTGACTTGCATGCCATTTATTGCCTGCTCAACTTCAGGGGCTTTTATTCTGTAGGATGCATGGGTAGGTCTTAAAGCCTGCAAATTTAACATGTCAAGTGCATCTGCACCCCTGAACTCAAGTTTAACTGCAGGCTTGGTTTGCATAGATTTTGTTCAGCTGGATTGCGTGGCAGGTCATAGTGCCTGCGGATTTGCTGCTCAACCTTACATCTGCAGCCTTAACCCTGGGTTTTGCTGTGAGCTCTGATTCCTGGGAGAACACCCAGTTAGATGCCTGGGTGGATCACAGAGCCTGCAGATGTTCTGCTTCAAATGATGCTTATGCCTTTGATCATGGGCATCACAGTGGGATTGACTTTGGGGGATTATGTTCAGATGGCTAGTAGAACAGGCACATTTCCTACTGCAGCTGTCATTCACACCCTTGATAAGAGGGTTTGCTTTGGAAGATTTAGTTGATGCTTTGATTGGTCGTATAGCCTGTAGATTTCCTGACCCAAGGGCCCTTTCCCTTGGCTTTACTGAATGCTTGACCTCCAGGAACTTTGTTCAGCTAGATGGCAAAGTGAGTCCTAGCGCCTGTGGGTTTGCTGTCCCAATTGGCTGTGCATTCCCCTTGCCAAAGAATGCACTACAGGCTCAACTTTTGGAGATTTTCTTCAGCTGGATATCTGAGTGGGTTCTAGAGCCTGCCAATGTATTGTCCCAACTGTCATTGCACCCTTGAATTCTTGCTTCTTTGAGTGCTCAGTTTCCAGACATTTTGTTTGGCTGGCAAAAGATGGGCCAGTCCTAGAGTTTGTAGATTTCCTGTGTCAACAACCATATGTGCCATGGTCTGCTGGTGTATAATATATGTGTATGTCCTGCCCCAACTGTTGTGCACAACATTTACCACAAGGTTCACTACAGGCTCATATTTTGAAGATGTATTTCAGCTGGGTGTTTGGGTGGGTCCTAACACTTGCTGATTTCTTACCCCAACTACCATGTGCACACTTGATTGCTGGCTTCAGCAGGTGCTTGGCATCCAGGGATTCTGCTCAGATGGATGGTCTGTCCAGTCCTAGACAGTACATATTCCCTGCCACAAAAGTCATGAGTGCCCTGGACCACTTGCTTACAATCTACATTGCAATGAAGGAAAATGAATAAGTAGGAAAAAACAAGGTTCAAAGATAAAGATGTCAATGGAATGTTTAATTGAGATAAAGCATGAGTAAACTAAAATTATGTGAATAGTTAAAAAAAATAGCATGTAATATCTGGCATAACATATCTTAATCCTACAATTCACCAACTACAAATAATAAATAACCCCAAAGAAGACGCGTAGGCAATCATGTAAATCAGGACATAAATAACAATCAATAAATACATTATTCACATTAAATGATTTTAAAAAGCTGGGCTTGTACACAGTTAAATTGTTCACGGTGATGAGCTTGTATCCTATTTTTTGACTTCATAAAGGTATGTAGACTCAGATAAAATCGTTTGAATCAACATTACACTTCCAATTGAAAACAGCAGACTTCAGGCGTTTAGGATTTGCAAAACATCATCAAATCTTATAGGATTTTTTATTTTTTGTAATGTACAGTAATGTACATTGTGCCTGCAAGTAGAATGTCCAGATAATTAGAATGAGCCATGAAGAGACTCTGCACCTTGGGACATGGGGTAGAAGTGACAGAGCAGCAGGGGGAGACATTGAGGAGGCTAGTGGATAGTATAAAGATATTTGCCCTTCTGACAATGCATAAGGCACATTCTAGCTTGAGGGTACTCACACAACAAAAGAAGGTGGGGAGGTGATATCAAAACAATACTGTATAATTTGCCCTCAGGACTCCAGTAGTATGTTAGTTTCTGAAACAGCTGTATAAACCACAAACCTTAGGCTATTACGTTAGTGATAGAATAGGAACTCTAATGCTTTTGTTCTTTTTCAACACAAGTTTCAGTGAAGCTGGAAAGGCGCAATGTTTGACTCTCCTACATTAAGCCCTATCATTCTTCTATCATCAAAAAGTGTTACATACGCCTTTGCCTAAAAGCCTTTGCTGAGGGGAGCTGGCTCCCCAAACTGAACTGGAAACATAGTGCTTAACAGTAGCCAAAGCAAAACACAACAAATAGGTTTTGACTGTTAACAGATAATCCATGTGCTGGGTTTGACACACCCCATAGTATCCCGGCCCCCCCTCAAAAAGTAATTTGAAGGTGTGCTTGAGGGACGCAGGGAGGTGGCTTGACGCCTGCCAAAACTCACACACCGCCCTTGATATTTCCTCATAAATGCCCACGGCGTTGTTCTAACATGTTTTCAATGCTAATACATACCTAACAGCTCCACTCCACATTGATTGGTGTCCAGTGATACTTTTTTGTTTTTTTTTGCGGCAGCAGCTTTCTCATCGAGGAGCTGACGCTGCTGAGGAGAGACACGGCAGAACATGCACCTCCAGAACTGGGCTTCTCGCCTATGCCCCCTGCTGGACAAATAAGAGAAGGCACACATTAAAGTGGAAAGGAAAGCTTTTTATTTTTACCTTCAACAATTGCTTATATCGTTGTGAGAATTCCTTAATCTCCTCTTACTCTACTGTCTGGTGGTTACTGTCCTGCATTTCCTCAGCCTTGGACAACTATAAACTTGACTGGGACGTTACTTTTATCACCACTCAGAATACCACCACACAACAATAGCCTAAACACTATATTAGCTAATATTACAACAGCTTGTTTAGGTACACACAAAGGCATCAGGAAAAGGCAGGCAAAGGCTTCACATTCTAACAAAGAGTCCCAGTAAGCTTCATCCCCAGCCACACTAAAAAGGCGGAAGAGTGACTTGTCTGCTCCATCTAGCTCCTCTGACCCCAACATTAAGCTATTATTGCAGGATATAAGGTCTTTAAAACCTTTAATTGAAACAACCAATGTTAAATTACAACAACTTGACAAAAGATGGGGCGCATTCTAAAAACAGAATGGAAGAAGTTGAAAAAAAGAGTACGCTTGGTGGAAGACAGCTCTCATTCCTAGAGTACTGTCACTCAAAAGCACCATCAAAGAACTCCAGAGGCCTAATGAAGAGCTTGAAAATCGAGGGAGAAGAAACAATCTGGTTCCATGTCTTAAAATTGTGGACACCCCCGCAACCCTCGGACCCATTATACCATTTAAGGTGAGCGGGGGACACCCCCGCAACCCCTGATCCACTTAAATGGTATACTGGGGTACACCTTTAACGGGTCAAACCACAACATTTTTGCCGCAATTTTATTACCTGATACCAACAATCTCTGTATCTCAGGCTTCTCTGAAGGTTGTGACGGTAAAGATGCCATTGTGTTCCTGCAGAACATGCTTGTGGCACTTCTCCACATTCCACCTGACATTGTATTCAACAGTCAAAGTGTGCACAGAATTGGGCCTCGAAAACCTGCTCATTCACATCATCCCAAACCTCATACTCCTATTTTCTTATGTTTGGAATACACTCAGCTGCAGTTCATCATATCCAAGGCAAAAGAAACAAATGCTCTTAACTGGCAAGGTAACAGGATTTACATTTCTCAAGATGTTTCTCGAAAGACTACACTGCAACAGAAAGAGTTCCTCTCTTATCACCCGGCCCTTAAACAACTTAACATTCGATATGGTCTTTTTCAACCCTGTTCCTACAAAGACACATAATGGAAGAATATCTGTCTTTGACACACTTCGGATCTCAAAACTTTCATATGATCTCTCATAGCTGACAATATGGATACCTCGTTACCACATACGCCTTCTACCTCTGGCACCTGAATCTCCACCCAGATTATTGTACCTTATTATTGCATCATTCCTGTTTTACGCTGGGGGCATTAACTCCATACTATGTTATATTTGATATGGTTTGCGGGTGCGGTTGTTGTGGTTTGGGTGTCCTTCACCCTGTAGGACTCTTTTAGAAGTCCGGTAAGACATCACCGAACTCTCAACTTTCTTATTTTTTGTCAATGTGATCCTACTCTTATCTCTTCCCCTACATGTCAGTACTTCACACTCTCTACACTTTTCTATACATCTCCTATCCCATAACAATGTTATATAAGGGTCAGGTATGTGTGTCTCCCCATTACCCATATGTATTCTCCCTTTGTTTCAAGTTGACCCTGAAATGGAATATTATATTTGCTTTGACAATAATATGCATTTCCTTCCTATATTACATTATGATGGGTATCTCTAGGATTCTTATCGCTATTTTTAAGATGTACTGTTCTTATTTATTTTTCAAAACATCCATATTAGTTCATGAATGGATTTAAATGCATATCCTGGAATGTTAAAGGGATTAATTACCCAATTAAGGCATGTAAGGTTCTCTCACATCTCAATAGAGTTGGTCCCTCTATTGCCTGCATCCAGGAGGCCCATTTATTCATAACTGAATCAATGACATTGAAGTCCTACTGGGTACAAGCATATGCACAGGTCTTCTTATCTATCACCTCCTGTATCATGTAGTAGTTTCAGCACTCTATCAGAAATGTTGTCAGGCCTAGTACGATAGCCACTGTCTGCTCCTCTCCTACCCCCCCCTTCCCTCACCTATTGTCCATCCCCTGCACTACCAGAAATGTTGTCAGGCCTAGTACAATAGTTGCTTGTTATGTTCCCCCCTCCCCACTTCCCTCACCTATTGTCAATCCCCTGCACTACCATAAATGTCGTCAGGCCTAGTACTATAGTCACTTGTTATGTTCCTCTACTTTCCTCCCCCCTTCCCTCACTTATTGTCAATCTCCTGAACTACCAGAATACCAGAAATGTCTTCAGGCCTAGTACGATAGTCGCTTGCTATGTTCCTCTCCTTTCCCCCCTCCCTCCTTCCTTTCCCTTGCCTATTGTCATTCCCCTTGCACTTTCAGAAATGTCGCCAGGCCTAGTACAATAGTCGCTTGTCTGTCTCATCTCCTTTCCACCTCCTCCCTCCCCTCCTTTAATCATTGTCAATGCTCTTGCACTATCCGAAATATCGTCAGGCCTAGTACAATAGTTAATTTCCCATTCCTAATGTCTCAAGGCCTTGTAAGAATTTTATTACATTTTCCCTTGCTCCCTCCCCTGCCGTGAAGCACTTTGAAACACATGTGTATAGGTGCTATAAAAATAAACTATCAATATCAATACAAGATGTCATTGCCAGTCCTGCTCCAGCAAAGAACAATGGTGTAGCTATACACATTAATAAGAACCTTTCCTACAAGATTGTGAATCAAAATACTGACAATCATGGTAGGTGTGTATGGGTCAAGCTGCAGATAGGTGCTAGTGTCATATCTATTATGAACATATGTGGTCCCACTGTGCCGGATCCCATTTTTTGGGATATTGTGAAACAAAACATCTTACAATCAGATCTCACTAATGTGGTAGTTTCTGGTGACCTTGATGATATTCTTGAAGCATTCATGGACAGAAGATCCAGATTCACCTTCCGAGGCTCCAAGTCCCAAGATTAATTTATTCGCTGCAGTACAGAGACTGGTCTGGGAGACACCTGAAGAATCTCGCACCACTCAGACTTTGATTTCACATTTCATTCACTACCCCATGATTCCTTCTCCCGGCTAGACTATATTTGTGTTGCTAAGTCCATGTCACACAGAATTGTTGACTCTCGTATTGCCAATATTATCATCTCTGACTATGCCCCCGTTATCACCACCTTTGACCTTCTTAATATCCACAAACACTCCAGCAGATGTCGCTTTAATAATATACTATTACAAGATGATCACTTCATTGAGTCCTTCACTAGCTTTGAGCAGCAACTCTTCCTTGACAACAAAGATGAAGACACCTCTATGGTTATCAACTGGGGTACATTCAAAGCTGCATTCAGAGGTCATACCATTGTCAGTAGAAAGAAGAAAGAAAATAAAAAGAAATTAGATTAATTATTTCTTGAACTCTCCTATGCTAAGAAAATGTACTGCCAGTCCCCCTTGCAGCATACATTTTGCAGTGTTTTATCATTACATATGCAAATCAACATAAAATCAACAAAACATCAACAAGCATTTAACACCATCTTAAGTTTTAAATCCAAGATACACCAGACCTCCAGTAAAGCAGGGAAAGTTCTTGCTTCCTATCTCAAATCACGCAAAGAAAACACCCTTTTCTCATATATTAAAAATAACACTAGTACTGATGTTACTAACTCCGATGAAATTCTGGATGTCTTTAAATCCTTCTACTCTAATCTATACTCATTAGATGCTACTATCACCCCTGATAAGCTTCACTCTTTCTTCCAGAACATTAATAGAGACTCTTATCCCCCAAGTGGATCTTAGTAGTCTTGAGTGCCAAATCTCTACTCATGAAATCAATCAGGCAATCAGAGATCTCAAGAAAGGTAAAGCACCTGGTCCAGATGGCCTTTGTCTTGAGCTCTTTCTCCACTTTTCCAATCTCCTATCCCCCAAACCCAAATCACTATTCATCTACTTTGCTAACAAAACTCTTCATCTGGTTCATTCTCAGATGCCAAGCCAATCCTCTTTCCTAAAGCTGATCTCCCTAAAAATTACAGGTCCATCTCCCTAATAAATGTTGAATGCTAGATATTTGCAAGAATACTTGCTAACAGAAAAGAATCTTACCTCCGCAAACGTATCAAGGCTGATCAGGTTGGTTACATAAAGGTAAGAAACATCTCTTCAAACGCAAGTCTCTTACTCAATGCCATCCATCTCTTTGCGAGAAAAGAAAGCTGACAAACAAGGTTACACTGCCATGACGCTTGATGCTGAACAAGCCTTGGTCGGGTTATCTGTGAATTCTTGTTCCAATCTTTAAGATGACATGTTTGTTTGGAGGGTTCCATCGCATTGGTGAAACCTTTATACTCCATCCCAAATCCTCTATCTTTATTAACGGTCAATCATCTTCCTATTTACCCCTTAAAAGGGGCACTAGAAAAGCCTGCCCTCTATCACTCATGTAATATGTATTATCTCTTGAACCTTTATTCCAATGTATTAGAAGTGATACTCAAATCCCTGGTGTAACTTCTGGTAATCAAGAATTCAAAATTGCGGCATATGCTGATGATATTCTTATCCTCTTAAAAAACCCAAAAGATTGCATTCCATCATTACTTTCAGTCTTAAATGAATTATCTTTAGCCTCTGGATATAAACTGAATAAGGACAAGTCAGAGATCTTACCTCTCAACTAATTCTGCCTCAAACATGAAATTTACATGTCTGGCTTTAAGTTTTGCAACAGCTCACTAAAATCCCCTAGATTCGGCACAGATGGACGCTGTTGGACGCTGCTGGACTTGTGGTGATATATGTTCTTCCTTACAGTGTTTAATTTTATGGACGGGAGTCTGGTTCCAGATGAACATTGTAATCAACTTGAAGAGGTATTTTCCATTTAAGTTGTTGTTGATTTCCTAGCCACTGTCGCACGTGTGTGTGTGTGTGTGTGTGTGTGTGTGTGTGTGTGGCTAAAAAGCACATCAATTCACACACCATTAACACACAAGAAGAAACAAGAGTGAAAGATGGCCGAAACGAGAGTTGCAAAAATGCAGCTGGTGAAACGATGAAGAAAGGAGAAAGTTAGAATGTCCAACAGAAAGAGATGATGTTAGATATGAGGTGGTGATCCTGCCAGCGTTGATAGCGTTCATTTGAAAGGAGGGAATTGAAATTGCCCTCAAGCATTGCTGCATTATCAGTGCATGCACAAAACAACTCTTGCCACAATTGGTCGCTCTACATGTCACCCAACCTGAGAGTTTGCACACATGCATAGCACACCCACATGGTGGCATTTGGAATAGAGAAAGGAACGTCCCAGAGACCTTCAATAGGACCCAGTCATGGATAGGTGAAGATGAAGAATATTACGCCTGCATGAGCTCAGGGGAATTATGCCTGGTGACTCCTCGGGAATTCGAGTTGTTGGAGGTCTGGAGTTGGGTCTTACTTCACTGTCTACCATGGTATTAAGAAGGAGGCTAACACTCTTAATTAAATCTCACAAGACTCCTATATGCCCCTTTTGCACTTGTTATGTCAACAAGCCCCTAACACACACTGCGAATCATTGACATCATTGGCACTCGAGAATATTGAAAATATGGTGTGGAAACCAGTCTGGAAGGACAGCTTGCATGAACTAGATAAGAAGTCTACTAGCAAGCTTGAACACCAGGACTGGTGCGCAAACTACTCCCACATGGCTACCTTGAAGAGCTACTGTTCACATATTGGACAGATAGCCCATGAATATTTAACCCCACAACGATATATCAAGCTGTTGCTGCGAATGGGTAAACTACCGGTATTGTCATCCGTTGGCACCGAGTTGGGGGTCCCTAAAGAGGGAAGAGATTGTCGCTCTTGTGGCTGTCTGGAACATTAGAAACCCCTCAGCATGCATTGACGAGGTGCCGTGCATATGGACCACTCTATATGAAATGTCTGTGACCCTAAGTGCTGGAATATAACAACATCACGAGTGAGTCTGGGGACACCACCCTCCACAAGGGTGTTATGGGAGTCACGATTGAGTCTGTTTGGTGGTACTGCCTTAACACAGGAAATAAAGGAAAAGTGAGCCAATACACGAGAGGACAAATTAACTGAATGTAAGATATGGGATGATAACATTTCTGTTTTATTTTTACTGAACTTTTCTTTTCTCTCCCTTTTCATTTGTTCATATTGTTTTTATCATATGTTATTAATTGATTATTGATCATTGTATTTTAAATGAATTTAATGAATGTATTGTATTTTGTATTATGATAAAGCTCTTTAGAGCTATGAACATAATTAAATATATATAGGTTATGAGTTAAAGAATTTGGGGCAGTGTGTGCTTTAACATTTCAACTTAACACTTAGCATTGGGGGTGAGTAGACTGGGTTAGTTTCACTTAGGTAAGGTAAATAGAAGCATAACCGCATGGGCACGAACATAGTTTGGTTCAGAAAGTGAATGGAAAAACATACAATTAGGAAAAACAAGAAGCTTTTATTGTCACATTCATCCTGATTTCAACTTTCCGCGCTTATCCTTGCAACAATGGAATGCTATATGGCAAAATAGATCATGAATGTATCTGCAATGGACTAACATACCTTAGTATAGTGTGGACTTTAGCTATGTGAATGCTATGGGAAGGGAAGAACAAGGGCAGGGAGTAATAGGTCTGAAGAAGGAAGGTGTGGGGGAGGCAGGAAAGGGAGAGGAAGGCAAATAGAGAGCAGCATTGTGGGGAGGCATATAAAGAAGGGGAGTGGGCGCAGTGGGGACACACAGTTAACAACCCTTCTCTATTTTTCCTATCCAAATCATCCCCTCTACTTCTCTTTCTCTTTTTATTTTTCCAACATTATTTGCAAACTTGCTGTTGAGGAACAGAAGCACTACACCGAGAGTGCACAGTTTGACAGAGAGTCTTTATTTAAGTGGTATTTAGCACAATGCTATATGTGTTTTTTTTTATCAAGCAGAGTGGTACTTCCCTTCATTAAAACACGTGTGTGTGTCATGTAGATGACACTCAGTAAATATTTGCACAGATCAAATCAAGTAGTGGTGTTCGCACAATGTGCATACGTGTTGTTGTTGCAGAAGACCTTGAATATGTCACCCAGGTTCCTGTATGCGTGTCAGATTGCTTCCTGGACACTAAAATCATAAGACCCCATGTACATTTGTTACCATTTGGACAGAGGTGGTGTGCAGGACAGACAGATTGTATGAGAGAATGGAAGAACAAATAATGAGATACTGATGTTGCCTTAGTCCAGTTTTGGTCAACATTTATATTCATCACTTGCCAATCTCTTTAGAAAAGTCACTGGTAGCAGGACTAACATTAAAGGACACAGACGTCAAGCTGCTTACTCTATGCCAATGACTTCGTTATTTGTATACCAACAGAACAAAGGCCACAATGGTTGTAAGTCTTTTTATTGCAAATGTTATCATCAAACACTTTTTACCTCGCAAATCGTTTCTGTAAAATTAAGGAGGGAGTCGCCCCCACTCTCCCTTCCCAGAAATCCACTCTCTCCCCTGCCAACCCTCTACCTAGACCCATCTCAGATTTCCTTAATCAAACACAGTCTTGTACTTTGCAGTAACAAAAAACCCCCAATAAAAGTAAAGAATTGGTAGTAAAAAGAGCCACAATGAAGACAAATGATAACAAGACTGGATATCGGCATGATATCCGCCTCTGTGAATCCCTGACATTAAGGTATTTGACTTGTAGTCAAGCATATTCCCCTGAAGGACAGTGTTTTACAAAATACATACAAGGCTACATTAAATGGGACACACGCTCGAACCAAAGTTATGTGCCTAACATCCTGCAAACAAGTTTTCAAGGTCCAGAGGAATCCTCGTTGTGATGCTTGGTGAGCAGAACTAGCTGCCATCCATTATTACCAGTGATAGATGAAGTAATAGGAATCTTGTGCGATACATGTAAACATAAACAAATGACAACCATTACAGGCCAATGCTCTCCATGAACCCAGTTCAGGGTTGTCCTCTCAGCAAGCCTTTTATTTCATACTGTTCATATAATATGGCTGAAGAAAGTGCAATCAATATCAACAAGAATGATAAGTCTATATGAAGGTATGATATGATATGATATGATATGATATGGCATTTATAACGCGCCTATACACAGGTGTTTCAAGGCGCGACGAGGCAGGGAGGGGAGGAACAAGGGGAGACAGACAACGATCCTACTAGGCCAGGTGTCATTCAGATCGCGCAAGTGCAGGGGTAATTATATCTGGTAAATAATACTGGTACTGGTGATATAATGGACACATTTGACAACAAAATTGGGTAGAAACCAGTTGCCAAAAACACAGGATAAAACCGGCCTGAATAACTGAACCTACCATTCTTGCACATACTTAAATTATTCAGCTGGCTTCATATCATGGCCCGGGCTTCACCGTGGGCAAATGGCTAATATTGGGAACACCAGACTCAGACATGAAGCAAACTAAGATGTCACAATGAGCTTCAGAGAAGATACACTCTAGTAGACTGCATTGTTAGAGTTAGAAAAAGAGAAATGCACTGACAGGAAGTGACCAAATACAGGTTCCGGGGCCACAGACTGGAAATTGCAAGAGGTGCACAAACCGACTTGTAAAGCTGAGCAAACAACGTGATGTAAGGTTGGTGGAAAATGTTGCACACTTTCTCTTACACTGCCCCACACATAAGAAGAGGACATAATTCTATGACAAAGTCTCCAAAAGGATCCATGGCTTGATAAAGCTCGCAGATTATAAAATAGTCAGATTCCTGTTAGGAAACAAAAGACAGAAGCATAGAAAAAACATCAGAATATCTAGAAGTCTGCAAAACCATAAGAAACTTGAGCTCCCATTTTTAATGAATTGGTTGCGATCATAGTTAATCTGAAATCTTTGGCACTACTTGTTTTACCATTGTATTGTGCGACTTTAGCATAATTGAGTTGAGATGAGAGATCGAGTGAGGCAGGGGATGAGAAGGGGCAAAGCTTTAAAACAGAGAGAGAGATAGAGATAAGGTAGAACAAGTGAGAGGGGAAGGTTGAGGAAAGCAGAAATATATGAAGAAAGACCGTTCATGAGTAGGGAGAGACAGTTGAGAACTGTTGGATAAATGAAACACGGAGATCGGTTCAGGGTAAGGGCAGTTTTTCAAAGATCTATGTTCCACTGTTATGTAGGAGGAAAACTCAGACACCAACAGAGACAGACCTGCACAGCAAAAGATCCCTCCTCCAGTCCCCAGATCAACAAGCCTTCATGCAGCCCTGTTCATTTGGGTTTGAATGCAAGTGAGTGGAATATTCCAATTGTGAGAAGATTCCTATTAAAACTGCTTTGCAATGTCTAACACATGCAGTTTTTGCCCCACAATCATGCTAGTGGCGTACAGAGAGACAGAGGCAGAGGGAAAACAAAGGAGAGAGAAAAGGTGAGAGTTAGACCTAAAGAGAGAGGTAGAGATGAAGGAGAGAGAAAGAGCAACAAGAGAAAATGCATGTTAGACAGGGATAAAGCATAGTGCATTCACAGTGAGAGATTGGGTGGAAAAGAAAGAGGCAAATGAGGGGCAAAGATGTAGAGACAGAAAAATAGAAGAAGTAATAGATGGGAGACACAGATGTAGGGAGAGGATGAGAAATGGAGATGCAAGTAGATAGTGGAAAAGGAATGGTAACATTGAGGGACTGACAGACCGAGAGGGCAAAAGAAGAGAGGGAAAGAATAAGACAATAGGAGCAGAAACAGGCTGAGAAAATAAGAGGACGACTGGAGGGGGTAGGAAGAGTAGAGAGGTGGTAGACAGGGAGTTGAATGGCACATTACAGGGACAAAGTGGAGAACATAATGAGTGGGAGTGGATGGATGAAGGAAAGATCGGTAATACCTGGTGAGAGGAAGGAAGGCAGAGATAATGAGATGATAATGAGATGGAAGGAAGAAAGAGATAGAAAGATACAGAGTGGGAGAGAAAGTGGGAGATAGAGAGACAAAGAGAGAGAACATGAATGAATGAATGAATGAAAGAATGAATACATGAATTAGAGGTGACAATGGAGTGTCCAAGTGAGAGACAGTTGGAGAGGGAGAGGCGAAGGGAGAAGGACAGAGAGATACAAGGAGAAGGGTCATGAAAGTAAATTGGGTTTGGAGATAGAGGGGCTGAGACAGGGAGTAATTATTTGGCAGAGGACATTCAAACATTAATTTGCACACTGACGCTTACTTGTCTTGATGCAGCTTTGGTAGCTTGTGTCAGTACTTGGGTTAGGCATGCCAATTCATAAACACCTCAAGACACTAACCCTGCATCACTGTTTTACAGATCCAGGAATACCGTGACAGAGTAATTGCCAATACTCTGTGGGGGAAATCAGGAATCCACCTCGTTATTGGGAATCCACTAACAAAGTGGACTTCTAGAAATACTGCATGCAGTTTTTATGAAAATCAGCAAGTATTTATTCTACTTCAAATCTCATTTTAGGAGCTTGAAATTGATTCTGTGGAGTATTGCCCACACCACTATTGATGGTGTTCCCGCATTACAAAGCAAAAGGGATAAGAAGATGGGCATTTCAAATGCTGCAGAAAAAAAAAATATTTTACATTTCTGTGAGAGTTTACAATGTCTGGCTTATAATATTCAGAGGAGTTTAATATTACAGAATCTGGTATTCCCAGGAATACAGTATACAATAAGTACCACGTCTCTTCCACTTGGGCAGTTGATTAAAACATGGTATTTACAAATACTGCATATCTATTCCAATACCACCAACCTTTTAATAAGGGCCAGAGTAAATAACCCCCCCCCCCCACTCAGGCCCGCACAGATGCATCATTTTGATACCATGCCCAGCTATTTGCTATCTTACATTACAAATAGTTTCAAAGAGAGGAAGACAATATCTGCAATGGGCCCCCATTCCTAGTCAAAGGGCAAGCAATATATCCATGCATGATCCTGGTCATTTAGGGGTTAGTCAGATTCCAATAATCCAACATGTTGCCTACTCCTCCCTTTGAAGGTGGACATACACATCCACATATATGAACCATACAAAATGTCATAAGTGCCCAATTTAGTTATAATCATGAACTGTGAAGGCGGTTACAGCCCCAAATAGTATGTGTGTACTTTTCAAAACTGCAACATGCCAAATTTGATCAATGCATATAGTACTGCTGCAAAACATCTACATCCCAATATTCCAAAACCTGAGGCTCAACCTTTTCATGAACACAGATCCTCATGATCACACCATAGAGAATGAATTTTGCAGCTCTAAATCACCTTGCAATTGCTAATCGGCAAGTTCTCAAAAGAAAAGTGTGCAGAAAGAAAATATCCCTCCAAGCTGAAAAGGCATGAGAGCAAACAAAGCTCTGTCCAAGATATGTATATCTTGTTTTTAGTCTTTGATATCTTGATATCTCCTGCTGAGTCTGATACATTGAATTGAGTTTAAATAGCACCTTTTAATTAAGCATGTTGAAGTGGGAGAAGTTTAGAATAGTAACTATATAAACATGATATATTATTACCATTACAACTCTTCTTCTTCTTCTTCTTCTTCTTCTTCTTCTTCTTCTTCTTCTTCTTCTTCTTCTTCTTCTTCTTCTTCTTCTTCTTCTTCTTCTTCTTCTTCTTCTCTTCTTCTTCTTCTTCTTCTTCTTCTTCTTCTTCTTCTTCCTCTTCTTCTTCTTCTTCTTCTTCTTCTTCTTCTTCGTTATAGTTGTAGATGTAGTAGTATCAGTAGCAATAGTAGTAGTATTGTTAGTTCCTCCCCAACCTGTTTATTTGCTTTGATTTCTATTCTTTCTGCACGTGTGATCAATTATTTCAACAACTAAATGTCCATTCAAATACTGGTGTTGTAGATCACGACCTGCAATTTGATGATGGAATTTGCTTGATGTAATTGCACTTGTTTAGTTATAAATTTCAGATTTTTGAAGGATGATCAGTGTTCAACATATAAATCCATTGGCTGGGTGTACCAAAATATAAACTGCAAATGAGCTTAAACAGAAAATACACACAATCCTTGTTATTCGCTCTCTTGTTGTGCATTAAAATATCCCATGTGTGCTTGTTTATGTTTTTCCTCCTAATGTGTGATGCACATGTCTCATGAAAAGGACGTCAATAGTTAACATAACAAAGTAACCACAAATCAACCAAGTGAAAACTTTTGGTTGACATTTCGACCAATGTTTTTTGAATAACTTTTTAGTTTAGTTTAGTTTAGTTTATTTAGTTATAGAGCACTCCCAGCCCTTAGGCAACTGGGCGCTAATCTTACAAGTTTCACAAATACAAACAGTTTAAAGAAGATGAAACAACAATAGAACCATATTTTTACAAAATGGAAAGATATACAGCAAGAGCAAATTTTACAAAATTCCAGGGTAAACATAACAAGTTCAACCTGTGGTGTAGGATCTGCGATCTATACATGGGATATGCAGCAAATTTGTCTTTTGTGGAGGATGTAAATTAAGTGGTTATCAGGGCAATGTTAGACAGTAGGTCTAGCTGATTCTTGCTCATGGAGCCAAACTTTTTCTTTTTTCGGAATAGGTGGTAGGATGGTTCGTCTCTTAAGGACACAGGGAGGGCATTCCACGTTTTGGCAGCAAGGACCAGGAAGCTAGCCACGCCTGTTTGGTGTAACTTGAAGCGAGGAATCTGACACAGTCTCGCTGGGCTGATCTGATAGAGCGTGTAGATGTGTGGCGGGAGAAGGAGTTAGACAGGTAGATAGGGGCTTGGTTGGAGAGGCATTTGTGAGTGAGGGACAGGGTTTTGTAGGTTATTCTTTGGTTAATGTTGAGCCATTTTAGTGAGTGTCTGGTTTCCATGATTTGAAGACTCCTAGGGATGTTTAAAACTGCGTGAATGGCGTTATTTAGCAGAACTTGCATTGTATTGAGGTTTTGTTGAGAAGTGCCCAAATGCAGTGTGTTACAATAATCCATTTTAGAGAGGACTAAAGCTCTAGCTATTGTAATGCAATTCTCTGTGGAAAGGTATGGGCGGCAAGCTGTGATAAGCTTACAAGTGTAGGCAGAAGAGGAGGCCATAGCGTTAGTTTGTCTAGTTAGTGTTACTGCTGAATCCAGGTAAATTCCTAAAGTTTTTACTACATTGGCTACTTTGATTGTGTTTCCGTCAATGTTGAAAGAGGAGAATAGTGCGTCCAAGTTATTCAGCTTAGCAGGGGAGCCCAAGAGGAGCAGCTCTGTTTTATCATCATTAAGACAGAGTCTGTGCTTTGCCATCCAGGCCTGTAGGATAAGGTAGATATTGTTGAGTGTCCTACTATCCACAATGTAATCGCCAGTGATGGGGATGAGTATTTGGGTATCATCAGCATAGTTGGTGTAAGCGACACCCAAATGGTCAAGCTCATCAAAGAGTGGTTTGGTAAATACATTGTAAAGAGTAGGAGACACACAGGATGCTTGGGGCACCCCACAAGTGACAGGAGAGGATAAGGCGGAGGCTGAAGGTGCAAAGACCCTCATAGACCCTCACCCTCAAATCCTTTCTCTATCATTGAGGAAAGATTCAATCCAAGCGTTGGCTTGATCTGAAAAGTGGGCAGTTGTAGAAAGGTGTTTACATAGAATTTTGTGGTTCCCCAGGTCGAAGGCCGCTGATAGGTCAAGTAGAAGAAGCAGAGCCAAGTTACCTTTGTCTTTCAGGGACTGGATTTTAGTTTTGAGGTCAATAAGGGCAGTTTCAGTTCCATGTCTAGGTCTGAATTCTGACAAAACACTCTGATAAAAATTCTAGGGCTGATTTAGATAGAAGTTACTCTGATTTAACTATACACTAAACCTGAAACAGGAAATGTAACTCAGAAACAGTAACTCTGTCTACACCTGACCTGACCAAATGGAATTGCCCTTTAAATGTTTAAATAAATGATACGTCAGTTACCCATAGTGACATCTTGTTCGGAAAGTATTTCAGAAGATTTTTGATTGTTAATTTTATGCAACATCTTAAGGACTAAAGACTTCTTGTGAGCAGCTTTTTATAAGTGGAATTTGGAATTGTGTAGTTCCTCCAACACTTTATGATTGTATGATTTGTACAATGATGCGTATGACAGCATTGTTATCTAACAAATCAGTATTACATAAATACACATGTTGTAGTTATGAATAAGGCTATTACATGATTATTGAAAGAGGGTTTCTTCTGAGCTGCTATTGGCTCAGGGCTATCTAAGTTTCTCGCTCCAAAACAAAGTAATGCATGATTCACCACCTCAGCTTAAGTTCTCCATGGGTTTTTAACACCTCTTAAATAGTAATACCTAATTTTGGTTTTCAACATCTCTTAGCTTGAAGTACTGCTGAGGTTTCTTAGCACTTCTAAGGCTCGGGTTCTCCTCAGCATTTTCAAACTCTGTTAAAGTCAAGTGCTCATTAAGGTTCTGTGCGTATTTTAAGTTCAAGGGTGAGGATGTACACAGTCCCCCAACTACACAAATACATGAATAAAGATGCAAACAATGGGGCAGCTGAGGAGAGGTTGGGGGATTTCATTTCAAGAATATGTTCTTTTCAGCAGGATTTTGGTTAGGCGAGAACCCTTTTTCCTTTTTTGTAGTGGAGATGTAGTGCACTATGTGAACTCCTGACTAAAAGTCTTTTCACTATTTCAGGTGATTTGGAAAAGCCTGTTGGACTGAGACCAGTGCATCACACCAGTGCAAGCCGATTGGACAATGGGTCATTTAGCAGTACGGGATGCTTTCATGGGGCAGATGCCAAATGCCCCTCAGCTGAGGAGGCCCTGTTGAACCTGAAGTGTTACCGGCTTATGGCATCTTTGTCACAAGTAATGAAGTAGGACTAACCTTTCTTTATGAATGTTCTCTTTGTTTAAGACGGAAGATGGGAATAGCATCCCCAAAGATCTAATCTAAACGTTCTTAAATATTTAATGGCCAGGTGGTCATTAATTTATAAAAGGTAGGGGTCTACACAAGGGATGGTTTAGTCAGGTAAGAAAGGGTTAAAGGTTGGGATGCCGTATGTCTGTCTTGAAAGGAAACAAATAAAATGTCTTTTGTGTTTACCATCAACGAAACAGAGTCTGATTACTCTGGATTGTGACTCGAGCCTGTGCTGCAAAGCAAGTGCATCACTATACCTGTTGATGACCTCCTCTTGAAGTCCACATTTGCCTCACTTAAAGAGGTAATGAGTCCCTGTTGGAAATTCCATGGGGTAATAGGAAGGCAAAAGCCTATAAATTGTGCACCCACACTAGCCTTTCAGGGGAGCCAAGGGTTTTACTAAGATTTTAAGATGTTCTCTAAATATTCCAACAGCTAACATATGCACATTAATGCTTCCTATGGCAGTAGAGACAACTCCTATAATGTCTTTACAGTTGGAGATCAGGACTATATTGAGTGACACATTGATGGTAACCTTGCAGACTGACACTGACAACGTTACTATTGTCGAACCGGACCACCCTTGTTCCCATGATTCCGATACAAAATTAACACCAACAGCTGCACTCCTCAGGAGTATGTATGTATGGCTCCTAAGAATACCCATAGTTCTGGGCTGGAGCACACTAATGGTATAGATATCATCTTCCCCCACATGGTATAGATATCATCTTGCCCCACATGAAGACTGTACTTTTAAACACACGCTCCCTCATAAAACATAACCTAGAAGTGACAGACCTGATTGATAGTCAGAACCTTGACCTTGTCTTTCTGACTGAAACCTGCCTCTCTGAATCTGCTAACTATGCAGCCTCACTAGCAGCCCCACTGGTTACAATGTATTAAGGATGGATAACCTACATGGTAAAGGAAGAGGCATTGCCATCATTTTGAGAGAATCCTTTGTGGGATTTTTTCACAGACACTAACATTTTTGGATGAATCTCAATATACATTTGTAAAGATAAGTGTTGACCATAATACCACCATTGGGGTCCTCGCCCCTTATAGTCCACCCATGAACAAACCACCATTTGAAGAACAGCTTCTCACTACCATTGGGGATTTTATGAAAACTTCATCTTTCCTAATACTTGGTGTCTTTTATTTGTGGTCCTATCACAGTGATGATAACCCAGCAGAGTCGCTTCTTTTATCCCTCCAAGCCATTGGTTTCTCACAGCCGATTAAGCATCCCACTCACTCAGAAGGCCACATTTTGGATTGGGTTCTTACTTATAACATCACAACTTCTCCCACTGACATCTCACCATGTCAATGGTTTGATCACTTTTGCACTGATGTTGCCCTCTAAAGCTATTAAATTGAATGGTAACCTTAGCATTACCACAAGATAAGGAATATCAATAAAATCTCATATGCAACTTTCACAGATATTATTTGCACACTCTTAGGCAATTCGACACATTCTTTGGATGTCTATGTTCGCATAGATCAATTTATTGACATTACCTCACGTGCTATCAATAAACTAGCTCCTTTGGTGATCAAAACACAGACACCTGAGACCTTCAGCAAAACTTGGTTTACTTATAATATTGGAGAGCTTAGGAAGGCTAAGAGACAGGCAAAAATAGTCTGATGGAAATCTCCTGAAAACCTGCCCTGTCCTCCTATCATAAGGCAGCCAGGAAATATATGAACGCCATTATCTCTGCTAAATGGTCCCATTATCAGAACAAAATTCTCTTGCACCAACTCCTCTCAAAGAGAACTATTCTCAATTCTCATAGATTGTAAAGAAAAAAAACAGTACCTATCCAAATATCACCACGAATGATCATTGGTGTACTGATGTTCAATTAGGATTTTCTACTAAACTCGACTCTCATCGTGCCAACATTTAAACATTGTGTACGAGATCCGTGCTAGATAATAGTGAGGGTATAAACAGTGGAATCTCACCTCTTGATATGAATACATAGAGTGAAACAAGTATGCCAACTGTTAATCCCATGACTACTGAGTTCCATTTCTGTGATACATCGAAGAGGATTTGATAAAAATTGTTAGTGGCTTAAACCCACATTCTGCCCGGTTGATGTATGCCCGGCCAGTGTTGTTAAGGAGGGTATTATTTGCGTTGCTCCCCATATAACTAACATCATCAACTCCTCCTTCATGAATTCAACGGTACTGGTTTGCTTGAAAAATGTATGGATCACTCCAATATTAAAAAACGAAACATTGGACGCCATAGATGTGAATAATTATTGACCTGTTACCAGTGTTCCCTTTTTGCTGAAGATTATGGATAGAGTTGCTTATATGCATATAGAAACTGGCAATCTACTGAGTTCTCCGCAATCTGCCTTTGGTGCCAAACATGGCACGGAGAACACCATGATTGATCTTACAGTGAATCTGACAAGTATTGTGAACTCAAGACGTGTGGCTGTTCTTATGTTGCTCGATCTCTCGACAGCGTTCGATCTCATCGATCATGCGTTACTTCTCGAGAGATTGAAGAGAGTAGTTAACTGTATGGTACCTGCATTGGCCTGGCTTGCCTCCTTTTTGGGACCAATATCAGCCAGGGTGTCGGCTGACGGCTTTCAATCCCCGTCTGAATAACTCACCTGTGGTGTCCTGCAGGGAGCCTCATGTCGCCGGCCCTGTTTAATCTTTCTATTCAAACTCTCTTTGACCTCCTGGATGAGCATGGTATTAAAAACAGCAATTATGCCAACAACATCCAGGTGGTCTTTGAGTTGGCCGGGGATTACAACAGCGATTTGTACACCATTTCGATGGTCTATGATGTAATCCAAAAGTGCATGAATACTAACTCACTTCCTTTAAATGGAAGCAAGACAGAGCTCATGATAGTGGGTTTCAGTCAGTGACTGTCTAAACTATGTCCTAGTTACAGTCACTTTACCTTATCAGGATACCTGATCAACACAAGATCCTGGGTTAAAACACTTGTATATTTGGATTTCAACCTCAATATGAAAAAACATGTTAGTCACATCAAATCTACGTGCACTTATACTACCAAACTCATCCGGCAGATTAAGCCTTATCTTTCTGATAGTAATGTGGCATCATTAGTAACTGCACTTATAAATTCCAGAATCAACTATTGTGATAGTCTCTTTGCTGGACTACCAAAGAATAATTTGAAAACACTTCAGACTGCTCAGAACAACGCTGTGAGAGCTGTATGTGGTATTGCTTGTAGAACTCATGTGTCTCAGGCCCAACGCTCTCTTCTTTGGCTTCGGGTCAGACATTGAATATCTCACAAGTTGCCCTCTCTTTCCTATAAGTGTCTTCATCATCAAGAACAGGTGCACCTAATGAATATAATCCACAGGAATCCTGTTGTTCGATCTCTATGTTCCAATGGACTCAATACACTTCTTAAGCCACCTCATGAGCTCAGGTCCTTTGGAGGTACACGTTTTGATTTATGTGCTCCGGGCCTTTGGAATTCACTGCCACCAGAGAAGAAGTATCCCTGATTGTTGTATCTTTACAAAAGCCATTAAAACCTACTTGTTTAACTCTGATGACTAAATAAGGAGTCTTATACTCTCCTTTCTTCTTGGTTGTGGTTCGTCCATGGATTGCTCCTTTTCCTTTCCTGTTAAGTCTTATTGTGCAGTGAGGACTTTGGGAGTGTTGCGCATTACAAAAAATTAATTATGATAATAATAACAATAATAATAATAATAATAATAATAATAATAATAATAATAATAATAATAATAATAATAATAATGTTAAAAGAACAGAAAGATTGGTTCCAGGGAAATGCAAAAATGGGTTGACAGTTTTGGGGTAGGTATTTTGTTGTGTTACTCATTTTTGCCCGTTTTATTGCTATATTATTGATGATTGTATTTTGTTTCTAACTCGAGATTGATCTGCCAAAATACTGTCAGTAGATATTTAGGTAGGCTGTTAAAGTAACAGCCAGTATGCTATCTGGCATATTCTGGTTTTGGTTTTAATGTGTTCAGGTCCTGGTTTAATATGTTTCAGTTCTGGTCTGGTTGACAGACTTTTGAAAGGGCCTTGTTCTGTTTTTGATATTCTGTTGTAGATAGGGAATTAAAGGGGACACATTGAGAAGAGAAGGGCAAAGGGTAATTGGTTCGCCTACAACATAAATAGGGAATGGAGAGTCTGCATGCAGCAAGTGTCCAATAGCCCTTTTCAGGACCACTCGTCAGTGCCTCTGTAAAAATTCCTTCATTTTCAGGACTGCAAAGGACTGGAGCCAAAGAGTGTGTGGGACAGGAGTGGCTAGTACGGGGCAACTGTTCATAGAGTGGTTTCTCATAAAACAAGTGACAGAGATTGACAAAGCATAATAAAGGCAGGTGGAGACCCATTAGAGGGGCACTCCTGCTCACTTATTTAGAACAAATTTAGGAGTGCTACATGTGAGTTTCTTGAGCTGTTTCTCTTGCAGACACAAGGCCACAGGTATACTGAGTTCTCAGTAGAAAGAAAGTTCAACTTGGATACATCAGAGGCTTTGAGACGGGCATTAGAGACCCACAAAGGGAAGGTGAGCCCTAGACAGTGGGGGCCATATGCTATGTGGTTGGAGAAAGCAAGATATAACAAGAATGAGTCTAAGATAAGGGGAATAAAAGGCACATATGATGCATTACTGAGACACATTAAGAAAGAACGATTGGGCAAAGATCGGAAATTGTATGCGGAATAAAGGAAAATTGCTATTCAACCTATTTAGATGAACTCAAAATAGAGTTTATTCAGCAGCGAGAATTACTAAACCTGATGGGACTGCTCATGAAGCCATAGCAAATTCATTTCATTACCTAAGGTTCAAGCACACTTTAGGACTTTGTGTAGCAGGTGACAGAATACGCCCTTAGAAGAGCTAGTGACAGTTGCAAATCAGTGTGTGGTGCTTCAGGAACAATGAAAAGAGACTACTGAGAATAAGCTCATGACTTTACAATTGCAGAGTCTATAGGGAAAGGTGTAGGGTACTAAACAAAGTGGGGGCACCTAAGGGAAGGATTTGAGGGTAGGTGTTGGGGTAGAGGTAGAGGAGTACACATCCAGCGCAAGCTGAACAACAATGAGAGCAAGGATATCAGGGACAATACGATTGCCTGGGGCAGTTAGGGTATCAGTGCCTGACAGGTGGCTCGATAGATCCTGTTGTGTGTAATTATTGTGCACAGAGTAGTCATTGGAAGAATGAGTGTCTTTACATACCTCGGCAAACATTTTTCACAAATATTGCCCCAGGCTGCTCTTTAGGAGGGGCAACCTTTTTCCCCAACACAAACCAAAGTCCTCCCCCACCTTTCCAGAATCTAGCACAACTCTGTACATTAGATCGACCTCTTTTATTTTCCATCTTATCAAGACCTACTCTGACCTAAAACAGAGGAGAATGTTACTGGTGTGAAAACAGAAAAATGATATGAGGCCGGGAATCCCGAAAAGAAACACACCAACACAGGTTGCAAAGAAACATACAAGTGCTTTATTCAAAAAGCTACAACAGTTGCCAAGTCAATTGACAAACAGATAGCTATTCGGCTCTCAGAGTAACATAACGAACTTCAACGAGGGTTCGATGTGTTAGTAAGAGACCGCATATTGGAATACACTGGCTTTTTATACAATTTGTCTAGCCCTGAGCCAACCCTCTTGTGGGTTAACCATTCTGCGAAACAGGTCTTTGGGTTCCTTGCCAGGTCAATCCTTTAATATATACATTTCGATTAGTTTCACTGATATAGTTGTACATTTACATATAGATCAATGGTAGGACAAGGTCTCAGTTTGTGACCCCGACAAGTGGCCTGCAGGCATATTAATTATTCAATTTGCACGGAGGTCACAACGGCCAGAGTTTTACTCAGAATGTCATTTGGCCTCCATTTTGATGTTCAGGGTGACTTCTACATCACAAGAGAACCTAAGATGGCGGCTCAATCCAAGATGGCGACTTACATTACTTTCTCTAAGGTCAAGACCTTGCCGTGGAGTTTGTTCGCACATGATGTTTAGACAACTTGGCGTAGGCCAATACACATACAATTGTTACAATGGGAGGCACAATATTGTTTCTATTCCGACAAACCCTCCTTTTGGCCTATGCCAAGTGCTAATATAATTTCTAATGTCTTTGTAGATAACTCCATGCATTGTCGTCCACACATCCTGAATCGTTATCCGTAATATCTATAGCTATTAGGTCGTTCACCAGAACCTCTTGTAATATAAACGCTTTAGATGCTGTATCTGGGGCATACATTTTGTGCCCTATTGTGCTCACTGCCTGAGCGCAACATCCCCCTAGCATTGCACATATACTGGGTAGACATTGGATACAGCAACAAAGGAATAGCAGGATTCCCAAAATAACCAGTACAACAGAAAGCACCTTCCAACCCCAGGATCGTAGAGAATCCCAGAACCAAGCACTAATACTCCAATCTCCCACAGGAACATGCACTTCTGAACTAAGGATGTGCAAGTTCTGTATTGCCTTGAAAATTGTCGGTGAGGAATCTGGTACGAAAACACAGCAAGCGGACCCCACTAATTTACATACTCCACCACGTCCTGCCAGAATGACATCTAATGCCAACCGGTTTTGGAGCGCTACCAATCTTATTGCTTTCTGTTCCAGTGTCATATTGTAGAGTATATCCATGGTCCGGTTGATGGTTCTCTCCAATACTCTTGCTAGCCCCCTAATATTTTCAGAATTTGCTATCTGTCCCCAAAATGGCACAACTGATTTTGTTATATCTCCCAATATTTGCCCAGGGGTATCTCCATTCTCGTCCCGTCGTGGGCGAGCCTTAGAAACTTTCAATGTGCTAGCTATGAATACCCCAGGTAACAGGATTCCTAAATAAAAGGTTCCCTGCCAATCCTTGGGCAACCAGGGAAATGCTGAACTACCACAAACGAAATAGACAGGCCCCCCTACATATAGAGGCCTGTTCTCCCCGGTTAAATTTACAATGTTCACACAACCTTCAAAATCTCCCATTGACCGAGTGCCATTTCTTTGTATACAAAAGGGGACTGAATCGGGGCTATGGTTAATAGAGTAGGAAGGAGGCACAGCGTCCTTATTGCCTATCGGAGCCATTTTAAAGGAAATTAGAGTTTGGAAGGGAAGAGACAGTTTATCAGATGGCTTAATAGATGCAACATTAGGTTTACTTCTATTTGCGAAAAGAGAGCATCCCCGGGGAGTCAATTCACGTTTCTCAAAATCATTTAAATTAGTTCCATCAAAGTTCCCTGAGATGCTGTCATTCCAACGGCCAAAGAATAGTGCTCTAAGAGAGGCATAGCAAGCAGTCGTTAAAGGTAAAGGGTGAATATACCATCCTAGCCCCTTATTGCCATGTTGCGGTAAATGGGTGCAAATCCAGCAATTACTCTTATTAAAAATGACATGTGTTGAATTCATTATTATCATTAAAGTGTTATTATGGTACTTTCGTCTACGCTGGGAGTCCCTAGGTGACAAAGTATGAAGGTGTACAGAGGGAGTCAAAGCAGTAGGTACAATTTCAATTGGCAGAAGAGGCTCTAGAGGATACATTTCTTCGAAGTACCAGAGTCCCACGGCAGTAACTATACAAATTCCAATTATTATTAACACAACACAGCAATACGTTTTTGGGGCCCAGGCACATTGTTCATTGTCCGAGTTGGTCACCCCCTTATTCACAAGTCCAATGCGGGCAGCAGCGGTGGAGGTGGCAGGCATCGTAGTTTTTTTCAATCGATGACCCCAATGTTCGTTGCTGGCGACACTACGGTCGCGCAACTTCTTAGTCCTTCCCCAACCCTAGCCAGCAGAATCCCCTTTTTCTTTTTCAAAAACTTTCTTTTGCAAGAACAAAACTCTCAATGACTCTTTCTTTCCAGATGCACAGGCAAAACCCGTTGCGTAGTTCTATTTTCTTCGTCGAAGGTCGTACCTGGTGGTTCCCGGTACTGTTTGATCCGGAAATAAGGTAACGTCACTTTCTGAGGGAAGCAACGTATCAGAGGCGACGGAAGTCGCAGAACTTGAAACAATGTTTTCTGGAAGCGACCTTTCCAAAGAGTGTGGAGACGAAATGGACTGTTCCCCAACCTCCACGGGCTCAGAGGGATTCTCCGACACACTCAAAGCGCTATTTGCTACTCCAGGATCTGAGATTGTAGCATCAGCGAGGGGTTCTGCTTCTTCTGTAACGTGTGGCGTCGGGTGAGGAAGTTTCTTGACATGCGTCGCGTGGATCCAATGCTTCTTTCCAGCCACCTGCACTGCTGTCTGGGTGACCAACAGTACCTGATAGGGTCGCCGCCAGCGAGGCGTGAGACAGGAAGACCGTTCGTAGGCCTTCACCAGGACCCAACTTCCAGGCTGAATATTGTGTCCTGGGCCCATAAACCGTACAGGTAAAGCTGATTGAACCTGATGATAAATGAGATACAGATTTTTAGTCAACTGATTACAGTAGTCTACAAGCAATACATTTTCAACCTCCCTCAGAGCTTTGGGCTTCGGAAGACCCCAAATATTAGCAGGTCTCCCCATCACTACCTCAAATGGAGAGAGCCCAGTCTTAGTTTGAGGTGTGGCACGGATGGCTAACAATACAATAGGTAAGGCGTCCGGCCATTTCAGTTTGGGGCCGGCGCATGTATTAGCAAGTTTATTCTTCAGGATACCGTTATGTCTCTCTACCAACCCAGCACTTTGAGGGTGTCTAGCCGAGTGAAATCGCTTCTCAATGTATAACGCTGTGCATATCTGCAAAATTACTGCTGCAACAAAATGGGGACCGTTGTCTGACCAAATTACCCTTGGCAGCCCAAATCGTGGAAAGAATTCCTTTACCATAGTCTTTGCAGTGGTCATGGCAGTAGCGTCCTTGACAGGGAAAGCCTCAACCCATTTACTAAAAGCACAAATGATCACAAGAACATATTTTAGATTGTTACACCGTTCCATCTCATTAAAATCAAAGTGGATGACCTCGAAGGGAACAGAAGGAGGCCCAAAAATACCCTTTGGAGTTACTGTCCCTTCCCCACATTGTGCTGTAAGCAAATCATACAACTTTGAACATAGCGCTGTACGATCTTCAAAATGTTATCATTCACCCAAACTTGTTCTAATATTTTCGTGATCTGCTGAGCACACACATGCGTAGGACCGTGTGCCATCGTAACCATCGCCAGCACATATGAATCAGGGAGCAACCATTTCCCTTCAGATGTATCCACCCAACACCCATCGTCATCTAGTTTCCCCATCCCTTCGGCCCACCTTTTAGATTCTTCTATTGTGGCATCAGCTTGGATATCTCGCACAGACCCAAAACCCTCATCCATTACATAGGCATCTTTTGTTTCTCTTAGAGCATACATGTCTGCGCTAAGGTCTGTGGCCGTTTGCCTGGCTATCTGGTCAGCAAAAGCGTTCCCTTTTCCCACATCATCTATGACCTTACGATGTGCTGCACATTTCATGATCGCTAACTGACTAGGGAGTGAGAGTGCCGAGAGCAATTGCACTATCAGGGGGCCATGCTGAATCTTGGTCCCATGTGAGGTTAGGAACCCTCTTTCCGACCAGAGCCTCCTAAAGTTGTGAGCCACCCCAAAGGCGTACTGGCTATCAGTATATATGTCCACTGTATGCCCTTCAAAGAGTTCACAAGCTCGGGTCAACGCTATAATCTCTGCGGCCTGCGTGGAGTTATGCGGAATTCTCTTAGTTTCAACAACCGTACTCAATGTAGTAACTGCACAGGCAGCTGTAGATGTACCATCTGGGAGTTTGAAGCAGGAGCCATCACAAAACAGCTCCCCTTCCGCATTGCCCAAAGGAGTATCTATTAGGTCTATCCTGCCCTTCGTTTCCTGTTCAGTAGTATACAGGCAGTCATGTGATTCTTCGTCACCGCAAACAGTATTTTGCGGGAAAGGTAGGAGTTCAGCCGGATTAAGAACACAACACCTCTTAATTTGAATGTGAGGGGCAAACAGAGTTAATTCATACCTCGTCAGCCGTGCAGAGGTGAGGTGTTGCGTTTGGGTTTTATTCAATAGGACATCTACAGAGTGAGGTACCATCAGGATTAAATCATGGCCTAGGACCATTCCCTCACTCTGTTTTACAGACGCGGCAGCAGCAGCAACAGCTCGCAAACATCTTGGCAAAGCGCATGCGACAGGATCAAGGGCGGAAGAGTAGTAACCGCACGGTCTATTCTTCCCTCCGTGTTCCTGTGTTAACACAGCCAAAGCACACCCATCACATTCATGCACAAACAACACAAAGGCCTTATTGTAATTTGGAGTACCCAGAACCGGTGCAGAGCATAACGCAGTTTTGAGAAGCTCAAATGATCGTTGATGTTCCGATTTCCATGGCAGCGGCGAAGAAATGCCCTTCTTCGTCAATGCCAACATCGGTTTTATCACTAGTGAGAAGTTCGGGATCCATAGCCTGCAGTAAGAAGCCATACCTATTAAGGCTCTGACTTCCTTCTGTGTATTTGGAACAGACATGCCAGAAATGTGTTTTATTCTTTCAGGTGTCAGTCTTCTCCCCTCCTTTGACAGGAGATAGCCTAAATAGGCGACCTCCTGACAACAATATTGACATTTTTTAAGCGAAGCTTTATGACCGTTTTCAGCCAAATGAATAAGCATCAATACAGTGCCTTCTTTACAAGCACTTTCAGAATCTGCAGCTAAAAGAAAGTCATCGACATACTGAAGCAGTGTACAAGTAGGTGGCAATTCAAGGGTATCAAGCTGCTCTTTCAAAGCCCTACTATAAATGCTTTGACTTTCAGTATAACCTTGAGGTGCACGAGTAAATGTGAACGAACGTCCCCCCAAGGTGAACGCAAACAAATATCTACTCTCCTTGTGTATAGGAATACTGAAGAAAGCATTCTTCAGAGGTACAACCCTAAAGTGCGTAGCTGTAGCAGGGATCATTGTTAGTATCGTTGTCACATCAGGCACAATTGGAAATTGTGGGGCAACAACTTTGTTAATAGCGCATAGATCAATTATGAAACAAAATGGGATTGCATTGTCGCCTTTCTTGTATACGGGTAAAATCGGACTGTTACATAAGCTACCTGCAATCTCTTCAATCACTCCTCGATGCACAAAATCGGAGACAATGCACTTCAAAGCACGCTCGCCCTCAACTGATATTTTATATTGCGGAATGCATGGTAGTTTAACTCCATGTTTCAAAACTATTTTAACGGGTTCAACCTGTAGTACCCCGACATCATTGTCGTCAACCGCCCACAAACATTCTGCAACAACGCTAAGCTCAGGAGGCAATGGTCGAATAAGAAACTGAGAACTGGGAAGTTGCTGTGGTGAAACCGTCAATCGCACTCTGTCAGAGGAACAATGAATTACTGCATTTAGTTTCTTCAACAGATTTAACCCCAGCAAATTCTCTCCACAGTTTGAAGTCAAGAGGAAGGGACAGTGGTCCGTGAAGGGACCCAGAGAAACAGGCACCGGTGAAGAAACCAGGCAAGCAATTGGTATGCCAGAAAATCCTACAGAAGCATTAGTTTGCCCTGACAGTGGAATGTTTGGAACCCGGGAATGATCAATGGAGCACTTCTGTGCTCGAGTGTCTATCAAAAACTGATGTTTCCTCTTCCCCACTAACAATTCAACGTAGGGACCTTTCTGATTAACGGGAATAGGTGAAGGTTCCAAACCCTGCTTCGGGCAATCCTAACGAAATAAAATGTCGTCAGAAGAAAGCTCTTCAGAAAGGTAGGCAGCAGAAGGGTGATCAAGTATATTTCTCATGTTCACACTCGAAGTCTGATTTTCCCGTGAAAAAGGTTGCTGAGGATCTTGCGAGAACTGACCTCTATCAGGGCCCCCCACTCCGGGGCGACCTCTAGGTCGTCTACCCATACTCCCAAATGTGTTGTTTGACCTTTGGAAGGACGGGGCACTGTGCACGCCAATGACCTTCCTGGCGGCAATAGGCACATAGATTAACATTCACAGGACCCAAGAGAACATTCTCTTTTGGAACATACTGACCTCTGGTCTGTGAATTACCTCCTCTGGGATTTCTAACAATTTGTTGTAACAATACATTAGTCTTCAAATCTCCTTTCCTCTTCTCTATTTTCTCTTTTTCATTATTAACACGGTTCCCATAATACTGAGCCATGTGTAAAACTTCAGATTGGGATTTCGCCTGCCAAGCACTCTCAGAAGACATAATCTGTGACTGGATGTCGGGCAACAATCCACGTACAAATGTGTCCACAAACAACCTTTTCCCAGACTCTGTGCCCAAGTCCTGTCCACTGAAGTCAGAGAATATGTGTTCGAATCTATTAAAGAATTCAGTGGCACCTTCAGTTTTTCCTTGAACACAGGCCGTAAACTTGTCCCAAATAATTCTTTTCTCAGGAATTATGGTTTTCAATTTTGCGACGATTCTATCAGGCAAAGTGAGTATTACCTGGGGTGGTTTCTCACCAGCTGGTCTTTCCCCATCAAACCTAGTCATGTTAGCCCATGTATCTCCCAACCCTGGTACATCGTCTATTGTTCGAACCTGCTTCCATAAATCTACGGGCAGGAGTACAGGGAATAGCAAGTCAATATCACTTAAGGTGAACACAGAGGACTGCAAAACGGACTCTATCTCTTTGTAGAATCCTGTCGGATTTTTCCTAATATCGGGAATTGATTGTCTGATAGTGTTCACTTCCTGTCGCGAAAACGGGACGTGAACAAATTGCAATACATAATGTGCAGGGATGTCCACAGCGGGTGCACCTGTCCCAGCGTTAGCGGGAATCTCAACCTTCGGGACAAATGTCGGAGGAAACTCTCTCATTGGCAACTGAGATATAGGTAACTCCGACCGCTTACTGAGCAACAGAGCCAGGTCGAGCGCTAAGGCAGTCGAAGAAGTGTCGGGCGAAAAAGCCCTTTTAGAAATACTCAATAAATCTATAGGACAACTAACCTTTTTCCTTACACATTCATCCTTTAGATACTGTACCATTACCTGCATCACCTTCCGCTGCATTTCTACTGTATACTGACTATACGTGTCATATACTTCATCCGGCGGTATCGATGAATCCAAGATCCATCGAATTGCATCTTTGGTACAAATTCGTACTTCCTCAGATGCCAATCTACGACACGGAAGGAACCGTTTCTGTACATACATACTGTCGTCCTCACCATCCTCATCCCGTAATCTTTCTAAGTCCCTCCTATACACAAACAACCTCTCAACATGACCAAGTACTTTCTCCTCAGTGTCCTTCGAAAGTGCTAAAGTGTTTAGATCCCTCAACCCTTGTGGGAGATCTGTATTGTGTAATCTACCCCACATTATACATAAATGAGTCCCCAACCCTTCAATAAAAACATTTTTCTCTGAAAAATTGCCCATATTTGATAATGTGGAGAGAACATCAGATTGATCACCTCTCTCCATACAATGCTTAGCCCATGCAAATAATTCCCGTTTCTTTTCTACAGAGACAGTATTTCGAGTAACAATCTTTGACCCCGCACCCAGATCAACTTTAGTCAGTACAGAACTACTCGGGAGCGGAGGTGTGGGCAAATTCAATGGGGGTGCAACTATCTGTGCAAGAGGAAGGGGTGGTAGAATAGGTGGAGGAACAACAACTGGAGGAATAGGAACAGTAGGTTGTACAGGGGGAACAGGAATAACAGCAGGAATGGGCAGAGCTCCAGGGAGAGGATCATACGGAGGTGGCGCAGAGGCACCAGGCCCGCGTTCGATTAACAATTTTTCAATAAATTCTTCAGAAACATGGAAATCTTTAGAGGGATAGATTTTCTGGATACTGAGTGAGAAAGCCCTATCCATATTTTTGACTGACTCTGAATGTTTTTCCTTATCATATAAAAACGCCTTTTCGACATTTGTTTTATGACGGCGAGCATGTTTATCCCTACTTTTAAGCTGCTGCAACGCTTCTTTTTTCCAATTCTGCAAAACATCAAATGCTGCAGGTCTGGCCTTTTTCTTTAGCAAGACCGATTCTAGGTATTCAATACGGGGGATCTCGAAACTACCATTGATTGGCCACTGAAATTCGGAGGCATGTCTGGTTTGTCTGTGCCAAATATCATTAAATACTATACTTCCAATGCCATGCTTACAGTACATAGTACACGCCGGCGACCCCTCCTGTGGTGCCGGGCGGCTAAATTCCAAAGATTGTCGATCGCTGCGGAACAGAGCCCTAAAGCAGCTAGACAATTTCCCAGGCATTTCACAAAAAATTGGTGTTACCTGGTCAATAATTGTGTCTGCAGATACAATACGCCAAATTCAAATTTTCAGGGTTAAATTAAGAGTCGGGTCACGACTACACCTGACCAAACCTAAAGAGGACCGCACGGTTTACCAAAAATTTTACCTAACAAATTTTACCTTGTGTTTGGTGGTTTCGACAAATCTGCCCGCCTCAAAAATGGACCCTCGTCAAGATGCCGTGTCAGACCACATGACTATCGTCCAAGGATCGGATCGTGCAGCGCTGCCGAGGTATCGCGTCTCGTTCGGTCGGGCCCGCAGTATCACACCGTCCGATCCCGGTTCGATAGTCTGCGTCAATCCTTCAATGATCCGGCATCAATCTTGAGGGTCCCTATTCGGGTGCCAACTGTGAAAACAGAAAAATAATATGAGGCCGGGAAGCCCAAAAAGAAACACACCAACACAGGTTGCAAAGAAACATACAAGTGCTTTATTCAACAAGCTACAACAGTTACCAAGTCAATTGACAAACGGATAGCTATTCGGCTTTCAGAGTAACATAACGAACTTCAACGAGGGTTCGATGTGTTAGTGAGAGACCGCATATTGGAATACCTGGGCTTTTTATACAATTTGTCTAGCCCTGAGCCAACCCTCTTGTGGGTTAACCATTCTGCGAAACAGGTCTTTGGGTTCCTTGCCAGGTCAATCCTTTAATATATACATTTCGATTAGTTTCACTGATATAGTTGTACATTTACATATAGATCAACGGTAGGACAAGGTCTCAGTTTGTGACCCCGACAAGTGGCCTGCAGGCATATTAATTATTCAATTTGCACGGAGGTCACAACGGCCAGAGTTTTACTCAGAATGTCATTTGGCCTCCATTTTGATGTTCAGGGTGACTTCTACATCACAAGAGAACCTAAGATGGCGGCTCAATCCAAGATGGCGATTTACATTACTTTCTCTAAGGTCAAGACCTTGCCGTGGAGTTTGTTCGCACATGATGTTTAGACAACTTGACGTAGGCCAATACACATACAATTGTTACAATGGGAAGCACAATATTGTTTCTATTCCGACACTGGTAGATCAAGCGGGCCCATATTTGCTATGTAAAGTAGAAGGAAAATCCATCCTATGTTTAGTGAATACAGAAGCTAGTAGATTGGCTTTATCGGTGAGCTTTTTGCCAGATGCTCTGTTGTCTTGAGATACAGTAAGGGTGGTAGGAATGTCTAACTTCCCGGTAGTTAAAAACCATCAAGGAACATCTCACAATAAGGCAACCACCTTTAATGGTAATATGCTTTCCTTCTTCACCCCTCAGCTCCCGCTAATCTGGTGGGTAGGGACTTACTGCATACTGCACCCGGGATGAGCTGTTCTTGAGTGTATCCCATAATGATGCAGAGGTGTCCTTGCAGCCCTTCAAAATGTTCCAGAGAACTTGTCTTCAGGAGCAAAAGATTGGGCTAATGATCTGAAGGAATTGGTTGATTCCATACCATCCTCTTTGTGATCCATGAATGATAATGAAGTAGGTACCATTCACACTGTTGAACCTGTTAGGATTACAGTTGAACCATTTAAGAAACAAACTCATATTTCCCAATATCCCCTGAAACCAGAACCGGACAAGGTATTAAACTTGTTATTGAATCACTTTTCAAACAAGGCATAATGGTCCCTACTGCTAGCCCTAGTAAAATTCGGATATTTCTTGTCAAAAAGCCAGGGAATGACACCTATCATTGTGTTCCAGATCTTAGCGCTATAACTGAAGTATTGATTTCTTTTTTCCCAGTTTTACCAAACCCTGCTACTATATTGTGCTGTATTCCCCAAAGGCAAATAACTTCACTACAATGGATTTATGCCCTGCATTCTTCTCCAATCCCATATATGAGGACAGTGGAATCTGTTTGCATTTTGAAATGGATAAACTCAGTACACCTGGACAAGGCTGCCCCAGTGTTAGACTGAGTCTCTTATACTATTCGCCCAACAGTTGTAGAAAGATGAGGATGACTTCAAGTTTCAAGGGTGGTCGGTGCTATTTCAGTATGTTGATGATTCACTAAGTGCCTCACCTTCCTTGAAGCATTTCAACAAGACACTCAGGTACTATTGATAGCTCTATCTAGCTCACAGAGTTCATAAGGCTTCTAAGCAGAAATAACAACGGTGAATTACTTGGGGCACAACATCATAATGAGACACTGAATGATAGAGTCTCATAAAACTCAAGCCTAATACTGCACAAAGAACTACATCTTTTTGCTGTGGGGTTGTCACATTGTTTACAGTCAGTTAGCTTTACTGCACTAGAAGTACAGCAGTGTAATAACAGAGTCCTATGTTGCCCTCTGGAGGTTGCCAAGCCACTTTCAGGCTTCTCTTTATTGTTAAAAACTAAGGCTCAACCTATGTCTCTATCATGAGCCAGTAAATGTGAGATATTGATGTTGCATTTTTCCAATGTGACTCAACTAGATGGACAGTTCTGAATCTGCCATTTCTGCTACCCAATCCCAAGATTGGTGAGCCACACAATGTGGGACCCCATGATTGTGTTGATATTACTGATTTTCTGCTGACACGTCAAATGGTATTTATCTGACATTCCTTGACCTGATGATGAGCTGATTTATTTTGTAGGTGGGTCATGTAATCAGAATCAAACATAGGACATTGGTTATGGGCCATGAGGTGTGTGTACTTAGGAAGGTGGTAGAGAGCGGGAGTCTGCCTCAGGTTACCTCTGTGCAGGCTGCAGAGCAGGATGCACTGACTTAGGCTATTATTCCAAATTAGCAGCTCAACAATTTGTTAACATTTAGACTGACTCTAGATGTGCTTTTGTGTTCGCCTATGACTTTAGTCAATTCTGGAAACAGAAGGGATTTTTGACATTCACCAGTTTGTCTATCAAAAATATCTATTATGTGAATGCTCTTTTTGATCGTATTATGTTCCCAGAAAAGACTGACATAATTAAGCGTGATGATCACCAGCCCCTAGATAATGAGAGAAACTGCAGCAATGACTTTGCAGACTCCAGGGCAAAGTTAGCATCACTGTCAGAATCTGAGGATGAGCACATCCTTTCAGTGAAGGGTACTTCAGAACCTTCCCCATATAATACTTTAGAGGAATTGATGCAGATGCAAGAGAATACACCCTCAAGTCAAAAGGAGTATTGGTTAAGGAAGGGATGTTGGTTAAATGAATACTCCCCGGGAAGTTATGACCAGGGCCTGTTGGTTGCCCAGAGATGCTGCTTACACACCTATAAGAATATATCATGGGCAATCACATGTGGGAAACAGTGCAATTATAATGACCAAGATTGAATATTGGGTTGCACCAGAGTTTACGAAAATGGCCCAAGAGGATTGTCAGAGGTGCATTGTGTGCCTGCAAAGCCATGTTGACAGGACAGTGCCTACCCCAAAGGGATACCATCCACCTCCTAATGGCCCATTCATCAACCTCCACATTGATTTCCTGCAGCTTTCCCATTGCAATAATGTGTACTATCTTCTGACAGTTTGGATGTGTTATTTGGATGGATGGAGTCCTACACCTGATATATGATATGATAAGTCATTTATAATGCGCCTGCATACAAATGTTTCTAGGCGCAAAGAAAAGCTCACTGTTGTCAAGTGTTTGGTTAGAGATTTTGTCCCAAGATTTGGGGTACCTTAGCATTAATAGTAACACGGGCTGCCATTTTGTTAATAATATGGTGAAAGGACCTTTGACTGCTCTGAATGTACAACACAATCTGCACTATCCTCACCACCCATAATCTAAAGGAGTGGTAACGATAAGAATGGAAAATTACAAATGTATTTGTAAAATGATGACAAGTGACTGTGGGCCAGATGTCCTTGCCCTTCTGCTACTCAGAATTCGAAGCACCTCAATTAGGAAAGTAGGGCTTAGCAGCCAGTAATTCTTATATTGGGGCCACACAAGGCTTGGTTCATCCCCACCTTTCAAGTCTATAGTTACTAATCTGCACTGTAAATATGAAAAACCTCTTGATTATTTGAGATACTTAATATTTTCTATCAACAACCAGGTCAAGGCCACTTTGCTGAAATAGCAAAATTAACCCTGCCACTCCTTGTAGCCTCAAGGCTTTGTGATGTTTTAGATCTATCAGCACAGACTCCACAGTGGCAAGGTCCCTTTCAGATTATCCTGGTGACCAACTCAGCAGTGAAAGTAAAGGCCTGGCATACCTGGGCGGGTTTCCACTCAGTGCAAGACTGTAACTCCCACATACATTGTCTGTGGTAGGTTGGGTGGTTTATCTTTTCTGTTGGCCAATTTGTCTCAGTTCCCCCTCCAGATGGTTTGTAATATGTTTCTCCCACCCAGTTTGGACCGCAGAAGGGTTTAACCTCTCACAGGTCATGATCACATCAGAGATTTGGAGTTGGCCCTGGTACAGGAAAAGGTATATTGTGTGGTGACACCAGGGGTCGGGGGGATGGTGGGTTTATAGATGGTTGGGAGTGTGGGGTGGAATTGTTATTGGATTTCCTTCAGGTCCCTTACCCTTGGGAAGCTCTCCCGAATTGGATGTCTGATGACGGCTGCTTTCATACACTAGTTTTACCTCCTGAATAACACCCGGAACCATTTTATGTTCCTGAAATAATATGTTATTGTTATTCTGTTTTACTCCGGAGGAGAGGGAAGGAACAGATACTGAAGACCATCATAAGGCATTGATATGATTAAACATCAATGTCTGTGGTGAGAGGGAAGTCACAGAGCTGAATGCAGTGTCGCTGTAGAAGAACTATCAGTGGGCATTCATAGATTGGTAGCACTGGGCAAATGTAGTTTCGAGGATCAAAGTGCAAATTATAATGCTTTAAATGAATTGTATTGCCTCTTAGTAACTACATTGACTTACAGAAACCACACTAAGGTAGTAGGCATATGTTTGAACATTGTGCATGCTGAATGTCAGTACATCACCAAGCGGGAGAGTACAATGTGTACAGTGATGACTTGTATGCCTCTCAAGCCTTTGAGGTTCCAGAATAGTAGACTGGAATCTCCACAGTCACTCTGCTATGATACAATAAGAGAGGTAGATAGGTCAGGCTTCAGGAATGTGGTGTTGAATGCTTCTCTTGCCATGTTGATTTGTATACTCCCTTTATATGTATTTCACATCACAATGCAGTCTTCCCAAATGCACTGAAGGGGTTGCAATTAGATTGTATCAAATGAATGGCATAATAAAGCTGCAACCATTGAAGGGGAGGTTTCAACGGTATGGTGCAAATACTACCCTTGCAGCTTGTGCTAAAAGTCAGATGGTTGTTGGACTGACTAGAAAGAGTGACATGACTTCTCTGGCTCGTAGTTTACCAACGCAGATACCAATATCAACAAGGTGAAGTTAATTGGCACTCTCAGTGCAATCATCTCAGAGGTCATAATAGAGCCGATTAAAGGAGTGGTCTCCTCTGAGCAGAAGCTTCATTGGGACATCGCCTATGAAGAAGTACAAGATCTCTTGACCTCTGAGCTCCTCTGCATCTGACAGGATATTGTGCACAACATCTGGCCAACGGTCCAAGGAAATGATTTTAGTATGCCAGAAGAGCTGTGGTCATGGATGGTTCCTTTGGCATTACAGAGGATGGAGATGTGAAAATCCAGAATGCATGTTCAAGGCAAAAGGCGCATTCAAAGGAATATGGGCCCCTACCAGCTAAATTATGCCAGGCCCATGTGCCAGATGCAACTGGGACTGGGTGACACATTGAGACTTATGAGACCAGCAACCTCCCCACATTAATGCATGCTATCTGATCAGTGCCTCAGGGATAACTTCTGATGTATGGTTAGGCATTGGTTATATGGCCCTTACAGCCAACCCAGTTGCAATGTGTCAGTAAGTTAACTAGAGGACAAGTAGGACATAAAATATGTTGGGATGGTAGAGGTGTGGTTATTGCATTAAGTGTTAAGCTGTTGTTTCAGGCATGTGCATAGAATGTGTGTCTACCCCAACTGATGATATACATTTTATATTACAATTAGGGACACATCCGTTTGATGTATTATGGACAGTAGTAGAGAAAAGCTTAGTGAAGTTGCAGGTATCAATGTTAACAGCTTTGCATACGCTCTGTTTGTGAACATTTTAGAATCTGTTAGACTTGATTCTAGGGGTAGAGAACATATTAGATAGATGTCAAGAAGAACCTACAAGTGTTAGAGGTAGTGTTTAATTAGCAGAAAAACACATTTTAAGTTGGCCACCATTCTGCCATACTGTGTCCACTCACTGATATCTTAGTTTTGTTAATAATTAAGTCTCTGAGCAACCTTCTCTTACCACAGATGAATGCTTATACTGTTCTTTATTCTCATGACAGGTATTTTTGGGTGCTGATGTATATGTTTTAGTAGACAAGGGGAGACAGTGGTTAATCCTACACCCTCGAGACACTCCATTTACAACCCTAAAGATTATTTGTTTCCATCCTTCATACTCTTTGAATTGTATGGACAGTCCTGTAAGCTTTAACAAGAGCTGGAATAACCTATGACAATACAAGCTGAATACATTTTGTGAAATTAGATTGCATTTCTAAGGGATGTTAAAGGCCATTTTGCACAGCTCCCAATTTCTTTGACCTTTGTCACATACACTTTTTGAAACATATTTGCATATGTTTGTAGATGTTTTTCTGAAATGTGTTGTTGCATTAGATGCACAAAAAGGGGAATCTGGCAGTGTGCAGTCCCCAGAATGAAGAATATATAAATACATAAGCAAACAATGGGGCATCTGCAGGATGGGTTGGGGGGTTTCATGTCAGATTGTATTTTATGGACTATCCTGTTCTCTTTTCCAATATGATATGAATTCCTACCCCACTCCCAAGTGTTTTCATATTTTATTTTATTTTTAGCACAGTTTGGTTTGGCTAAACCCTTTCCCCTGTATGTCCATGGACAAGCAGTGTCTTATATAAATTGGACTGTAAATGTGCCCCAGAACTGCTGCCTCTGAGCCTTTTCACCATCTTGGGTGTCTGGGATAAGGCCATTGGACTGAGGCCAGTGGATGGAACTGGTGCAGGCTGGATTGGACAATGGGTCATTCAGCAGGACCAGAATCTGTAATGGGTTTGACCACCTTATGCTGCTTGGCTGAGAGGCAAGTTTGGAAGTCCTCTGAAAAGCCATGTTGAACCGGAAATGTTATTGTCATACACCATCTTTGCCACTAGTAATGAAGTAGAACACATCTTTCTTTGTGAATGCTCTCTTTGGTTAAATAGGCAGATCGGAAGAGCCTGCTGGAAGGTCTAATCTAACTCTTTTCAAACATAGTCTTAAAGGGTATGGGTCTGGAAGGCGGGTTGGGTTAGTCAGGTGGGAATGGGTTGGTTAATGGGTGGAATGCTGTCTGTCTTGCAAGCAAACTTATACATCACGTTTTGTTTTTACCATCATTGAAAATTATATGAGAGTTGAAATAGTCAAACAACTGATCGGCTAACCTACACACACTCCCTAGTCACATACTCTTTTATGGTCAAGTGGTCCTCTGTCATCTCAGTGCCTCAAGGGCTTAAGTAATTCTCAGGGTTCACAGTAACTCTTAAGTCCAAGTACTTATATGGGATCATAGCATCTATTAAACTCAGGTGTTTTCCAGAATTCAGGTGCTCCTCCAAACTTCAATAAACTTCTCTTTGTGGCTGCAAACTCAACAAACTCTGCAGCTCTCATCCCACTAAACTCCCTGATCGATCACACCCTTATGGTGATTTGGATTTCATATGTTCTCTTCATCACATCACCCATCACTATAGCCCTGCAGGCAGCACACACCATGTGGGACCTCCCCCATCACTTGTGAGGGCAACCTGCAGGCAGGCCCCGCCTCATGTCCCCCCACCAACACCTGTGATGGCAACCTGCAGGCAGGTCCCATCTCATGGGACACCCACACCCCACCAGTGACAGCAACCTGCAGGCAGGCACTGCCTCATGTCCCCACACACCAACACCTGTGACCGCAACCTTCAGGCACGCCCCATATCATGTCCTGCACCAACACCTGTGACCGCAACCTGCAGGCAGGTGCCATTTTATGGGACCCCACCAGTGACAGCAACCAGCAGGCGGCCCCGTCTCATGTCCACCCACCAGTGACAGCAACCTGCAAGCAGGCCCCAACTCATGGAACACCCCCACCCCCTGTCACAGCAGGCCCCGCCTCATGTACCCCTACCAACACCTGTGATGGAAACCTGCAGGTAGGTCCCATCTCATGGGACACCCACACCCCACAAGTGACAGCAACCTGCAGGCAGGCCCCGCCTCATGTCCCCCACCAACACCTGTGACCACAACCTGCAGGCAGGCCCCATCTCATGTTCCCCACAAACACCTGTGACCGCAACCTGCAGGCAGGTCCCGTCTCATGGGACCCTCCCACCCCACCAGTGATGGCAACCTGCAGGCAGGCCCCGTCGCATGTCCCCCCACCAACACCTGTGACGGCAACCTGCAGGCAGGCCAAGTCTTATGTCCCCCCACCAACACCTGTGACAGCAACCTGCAGGCAGGCCACATCTCATGCCCCCCCACCAACACCTGTGATGGCAACCTGCAGGCAGGCCATGCCACATGGGACACCCCCACCACAAAATTCTTTGGACTAATACACGTTAAAGCAGCAGATGTGAGATTAAATGCCACCACACGCTGCACACTCCCAGTGCACCTCAACACCCACCCATTGGTCATGCTCCCCAGTACGTGCCCCCTGGCATCAGCATCTTAAAATCACACATGCATGCATGTGTGCACACACATGAACAACATTAGTCAACAGCAGAGACACAGAACATCATAGAACAGTGAAACTTGCACTAAACCATCGAGACCAGACACCACTTTGATTCCAACAGGTATACATATATTAAAAAATCAGTATTAAAATCATGCTCAGCGAAAAATAAAATATATAAAATCAGCATGAATTAAATTAAAAAAACAAAAGAAGAAGAAAACGGAAATAAAATGGATGTTGAAAATGAAAAACTCCAACATGTGGTCCATTAATTCAAGTCCAAATAAAAATACAAATGAAAAGAAAACCATTCCTCCATGGTGATCTAAAATTGATCCCGGAAAAATGCAACTATTTACAAACAACCAAGGTCCATTGTCCCAAAACATGTCTTAAAATCCTAAAAAAATTACTTTAAAAATAACTATGTACAGAATGTGGAGCAAACTCCAAGAACTATATACAATGGCAGCGGCTAGTCCTTCTCCTCGCCATGCTCCCTCTCAGTCGCTGCCAGGGCATAATCGAACAATGCGTCTACTTCCACTAGGCAGGCCTCCGCTTCCCCCTCAAGGGCTTGCAGGGACTTCACCATGCTCCTCTCGAACTCACTGCAAGTCTCCTCGAGGACCTCCGCCTGCCTCTTTGCCTGATGCAGTGAATTCTCCGCCCTGGCCATGGCGAGTCGTGCCTCCTTTGCCCGCTGCCGCTCTGCCCCGATCTGCTGGCCCAAACACTCCAACACAGAAGGCCTCCTTGTTGTAAGGTCCATGTTGCCTCCTGTCTCACGGCCAGTACATGTGCCTCTGCTGTGAAAGCCCTGAGTCCTGTCGCCTCCTACTCTGAGCTTGCTGCTGCCAATATGCCGGTGCCTGCGCAATAAGGACAGCCTCCGGTATGATGACAACCCCTGGGGTGTTCATGCACGTGCCCTTCTCCTTGGTGCCTGCTCTTCCTCCATTGCCATAGCTCCTGTTGCTTTGGTGACCACATCTGCTGATTCCACCTCGACTCCCGACTCTGGCAGGGATGTGATCTCCACCAGACTGGCTGCCGGGGTTGGGACAGATACATAGAGGGCCCTGGTGGAACCTGGGCCAGAAGACGGCATGGAGGATGACTGGCACACAGAGAAGGCAGATGAGCAGGGGTTCACATAAGTGGCCAGCCCATGGACCCATTGCGAGACCATGAACTGTGCTAGCCAGTTAATGAGACAACAGACCTCATTGTGATAACGTGCAAGCCCCCGATTGGAAGCCTGTACGTCAGCACGGATGTTGCCTGTAAGCCTTGTGAGACAGGCTAGCAATAGTCCCACCCGGTCACCAATGGCTTCATCCGCAGGTATTGGTGTATCTGTTTGCATGGATACATCCGCCACCTGCAGATGGGTCCGGCCTGAGGCATGCCCACAGTTGCATACAGATGCAGTCACAGTCCCAGGGGCAGGAATTAGCACAGGCACCTCCACAGCGACCTGCGCTGCCTCCGGGCCCTGAGTCTGGACTGCAGCAGTCAAACCTACGTCATCACCTCTGCCAGGCACCATGGACTGGGCTGATGTGGCCTCCACCTCCTCCACATCCCCCGCCAACCTGGATGCCTCCCCACCGTCTTCCGAAGTGTCTTGCCCCTGTGTGGGCTCATCTGTCCTTCCCACCACCTTCACCCTCTGGACCTACCCTCAGCAGGTGCGGCCAGTGACTCTGACGCGGCACCAGCCTCCTTGCTCCCGGAAGATGACAGTACCTGGGAGCATGACTGGGCCTTGCGTCTGTGCCTGGTGGAGGCATCCCTGCTGCCTTGCTCCAAAGCGCCATCTCTGACCTCTTTTTCCACCGTCACTGTGGATGTGAAAACAGAGAACACAAACATCAGGGGACTGAACATATGTGTTTTTGGCACAATGCAAATATACATCAGTGGCACTGTCAAAGGTCACAACCATCATCACCGTCAACTACAGACCGGAAAGTGGCATTCACACACATGCACAATCATGTATCTCATGCACAACAGACATTCACATCATGTACAAAGCACTGTGAGCACTTCAAAATCATGTAACCACCTCTTATGCATCATGGGACTTACACATCTCATTCACACACATCACCTGACAATCATGAAACAGCCCATGCAGCTATCACGTCAGAGTGCACATGAGGCCAATTTGGCTGGATGAGTCATCACACATTGAAATGCCCATGTATCATACATCCATGAGTGTTGGACAGTCACACACTCACTTCCCTGACCCATGCACATGCACACCATGCATGCCTGTGATGTTGATGAAAGCACACATGTGTAACACCACTCACATGCCCCAGTACAGACACATGCATGCAATCATGTGCATGTTGCTACATGCTTGTGCACATCACGCATTGCATCCAAAACACCATTGCTGTCACACATGTTTGAACGGACTCACATACAGCACTGTCTGGGACATTTACATATACATCTGTACAAGAAGCATGGCAGACATGAGGCCAAGGTGCACACTCCAACCACACATCAACATGCACATGCACCATGGTGTACGAGAACACATGCACACTTACCAGTCAACTCCAGACGGAGCTCCAAATCCCAAACCTGGGTGTACAGTGCTGGATAGAACCTCTCCAGGACCTGATAGTTGTCGTTGGTCAACCGGCCCCGGACCTTGTTGTGGATCCTGGCTTTGAAGTCCTCCCAGCGCTTGTGGACATGTGTATAATCGCGGGTTGCCACCCCCTCCGCATTGATGGCACCCACAATGTCCGCCCAGATCCTCCTCCGTCTTTCCTTGCCGACTTGCAATGGTCCGTGGAAGAGGGTATCATAATGCCCCAGGACTTGCTCCATCAGGCTGTCAACTTCCCTGGTTGGGAAACTGACAGCCCTCTGCCTCATTGCCAGAGGGTTGTTACTTGCCTCAGGTGAAGTTGGGTCAGACATGGCAACCCCTGATGCAGTTGTGGGTGGGCAAGGTAGTCCTGGGCTGTGGAGCGGTGGTATGGCACATCGTCGGGAGTCTTCGGGATCAGCAGATGTGGTCACAGTGACAGGAGCACTGGCAGTGGCTGTACAGCAGGCACTAAATTGTTGTTACGCTCAACTGGTCTCTGCGGAGGCGTTGGGGCACGGTTGCAGCCCTCCCTGAACTTGAATCACCCCCTTCAGGCCTCTTCCTCAGTAGAAAAGCTGTGAGCGGTGGTACGTGGTGATACTGCTCTTTCATGGAGATAACAGTGTGTGAGTACGCCAATCTGTGATTGTTGTACCTCTCGAACCCTTCACCCCAAGTACAGTCTCTGTGAGCGTACACCGGCCCATAAAGCTCACCTATGAATTATGGAAGATAAGCTCTCCATCCTGCTATTTCTGGCAGGAGCATGTCGAATGGGATCTAGTTCCTTCACTGATAAGGATTAGTCCAGTCCAGCTGTGACTATGCTTCTCCTTATGATTGGTAAATCTTTCTTGAGCTCTTGTGATGCTGTTTGTTTTGTTTAATGTCTTCATATGTTGCTCCTATTTATGCCCGCAATAATGTCTCTCTTCTGTTTTCTTCTTTTAGATGGAAATGCGGCCTCAATGCAGATGTGAGACGCAAGATGCAACTGGATGCAAGATGGATGCTACCGCAATGTTCGACAGCAGGTAAGTGATGGTTTAAGGAAAAGCGCAAAGTATGGCGAAGCACAACCTTAAACTGACTGTTTTTTCGATGTCTAACCTTGTGTTCTGTTTTTCCGTGCAGGTGCTGCTGTTGACGATGGAGCGTGTTGTGCTGCGGTGCCAAGATGAAGATAACGGCGTTTCAGAAAGTGTCAAAATGAATACTTGGTTTGCCAAAGAGATGTACAGGTAGAACAGCTTCCTCCAGTTGGTAAGTATGCTTGCAGGAAGAAGGATGTTCAAAGGTAAGTCTGACATGAGGCGACTGTGAGTGTGACGCTGCTTGCAAGTGCAGAATAACGCGAAGCGTCTGTCTTGAGGATCGGAGCAGCTTATATAGCTGAGATCAAGGGCACGCCCATTAGGGTTGGCTTATCAGCAACACCCTGCCACTACTAGAGAGTGAGGACGTGCGAAGGCAATCCATTAGCAGCTACACCCAAGAATACACTTGGGGCTGCTTAATGGATGGAATGTTCAAGGTTAATGCATCCTGCTTAATGGATAGAATGTTCAAGGTTAATGCATCCTGCTTAATGGATAGAATGTTCAAGGTTAATGCACCTGAAGTGCTATGTCCATACTAAAAGTGTTTTTGTGTTAAATGGATGTTCTTGTTTACTTTTGTTCATGAGCCTGTGTCCACCCAGGTCTCCTGTGCATGCTACCCCTGCCTGCATGACCATGACAATTGTAGGGCACGTGGGCATCAGGCACACAGAGTGCACAGGCAGCAGCAGATGGCTCGTAGGAAGCAGCTCAGGGCACTTGGAGACAGGTAAATTGGCTGGTAGGCAGGAGCGTGGGTTTTCCGTGTTACTCGCATGGCCATGCGAAAACAGAGTAATTCTGCATGTGTGGAACCAGCGCATTAGAGTGGATTCAGAGGAAAGGCCCTAATTGCATAACTTACGTGACATGTGCTGAACGTTGGGCGGGGCATTCAGGATCGGGATAAAGTAGTGCGCAGGAGAGCATCAGACGCTTTCCGAGTTATAGGGGACGGACGTGTGGACTTTGTTTCCACGTGATCTGTTCACTGCGTGCAAGCCTGTTCTTTTGGTGAGGGATTGCCTCCGCACACACGCGTGTGTACTTTTGAGGCTGATGGTGAGTTGCATATACATTTTGCAATCTGTGGGTGCCCCTGTGTGTTGCATAATTCCTTATTTAACATCACTGTACTTTACGTGTCCTTTGCGTATGTATTTTGTGTGTTGCTGGTGCCACAGCGTACTGTTAGGTGTTTTCTTTACACGTGGGCTGCCGAGAGGGTCTCATACAAATTATTTTCATATTTGGGGTGCCTGTGCGTTACGTGGACCATTTATTTTACCCAGGGGTTACATTGAGCCTGGCTGGGGCACACTGGTATTTTTGACATCACGTACACTGCTCCCTCACTCAAATTACCCAGGACAATCGATAGCTGCACCCCCCATTGCACCTATCCATCTGTGCCATGACTGGGAGAGCAACTAGTGGGAAGGGAGGCAAAGGTGGCCAGGGTGGTGTAGGCGCCCGAGGTGGTGGAGGCTCCTGAGGTGGCAGAGGTGTGCGAGGTGGCAGAGGCACCCAAAGTGGCGGAGGTGTCCAGCCCCATGCAGGGAGAGCCATGCTCCCCACCCAACAAGGTCAGGAAGCTTCAGGGGCAGCTGTAGCAACCACCACCCAGCCTCCGGGTCACTCAGCCATGCCTGAGGTGCTCCCTGCCCCGGTCCACGGAGATGCAGGGGCAGATGCTATCCGTGCATTCAAGGGGAAGGGACATGCAGTCCAGGGTCCAGATGGATCAGTGCCACCTGCTTTATGCAGCCGCCAGGGTCAGGTAGCTGCAGGGGCAGCTGTAGCAACCACCACCAAGCCTCCAGGTAACTCAGCCATGCCTGTAGTGCTCCCCGCCCCGGTCCACATAAATGCAGGGGCCGATGCTATCCATGCATCGAAGGGGAAGGAAAATGCTGTGCAGCATCATGGCACCGGCACCCAGGTACAGCCACCTGCAAGGGCACCTATAGTCACACCATAAGTGTGTAATGCCACAGCCCAGGCCAACAGTGCTCCAGCCCCTACTGACCCAAGTGGTCCCAGCCACTCTGGGTCTGCACAGACTCGTAAGAAGGCAAAGCATGCAGTAGGCAAACAGGCTCAGTCCCAAGGCACAGCATAGGAGACCTGCACGTCGAGAAAGAGGAGCTTTACTGATAGGAGCTCCAGGTCCTCGTGGACTACGTGCAGGTATACCAACATGACATGCTTGTGCAGACAGGCAGCACACATACGCATGCCCAGCGTATGGCCCACTGACAGTGTGTCGCTGACCTTATTAATGCCTTGGGCCATGAGAGGCGCTCATCTACTGAAGCAATGAAGCATTATTATGACCCCCGGCACCGGGCCAAAGGTAAAATGGGTGCCAACTACGCCTCCACTCTGGTGACTGGAGGTGGGTTACCATAAGAGGATGAAGAACTCACTCCACAGGCGGAGAGCATAGGTGCTATGATTGATGTGGAGCAAATCCAAGGTGTGGGAGACCTGCCAATCTATGAGGGAATGTCTATTAAGTGGTGATGCGTGTGTGTCCAGGTCATGTGTATGTTGCTTGGATGAAGTGTGTTGGTTGTCTGGCAGTTCTGGATGTAATTGCATGACTGTAATGGGTGAACCATGTCATGGTGGACTGACATGTGCTTGTTGAGCTGCAGACTGCATATACACAATGTGCTGCACACTGTGACGAACCCCATCACCACACCTGCTCACTCCTCCATGTCACTCTGTCCAGGCTCTCTTGGCCGTCTTCCTGCTCCAACCTTTGATGGTGGATAGCCTGTGACAATCTTGCACTGCGCACTGGCATTCTCTCCGCACATCTCTGACTTCTCTGAGGGGTCACCCTGCCAGCCTCACCTCCTCAGCGGGATTCCTCCTTTCCTCTAATTCCCCCGGTAGCTCAGTGTCTCCAGAGGACTGGTCATACTTATAGCGGGGTACTGCAACGGCCTATACCCAGATTTCTATGCCTCTACCCTCTTCCCTCTGCAACTCATCCTGACCTGGACAGTGGTGAGTGTCCTTTTGTCTTGGTGCCAGGTATTGTGTCTCCCTTAGACTGTGATGATGGCACTGGCTCCCAGTGGCTACGACTGTTCATTGTCAATCGCTCTGCATTGTCCACAGGGCCTTATGGCTCCTGGTGCCGCAGTTCCTTCAACTTCATCTTCTCGATGTGCTTCCTTCTCACGGTATTTGATCCTCCCTTTCCTACTCCCTCAGGGTCTGTTACTTCTCAGAGCAATTAGGTGGTGGTTAATGTATATCTTCGGCTGGGGCCTCCCTCTACTACAGCCTCCCTGCCTCATTGGCACTGAAGGTGAACGTTCTCTGGGTCTGAGGGCTCTTATGATCCTTCCTCATGTGTTCTGCTTCCTCTACCTCCTCTCCCCTGTTGGAGTCCCGGATGACTGTGAGAATGCACTAGTCACCTGCCCACACTATGATCTCTGCCACAGGCATCTGATCCACCAGTTGTACCCATGCACTGCCTCTCTGCCATACTCAACACTCAGTGGCTGTTAACCGTATCCCTAGAACCCTCTAGCAGCTGTTAACAGCTGATGTCTGCACATACACTTCCACCAGCACACCGCATTTTCATTGATGATAATGAAGTTGTATTTAATTGGTATGCCATTCACATGTACTGCACTGTCCACTCCCACTTCCAACCCCAGGTCTTACCTTCACCATGCCTATTCACTCACATGATTTCAATGTGAGCTGGCCTCATGGGATTGGTGTGTCTGGCTTCACTCTATTCCACCACCCTTGCATCGTTGCACTGGGTGACACCTGTGTGTATTGGGTTTGTGATTAACATGCCATGTCACATCCATTGTACATGGCTCTGGGACACTAGTCAGCAAGTCCCATCTCATGCAGTATTACAGATCAGGCATGACTATGGTACTTGGCATATGTGTTTTTGCATCTGTGATGTTGGCGGAAGAACTATGTCAGCCAGGCGCTCATGTGTGTAGCAGGTGCTATGCACCATGCACAACAGGTTGTATTTTGACACTTCTACACAGGTCCATGGCTGCTTTCATGCTACCCTTCACTTGCATTGACACTGCGTAGGTGCAGGAGTTTTTGACATGACAGATTGATGTGTTACATGACAACATTGTGATGCCTATGTGTGTGGACTAGGGTATTTACATGGCTCTTCATTTTCTTTCTGTCCATGTGCAGGTGATGAGGCACTGGATGCAGAGGAGGAGGTGGAGGAGGAACAGGACCAACCACCAGTGCAGGACGTGGTGTGGTAGCCCATGAAGTTCCACTGGTGCTACATGCCATCCTGGCCCAGACTCAATCTGAGTCCTCCTCTGACGAAGCCTTAGGCTCTGGGGGTGAATCAGATATGGATACCTCTGTGGTGTCGCATGTGAGTGCATTGACTGTCAGTGCTGTTGCATCCCAAACATCTGGAAGGGGGAAGACCCCTCAAAGGGCCAATCATTGATGGGACATCCATCTGTGGTGGTTGCGTTTGGAGAATCACACTTCACAGTATTGACTCCTGGTCCTGGGGCAGCAGATCAAGGGAGGGATGCAGTCCTGCAGCCACAGATGGCATTATCACATCAAGGGCCAGGTACCCTTGGCCTAGGCAGGCGTGGGGTCAGCCAATGCGGTGGAAGTGTGTTAGCTGGCGATACTGGCTGCTTCACATGAGATCTTGGCTGTGTTGTATCTTACCTGGGGTGGTGTGGTGGAGTTCTCTATTGGCGTCATCATGTAGGTGCTCAGAGGGTAGGCAATGTCCCCTATAGAGGTGATATGGGTTGTCAATGGTGTGGTTTTGTCTGTGTGAGACATGCATGCATTTGCAGGGCCATTTGTACTCACCGATGAGCCATGTCTTGCCATGCCTTCCAGCTTCCAGGGCCCACTGTAGGGGTGGCATACTGAATATGAAACTATCATGGGTGGACCCCAGACAGTTGGCATATACAGAGGTGATGATTCCCTTGGCATCACATACAACCTGCACGTTGATGGAATGCCAGTGCTTGCGATTGCGATAGATGTGCTCTGTGGCCCTAGGTGGACGTAGGGCCACGTGGGTGGAATTGATGGCACGAAGCACTTTAGGGAAGTGCACCACCCCGTAAAATTCATGGAACAAGGCCTGCCTTTCTTTGGGTGTTCTGGGCATGTATATGTGCCTGCGGACTGAGGGGAGTGCAGTCATGATTGTCAACACCTGGTGTAGACAGCGTGACTGCATGGCCTGTGAAATGCCCCTGACAATGGCAATTGTCCGCTGAAATGACCCAGTGGCCAAAAAATGCAGCACATTGAGCACCTTTTCCAAGGGGCTCAGTGCTTGGGAGCGCAGGGTGGGTGATGTGAGGTCATCTTCCCACTCCTTCACCAGGTCTAATATGATATGAGGTGGAAACCTATACCTGCCTTAGACCTGGTCATCGGGCATCCCAAAAGGGCTGGTCCTGGGTAAAAAAAGGCATGCTCTGGCTATCCTCTTCCTGCGGTGTCCTGCGATCGCTGCTGTGAAAAATGGGACATTCATCATAGCTGTATAGTGTGTAGGTGTTTCACGTGCCCTTTTTATGCATTGTTTTTGATGCGCAGAGACACTTTGACCTGCCTTCGCTTGGCGGACATGTTTCCGTATTGGCGCGTCTTCTTCCATGCAGAGAAGAGCCCTAATCAATTCCATGAATACGTGTTGTTAGCGCGCGTGTCGGCGTTGCAATGATTTTTCTGTGGTACTTTCCACGTAACGCCCACATTACGCTTGTTCCCCATTTCACGTGTTCCGCTGCATTTTTAGGTGACTGCGCTAGACGGTATGCACTTTCCCTAAGTGTCTCGTGCAAGGCGTTTGTGGTGTCGCAGAGATTCAGCACACGTCTCCGGTAAGCCACGCGCTTTTCCATGAATCAACAAACGGGCGCTTGCACGCATTTTGCACACAAGCGCCTGTTTTTCATTGCTATTTTATTCTATGAATCGGGCCTATAATTCTCAACCTTGTCACATTGCAGATTGTATATTGCAGAGTCCCTGTGATGGCATAAGATTGCGTAAAAGCATAATTGCAGCTCATAATGACAACACATACTTTCAGTTTAAGCTTGCGAGGAAGCATTTGTCCTACACACTTTTACTCTTTAGAGACTGAAATATATAGCCAGCAGTTAACTGTTCATTGACACTGGAACCTCCATGCTCTGTGTGAAGTGAAGTGGGGTTGGAAAGAAGTAATTTGAAATTATTCCGGATGCTTGTGATAGTGGAAGGTGAAGGTGACCATATAGACCGTACTCATTCTGTTTGTTAAAATGATCGCTGTTGTTAGAGTGGAATGGCACACAGAGGTGCAGTTTGCCATTTGGGCAGCAGAGGGTAATCTAACACTGATATATTGCATCAGCTGATTAACCTAAGCAATTTATATATATAAATATGAACTTTAGAGTACTCTAGAATAATATTGTGCCATTGATTTCTGAAAATCAATTTAAATAATGTTATTGTGTTGGCTACTCATTTCACAGTAGTGTTATGTGGGATGTATTGACCCACTCTGCTATACTATTCGGCCTCACTCTGCTAGCTATGGTGCGAGAAACAGTAAAATGGCAGCAAAAACCTTGTGCACACCAAAACCTCCAAAACCGCGTTTTTCAACACACAAAAAGATGGCTGCACAACCTGCCACCCATGGTGCATGTGGGGTGGAACAGAGCCCACGCTGCAGAAAAGTGCCAGTTGGCTCCATGTCAAGTAAACATAGAGTGGTGAGGGAGAAGCAGCGCTTTGCAAGTGAAACTCCAAAATTTGCATTTAAATGACATTTACTTTGCTGCCGAAACTTCAAAATTCCTGTACATAACAATTTCCAACATGCAAAATCGTGCTTGGTGCTAAAATTCATTTGATCTAAAGAAGCACTGTGAATTTATAAGGTCCTGAAATGTTAAGAGCAAAACACCTTTTCAGCAAAACTGGATTGCCTGTGAATGACAACTCCTGTCAAAAATCTGTGTGCAGCCACACTGGGCTACCTGTGAGTGACAACCCCTGTCAAATGAACTCTCCTGATTAAACTTTAAGGTTGTCTAAACTAAAGGTCTGCTGGATTAGCAAATATAAAAGGACTGTTGCTGAAAGGAACACAGATCTCAGTTGTTTTCATCCCACAGGTTTAAATCAAGAATGTAAATTATATATGTTATTTGATGCAACAAGTTTCTTTTATGCTGGATTTCAGGTCAAGAAATTAAGAATTAACCTAGGCTGGCTGGGCCCGCAAGGGGTTTAAAAACAGGTTTCCACCCAAAGGGAGGGCATTACTCTCAGAAGATGCTCACTGACACATGATAATTAGGGGGTATGCCAGACTTGTGTATGCTGCCAGGGACTGAACAATGGCAGATTCTCCAGGCCAGGAAATGGGCGTGTGAAGAGGTCATAAACTAAGGTTGCAGAAGGAAATCCCAAAGGTGGAGGCTGCTCTTTGCCTCCAGAGACAGACAAAAGGCTGACCATTTGCTGCTAAAGAATATGTAATGAACATTTTTAGAGATGTATAACTCGCTATCAGAAGTGGTGAAAAATATAAAAAGGGCAGATTTGTTAATCTAATTTTTGGCCCTACATTTGAAAAGTTGGTGGAACTGTGTAACATATTCTGAGCAGGAATGGCAATATATGTGGTTTTATGGGAACTGTATTTATGGTAGAATTGTAAAACTTTGGACACACATTCCTTTGGTAAACACGCCTATTTGTGGATATTTGGAGAAATTTTGGAAAATGTTTTCATGGCGAAATGGACAAAATGCTGCAGGAAGGCAAAACAAGGTCTCACAGCTGTGGGATGTTGACAAACAAATACTCCATTAAATATGTAATCCTTGTATGCAATTTTTGTAGAGGTTACAAATGTATAAATATGTATTTAGGACAAAATTCGATTTTGATACTAGTGGCTAGGGGAGGTTTATAAGTATTGTAAAAATCAAGCCATAAACCTGACATCTTCTGTCTTTGATCTAATCACCCAGATGCAAGGCAGAGATGAGGCTCTGATCAATCCCATTTCACAGGGGCAAGTTTAGTTAAGCTGGCCCTTACACTCATTTGGTGATGTCATTTGACAGGATAAATAGGGACAGCTGACAACAGATACACACACTCTCTCTTCGGATTCCAGCAAAGCATTTTGATCCAGCATTCAACATCCAGCCTTCAACATCCTTCTAGATCCAGATGCCAACCACCAGGCCAAGCAGTAGCTGAACCATTTTCAGCTAGGCCTCAATCCTCAACTAATCCTCACAACCCAGTGAAGCGCTGTGGTGGGGGGGGGCATCCTGAAACTATCTGGCTTGCTATCATAAATGCTTTCCTGCTGAACTCGCCAACCCGCTGATCTGAAATATCCAGAGACAAGAAGGTCAGATCCTGTGCAGTTCCGGTGACCGGCCTAGCTGATGTGCTGTCCTTCCCTGATAGCAGGGGCCTCCCTCTGGAACAGCCTTCCTGCCTCCCTGAAACTTGAGGAGAACCATCTACGGTTCCGGAAGCACCTCAAAACCTTCCTCTTTGCTTCTGCTTTCTCTCTCCCTCTCCCCTACTAATTCTTCGCTGAATCTGCACCGAATCTGCAACTGGGCCACTCTTGCAGACCTCGGTCCTGGGCCCAGTCACTCTGCACTTGCACTGCCTCGCTGGCAACCCCTGCTCTGCGGGACTGTCTCTGTATCCCTACAGCCCCCGTTCCCAGCACTTGTCTGCACTTACCACCAGCTGGCCCTATTCATTTTATTATATATACTTACCTTGTACTGCACTTGCCCCTTCCCCTCCCCTTGCGCTTTGTCCCTTCCCCCTTCCCCTGCACTTGCGCGATCTGAATGACACGTGGCCTAGTAGGATCGTTGTCTGTCTTCCCCCGTTTCCCCCTCCCTGCCTTGTCGCGCCTTGAAACACTTGAAACGCTTGTGTATAGGCGCATTACAAATGCCATATCATATCATATCATATCATAGACCTGATCCACTAGACCAGAACTTTGATGGGCCAAAAATCTTAAATCACATTGGATTGTGAGTATTAACAGGACGCTAGAGAACCATTGTATACCTTGCCTTATTTGTCCCACCCTAATCTCTGAACTATCCTTCCTTTCATAACCAGTAACAGTGTCAAAATCTTTAGTAATATCCTATCCTGTCTATTTGCTAAAGCGTTATTTTCACAGTCATTTTTATTTGTGTAACACTTACCCATAAATCCCACTTAGAGTGTTTGGACTGGTTCCGCCAGGGAAGGCGCTGGGGATCTGTTACTGAAGTCATGAATCAGTCTCAAAGCTTACTTCGTCCCAACCTGGTCATCTAATCTGAATGCTCTAGTCTGGAATAAAACCATAATCCATATTTTCGGATTTTAAACTGAAGTTCTTGTCCAAATTTGCGCCTTTATTTTCAAAAAACACCTTGCACTAAAACCTCTATAACTCCCTCAGTTTTAAAGATATAAACACAATTTCAACTCCCACTGATACCTAACATCCTTAGCTATCTCCACAATGGAGTATCAATATCGCATAGTAAAAGTCAGCAGCTAATTTGCAATTCCAGCCAAAGTACACATGGCTTTTGCCCATTTCAAAGTACATTTTCCATCCCATCGTGATCTGAAGTGTATATTGCGGTTCATATCAAAGCCCATGCATGTCAGGACCTGATTAGTGTTGCTTTCTTTAGAATTTGTCTCCATTTTGCATTTTTTACCATTTTGCAGTATTTGCCAAAGCCATTTCACCTGTCATTTCAAAGTGTCATTTGCAAAAAATTTGGTTTTCTCTCTTGTGTGGGAGGGAGGATTGCCTATAACTCTAGACATTGTATTTCATTCCCGAAAACCTGCTGATTACTCACAGTGGTGTAGGATTGCTCATTTGTATGTAAACAAAACTTTGAAGGAGGAACATTAACCTAAACGCTATCTGTGTGCAAAACAAGACCCTGTGTTTTCTATTTTGTCGCCTTATAAGTGAATTCAATTGCTTGACTTATATTTCTGAATTGTATTGTCACCTTTTGGGTGATTGCTGCACTATATGCATATCTATAGTAAACCTATGTGTGATTTGAATTTTAGATAAATAAATAAATAAATATTTACCTTTTCAAACTAGCCTGATTCCTGGTTCAGTGTGACCCTGGGGGGTATTTTGAGAAGCGTGTGTTATGAGCGGTATATCATTTAGAATATTGAACTTATAGACAAAAATAAATAAGGGTTTAATTTGCGCACTACATGCTAGGCGAGACTTGGGTGTGTGCCTGATTGAAATCCCTTACAGCTAACCTATTGTGCTAAGAAACAGTCCTGTTTAATTCTGCGTAAATTATATAGGGTGTTTGTTTTCCAAAATAAAGAACTGTTTTAACTATTTTTTGGGAAAAACACTCTATACAATATAAGCAGCATGAAGTAGGACTCTTTCTTCCCACAGGTGTTTGAAATTGCTGGTGAATGCAAAGCCAATGCCCGGAAAAGACATACATTGAATTTTCTTAAAGTATTTTTTAAAAAAAAAACTCTGATATAAGCAGCATGGAGCATGATTGTTTCTCAAAGACATAATGTGAATTTTTTTAAGGTATTTATACTGTTTTTTTTAAATGCCTTAAACAATTCGCTTTACATATTTTTTTGTTTAGGCTGCTCATTCGCTCTTTCAAGAGAATGCTGCTTATGTTGCAAAGGATGTTTTTTCAAATAATCTCAACAAAATACAATATATATAATTTCAGGTTTTTGGCTCCTCATTCAACAACATTTGTAGCAATTGTTTGGAATCGGAGTCCTGCTTCATGCTGCTTATATCACATAAGGTGTATTTTCAAAATGTCTTAATATAATTCATTGTATGCCATTTTAGGTTTTGGATTCTTATTCAAAACAAAAGAAAATGTAATGTATGTCTGTGCAGGGTTTTTGCTTCTAATTCACAATAAATTTGATGATAAGCAGTCATGTTAAAGCCATACATATGTTGTTCTCATTGTGTATAAGTGTGATGGGAGGAGTCTGATCAGTTAAATATACAATAATACAGTTATGTCATTAATGGGTGAGGTAGTGGGAATCATAACAGCCACAAACGTAAGGCATAACAGGATTGATGGTAAGATATGAGGTTCAACCAGAAAGTTGGACCAGATCCATGTACTCTGAAGACATACATAAGCAAGGGTGATTATTATTATCATTATTATTATTATTATTATTATTATTATTATTATTATTATTATTCTTATTATTATTATTATTATTATTATTATTATTATTATTTTATCAAGTAGAGTGGTGAATGGAGAGTGTGCTGAGTGGACCTAGGTATAAGGGAGGCGACATTCCTTGAAGAGGAGGGTCTTTAGCTCCTTCCTAAACTGTAGAACCAAGGGGGTATGCCTGATGTTGATGGGGAAGAGGTTCTAGAGTCGTGAGGTGTAGACAGAGAAGGCATGTTTTCTGGTTCTCTCCTTTCTGCACAGACTGAGTCCAAAACTGAACATAGCCTTATTTCTGGTGGGCCTTGGCCCTCCATAGATGCTGCGTTTCTCTGTAAGATAGCGTGGGGACTTCAGTGGGACAGTCTTGTAGATGATGCAGCAAGATTTGAAGATGATATGGCTTGCAGTTCAATGTGGGTCGGAGTGATGTGTTGGAATTTGCAGAGTCCATTGATAAGTCAGCAGCATGCAGGACACATCTAAAGGGTGCCAGGGTGGTCACCTGAAGTCCTTTCAAAAAGGCAAGGCCGCCATGTAGGTGGAAGAGTACCAAGGATTGGGCAGCAGATCTGGAGTTGTTTTCTTGGATGAAGGGCCTGATTTTCTGCAGGTGGGAAAGTCGGTACCATGCTGTTTGTGAATACCTTGCTGTGTGCTGTTTGAAAGCAAAATGTATTTCAATGGTGAACCCAAGAGGCCTGGTATAGTTGGCCAGCTGGGGTGTGAAGCCCCTCGAGGTGCATAGTAGAGAGACAGATTTGGATGTCAAGGTGTTTGGTGTTGTTGGTCAGAAGTAAGAATTCAGCCTTGGTGGGGGTGAGCTTTAAGTAAGCACTGGACAACCATGACGGGATCAATGAAAAACAGGCTTTGATGCTGCGGATGTCTTTTTTCGATGGAGGGTATCTTGAGGTAGAGCTATGTGTCCTCTGCGTATCGGTTAATTTGGATGTTGTTTGGTACAAGTAGGTTCCAAGTAAAGTTTAAAGATCATGAGGGAGAGGATGGATCCTTGTAGGACTCTACAGGTGAAGCATAGAGTTGGTGATCTAGAGGAATCCATTTCTACTATCTGGTGGTGATTAGCAAGTTAGGATTTGAACCAGCTGAGGGTGATCTCGCCGATCTCCATGCAGATTTGTCGATTGTTGGTGAGTGTTTTGTGTTCTACTGTGTTGAATGCTGCTGACAGGTTAAGGAGAACCTGGAGGAAAGGATGGCCACCATTGGGAATTTTAAGGGCATTGTCAATCTCAATGATGGTAAGTGCTTCTGTGCTGCATCTGGGTCTAAATCCAGATTCGTAGGACTGAAGGAGGTTGATGGCTGTGATATGATGGGGGAGTGCGTGGCTTCTACTTTATCAAGAATCTTACCTAGAAAGTTAATATGGGTGATTGGGCGGTAGTCACTCAGGTTATCAGGGTTTCTTGAGAAGCAATAGGATTTGTCCGGTCTTGAGGGTCTAGGGAAAGGTGCCTTGTGTAAGGGAACTGTTGATGATTGTTAGGGTGAGTGCTTCAGTTGGAAAGGTCTTGATTAAGGAGGCAGGGAGGATTTCATCAGTGTACAATGTGGTATTCAAGGATGCTAGAGTGGCAATGAGGTCTTCCATAGTGAGTGTCTTCAATGTTGTCAAGGTAGTTGTGGTTTTGTGAGATGGGTTGTGTAGGGTGCTGTCAGTTGTGGCTTTGGCTTCTATGTTTTGTTGATCTTGTCGATGAAGAAAAAGTAGATTGTGTGTTGTAAAGGTGGATTGGAAAAGGGTTGATGCAGTGTTTTACGGCTTTGAAGAGACCTCTGCTTTCATGTGTTTTTATATTAGTTGACCTTGACAGCAGCAGTGAATTGTCATATGTATGTAGAACAGAGTTCCTAGAGCAGAAGTAGGTTGGAAACACTGCAGTAGTTTGCCAAGTCTTTTCTTCTTTTCTGATAGTTTGTTTGTTGAAGTTGAGTTTATGTGTATACCAGGATGGGAAAGGTTTAGGATTGAGGGTGTCTTGTTTTAGTGGGACCTGGGGGTTGATGTTGGCTTTTAGAGTTAGGGTGAGTCCTTGGAGAAGACCATCACAGTCCTAGTTCATTAGACATAGGTCAACCCATTTCAGGTGGATTTTGTCAAGGTCTTCTGTGACAGCCTCCAATGGGAAGTTTTTGAATGATATGAAGGCCTGTTTGCTGGATTTCCGACGGGTTGGCTTGACAGGTGTTGTATGACTAAATTCAAATGGGATTAACAGATTGTCTGACAGGTGGAACAGAATTGGAGAGCTGTGATGGAGGGTGGGCACAGCAGTGATATTACCTTGACTGTGATTTGATTTTATGTGCTGTCTGAGGTTTGAGTAGAATTGGGTGCTGGGTTGCCAGGGATGTTCAAGTCAGTGAGGAGGATATTATTGGCAGGTATGAGAGACATGGTGTTGCACATTTCCAAAAAGTCCTAGATGAAGGAGGTTTTGGGATTGGGTTGTATGTCGATGAGGTGAAAAGTGACTGTGTCTATTGGTGGAGCAGACAGTGGAAGAAAAGGTTTTAGAAAGAGCCAATGTCAGTGATGTCCAGTTGGGTGCATGACCATAATGCCTTTTGAATGATGGTGAGGCTGCTGCCAATCTTGCTTAGACAGTCTTGTTGTATGATTCTGTAGCTGTCAGGGATGAGAACATCTAGGATGTTGGAGGAGGTGGATGTCATAGAGGTCTCAGTAATGAAGATCCTGAATCCTCCTAGTCTGAACAGGACCAAATATGTGTTGTCCTTTTCTTCATCTGTCATTCACTTCAGACACTCTATCGAGAGACTTGCTTGATCTAAGAGTTAAGAAAGGAAAGGAAGGGGCAGGGCTAAGCAGGTGGGTGGGGATTACCTGACTAAGATCCACTTGCACCTGCTCAACTACTGCAAAGAAAAATATGCTGTAGGTTTGCTTAAGTAGGGAAAAAGGGTGGCGAAAATGAGAAGTCACCAAAAGATTAGCATTGATTGGCAGATAGGTAGGGCTTAGGTCACATGACCAAGATCTACCTGCACCGGCACGCCAGCTCATTAATCTTGTTTTCTTTGCAGTGGATGATGATGTGCTTGCATTGGCTGCTACTTCCTTAATTGGGTGAGGTTCACAGAGTTCTCTTGGCATGTCATTTGTGAAATGGCCAGCCTATCCTGGCATGTATGCTTACGCCCATAGCATTCTGGCATTTAAACATATTTACAGCAAGAAAATAGAATGACAGTCATGTCACAGAAATGCTGAATATCAGGACTTAATAAACAACTCAAATGTGATAATTTTATTTGGTCTTATATATGTGCTTACTCAGCAATAATTTCCCATTCAGGTTACTCACACCTACGCTCTTTACTTTCATGTAAAGGCAACTTTTCCTTTTTTCCAGGTCCAGTTAATGGTTTACACATAGCATCTGATTATATATGCTTTTGAAGAGTAATTTGGACAACCCTCAATGCAGTCAAAACTAAGCATCTGTACAATACAGTAAGATAAGAGGGAAATACAAATAATTAAAAAGAATGTCCTCATGTCATGGTATGAGCAAAATAACGATAATCATCCATACCAGAAGCAGCATCGATATATTTGAGTGGAATGGTATTGTTTTCTTTCTCCTATAATTCATTTTGGGTTTTTCGGTTAAAGGAGAAAATTTGGAATTTGGAACCAGAATACTCTTGGCCATTGGATGTTGAACAAAGGGCAAGCTAATTGATGGCATGGAGTGTAGGTAGATCTGGGAAGCAGTAGGATACTTCTTGCCTCCAGTCTCATGCTGGTGGCACTGCAGGCTCCGATTAGACCTTTTTGCAACATTTCCAATTGGTCCTTGCTCTTAGAGCTGTTGGAAGAAAGTATATAAAGCATAGTGTTGGAGGATGTGACTGCAGGAATGCAAAATTGATAGGGTGCCGGGTGGGTCATAGCACTTTACAGGGAAGCGGCAGGAAACGTGCTGTGCCAGCCTGAATGCACAGAAATGCCTGGAACAGAACTGCCAAAGCTTTTTGGCCATAGCTTGCTTTAAGCACAGACAATGCCCATGACTGCTAATTGAGGGAAGGAAAAGAGAGGCTGCACGTTTTGATTGAATGGACACTTTACCGCAAAAGTGGATATACTTACTTTGTGCTCATACTCCCCTTTGGGGGCAGAACGTTGGAGAAGGAGGGTTGATGGGCAGGTGATCTCTCATTGGGCTGGGAGCAGATAGAGACCTTGTGGATAACTTTGTGCATGGAAGTGGAAGGATAGTACATATTGGGTGGGTAGGAATCACACCATACTCGTGAGCCTGTCATACCCTGGAATTCACAACAGAAGAAAGACTGAGAAAAGCAAAGCGAATAGTACAGGCATTTGTCGATGTATTACAACCCACTTCATGGCTGTGCACACAATTTGTTAGCAAATTAATTATACTTTAACAAAACATGATAAATACAACAGTAAAGCAAAAAGAAACATACAATGTACATTTAGCGTGCGACAGGAAAGGGAAGATCCAATATTGTTCAACGAAACAAAGAACACGTCCAGTGCATTTCAATGGGGACTTCACATAAGTATGCACATTTGAAAGTGTACAGAAAAGTCCACTCACAACCAGAAGTCAGTATCGGTTGTCTTTGAGATGGCACTAAGATTAATTAGCAGTACATGCTGCATTTAATGGCTAGCCTGGGGCACCCTGTTTAACTAATAATTGTTGTTTTCTCCAAGACAGCACCTGTAGCAATGGGTATCACATACCACCTTGAAGGTAGTGCATAATGAGATGGAGCAGTGTGTGCAGCCCTGTGGACAGCCTCCTCTACCCACGGGGAGTATCTGTTGACCTGGAGGCAGCACTACTACAAATGAGTAGAGTCCTTTGTACAGGAACAGAGTAAGTGCATTCATGTTACGATCAAACAGGTGTGTGTGGAGAAGAAGAAGTAAGAACCACTGTTATCCCGCTTCGTTAACTATCACTAAAACACGGATAGAAACATACTTTTATTTTTTACACATTTCACATTGAAATTCCTAGTAAGGGCCTGCCCTGATATAATGCACTCCGAACCTGCACATGAATGCAGGGAGCCAAATACTTGCCCCCGGATTGCCCAGTACATTGTTTGTTCTACAGCATAGCCCATTGGAAATCCACAGGCCGCATTTGTGAATTCCTCCCAAAATGATGCAAATCTAAAATGCATCCTCTGAACATGTTTTATTTGCATTTGATTTATCGAATTTGACCTAGGTGTTCTTTTAAAAAACCTAAAACATGTTGTTAGTTGCAAGCCAAGAGTTCATTTTGGTTTTTAAAGTAATACTCACTTGGACACATTGCTTTTTTGGAGTATTCCTGGCAGCAAAGCGTCTGACCTATCTTTAACTTCGTATGTGTTTGCTTTAAAACGTGTGCTTGCTGGTGGGAAAAAGGTCTGAAGATGTAAATACAAGGTTTTGCAGCAACATTTTCTCAGCATGAAATTGTCATCAACATAACCCAAATCTGTCACCTGAATCTCTTAAAAGGGCGGCCGTACCTGAATTACCCAAATACAATAAAAATACAGGTGCATTGGGGTTGGCTGAATTCCTTTGCCAAGGCTTAATGAGGGTGGTACACACACTGTGTTCTTACACAGATTTACTAAAGTATGATCACCCTTAGCCATCTTGCATACATTCCAATGTCCTTCCTACAGAATGGTATGTTTTCCCACACATTTCCAGCTGACAGCACTACTCACTTTCATAATCATCATCATCATCAACATGTCAACTTTATTTTGGTGCCAGACCATAAAACTACAAAACAACAGGTACATGCTTCGAAAGGTTAAAGATCACAGTTATGCCAGAAAGGTAAAATACAAATGTTTAAAAGATTCAATGCACCATGCACTATTCATGCATGTCTCTCTCCTTCACCAGACCTTCTCTACATAGGCAGAATCTGCACTGATTATGTCAGGTGAAAAAGCAAACTCACTTCCACTAAACCTTTAATATTCTGAATGTGCTATAATTGTGTAACAGTACATTTTATCTCTGCAGCACTAGACATTAACCGCCTGTGTACATCGCTTTTCAAAA